>NW_022995752.1:3862873-4477307 GCF_900245975.1 Drosophila guanche | reverse complement strand
AAATCACTGCACGAGGGGGCGTGAGGGGAGAGGGAGGGGGGGGGGGGGGGGGGGGGGGGTGGGCGTTGGCGTTCTCCCGCTCCGGGGGGGCGCGGGCAGCGCCGAGGGGGGAGGGGGGGGGAGAGAAGGAGGCGCAATTTTTTTTGGGGGGGGGGGGGGGGGGGGGGGAGGGGACTTTAAACGGTTTCTTGTACTTTAACTATCCTTCTGTACACTGCTGTCCTGTGCCCTTTGTGCAGCGGAATCACCTTGTCGCGACGGGAGGGTGCGTACTCCGTGGAACATTGCCTAACACTTTGCGATTTCCTCACAGAGCAACAAGTGAAAGAGGGAATGGACGCTCTGAATGATCAACTATTGGATGCCCTGTATCTTTGGGTTTTCTGTGGAGCGAATGTCTGTACGGAGAGTTTCCTAGAGCTCTTAGACCACACTATTTGAAGGAGCAATGTATGAAATGACTCTTGGTCCAACCTACTCCACTTTTATATATATGGATTGGAGGCATAAAAAGTTATCAAGCTTGTCCTTTGCCACAGCATCGTCATCCTCGTCCTCGTCATCGTCATCGTCATCGTCAATGTCCTGGCGTGACCCCATTTCCCCTCAAATTAAGTTCAATCGAATTGCCTGCTATGCTGCCACAGTTTCCAATCAAAGTCTTTCAGCAAGAGGCTGTAGCGGCAGTGGCTATGGCAGGCAACGGAAGCTGCAAAGATATGAAAAGGGAAGCGAATCGAATTAAGTCGGCAGCTGCTTATTGATTTTCATAAATGAAATGCAGCATGTAGCTGGGGATTCACCAAACCAAAGGACCAATGCCAAAGCTGATGCTGATGCTGATGCTGATGCTATGGGTTGTTGGAATTGTTATTCCGCATGCATTAACCGTTGCTCAGGTACAACTTGCTGATAAATAATTTACAAGGAGACAAACTTTGTGAGCTGCACGAACAGCAAGCTGAGAATCACTGAGAATAGACAGCACAGAGCAGTGCCGGAAGGCATGAAGCTGTTTTGTCGCAACGCTAAAATAAATTCACTTGCATGCCAAGTACATTGACACACACTGAGACAGAGTGTACAAAGGATGCAGGATACAGATAGTTCTCACACACACAAGAGAGTCCTCAGTCGACTGGCTACGCGACGACTCAGTGGAGTGCGAAAGGGCATTGGCTGTAACTCTCTCTGACTTGGACTTGGGCTCTCGCACTGACTTATGGCAAGATAAGCAGACGAGTTTGACTTACAGGTTAATTTATTATTGAAACTAATGTCTGCACCCTCAACCCCCATAAGGGTGGAGATGGGTGAGGCAGGTGCCAGATGAGTCACATATCAGAGTGGGGAAATCGGAATCAGAGTACTCCGCAGGGTGGGCAAGAGTGCAAATTATGAAACTCGACTTGACAAATGTCAGTGACATTAATTAATCGTTGAGATACGACAGGAACTGCGCCTCAGCTGTTGCTCACACATGTGGCACATACGTAAAGTCAAGGGCAGGGCGATGGGCATGGGGTGGTCATTCATTTAGCTGTGGGTTGGTTGAGAGAAATTTAAGGCAACTTTTATTGGAGAATACAAGTCAAGATATATCCAGAAATCTCCACCTGATCGATACACCTCTCTCATTTACTTTCTGTTAGCTTTTTCCATTTTATGCATCCTCTCTGTGTAGCTTCACTTGATTTGCCTTTCTTGCAAGAAGACATTTTCTGGGCATATGGAAAATTTATGATTTATTTGCCACATAAAAACTTATTTTTATCATCTTCTCGCTTGCGAGTCATCAGCGGGTGCAGGGGGCAGTGGCTAAGAGGGGAAAGTAAATCCCTTTACAATATAAGAAACCCCCAAAAAATGCACAGCGCCAGAGCTTGAAGGATCTTTAGTGGGCGAGCGAACACGCAAACACATAAAAGCCACAAACAAACGTGCTCATATGTTGCCATGAATGTATCTGTGTGTGCGGGACTGTACATAAAAAGTAACGCTGGTATAAAAAGAACTGAAATATGCACACACAGAAACACACACACACCCTTACGATTCACTGAAGGAGTAAAAATTGTACAGTGGAATTTACACGCTAAATGCGTCCCAAAAGAGAGCAAGCGAAAGTCATTAAATGGCCCCAGCCAGCACCTGGAAAGGAAGACACCAAGCCACACCATGACACACTCCCCACACCTTGCACACTCCCCACTCGCAGTAGGCACCAAGAAGGTTTTACATGTCATTGCGGAGCCCCCAATGGAGAGGGAGAGTGTGGCAGAGGGGCGAGAGTGTAGCCAGAAATTGACATAAATACATAATGAGCGTCAATTTCGCCCCTGCACCTACACACATGTATGTATGTATGTATGTATGTATGTATGTATGTATGTGTGTATGTGTGTGTGAGTGTGTGAGAGGGGAAATCCAAGAAAATGGCCGACCAAAGTGCGTGGGACTTGGGGCTAAAAAAGCGTAAACTTTTACTTTAATTTCCCGCTGGAATTGGCCCAAGGAATGGCCACGGCTAAGCCATTGGGCCAAGAAAGCGAGCTGTCAACATTTTTGTGCCATCAAAGCGCCTAGTTGTATGCAATTAATGTGTGCGTGTGGGTGAGGCCTTCAGGCGTGTGGGCTTTGAGGAAACTACTTACGAGGCACTCCACTACACGGCAAGAGAATAATGCAGGAAATACCACAACAACGAAGTTTGTATGCCCTTACGGAAGAGGCAGACGAACGAACGTACACTTTGAACTAATGTAATGAGAAACATTCTCTGTTTAGACTCTTAGCAAATTACTTACGTGATTGATAGGAAACTCAATTGATATCTTATCGAATCGAATCAAATCTTACAGCTACACAACAGCCGTAAAGATAGGCACGAAAACAAATGTTCCAATAACGAAATGAAATATCTAGATACAAAGACAGAAATACAAAAATATCTAAAGAGCCGGAAGAGTTTTCCCTGTTGTTGGTTGAAATACTCTTCGTTTTCGGTCGTTTCTGCTCTAATATTAAGGCTGTTGTTGGCTGGCAAAGTTCACACGAAGCCAAAAAGGAGCGACAATGTCCCGTGAGACATTTTCAATTATTTATGCCAAGACGGTGAAGGAGGTGGAGGAAGAGAAAACCTAGCCATATGTGTCGTGCTCTATTCTGTGGCTGTCGTGTCCGTGGCAAGACCGTCACTTGACAAATTTGCAGCCATGTCCATGGCCAGCTTTAATGTGGTCCAAGACAGCCAGACAGCCAGCAGAAACGTGAAAATTTCGTTAAGAAAATTATTTATATTTGCAATTTTTATGAGCTTTGTTTTCACGACGAAGCCAGAGCCAGGGCCAGGTGGGATGGGCTGACTATCCCACATGGTTGCATATTTAATGTACGAGTTTGGAGTGTGTTTCGGTACCAGAAACACCACCCAATCCACCCAAGCATATTACTCGCACTCGTAAGTATTCGGCTGGGCTCTGACTCTGACTCTGACTCTGCAGACTCCTCCTCTTACCCCTACACGTGTCGTACTTTTTAACCGTATTAAATTACATCCCTGTTGGCGTTTATTAATGGCGCAAACTTTTAATGAGAATGTGCATATTTAATTGCAAAGTCAAGGGGGAAAGAGAAAGAGAAACGGAGAGTGCCCCCACTGCGGTGCTGCCATGGCAACCGCTAAGATTCGGCTTTAGCTGCTGCCTCTGCTGCTGCTGCCACACTTTTCGGGTGAGTCGCCAATATTCCACTTGCTCTCGGAGTCGAGGTATTTGTTTACCTGCTGCTGATGTTCTGGGTTCTGGGAATGCTACTTAGCGGCAACATCTCATCAGCATTAATGTGCCCAGGTCGTCGTCATAATCAGCGCTGAGGTCGCAAACGCCAAATTGCCTTCAATGTTTGCTTTGTTCGTGCTCAGTTTTTAGACATAGTCCACAGCAGCTGCAGGTCTTTGGTCCATTAAAAATGTGAACTAATTTTGTGAGGATATTAAGAGAGCAGCGGGCGGAAGGGGTTTTTATGTTTGTCCTGGCTCTGGCCATATACTCGACACAGTTTTAAAAGTGGGAATAATGCATGCTGCTGACGTCAGGTGGAAGAAACTCTTAAATATTAATTATAGGCCAAGAAGGAATTCTGAGCCTTAAAATCAGCAACGAAAATTCTTAAGAACTGATTCAACAAATCAAAGCGTCTGGCAATTTGTAAACTCCTGGAAAACAACTCCATTTCAATTAATACAAAAAACTGAGTTGAGGAAAACTGCATGGAAATGCACTCTGCGAAACTCGCAGAAACACTGCAAATGTGATTGGCTTTCAAATGTAATTAATTGCGGCAGCGAGAGAAGCAAATGAACAGGAAATCATTCCTGTAAATGGTATCGTTTTTGTGCGAAATTAAAGTTTGTAATTTGATTAAAAGTTGCCGAGGTACAGTGAAGCTCCCAGCCTCCAGCACCAGCGACGTATGGGGTCATTTAGCACAACCATCTCTGAAATGGAGTGCAAAACATCCCGTGGCCGGGTTTATTTGTCCGACGACCCAAAACAATTAATAGAGTTGCATGTGGAAACCATTTTTTGGTGGTTCAAGAGATTGTTGCCATTTTCAGTTAGTGCAAAAGTTTTAGAAGCTTCGCTAAAAAAACGCTGCAGAAACAGCATCAGCAGCAGCAGCAGCAGCAGCACGGGAGAAAAAAGATTGAAAAAATATTTTGCCTGGGCGGATGTTGGAGGCGTCAATATAGAGCTCCATTTCCGCTGGTATATTTTTTGTTCCTGGCACCAAAAAGCACATACATTGCATGTATTTCGTGGCACACGGCACACACACACACATGCAGATGTCGTGGCGTATACGTAATATTTTCTGAAAATTCGTTCGAGTGTTAGGAGGTTCGAGTTGGGGGCACGCAGAGTTCTGTGGTTGGACGGGGGCGCACACTCATAAAAATAAACTGAAATTGTCAAATAAATGTATGTATTCAGAAACGGGTGAACAAGAGATGGACAGAGAGGGGAAAAGAGGGGTAGGGAAAAAGTGTCTCATGCTGCTGCTGAAAAGTATGCAATGGTAATGGACTTTTAATGTTTGTATTTTTGCGTTTTTCCACTCTGAATGGGTAGCGGGTGTGTTTCCTTCTCTCTCTCTCTCTCTCTCTCTCTTTCTGTGTGAGTGCCTGTGTCAAGCGACGCGTTCGGCATTATTATTTCTATATAAATATAAATATAAATATGTTGAATAATGGTTGGTGGACTCTGTTTGCTGCTTGTTGAATGTAGATTGGGTATCATGAACTTCACTGAAAATTTGGCAATAAACAACGAATCAAATAACAGGAAATATATGCAAAAGCTTACTCTAAACATAAATTAATTTAGGGGTTTAAATATTACAAAAATACTGGCAATATTTTTTAGTGTAAAATAAGTAGCTTTATTATGTCTGTATTAATTTTCTATAATTCATCAAGTTTTTTATTGCGACACTCAAACACACAAAAATATTTATTTTATTTCGACCTTAATTTGAATACAAATTATAAGTTTCACTTACATCAAGATATAATATTCGTTATCCACAGCCTGGTTAGTAACTTCTTAAATTTCCATTAGCTCTGATATGTCAAACTCTTAATTGTACATTATCGTAGAGCTCTCTTTTAGATATTTCCTCAAAGTTTCTATGCTTAAGTACATATGTATGAACACACAAATATGTATGTATGTACATATGTATACCAATCCCCGCGGCATCGAACCAAGCTATACCTAAAAGAATAATTTGCAGACAAACACACACTCTTACTACGCCACCAAGTCACGATCTATCCATCATTCATTCGCCCCTTGCTTGCCCTTTTTTTGCTGTATCTCTATCTCTCATGGGGGAAGCCCCGTTACGCTTCATTAAAAACCACTTGGATATTTAAATACGCCCATAAATGTTGCTCCACCACCACCACTGACGGCCATCATCACAGTCGCCAAAAAAAGAGTACGACCCCTCGGTTTGGAACAGCCAAAACAAATGATGGCCCTTTCAACCCGCCAATTGTCAACTCGTTTCGCTCCCCACAAACGGCAACACCCCGCCCCCACTTGTAACGCATCTCGTTCGCTGTATGCCATCACATTAACCCCATGACACCCAGAAAAAAAGAATTTACAACAAAAAAGGTTTGCAAGCAAAAATTATAAACCACTCGAGCATATTTTGCCAGTCTCCTCTGCTCTGTCCCCAGCTCATCAGGATTGCAATATTTCACAGAGAATCAAACAGCAACTGAAAAACTTTGAAACGGAAATGCGACCGAAACCAAAACCGGATATGAGTGAGGGATATACACAAATATGTATTTATGTGTGTATTGTGTGTGTGTTTATATAGCGGCAATATGTATGGTCCAGACCACGTCGCGTCAACCTATAAATAAAAGAAATGCGAGCCTCAACGTAATCCTCATCGTCTGTTGCCTGTCGCCTGTCCCAACTCCACGTTGGAGTATGCAACACATTTTTTTGTGCCCGCTCACACTCGCACCCGCAACCCCCTCTGTGTTTGGTTATTAAGGAGCATCTAGTGGGAGGACTATGGCAAATGCTTTTTAAAATATATGAGCATACTTTTTGGCTGCCTGACAGTCGAGAGAGACGACCGACGACCGTCCGGAAGCCAGTGAAATTATTTTTAAACGCTTGCAGACGGATGCGTGTGAGTGTGTGTGTGTGTGCACCGCCAGCAGAATGTAGCGTTATATTATGAAACAAAAGCTCAGAAAAACGTCAAGCTCTGGCAATGGAAATGGAGACGAACAACGACACCATGGGCATGGGCGGGGACGGGGTGCGAGAGGCGAGAGGCGAATGCGCTTTAAATGTCAGCCATTTATTAAGTTGGGGCCCCAAAACGCAGTAGACGGGCAAACGGCGAATGTCAGACCGGACCAGAAATCGCAATCACTTAGACAAAACGGGACGGTAGATGAGGGACGAGAGTTGAGAGGGGATGAGGGTCATGCCAGGGTTGAACGTGCCCGCAAAAGGGAAAGGGGAAAAGGATAGGGATTGCGCTGAGGACATTTAGAAATTGGCAGAGTGGATACCTAAGGCTACCGAATATATTGAATACTTTTTTGCGATTACATTTGGATTTTTGGAAAGCTTCTGTCTGATCAAAGTAAGCATTTCCTTTTATTTCTTTCATTTTACATTATAAATGTCTTGAATTTCTCAATCGTATATTTCAAGTCGTCTGTAAAACATCAAAATTTAAAAATTTCCAAAATTTTCTATATTCATTTTTTTGCTGCAAGTAAGAATGACAAAATTTTACCATTAAAATTAATATATTAGTGTATGTTGTTCGTAATACGGCGGCTTCCTGTCGCTTCAGATAAATCCTCGGTCCCGAAATAAGGAGGCGATACAACGGATATGTATATATATAAAGATATGTGTACGTATGTAGAATCTACTGTTTATGTTGACTCGCGTGTACCGGAATGTACGGGGGTGGGTAGCAACCTGAGCTTAGCTTAGAGGCTGGCTTACAGAGCGAGAGCGAGCTCCGGCTGCTAAGTCTCTGCTGCTACTCTCAACAAACGTAATTGAACACATAGGTATGTAAGGTATGTAAGCAGGTAGCCATACCATACTGAAATGTGCTGCCAAGTCCATAATTTTAGGCCACAAAAATAAACAGTAAATATCATACCTCCATGAAAAATACACTTTCGACCCAGGCAGATCCCTTCTAATGTTACAAAACGCATCCAAAACTGAGACAGACCTATCCCGAAGTCGGGAAATTCTCTCCCCACTCATTCATTCAAGGCTAACAAGTTTCAAATGCTTCGCTAACAAACAAAAAAGTATGTTTTTTTATGTCGAAGGGTAGCCACAAATTTTCATTCATTTTTATTTTTTTTAACATCATTAGCTTACTCTGCAGGAGTTCGGAAGCTTCATTTATAGATGTGAAGCCGAATTTTTTATTCAGGAATTTTATTCATTCTCTTCAATAGTATTTTTTCAAACACTTTAGAGAAGATTGTCAACATACTAATGGGACGGTTCTATTTTGTTTGGCTAATTATGATCCTAAATCATAATGATCTCTGCACATTTCCGTTGCCTTGGAAAGTGGCTTTTAGCTGGTTTCTTTAGGTATTTAGTAGCCCTCCATAGGTTGTATTCATTGTTGCTGGAATTAGGGTCTAAGTTTCTCAGATACGCAGCTAGAGATTCATTGCGTAAGTTCGACAGCAGTTGTCTAAGCTCAGATGCAGCCTTGTTGTATAATCTTTTGTTAGCAGGGTAGTGAGTTTCTTGCCAGCGTCTTCGCAGGTTCCTTTTAGTTTGTATTTTTTGTCGAAGTTCGGTTGAAAGGTACAATTGGTTTGGGAAATGTCCAGGCTTATAGCTGAGTCTAAATAGCTTTTAAATGCGTTAATGTCTGTAGAGGCTGTAATGACTTTATAGACCTTTTCCAACATATGGGCTATTGTGCTGTAAGTTGCTATTATTGGAGAATGATCTGAGTTAAGGTCAAAGCTCTCCATTACTCGCATGTGTGACTGTGGGATTCCAGAGAATACTACGAAATCAATCAAATCTGGAATTTTTCGACCATCAGTTGGCCAGTATGTGGGCACACCAGTTGACAAAGTTGTTATTNTAGCTAATTATGATCCTAAATCATAATGCTCTCTGCACATTTCCGTTGCCTTGGAAAGTGGCTTTTAGCTGGTTTCTTTAGGTATTTAGTAGCCCTCCATAGGTTGTATTCATTGTTGCTGGAATTAGGGTCTAAGTTTCTCAGATACGCAGCTAGAGATTCATTGCGTAAGTTCGACAGCAGTTGTCTAAGCTCAGATGCAGCCTTGTTGTATAATCTTTTGTTAGCAGGGTAGTGAGTTTCTTGCCAGCGTCTTCGCAGGTTCCTTTTAGTTTGTATTTTTTGTCGAAGTTCGGTTGAAAGGTACAATTGGTTTGGGAAATGTCCAGGCTTATAGCTGAGTCTAAATAGCTTTTAAATGCGTTAATGTCTGTAGAGGCTGTAATGACTTTATAGACCTTTTCCAACATATGGGCTATTGTGCTGTAAGTTGCTATTATTGGAGAATGATCTGAGTTAAGGTCAAAGCTCTCCATTACTCGCATGTGTGACTGTGGGATTCCAGAGAATACTACGAAATCAATCAAATCTGGAATTTTTCGACCATCAGTTGGCCAGTATGTGGGCACACCAGTTGACAAAGTTGTTATGTTACTGTTTCGTACGCATTTGTATAATTCGGATCCCTTCGGGTTAGTCAATCTGATGGATGGTCAGCTCCTCTTACTGTGTCGTATCCAATAACTCTAAAAAAAGATTTGCTTGTGAAGTGTGTTTTTGAAAGAAGCATGACGTCAATGGCAATCGTTTTTAAAAATAAAGATATTTCATTTCCATGGTTGGAAAGCCCACTGGCATTCCATATTACTAGTTTAGATTTATTTGCATAGCTTATTTACAAGTAACATTATCATGTTAAGTAAATTATTGGTAAGTTGAGATTGTTTTTCTAGAAGCTGTTCGATTCTTTCTAGAGACTTGTTCGAGGTACTAACTTTGTAACTTTGTATATATCTAAGTTCTTATTGTTGGGCTCAATTTCTAAGTAGAACAAATTCAATGACTCTTTGGTTACACGACTTTTAATATTACTTATGTTCCTAACAGCGTGACCTTTGGACTCCACATCTTGTTTGATTAAGTCGATATCCGTTGAGAAGTGTGAATTCTTAATAACAACTCTGAATGCCCTCTCATGTTTAAGCTGGTATGTGTGAAATCTGACAAAATCTTTAGTAAGAGTTTTAACAAGTTTTCTGTATTCTTCAATAGACTTTACCATAACTCTCACATGACCATCGCGTTGTACTTTATAAAAGAAAAGCTCTTTTTTTATTTAATTCTCGAGGTAAACTAGCATTCCTTTTATATCACTGACTTCAGATAAGAATATAGGTGACGGCTTGGCAGATTCATCTAAGGTACCTTCAGTTATCATGTGCAGTGCTTCGTTTTCGTCTTCATTTCCGTTATTTGGCGTGAAAGTTTTCCGCTTGTAAGCCGACTAGAAAGTACTTATTATGTGCTTCAAACTCATTTCAAGCTAAAAATACAAATTAATGGGATGCCTTGGAAACTGCGCCAACTGTTTATTCGACTGTTCCTGCTGCAAGTTCTCAAAAATAAATATCAAGAATATACACAACACTGAATGCTGCTTGGGTAATGTTTTGCATGATTATTTTAGTGCTTAAATAATGACAGACCCTTTATAGGATTTCGAAAGAGGCATAGCAGCATTTGCTATTTATTTTGTTTATAATTTGCGGCGATAATGCGGCTTCAGCTGATTCTTCCTCCTCGTTGTGTGGCACCGTGCACCGACTGGCACTCACTCCAGATTGTTGCTTATTAATGCTAAGAAGTAAAGAATTTTACTATTTATGTCCGGTGCGTATTGTTGTTATTTATTGTTAAAATTAATTTATTTACTCCCAGCCTTCAGATCAGTATAAACCCAAAAATTGAATTGTTATACTTATTCCTTTGGAAAGGACGCGCGCCAGAAAGCGAGATTTGATTTACAATTCATGTAACTAAATTAACGCAAAGTGCACCATAAATAGCACTTAAATTCAAAACTTAAAACCCCTAGCTACCCGCTATTTTTATGCATTTACAGGGTATGCACGAGAGCAGGAAAAATGAATGTATAAATTGTTTTCAGGCCAAAATTAATTGAAACTTTATTTGGATTATGAAATTAGCACACGGCCAGTGGAGTTCTGCCCCAGTATTTAAGCGCTTTTTAATTAGGTTTCACTTTTTTTCCCCCGGATTGTGGGGTTGGCTTTTGAAGTGGATCATTAGGATGAGTGTCGGTGGTGGTATGGTGGACCGGTGGCTCAGTGGTTTCTGTGGCAGTGCAGGGGACGGGGTAGGACAAGCACTTCATAAAATGGCGCCAGCTTTTAATTGTGTGGAAAAATGCTTCAACTAGAAAATACATTTTTGTCGAATTGTTGGATGAAAATGCAATTAAACTTTGGAATTGAAAGGTAGAAAGGCAGGCAGGCAGTCAGCAGGCAAATCAAATTGAGATGGACATGAAATGGCATTCGGGCCAATCAAGCGGTAAAATGTAAATGAAAATGGACAAGCTGCAGAAGGAGAGTGAGAAGAGGAAAAGTTTTCTTTTGGCCTAACCGAAAATCACTCATGAAATTTGATTGACTGCATCAATGAGTAAATGACTTCAACCACTGACAGATGAACCGAGAACACACACAAACAGACACACCGTGGGGCCAGTGGGAAGTGAGGGGAGCGGGGGCACAAAGTTTCGATTTTGCGGCGGAAATGTCCTGACAATTCCTGACTCAACTTTTACCCACACAGAGCCACTCTCACTCTGTCATTCAGTTGCTACTCTCCCTCTCTGTCTCTCTTTTGGTTGTGTCTCTCTCGCTCATGAAAATTGACAATCAAATTGCAAATAGCTTTATCTTGTAGTTTGCTTATTTATTTATATCATTTCGTACACTTCCTGTGGGTAGCAGGGCAGGGAACAGACGGGAAGGCGGAGCAGTCGGGCAGCGGCCATAGTTGTTAAGCTCAATGACTCTGTCTCGCTCGCTCGCACGCCCCGATCTATGTGGCCGCCATTTTGTGCGAGTGTGTGCGAGTGTGTGTGTTTGTGTGTGTGCGATTGCCTGTCCTTTTTGGCCTGTTATCCTTGGCTTATGTTTTCAATTAAATTTCCATACAATTTTCATGACATGATGAACTACCTAGGGCCTGGGCCAGCAGCAGGACTCTCGACTCGACAGGACAGGTCTCTGGACTCGTATGCGAATTCGGACTCGACTCTCTGCTCGACTCAGCTGTGACTGGCTGAAGGATGTTGTTGGCATCACCCCCCACCACTGTGTGTGTGTGTCAGTCAATTTATTTAATAACAAACGCACAGAGCAACCCCCCCACTGCCCACTAGCCCCCCCCTCAACAGAACCAGCATATCCATCTCCTGTTTCATCATAAAAATCTCCACAGAGATTTCTGAATAAATCAAGAGCCAAATATTTTATTTCATTTCATTTTCACTTTAATAAAATAGAACAATAAATAAAGGCCAGCCAAGTCGAGACTTTTGACACACTGCCACACTGGTTATAAGATCTGGAATCAACCGATTACTATAGTGGTTTCAGTGGTTGTTCCAGGATAGATTCGTCTCTGCTTTTCGTCAAAACTTCTTATCCGAATCGTGATACCCTTTGCAAGTGCGTCCAAAGAGTGTGATGGAAAAGAATGCAAAGATATGCGCAACAGAGTCAGATTCAACGGAACAGAAAGGAGTTAGAGCTATGGGGGTAGGAGTCCAGGGGTCAGGAGCAGAAATAGAAGAGTGAAATCAGAAGAGAAAAGAGTCCGAGTCAGGGCGTCAGGGCAGTCATAGATACAACGGAAGAGTAGCAGTCGGAGATGGGGTCACGGACAGGACCAACGGAAGGGAAAGAGTGAGAGTTAGGGGGGTCAGGGACACAGACAGGAACAGTAACACACCAAGAGCTGTACTCTCTGACCATGTCCAGAAACAGAATAAGCAACAACAAAAGTTTGTTTTGTATATGACTGGGGGAAACTCATCATGCAGCTTTTTTTTCTGCAACTTTTTCCTTTGCTTTTCTCTTTGACTTTGACTGAATAACTGAAACTGTATATGATTGACATGATTTTTCTATTGTACCCAAAAGTGCTCGAAGGGTTCCCGGAATGCAGAGAAACTGAGTTTGTTCTTAGGAAGGATGGCAAGAAGGAAACGAAGCATTGGAACTGATGGACATCAGCAAGTAAATGACAGATGCAAATGACAGGGAGAGAGCTAGAGAGAGAGAGAGAGATGGATAGAGAGAGAGAGAGAGTGGAATAATTATATTATGCTTAGGTGGAATTTTATCATGTGAAAAAGGTATAACTTCCAAGTAGTGCCAATGTATTTTCAATTTCAGGATGAACTTTTAACCTTCTAAAAATGTTTTTAAAATATAAATTCCTTTATATAATGAATCACATTTGTGACAGATTAATGTGAGTATAGCCAGGCATATCCAACTTGATACATTCCAATCTTTCTCTTCTGTCCTTTGATACGAACATTTTTGCTGTCATCAAAATTCTAGCAGCCGATTGCTTCTGCTAAACTTGCCCCCGAAGAGGAGAGAGTCCCGTCCAGTCCAGTCGTCAGATTTAGTTTATTATTTATATCAATCAACCGCTAACCGAAATTGCTGCGGCAATTGATTTCCGTAGGAGGGAGGCAGGACTCAAGGACTGAAGCAAACAAAGTAAAGTGATGGCTGGGGCAACAACTATCAAAACAACCGCATTTTTGATGGGTTATACGAGTGCGACAGAGACTGAGAGCGAGTGGCTGTCAGACAGGCTGACAAAAACAATAAACCAATGAATTTGAGATGGGCATAAATAACAAAGGTCCAAAGAAAGAAAGCAAAAAAATCAAAATGGAAATAACCGAAATGTGTGTGTGGGTGGAAAAAGTTAATTTCACTTATCTGGGATCGCTTCATTTAACTGTGGGAGACACTTTAATGGATAAAACACATATGCGAAGCTCCCCAGAGGGAGGTCCAACACGAAGGCCAACAGGTAGGGTGGGGAAGGGCAGGGTGTGGTGTAGGGCGCCAACCAGCAGCTGAAGCAACATCATTTCAATCAAATGTTTTTGTTTATGACAGCCAGCAATGAGCAGCGCCACGAGTGAGGTAGAGGACGTGGCCGTGGCATGATTTATCATTATGGGACTGAGAAAAGCGAACCCGAAACCCAAACACAGTCCTGGCACTGGCATACACAGCTCCAACTCGCTGACTCTGACCGTGCCGTTATGCAACATAAGTATATGTTCAATATATAATAACATAAAATATATGATGGGCCTGCCACATAAATAAAACAGCAGGGCATAAATGTTACAAATGAACACGCGTCAGGCAAAAATGTTACGCAGCTTTCAATTCACAAAAAAATAAAGAAGGCAACGCGAGACAACATAAAATGCATGTAAATTATACATATGGAAAATGGATTAAATGTCTGCTGTAAATGGTAAAGTGATGCCTCAAAAGTAGTGCCATAAATGGCACTAAAATACGTGCTTAAATGAGTCAATATATTATTGAATTGGTTAGAAAATGTTGCATAAATAGTTGGGTTACGAAATTACTTGGATTAGGAAATGACTTCCACTTACAACGAACAAAATTGTGGGCTTTAATCCCATTTCAATATTTATTTCCATATGAATTGGGTCTAACTGTGTTGGAATTTCTTTTAAGAGGTGATTGTAATTGGCAAATATTTTATTTTAATATTTTTTTAGACAAAAAATGCTACTATTTTCAGCAGATAAGTTACTTTTCTCAGATACACATTCATTGAAAGAAACTAATAGAAATATTTAAATTAATTGAAGCTGAACTCTCTTTGCAGCCACTCTGCCAAAGTCAATGGCACAGGCACATTCTCAGCTAGAAAAGAATGTGGAATTAGAATACTTTTCAAATGGAAATAGCATTTCTCGTTTTGTTTCCAGATTTTCGTTTGCAGCAGATATCGATGTTTAATATTCTAAAACAAGATTCGGCAGCGTTATCAGTGGGCTACCAGAATGCATGCCAGTCTGTCTCTTTTAATAGAGCAGCAGCTCCACTTTACCTGAGAACTTTTGTAGAGGATTTTATCCCTCATCTGCTACTAAATTAAATTTAAACAGTCGCTGAACTTTGACATGAATAGCTTAATTAAGTGAAGTGGCCTCAAATCAAATCAAATCAAATCAAATCGAATGTGAATCGAAGCTGCAAAGTGATATTAAAAACCAACTGGCGGCGTCAATTAAAAATAAAAGGCGGAGCAGAGCTAAATAAATGGGCATTCCAAGGCAGGCAGTCAGTCCGGTCAAAAGGCAAACATTCAAGTGCTGAAAGCATTGACGGACACAGACAGACAGTCGGGTCGGACAGACAGACTAAGGGACAGGCTTTATCCCGTGGATAGAGAGCGACGAGGAACATTGGCTTCAATGGCCAATGGTGGGATGTGGCGCGAGTTTATTGAATGAAATTAGACGGACAAATAGTTAGAGTAGCCATTGCCATTTCGATGCAGAGATTTTCCATTGACTGGTTGGTCGGTTGGTCGCTCGGACAGTCAGTCTGCCGCCTGGCCATAAGCCTAATGTAAGTCCTGCCTCCTCCGCACCATCCAATGTCGCAGTTCGCAGTCGGCAGTTGGCAGTCCGCATTGGGAAACGTCCATTAGCTAAGCAGATTAATTGCTAAAAGGTATTTAATTCGTGATGCTTTTATATTTTCAGCGAGAGCTCACTTTACTCTCTGCCCTCTCTCCTCCATTCACTTCTGGGAGCACGGGCTTTGCCTTTGCCTTTTCTTTTGCTTTTTTCTTTTATTTCATTTTATGGCTGTGCGCTTTTTGAGCTCCTTGGAAATATGGCGTTAAGTACTCGCATTTCTCTCTGTTCTGGCTTCTCTTTTTATTCTTCTACTTTTTTTTTGTCACTTTTTTAATGCTTCATTAGCTGCTAATGGAAATTGTGTGAGGCGTGGAGAGTGTCGTCGTCGTCTTAGTCGTGCCTGTAATTTTCCTTTGTACGAATTTCCCTTTAAATGTTCGATCCAAATCGTGGAAAAATGGCAATCACTGTGGGCAACAATACACTTTCCCCACTTCCAGGTAAATAAAGGAAAGGAGCAGAAAAAAGAACCCCCAACCAGTAGCAAATAATTTCCAGAAACTTGTGTGATTTATGTGCAAATATAACACAAAAGCTGAGGCAAGTTTTATGCCATAAAGTAGCAGAGAGAAGGAAGGAAAGAGCTCAAAACAGAAGCTGCTGGCTGAAAACATAGTCAACGACAGAGAGCTAGAAAAAGAGCAAGGAAGAGTGGGACAGCGCTCTGCTGGTGGCAATGAAGTAGGACATCAGGTAGCATGGCAAAATGAAAACTACCGCTGCAGCTGTTGCCAAGTCAAACAAGCAGAATGACGAGCGGAGCGTAGCCAGGGACAAGCCAACTTAAAAAAGGAAAGCCAAGAACTTGCTACACAATAGAGAGACATAGAGAGGGGGAGAGTGGGATAGGGGGAGAGGGGGAGGTGTAGCAGAAATAAGTCCAGCGAAAGCGACAGCTGCAACAACAGTAGTGAAAGCTAGCCCCAGAAAACTTTCAAAAAAGATTCTTTATAATGGACACGGAAATAATAATATACACAAAAGCCAGAAAACTATCGAACTGTAAGGGCAGTCAGGGGAGAGGACTCCGCACCACCCACATAGAGCCATCTCCCTTTCTCTCCCCTAAATGTATTAAGTATTATTCAGATATTATTAAATACAGCTTATGAAATAACTCAAATAACTTCTCATACGTCTTGGGAAACTCTTTAGAAGTACTCGGAACTCCGGAACATCTTTCGTTACACGAAAGTCTGAAACTATTGAACTGTTCCTAGAAAGGGAATCCATTTTAATGGTACTCCGAAGAGCACATCTGCCACTTGTAATTTATTTAATATTATTAAGTACTATGAAATATTTGCTCATAAGATAACTCAAAAGTAGAGTGCCTCCGCATTTGATTAGTTAATATTCTCATACATCTTGGGATTACGTTGAATATTCTCCTCCATGATCTTCTTGTGTGTCAGCTCCCAGTTCTCCAGCCGTATGAGCACGTCGGGTATGACCTCTTTGATCTTGAGGCGTGCCAACTCGGGTCCGTCGCGAAGCTCGACGTTTGTTTTGAAGTTGTAGTTGGGCGTGTAGCCATGGATCTTGAGGAAGTGATCGAAGTAGAAGGGCACAATCTGCTCCTGCATGTTGTCCACGACCAGCAGCGAGTCTTGGGTGAGAGAGTTGGCAATCACCTCGCCATCATCCTTGAAGGCGCGCATAAAGTTTTTGGTGTTTTCCGAAATGACAATCCTTGGCACTGGCGCCTGGACCACACGCTTCTTGAAGAAGAGACGCGGCAGACGACCCTCCCGCTTGGGTGGCTTGTAGGGTGGCTCCAAGTTGCGGCGCACCTTCTTCATTTCCATTTCTATGCGCCGCTCCACCTGGTAGGCCTGCGCCGAGATCTTCTCCAGATGACGTCGCCGCTTGCGCAGCGTAACCTCCACCTCGCGTACCTTCTTTATGTCCATGTGCTCGAACTTGCCAAGCAATTCCATCACCACATCACTGATCCCCGCCACCATGTCGGCGGTGCAGGGCACCACGTCGCTGGTGCCACGCAGCGTGTCGGGCACGACGCGACGCCACACCTCGGCAATGATTGCCCGATGCTTGTTGAACTCTTCGTCGGCAAAGGACTGCTCGATGGGTTTGCCCAGATAGTGCAGGACTCGATGCTCCATTTCGATGGCCCGTCCCTCCATGAAGAACTTCTTGGCCGACTTGCGGGCCACGTAATCCTCCTTCTCCTTGAGGTGTTTGCTGCACCAGTCCATAAACGTCTCCAGTCGGCCCTGCAGCTCCGTGTGAATGGACAGCGTAAAGTGCATCTCTAGTAGGGTCATAAAGGTCTTTGTCTTCAGGTTATCCACGCCCTGCAAAAAGGCCTCGGCATCGGGAAAGACCTGCAGAATAGGGTGGATCTTCTGCATGTAGACATCGTAGTAGAAGGAACGTATGGCCCATGCATCGTCTTTGTCCCGCACACGAATGTTGACAGTCGAACGCTTGGCTATAGAAATGTCTGCACCTTCTAGTTCGTACTCCAAATGTTGCTGCTGCTGCTGCTGCTGCTCCTCTTCCTCTTCCTCTTCAACTTGCAGTTCCGGCTCCTCGTCAACGGATTCTGTGGACGCTTTGCCGAGCTTCGAGGCGGGCACCAAGTGTATCCAGTCGTGCTCCATTCGCCAGTCCTGATCGCCCATGAGATAGTGGAAATTCTGAAGCATAATGCAGCGTATCCAGTGTCCCTCGATGAACACAATGTCCATGTTGAGCATCATCAGCTCCCGCTCCAGTTCGCGAAACTCGTTCTTTAGTTTGTCGGTGATCTCGTAGTAGGCCTTCACCTGGTAGACCAACGACATGGCCGCATTGTACTCCCTCTTCTGCCACTTGACGAAGAGACCCTCATACAGATTCTTCGTATTCTTCATGTTCACCCAGTGCCGCTCGTTCATCCGATCGTAGATCTTTGTGCGCACCATCTGTCCCTGGATCAACAGCGATTCGTACTTCAGCCGCATGGCATCCTTAAGCAGTTCGATGCCCGTCTTGAAGTTGAATGTCTTCACATTCGGGCGACTCTTTAGCTCCTCGATGTAGTTCTCATCGAGATCGGTGATTACAGCGCCATAATACTTACGATTGCCGGGACCCAGCAGCGTTTTCCTTACATCGGGCACCTCCACTTCGAGTCGCAGTCGCAGACTATTCCTCAGGCGTGTGCCGAAGGTAAAGAAAGTGTCCTTGGGTCCCATCATGGCCGACTGCTCCTTGTGCTGGCCCGAAAAGGGCAGCATGCGATACGGATCCTCGTCCTCGGCATTCACATCGATGACTGTGGCATGGAAGCGTGAGCGTCGCATCTCCTCGAACGGCACCAATGGCTTTCGTATGTAGTCCAAGGGTATTTTGGTCTTTCCCTCCACCACCAGAAAGCTGCCGCTGTCATTGGACAGATCGGTGCACGTGGAGCTGCTCAGCGAACTCAGGCAGTTCTCGATGCTGCGCAGATCCTCCTCTAGGTCCGCGCAAATAGCCCTGCGATCCACCAGAAGCCGCTCCTCGCCCGGCTCTATGTCCTTTGTCTCGTAGATGGACTCGCGGGTTTCGCGCAGAAACTCCAAGTACTCCCGACGGCCAGGGAAATCCAATTTGGCAATCTCCTCGGGATCGCGCGAGTGAAACACAAAGTCACGGGGATAGCACAGGTCCTGGACCACTGCACCCTTGTTGGTCTCCTTGGTGTCGATGCGCGTGGCAGCCAGATGCTCGTTGATGATCGTCTCGAAGTCATAGCGCGGCATTGTCAGGTCCGTGTCGACGTGCTTCTTGCACGGCGGATTGGCCTTGTCGAACCTGAACACTGGCTCCTTGATCCGCTTCACGACAGTCGTAATCTCGGGGTGCACAGTCTTGTTTTGGTACTGCACATGGACATTCTTCACCTGAGTGGGCGCCCAATGGTCGTGGTGGTGCCGCGCCTCAAAGATATCCGTGTAGCGGCGCTTCTTTTTGCGCACATTTGCCAGGCGGATCCTCCCCGGCTCGGGCTGTTCCAGCAGCGGAACGGGGGAATACGGCAGCACCTCATTGAAAATAGCCGATGGAATGCGTTCCGCTTCGTAGTCCCGACGACGACGTGGATGGATCGTCAGAGTTTTCTCTCGCAGCTTGGGTGCTGGCATATTGCCGCGATAGCGCATCGGTTGATACCCAGCACCGGCCAGCAGGCGCCCATGGGAGGACATTTTGCTGTTCCGCCAGAGGCCCGCGCGATTGCGATTGTTTCGAAAGATCGAGTCTGTGCTCTGTCGCCGCAGGATGCTGTTCCGCCAATATCTGTCGTGGCTTGCGTTTTTCTGCAGGCTTTCGGGGTCCTCCTGCGGCGAGCTGCTCCAGTAACGGTAGCGATTGCGGTTCTTCTGGTTGTTGCCAGTACCTGGCACTCGCTGCCTTTTCCACGTGGGCATAAAGCAGCGCAGATCCTTTCGGGGAGTGTCGCAACCAGCTGACAGTCGACTGTCCACACTCGATCGAGTGTCTTCGGTGTGTTCCGACTGGTCGTAGGGCGGCTCTGGTGTCGGCACCCAGTCCACTTCGATCTCCTGTTGATCGCCTTCGTCCTGGCCCAGATCCCGCAGCTGTTGCTTCTTGATCTCCTGACAGGGCAGCCCCAGCAGCTGCATGCGAGCGAGTTTCTTCTTGTGCTTCTTGAGTGAGGCTATTTTCTGCTTCAAATTCAGGTACTCCAACGTGGTGGTGGTCTTTGTGGCATCCAGGACATCCACATCGGCGACCTCCGCCTGGTTGCGATCTTCAAACACAATCATCTTCTCGGGGAAGACATACCGAATGAGATTGAACTTTCGCACATTGTACTGCAGCTTCGGCTTGATCACTTTGATGTTTTTGCGGAGCAGTCGATGGTAATGCATGCCCAGACGCTTGTCGATGAACTCACGGACGGCGCTCTGGCGCTCGTGACGCTTCATGAGGAGCGGCTCGGGCGGGAACAGATCCAAATTGGGATCGTCGGGGTCCATGATCTTGATGATGCCGCGCTCAATGTCCAGCTTGATGGGCTCCTTGTGCGGCACCAGCTGATTGAGCCACTCCTCGCGCGTGAGGCAACCCTTGACGGTGCGCTGGCCCTGCATGATCTGGTGGCGATGCAACTTTCCGCGCAGCCCGTCGCCGTGCTTGAAGTGAAAGCCGCGCAGCTGGAAGTGATCGCCGATCTTGCCCACCTGGAGGTAGTCCTCGTCGTCGCTGCTCTGCTCGCTGGGCGTGGAGCCGACGCTGCCCTCGATGCTCTCCTCGCAGCGGAGGTTCTGCTCCGCGGCAGGCAGCTTCTTTAGCTTGCCGGTGCGCTCCAGGAAGAACTGCTGGGTGACCTTGGCCTTGTCGCGTGCCACACAATTCTCGCGGTGCATGACCGCCTTCAGACGCTCCGTTTCGGTGAGGGTCTTCGGGAAGACCTTGCGGCTCCGCACCACCGGCTTGATCTCGACATTCTTGCGGAAACTCCGCTCGATAGCATCATCGATGATGGCCACATCCTTGCTCAGATCCCGCTCGGCCACGGTGCGTGCTTCGATCTCCTTTTCGGCTGCCTCCTGCCTCTGGCGCTCCTTCTCCTGCTCCAGGGAGCGCTGCTTGCTGCGCAGGTAAATGTCCTTGTAGCGTGCCTCACGCCGCACGCGCTCCTCGTCAATTTTCTTTTTATTTGCTGGCTTGTCCGCACTGCGGTAGAGATCCACCAGACGTGGCGACTTCACCACCGGCTCCTCCTGCATCGGCTCGTCCTTGATGAGGGTGGTGAAGCGGCGCGGCACAGCCAGACGCTCCGCCTTTAGCTCTGCCTCCACCTTCACTTGAGTGTTCTGCTTCGTGGCACGCCGTGCCATGTACCGATTAACCCGCCAGTAGGTCTGCGTGTCCTCCTGCTCGATCTCGTCCTGCTCGTACGTGTTCTTGTAGTCCATGCCATGAAAGTCCAAGTTCAAGGGATTGTGCAGATCAACCAGCTCGCTGATGTGCGAATCGGAGCCCTCGGAGCCCGTGCTGGCACACAGATTGTCCCCATGCTTCACCATCTTGCTGATCACATCGTACTCCTGCACTTTGGTCAGCGGCTTGTGCCGCAGCGCCACAGGATTCACCAGGCAGTGCGTCTGCCGCGGGTCCTGCGTGAGAAAGAACTTCTGGCGCGATGGACGTAGCTTTGCCAGCTGAGTGTAGTTGTCCGGACAGCGTCCGATGTGGGAGCGCGGAGCTCCGGCCATTAGGCTCGCCGGACACGGTTTCATCCACGCCTTGCCCTTGAAAAATGGCGGACGCTCGGAGGGTTCGTGCAGCGAGTCGATCATCTCCTGTGAGTCGGCAATCCCATGCACCCGTGCCGAGGGTCGCCCCGACGACCCGCGACTGCTTGACTGGCTCGAGGCCGTGGTCGAGGTGCAGCTCTGTTTGCGAATCTTCACCGTCTGCACACCGTCGCGAAAGTGCGAGTTGCTGGAGCTGGCGAAGTCCCTGCCCCTCCGCCGCACCACACTCTGGCCGCACTCGTCCCGCTTGTGCAGATCCGTCCGCTTCACGTTGGCATCGGGAAACTCTAGCGTCTGCACCGTCAGCTGATGGTCCGAGTCCTTGCGCGAGAAGTCAATGTTTCGAAATTGCTGTATGATGCGCTGCTCCTTGGTCTTCTTGCCGGGACTTTTGCGCGGCGGACACTGATTCTTGCCCCAAACCCGCTCCGTTCTGTCCTTGTGCTCCTTGTGCTTTTGCTTCTCCGCCGGCTCCTCAATTAACTCTGTGGTTCTCACATTAGGCTTCTTTTTGGGTCGCAGTCGCACCTGCACTGTGGTCGCCTTGTAAGTGTTCTTTCGCTCATCCCCCATTCTGTTGGGAGAGCGTATTCTGTTAGCAGCTGAAAGTTGGTTTAAAATCAGTTTCACCATTTGCTTTTACCTGTTTTATCCTGTTTACTCAGTGCTTCTGGTAAGAAAAATTTATAAAGTTTGTCTCTATTTTGGTAACAGGTTTATGGTTTATGGGTTATGGGTGTTAATTTTGTTTGATTTTCAAGGCCAGTTTTGCTTACAAACTGATATTCAAATCCTGACTGTTATTTTTTTACATGAAAAATAAAATAAGTGGCAGGAACTGCTCTACCCTGCTACCTAGAGAATCGATAGAGAATTTTGAAGTGGAATTAAGGTTTTTCGTTTACTTTATACCTTCCCCAAAAAATATAGTCACAAAGTCCCGCATCTAAAGGACTTCGATTTCCCCGCTACACCTTTCCCTTTCTTTTATTTTACCTATTCTGCTTATCATATTTAAAACCATAAATATTTTTGCAACACACATCTGCCAGTCCCCCCGCCACACACACAGACCACATTTTTATTAAGGTTCTTGGCAACATTTGTGCCGTGATTTGCTCTCCTTTGCCTCACTTCTTGGCATCTAGTGGCAGTGTTTCTTATTTTTTACCGTCGCCCCTTGGCTGCGGGCTTCCCAGAAGTATGCCATAAAAATTGACTTGTTTTCCATTTGTTTTTTGTGGTTTGTCGCACTGCGGTTCGAGTTGTTTGTTTTGCATTTTATGGCTCACATATGTCAGCTCTAATAAGTCACCAAAACTAAGCCCCAGTCAATCCCGCAGCTCCAGCCGGCTCCGCTCCAGCAACCATGGCAATTCACCCACTGCTTGTTCCACTGCACTATGGGGCATTCGACCACTTTTTGTTTTAGTATTTTTTTATACCAGGTACTCGAAGAGTAAATAGGGTATAGGTAATATTGTATTTGTGTGAATAACGGTTGTATGTAACGCACAGAAGGAAGCGTTTCCGACCCCATAAAGTATATATATTCTTGATCAGCATCAATAGCCGAGTCGATAGAGCCATGTCTGTCTGTCCGTCTGTCCGTCTTGTTTGTCGGCTAATTCTCAGAGACTATAAGAGCTAGAGCCACCAAATTTTTGCTCCAGACTGCTGTATGCTCACACTGAAGCCAGTGTATTTCAAAAATTAGCCACGCCCCCTTCCGCCCCGCAAAAGGTCGAAAACCTCCCAAATCTACAATTTTGAAGATAAAAGAAGAGCTAACGGAGCGTGTTGGTGTGAGAAGTGTTTTGTAGATGTAGATGACAGATGAAGAAAAAATGTAAAATTTGACAAAACACCGCTAAGGTGCAGATGTTGTACTGAGTGCCGGGTGTAAAAGTTGTGACGCGTAAGAAGCGTCTCACACGCCCCTTCTCGTTTTGCATTAATTTATTTATTTTTATTAATAACTTCCAAACGAAACAATATTTTTTGACTTAGTTTTCTGATATGAGTCTATGATAGTGAAAGGAAAGTTTGTTGAAAAAATGGGTAGAATGGAATTTGTATTTTATTTTTAAACTGAATCAACCAAAAAATTATGGGAATATGTATTTTACTTAAAAAGTTGTGCCCGGATTTTTAAAAATGGAAAAGTAGAAGATAATACATTGACTTCCTTGTATACTGCAAGCAGCTTCTTTTCTTTAAATTGTTGAATGTGGGACATAATGAACACGGCAGTGCAGAGATACTGGAAATGTCTCACGCACGAATTTAGCCAATCTGCACAGTTTTTTCGATTTGTTTTAAGTTTTCCGTGAAAATGTTCAACAAACTGTAAAAAAAAGTTCTTCAAAGGGTCTACAAATAACCCTTATCGTTCTCAAGGCTAGAAACAGGTATTAACACTTGAATTCAATGCAAATGGGCATCTTCTTCTGCAAGATTCTTCTTCACTCAGTTTAACATTGCAAACACTCCGAAAATCCAAACTTTGGGTTATGTTACGAAGATTCAAATATCTGCAAAGACGCAGAAAGCGGAAGAAAAACTAACATAAATTGGATTAAGCATTGAATTCTCTACAATATCTATGCAGTTTAATGCTTCCGGCGGGAACCGAACACTTTGTAAGTCTATTCAAAGACAAATTTTCGTCACAAATATGGACTTGTTCAGAAACTAGCCATTAAAAATATTATGGGGTACATTTTTTAATTTCAAACTCACAAAAACCTTTTTAATACCTGCCTGAATCGAGAATATTGTAAAAAATTAGCTTAAATTGGTCAATTTATCAATTTTTGCACTTTAAACTTCCTGAACAAAATCAGTTTTCCGATAACTTTCTATTGTTCGTAGCAAACAGCTGACTTTAACAGCTGTTATCCTAACAGGGGTGCGCACTGTTAATTTTTTGGGTACGTAACATTACGGACTGATGTTATTCCTATGTATATCTGTTAAAAAAATATCACTTCTTATATTTTTGACAAATGAGTTTCGGCCAGGAAAAGTGGTCAAATGCCCCATAGTGCACTGTCAGCAGCCACTGCTTTCTGCTATGCTACTCCCACCACTGCCAACAATCCGTTTCCTAACGATATATAATTGAAATTAATAACAACTCGAACGGTGGAGGGTGGAAGGTTGAGCAGGGGCCCAATGGAAAAGCTGTGTAATAATTCAACAGAACAACAGGTAGGGGGGAGGCCTCCCTCTTTGCCTGTCGCTTACCTCTTTTCAATTTGCACACAATTCACGGCATATTCATTTCATATTTATGTTTATTTCTGACACAACGCCGCCCCTCCAGCGGAAATGAAGTTAATTTTTGTACATATTCTATTCGGGCGTCAATTTTAATGCGCAATTATTGTCCGTTTTGTGCGTTTTGTTCGCTGTTCGTGTTTATTTTGCCTTTGACTGACAGCATTTTCAATTGCTGACTTATTGTTGCCGCGGGGTGGAGAAAAACCTTCCGCAGTTTTGTTTTTAGCATTTTGTTTTCGCTGTGCAAATAAATTATTTATAATAATTTCAGAAAATGGCACTTAAAGAGCGGAAATTGCCCGAAATGAAGGCGCTTTAGGGGGCTAATTGTGTTCATATATAATTGTTCAACGAAAATTCAATTAAGGGGTAGCATTTATTAGGGGGAAAAAGGGTTTAAATATGGAAATTAGGACTAGGAATGAGATTTTTGTTCATAATTAATTTATATTAAATATGTTAAATTCCCTGATGCACTAATTGAGCAAAGTTCTGTACGGAAAATATGGAATAATTTAAAAAAATATTTTCCTAGAAATATTTTTCCACCTGTAGAAATATCTCAAAACAATTTCTCCTGGCTTAGAAATTTCCGGTAGAAGTTACAAAATCTTAAACATCTTTTGCCAAGACTATAAAAACAAAAGCAACTAAAAATTGGTTAACCTTTTCCCTAGCCATCGTCTGCGCACTTTTCCCACTAAAAAGTTTAATTCAATTAAGAGTTTTTTCGCCCAGCATTGTAGGTGTTTTGTAGTTGTAGGATGAAAGACTGGAGGGAGTGGGTAGAGAGGACACAGCATCACAGGCAAAGTCAAAGTTGCACTTTTCAATTTTTGTAGCATTTTCCTCGGGTGGGTTTTTCTCTCACCTGCACTCCACCTCTCTTTGCTCTCTCTCTGTCGCTACATGTTACATTCACCTTTTCGCGTGGAATTCATTAAAAATGCATTCGACGGCTGTGCAGGCCGCAGCGCAGCGTCGCCCGAAAAGAAACTGAAAAATTGAAGCAGCAAAACTTTCGAGTCGACGCCGAAAAAAAAAAAAAAGTGTTTGCCATATGGCCAGGACTCGAGCAGTACTGCCGGGCGGAGGGGTTGTGTTCCCTTTGTGCTTAAGTTACTTCTAGGGTGAACAATTCTTTTGGTCCAGACGCTGCCTTAAAGTGGCAGAGGTTCAACGTCTTCTGGAGACTACTTTAATTGGCTGGAATATTAGGCAATTATGAGGGTTTCTGGGAAAAAATGTGAGATCTTGGAACACCATGAAGAGTCCGAAAATTAACCTATAAATTTCGTTATCAGGAGTTTTCCCTTGATTGTTTCTGATTCTAGAAATACCTCTTGGTCCTACTTCTCACTTTTCTATCGAATGTTTCCTAAAGCTATTCCCATTTCAGTTCCTTTTCTCAATTTTCCCTATGACTTTCCAGCTCTGATTTCCAATTGTTTCTTTTCGTACTTTTGCTTTAATCTCCTGCTGCTCAGCAAAATCTCCCCTTACCCATTTCTATGTCCTTGTCCATGTTTATATCCTTTACTGCCTGTCCCCTAATTAGCCAGGTGAATCTCTGGCTCACCTTAACTCGTAATATCCTTCAACCTAATTCGCTTAAAATGCATATCAATATAAGCAAAGTTTAACAAAGTTTTCCACCGCTTGCGCAGGAGCAGCCTCCGACTACTGACCCGCTCTGCCCCTCGCTGTTTCCCTCGTTGCTCTCGGAGGTATCCGCTTTTTTTTTTCGCACGCGCTAAAAAGTTTTTAATTGAAAGTTTTAAGCCTTAATTGAAGTTTGCCCAGTGGCAAACTGCACGCCTTCCCACCACAACCATCCCCCACAATGGCGCATGTAATGCATTTGCCTCTCAGCCAGCAGCCTTGTGGCTTCTGCCAGTGCGGCTCCAGCACCTTGGCTAACTTCACTTCCAGCTTCCTCCTACCATTATTTCCTATTCCCCTCTCTATTGCCATTTACAGCTTCTCCAAAGTGTGTTAGCCGCAGGATAGAGCCTTTCCTGCCTCGTCAAAATCCGCGTACTTTTGGAGTGAAAGGCAAATTTGCCATTTTTTATTCCCCAGCTACGAAATAATTATAATTTGCAAATTTTTCCCTGCGCTCGGACGCTGTTTAATTTTCTGTGTGGAAAAGGCATAAAAGTTTCCACAAGTCGCAAGTAGCAGTTTTTATACCCGGTCCTCTAAGAGTAAGTAGGGTATATTGTACAGACGGACAGACATGGCTATATCGACTCGGCTTTGATGCTGATCAAGAAACTTTCCTTCTGTGCGTTACGCACATTGCTCCGACCACAAATACAATTTACCCTGTTAACTTTCGAGTACCAGTTAATATAAATTCCACCGCAAATGTAAATTTCAGACTAATCAATATCATTTCGCAAAAGTATCGTGAGAGAGGACTCAATGTAAATCCCTCAAAAATAAGAGCAGCCAGAGAGGATAAAAGTATAAATGAAACGAGGGAGGACGCGCTAGACGCTTCTTACGCGTCTCAACTTTTATACTTAGTCGTACATCTGTACTAAAGTACACTAAGATTACATATATATTTATATATGTACATATACACAGCATTAGTACCGGGTATAACAGTTGTGACGCGTATGACGCGTCTCAGAAACGTTCCTCAGCGTTTTCATTAAATGGGTTCTTACAGCCCCGGTGGGTATACGATGTGTTGGACGTTGGACTTCGTGTAGTGTAACAATAATAATAATAATATTCATATGACACTAGGCGGCGGAAACTTTTTGTCAGCTTCTCTTTGGCGCAACAATATTAACAACTTTTAATAACCAATCGTCGGGCAATGCCCCCTGCCTGCCATATGTGTTGTGTGTGCTGGGAATTACTGAAATACATTTAATTGTAGAGAAGGTAGCACTTCGAATGCACTCTCTGGAGGGGTTAATACTATGTACATATAATGGCAAAATTACTCTATAACTGGGCTTTACACACATACATATATCCGAATTTTCTCATTCTAAAATCTTTCCATAAGATATACATTCTTAATTTATCTCTTCCGCTTTCAAACTGCTCCCGCATTAATCTATACACAAATTTCTACCCTTTCTTCCCCCCTTTTTATATTTATTCCTCTGCTCTTTTGTGGCACTGTGTAACATATGATGCAAATACTTCCCTTCCATTCACCTCACAGTTGACCTCACACCGGCAAAAACAAACACCAAACACAAAAAAAAAAAAAATTAAGAATCGTCCATTGCATATCGCGTTGTTAATTAAATAAAAATATTGCATTCGAATTTACGAAATATTTTATTATTTTTATTTTTATACTTTTTCCATCTCTTTTTGGCACGCATTCGGGCCTATTGTTGTTTGTGCGCACACGGATGTTGTTCTTGTTCCATCATGTTGTCATATACGTAAACGTATGGGACGTATACATATAAAATTATTCATTATTTTTCTCTGATTGTTTTGTGTGTGAGTGCAAAAGTTACCCCCAAAACCAACGCACACAGAAGAAAATGTCAGTTTTTAATTAAATTTTCACGGAAGTGCAGCCACATTAAACGGAAATGTTGAAACATTTAAATGCAAACGACATGAGGCGGTGGGGTAAAAAAAACAACAAACTGTAGGACACACGATGGATGACCCGCAGTGTTCCGAAAGTACTGTCAACCTCCCCATCCTCCACAGAATCCGGCAACCCCACAGTCCCAGAACATCCTCTCATCATCATCAGGAGCATCAGCAGCAGCAGCACCGCCTTTGTGGTCGGTTGTCAAGTTGTTTGCTGAGCTCTCGAGAAAAACGGCAGCTTTAACATTAAAAATAATAATATCAATATGTGCGCGAAGTATAAGTTATTATATGTCATCAAGGGGTGAAGGTTTTTTAATGCTTTTTGTGGGAAATGACGAGAGCAAGGGGCTCATGTTTCAATGATTACTGAGGCCTAATTCAAATTAATCTATACTTAAATGTAAGTGTCTATATTAGTAATTAAAACACACATTTATTGAGACATTGTCAATGTAGTCTTTCCCCTCAAAGTCTCCTACAGTTCTACCTGGGAAAACTATGAGAAAAGCGAATAATATAATGAGAAAATAGTTGCAGAGGAAAATGACTGCCATATGCATAGAGTTTTTAATGTTTATTTATGCAATAATGCAACGACAATTAGGCCAATTAAATATTTATTTTAACACTCGGTATCGGCCATCCCGGTGGACTGGCATTGAGAATTTTTGAACATTTTAATATTTGTTTTAATTTGCAATTTTTGTTGTTGCTGCTCGAACCAATCGACCATCCATTTCGAGTGCTGTTTTCGAGCCACCACAAAGGCAGGCAGCAACAACTTGCTTAATTTTCATTTTGTTGTTGGTCAAATGAAAGCAAACAATAAGGCAACAAAAAGGGCCTGGACTATTGCACTTTGTCAACTCCAAACAAATTGAAAAATCAACAAAGAATTGGGAAAGGCTACAATTTTGAGGTCGAAGCAACGAATATCCTGGCGAATGGATTGTTTCAGAAGCATAGAGGCAGTCGCTGATCGTTTCCAATGATGGTTCTAATAGTTATGTAAACTGACAGAATATACGAAATATATCCGGCAGAATATTCGACATCAGACATTGTACTTTCATCTCTGCAATAAACAATCTGAATTCCAAGCTTCTGCTTCAAACTATTGTACCCTCTGTGAGGGTATAAACAAAAACCATATTCGGACAAGTAAAATCAACAGCATAGTGCAAAGTGAACAACAATACGGAGCCGTGGCGACAAAATAAACTATAAATAAAACCGCAAAAATTAATTAGTAAACCAGCAACTAACTGAAAAACTAAAGTATATTAATTAATCGCTAGTTGGATTTCCATTTTAACTTTTTTGTTGCTGCTGCTCCAGTAATATTTTCATTTGGTTTTTCCTGGTTGCGTTATTAGTTATTGCTCACTTGGGCATTGGCAAACACACAGAACACACACAGCAGTCACACTCAGCACTATCATGTGTGTGCGTGTGTGTGTAATTGATGGGCGCAAAAAAGTTTGGATTATGATGCATGGGCCTCTGGACAAATGATCCAAATGTAAACTGATATGAATGCCCGGCGGTAACAGAAAGTGAAGCGGAAATCCATGAGATAAACGTAGAAAATGTATCTCAAGGATGTAGTTGTTGTGGGATAAAGGATACACTTTGTGTAAGTATCCTAGAAGTTGGATGTTCAGCACCTTTCTCCGCGCTTCTTTAGGGCTGTACATAAGCTGCTCTGATATTTGTGAATTGTTCTTATATTTTCGGCTAAAATTAGAATAATAATTATTGTTTTCTGCCTCTCAAATGGTTTCTCTTTACTTGTTTGCATTCGCTCCCTCTCTCAATTGTTCTTTTATTAGCAACAGGGTATTTCCAGTGCGACTCTTCTCTGCTCTCTCTCCGTTTTCACAACTTTCCCATTAAGTACCAAAGAAGTAAAAACATTTTCCCGCAGCAAGACTTTCTTTAATGCTTTGGGTTTTCCACGCTTAATTAAATCCCACCCGCAGATTTTCAATATTTTACAATATTATTGCCATAATTCTTTATAGCTGGCACCATCAACCTTTGACACCTTTCATTATTGACCGCGCACACACAGTATTACGTACCCACGGACAATATCCGACAATTTCAATTTCGCATTATAGACCCAAAACCGCGGCAATGAAAACGAACACAGAGACCACAAAATTATTATTATTGCTACTGCGAGGGAAGTTGCTTTTAGTCCTCCCAGGCCTGGGACTGGAAGATGCATAAGTATTACAAAAAATTAAAAATAGAATGCGAATAAAAATGCATAAAATGCGATGGGATATTATAGAAAGTACAGTGAGAGAAAATATGAAGTAGTCCGTTTACATTCAGAATTATTTCCTCTAAAATGTTTAGTTCTGACTCGCATTTCCTCATCTTACAACAGCTATAATTACACTACTTTTCTCCCCGTGCACTTTTTTTATAATCCCGCACCCAAGCTCTAAGCCATAAGTACGCAGACTTCACATACAAAACCCGACAAATCGCTATAGATTTCCCCAAACTCCAGGCCCCAGACCTGGCAACATTCTCTTGTGCTGCTGCCTGACCAACTCGCTTATATGTTATTAAAAACATTTTTAATTGAAAATTAATTGAAATATCAATTGAAATGGCATTAAAATGCGTCCAACCGAAAGCGCACAAATGCCATGGCGCACAACCTGTAACCTATAACCCCTGCCAGCAGCAGCACCACCAAATGCATACAAACATTTTGCATGTATGTATTGTACACCCACTTGTCCATCATCATAATTCCTTTGGCGAATTTATGCATTACAATTTATTATGATGCCATTTCATTTGGCATTTATCCAGCCACCCACACGAAAATAATACCCACTCGTATGTACACTCGTGTGTGTGTATGTTGCACGTATCTGGTGTCCTGTATCCTGGTGTCTGTGTCTGTTTGTGAAGATAATTTGTAATGGTTTAATTTGAGCCCCGCTCCCACGACCCAAAATATGCAGTGCTCACTGTACTTGAGGCTCGAAATCAATTAATACTCAATTGTAATTGGCGAAAACTTTCCGCAACCGATATACCGAATGCCGCATCGAATCGAATATCGAATGCCGTCATAAATTAGCCAGAGACAAAACACTAATTGAATTAAGCGGATTTACAAATTTGTTGAACATTATTAATTGAAATTGGAATTTCGTATGAGTGGGTGTCTCCGTGTGGGTGAGTTGTGTCTCTGTGTGTGTGTGCTGCATGCATGGCTGATGTTCGGTTCAAGTCCATTTGTTATGTACGTTTATTTATATCTTGCTGTGACCCAATCAGGAGCACCTGAAGTAACCATAAATTCAGATGTGCGACACACTTTAATATTGCTGCAGCAGTTGCACCTCGAAACAGGGTGTCCTGTGCTTTTTTCTGAGAATTACTTCATAAAACGCCCCTCAAACCAACAGGTGGTTGCAATAAAGAAAGGAGAGGGCAAAACGTGGCTTTAGTTTTCAGTTCAATTGGCAAAGGGTCAGTCAATATGTGAGTTACGAGCAGCAGCAGATTCAGATATAATGGTTCAATGGTCACTTTACCAATGGATTAATGGGGCAGAGTATCGTAATTTTTCCCCTTCGATTCATAGTTCAAATCTCTTTCAATCACAATACTAGACCCCAAGAATCCCCGTCCCGCAAGTGTTTACCGAGAAAACCTCAGTCATGGCATCGAAAACAAAAGAAACACAAATCAAAAAATCAACACAAATGCTGGAAAGAAAACAGAAACAGTTACAAGAGAGCCGAGCGAGAGGAAATGCGGGAAATGCGCCGTGGAACAGGGCAGGGACTCTTTTGCAAATACAGTTAAGCACATTTTAAGCACATTTAAATACAACAACAAATGGGGAAAAATGGCCCAGACGTGGGCGTGAGCAGGGAGTTGAGTGGCAAATGGGTGTATGAGTGGCAAGTGGAAGGCCAGGGCAGACGTCGGCAATGAATTACAATGACACGCACCTAAAAAATGTAAGAGAAAGCAAAGACAATGGTATACTCAGGGAATACATTATGGGCTCCCTGTATCCACGCTTCCAATATACCCGCTTAAACGCAAGATTAAGGGGTATAACAGAGAGAAAAAAAGAGAAGGAAAAAACATTTTTGCGGCATGACAGGGAACAATGCCGGGCAGAGGACATGCCAGAGGACGGCAACGGCAGCAGCTACAAAGGAGGCGGCAGTGGCGGCATGCCACTGTGCGAAGGCATCCAGCAGGAGCACAAATACTACAAGCAATTTAACATTATTTTAATGCCAGCCTTCTTTCGTCTCTTTTGTCTTCCAGACGGCGGGCTCCGCGTCCAGCAGTGTCATGGGAGCCACCCCAGCACACAGCATATTTACATGCGTGTTTATCTGCCATGTAAGTAGTGTGTATAAAATAGAGCGACAGTTATCTATGTGCCTGTGTGTGTCTGCCCGCCTGTTGCGAATGTTAGGGCACAGGGAACTCCAACCCTCCTCAGAGATGTCTCCTCTTAGCTGCCGGATATCCCTGGCAAAGGATTTCTCCCTTATTCATTTCTGGCTCTCGTCTGCTACTTAATGCGATTCGTGACTGAAACTATCGCGACGACTCTCGGTCGGGAGCTTTTCATGTGAGTGCGAGAGTTCGTGAGCGTTGCCATCGCTCATCTCCAGCGCTCACAAACAGACAAGCACACAGACACGCACTTCAATTGTAATAGTGTGCAAATGTGTTTGTCATTTGTCTTTTTAACGCCAAACTGCCTTTGAATGTGTACGTGTGGCCTGTACTGCTCCAGCTCCTGCTCCAGCTCCTGCTCTTCCCTGTTTCTCCCCGTTCGTCCCTGTTTTTCACTTTTCATGGCTGCTTCTCCCTCTTGCCTGTGTGTTGCCTATTCACTATTCCTGCCTCCAGCTGCCAGCCCTGCTGCGAGGCCGACGACATTTTGACTTCCGCCGGAAGTGCGCATTAAAATTGCCATTAGCCAAGCGGGCAGAGGGGGAAGGTTGGAAAGCGGCAGGGAGAATGCAGCGAAGGAGGAGAAGGCACATTTTGGCCACTGGCAAACAATAGGCGCGTAATTTGCTCGGTCACCAAAAAGAGCAAAAGAGCAGGAGACCAGAAAAGCAGAAGAGCTTTTGAAGCAATTGTGCCGCCACTTTGCCACAGAAGAATCCCCTAATGACGATTTGTTGGTGTTAGTTGGACCGCAGTCGTATTTGAAGAATTTCAGAAAGAGATACAAGAAAAGAAAACTAAACGGAATCCACACAGTTTAATAGAAAAATGTAGCTTGAAAGTGAATGAATCTTTAGTTTAAATTTTACACGCAGCTTTACACCTTTTAAACCCTCTCCCTATCTACCAGCTTCCGCTCTTCATTACGTCCCCCAGCTGCCACATGGAGTTGACTGCACTAAATATTCAAATTTCATATTGTTTTCCCTTGCCAAATGGAGGGGAGACTTTAACCCTTTTTGCTTGTAACGCTGCAGAAATTCTATAATGTAAAATAGTGTTGACTCTTTTTTTGTTGTTGTTCAGCTCTAATTAGGGGTGCATTTTTAATGATGTTCACTCTTTCCCCCAAAATCATTTCAAGCGTGAGAAAAAAAAAACAAAGAGTTTTATTTAAACTTTAACCAAATGAAATGCATAGTTCCCGGCAGGCTGTGAATGCATCAAAGAATTTTTCCCAAGCGGGTTTCACTTAAATATTTGCACACACCGCACAAAAGGGCCAATGGAGAGAGCTGAAGGAGTTCGGGTTCCCCCTCGCCTGCCCACGCCACGCATGAGTAATTTATTTAATTAATTTGTTCATAATTAATGCCAATGGCAAAAATACCGTTTGCTGTGTATGTTTATAAAAATGTCATAAATTTTCAACGTGTTTTTTGTTGTTGTTCTGCTCTTGTGCTGCTGCTGCTGCTGCTGCTGCTGCAGCCACTGCTCCTGCTGTTTTCTTTTCTTTGGTCTGATCGACCAACCCGCCAAACCGACAGACATACCGACCGACCGACCGACCGTCTGTCATATTCATATTGCATCGCCTGATGCGACTTTTTGCCAGCTATTTGTTAAATATGTCACTTTTAATATGCCACGCACATTTTCACTTATTAAGTGCGCTTCATTCGCTTATACAAAAAAAAAGGCGAGTGTGCGACATAAAAAATAAATATTATAATAATAAATAATAACGGGCGATGGGTCCAAAAGCGATGCGACCGCTCGCCATTGTGCAGCGCTGCGTATGCGTGATTTTTAATCAACCCAGCCTGCAGGCAGTGTCGCCTCAACAGCAGCTTCAGCAGCAGCCTGTAGCCTCATCATCGTCATCGCCAGAGTTCTCGGCGGCCTCATTCGCCCCTCATCGTTGCATTAAATGCATTAAAGCAAAGTATTTTATTTCGTTTCATAATGTTTATGATCGTTAAAAAATAAAATTACGTGGCGCGAAAATATGATGAGCAATGAGAGAGACCACGGCAATGCTGCCACAGAGTTGAGTCTATTGGTGCTGCTGCTGCTGCTGCCACAGAGATAATGATGAGCAGGTAGTCCAGTGGATTAATGACGATTTATAGCTGGAATTTTCAGTGCAAATGTCGTTAAGCTGGGGGTGAGGGCGAGTACTGGTATCCCGGGGAAACAAAGTATTAACACATCATAGAGAGAGAAGAGTTAAAGCAGAAGGAAATAAAATGGGTTGAAGGTTGACAAATTGATTCTGCAGATAGATCGATAGATCGATAGATAGATAGATACATTTAGTGTTGCCAGTATTTATTGCCTAACAATTTATTTATTTCCTGACTTAGTTAATAGATAGTTTAAGCAATTGGCAGATTGTTAGCCGTAATCCCACCAATCCCATGGACTGCCTTAAACTGATTTTTCAGCTGCACTTGAGCTCAATTACAATACCCCAAAACATGACAAAAAACAGCTCAAAAACACACACGACTGTCTGGCACTGTGTGTGTGTGCGTTACATCAAGTGCAATGAGGCGTATGAGCGATTTCTGTGTATGCGCGCAGAAAATGTTAAGTGCTTAATGGTTAATGCCACTTGTGTGGCTTGTATCAATTCGGCTTGTAGCAATCGAGACCGCATCTTGTGACATCAATTGAGATGCGAAATTGAGAGGCAGCTGCCAAGAGCTGCCTACAACACAGATACTCGAGCAGAGAAATTGAATTAAAATTGCAAATCAACTAAATCGAAGGAGTGGAAGGGAGAGCAAAGTAAGCAGAGACTAAAAAAAGAAATCGCTCTTAATGCAATAAAATGCCAGGACAAGAGCGGAGACAGACAGCGGGAGGGGAATGGGTGGGTGGAAAATGTATCAATTGGCATTCACACAAACCAGCAACACACATATAGAAACGCACACACACACACACCCATGGCTGGGGGATGCTTTACTCAATTTGCAGGCAAATAGCAAGGAGAAAAAGCGGCTTGATAAAAATCTATTGCATACTAATAGGCACTTCAATTCAATTCGCTCACTTAGCCAGGGACCTACAAACACACACGCCCATGCCTTTACACAAACATATATGTTTGATGTGTGTGTGTGTGTGTGTGTGTGTGCGTGTACTGCACTTTACAATGACCCATAATAAAGTTTGTTTGCCGCTCTGTGTCTGCCAATTTGAACATTTTGTGTTTGCCCAACGATGCCAGAGCAAATAGCCAGCCGATGTCAAAGAGCAGCAGCCAGCACAAAACCAGAGAGTAAGAGAGAGGGAGAGCGAGAGCTTGAATGATTGTTGCTTTGCTCACACCTTTCGTCAAGTTTACACAATGTTACGCATACGCCACATTGACCATTCACCTGCCGCCATCATATGTTTCCCACTTTCCGGTTCCTGTGCAAGCGCCTGTGGCTCGGGCATGGTATTACGTGGGGGCAGAGTGTTCTCAGAGCGCATGTTTGCGGGCAAGCTAAAATCTCTCTTCGCTGTTGCAGGGGACAGCGCTTAAAGAGAGCGAAAGAAGAGCGAAGAGAGAGACAGAGTTTCATGGCAATGGGTAGCACTTTTCTGCGGAGTTTTGGTATTATTTACTGGTATTTTCGGGGCAGTGCTGCAGCTGAAATTTAAGGCTGTACAATAAGTATGAAGAAAATGCAAAGGTTTTCCCTTCTACGTTCTACTAGGTTCTACGAACAGAATGCTCTCCAAGTACCCCCCAAAATCTCTTTGAATAAACCCCAAACTTCACTTTAAAGTAACCCCCAAATTGTTGTGAGTTCAACAGCCCACACAACCTTCGACCCCAAACCGGGCTATTAATTAGCTATTTTGAATGCCATTTGGAATTCAACCTCAATCGATTGATGATGACCCTTCCTTCTGGCTCTCCTCCCCATGTCATTTGCAAGCTGTCAAAAGCAAATCCTCCACCCAAAAAGCACCTTCTACATTAAATGTTTGAAGTCACATTAAATGGATGGAGGGAGGGAGGAAGGGGGCTAGTGGCCCAACAGTGCGTATGAGTGACATTTAATTAGTACGACATAAGCGTCGCCGTAAAGTACACTTTGAATTGTATTTATTTGCCAAGGAACAGAGGGAACAGAGAACCCCCTTCGAGGTTGGAAGAAGGAGAACTTTTGTGCTGTGTATTTGGAGGGTATTTACACACACATTTCACACCGCCAGACACTTGAACAAAGTGTAAGACATTTATAAGCAAATATTTATAGCGCACTCTCAGCTGAGGTAGGGGGATGGTGAGGTGGTGCGTGGAGCTGCGAGGAGCCTATGCACAACAAAATAATTACAACATAAATTAAGCAAAATAACCGCAAACGCGTAAATGTTACTTCGTGACTTCTACTCGTCCTGTGTGTGTCGCTTTGCCTGAGTGTGTGTGTTTGTGTGTGTTTGTGTGTGTGAGAGGGAGAGGGAAAGCGAGAGCGAGTGCGACTGCCTTCGAATTAGGGGTTGAAGAGCTGAGAGAGCACGAGGTTAGGTTACCTCTTAAGTAGCTTGCAACAAGATGCTCAAGATGTTGCCTCTCGTGTAATCAAATTATACCTACCTTTAGGTACCCCACGCAAAAGCTGGGGGGATCAGCCACTCCTTCACCCCAAAGAACTGAGGAAGAGACACTTCCCCACTCCAGAACTGTATAAAGATAGAAAGTGTGGGGCGGCTTTTCAGCTTTCAACTTTCAAAACAAAAATATTAATATACGAGAATAACAGAATGATGAGCATGAAAAATGCGCCAGTAATCGCGGAAATTCCATAGCCAAAGCTGAGAGAAGGGAGGAGGAGTGCCAATGGGAAGCTGACATCATCTCTGCTTATAAGAATGGAAGCCATACCACACTCCTTCCTGCTTGTCTGCCAGCAGAAGTATTTTTTTTTTTTAATTAGATGAAACTTTCACCTGCAGCTGTCGCGGCAGAGCAGGGCAGCGCCGGTCTGATGGGGAAGCTACCGACGTCTTGGAATTTGACTTTATTTCATACTTGGGAAAATCCTTTGCCTCTTGTTGAAACCGACTTCCCCTGCCAGAAAGGAAATTCAGTGGCGGGAACTATGCAAGACAAACTTAAACTGAAAATAAGATAGAAACCAAAAGAAACCGAGGGCTTACATGCCCTGCCACAACTGGTAAAATTGCAATAGCATCGTTTGCTGCTTAAAATATCTCCAGAAAGTATAAAGAAACAGTGACATATTTCCAATGCTACTTTCCGCTGCAAGAGTATCACAAATTGTGCTGCGTGAATCGCTTGAAATCTGACAGCAGAGACATTTGCCAAAAACCAAGCGTAGGAGTTAAATGGAGTCAGGCAACACAGCAACCAGAACCCCAACCCTTATCCCCACCCCCTGCTGTACTTCCCTTATTATATTTCATTTGACAATTGCGTTTCTCGTGTTTGTGAAAGACATAACGAGAAATGAAACGAAATGAAATGAAAGGGAAAAAACCAAATGAAGGTAAAGGAAAGGCAGGGAAGAACACGAAAATGAGTGTGCCCTGAGTGAGAGTTGTCGAGTGGGCGTGGTCGTTCGGTCGTCTTGTGGGCGTAGCAAATTGTGTACATGAATAAGTTAACTACCGCACTAATGTACATTTGATGTACTTTTCTGTTCAGGTTGTCAGGCGACTCAGGCACTGAAGTATCTGAGGGGTACTGAGGATCTCTGGGGTCTGTGTCAGCACTGGAGGCGGCTACTGGTTGGTTTTTAAGGCACGAGTACAGGCAGGAGTACACTTCTCTCTCACTTCTCTGGCATACAGACAGTTATTTGTATTGAGGCACTCGCTTCGCTCCTAAGGCTGGTGTCTCGCTTGACAGGTGCCACAAGGCAGCCGTCGTCAGCATCATATACTGTCCCATCCCCATGCCCTCAACACCCGTACTACCATCTCTACACTCATCTTCGCTCCATCTTTGTCCCAGCTTTGGCACATCTTTGCCCAATCTTTGCCATATATTGGCCCCTTCTTTGTCTCCCTATGACGCAGACTTTTGGCGTATTAAAGTCAAAGTGTTGTGTGTGTGTGTGCCGAAAGTTGCGTTGTGTTTTGGTGTTGTCTGACTTTCAGGCGTAAAGCAAGTATTCCAGATGGGTTTACAGTGGGAACAGAGGGCAAAGGCATGCCACAAAAATTAGTTGGAAACATTTTGAGGAGAACTTTGAATGAAACTTGGCGGGAACAGAGCAATATTAAGACCAACAAATCTTATAAAAATAAGCTCTTACTGGAATAAACAACAACTGAAAAATGCTCTTCTCTCTGGTAGGAAAATAGGCCAGGAAAACTCTTACAAATCTACTAAGTATTGGGTGCAGTAGACTGTAACAAAAAAACTCATCTCGCAGACAACTTTCCCTCTCTCCAATTGCACCTCAACATTTAATTAATTTGTGCCATTGCCGTATTTCCCACACTTTGTGACTTTTTTCGCTTCCACTGTGCCTGCGGGCAATTTCCCCCGAAAATATCTGTATGCATTATATCAACTTATATTCAATTTCCGTGCTTTTCACATGACTTCGCGGCACACGCGTCTCCCTTCAGGCAGCACTTCCCACCTACATTCCCCTCTCCGTTCGCACTCTACAAGAGTTGTCACCTAAGCGACAAAGGCAACACGTTTATTAGCTTCCCAGCTGCCCCAACCACCGAATGCCCCCCACCAACTGCTCCACCTGTTTGCCGACTCCAAGGCCTACTTTGTCAGATGAGCATTCGAAAATTTTCAAATCAAATTAACTGTCTTTCATTTCAGTGCGGAATGAGATTCGAAGGGGAAGATCAGAAAACCTTGTGGACTTGTTTTGGGTTTCCTTTCTTCCTTATTTCCTTTCTTTCATTTTTTTTTTTTCAATTTCCATGTGAAAAATTCACTTTTGTTGTTACATTTTCTGTTCATTTCCTTTGAGTAATTCAAAACCTGCAACGCGACAAGCTGCAACTGTGAATGGAAAGAGAGAGGGGGGAGAGAGCAGGGAGAGAGAGTGGGAGCAGATGGAGAGGGAGAACAGGAGGACTTTGGAACAGGATCTGTGGCCGACCCATTCCCGGAGGATGTCGTCTCTCGCTCGTCTTTGGAGACACATTTGCAAGTGCATTAAGTTTCCACAGGCTGACGCTGACGCTGCCAGCCAGAAGGTATCGTCATGAAAATGATTTTTATTAAAATTCGTTCACAATTACAGAGGGAAAGGCAGGAAGTCGCCACCTGAAGACGCAACCGCGTCGCTTGTTTGGCTTTTATTATGCCTGTTCTGTCCTGGTCTGTTGTCTCCTGTCCCTCCTCCCGCCTGTCCCTAGCATGGCCATGAGTAATGTACACGAATGCTTGTGTGTCACAATTACCCAAAGGGATTTGTCTGCCGACGTGCAGCAGCTACCCAAAACCCTTCCCGGCTTTCAACATTCCGCTGGAAACGTACTACCCGCATTATGAGAGGCGCACAGACCAAAGGAAATATCCACATTGTAATACACTGGCCAGGGAATAGAGTGGCTACCCTTACACCCTGCAACCCACACAATACGTGTGTGTTATCTGGGAAGGAATTGGTGCAGGAATCGGGGATCCCTGTAATCATAGCTATGACCAAGCATTACCTTAAAGATTCACATCTACACATGGTACCTTTTGCGGGTAAGTTGATCTTTAATAGCCCTCTCCTTGCTGTAGGTTTCTCTTCATGTAACTGCCCTTGGCTCAGCCTCAGCTGCTAAGTGCCAGCCTCCTCCTAAGCCACAATCATCCTACCTTCTCCGATTTTCATTTATGTTTTTCCTCTACCTTTTCGTACCCTCTGTGTCTCTTCGCTCTGTCTTTCCTCTCTCCACCTTTCCTCACTCTGTTTCTCTGTGTATTAAGTGCAGCCGACTGAGCAGCGTGCCTCGTAGCTTCAAGGTATTTTGACTTAATATTTAAATTATATTTTAATATTTTTGCTGTTCGCTCTCTCTCTACAGGAGCCAAAGACAAACAAGGGCCCTCCGGCCTCTGCCACTGACTCTTGCCTCCACCTTTGCCTCTGCCTTTTTCTGGCTTCTGTTTGGCTGCTCTTTTTATACCCTGTTACTCGAAGATTAAATAGGGTGTATTGTATTTGTGGGGAATAACGGTTGTATGTAACGCACAGAAGGAAACATTTCCGACTCCATAAAGTATATATATTCTTGATCAGCATTAATAGATCCATGTCTGTCTGTCCGTCCGTCTTGTTTGTCGGCTTATTCTCAGAGACCATAGGAGCTAGAGCCACCAAAATGTTGGCTCCAGACTGCTATATGCTCACACTGAAGCCAGTGTATTTAAAAAATTAGCCCCGCCCCTTCCGCCCACTCAAAAGGGCTAAATACTCCCAAACCTAAAGTTTTCAAGATAAAAGAAAACCATATCTATTAGATCACCTAATTAGGATCCGATTGGATCATTTTTATGGACACAATAAAGAAATTAATTTGCAGTAGTCCACCCCGTCCCGCAGCTTTATTTGTTTTTTGCACATTCTCTCATTCATACTCTGCTTCGCGCAGACACGTCTCTGCCCTGACTCTGCAGTGTGTGGCTCTAGGGGAGGGTGGCGAGCGAAAGAAGCGTGTTGGCGTGAGTAGTTTTGTTGATGTAGATCACAGGTAAAGAAAATATGTAAAATTTGACAAATACCCTCTAAGGTGCAGTTCTGACGCGTAAGAAACGTCTCACACGTCCCTTCTCGTTGTGTGTATATTTTTGTGTGTGTTTCTTCTTCTTCCTATGGGCGAACACCGGTGCGTATGCGTGATTTGGCATTCTGGTTTCCATATTGAAATATTTATGGTATATTTAAGCATATATTTGTGGTCGTTGTACAAAGTCTAGACTTTGCTTAAATCAAAAAACAACAGCGAAAAATAGCTGCAAGCCAAGTGTGGAAGAAATGGAAACCCCATTTGGAGCCGGTAAGTGGCGCTGCACAAAGTGGGGCAGGGTGGGCAGTGGAACGGCCACTAACCTTGAGAAGACGCAAAAAACGATAAAGAAGTGGAATTCATGGACAGCTGCTGGGTGGGGATGGGCAGCAGGCCTGCCTGCCAGCACTTAAAATGCACTCAACTAAAATGCCACAAATGTTGCAGGGAGCCAACAAAACATCAACAGGCCATGAGGCAAGCATTGGGCAAGCAACCGGACAACCCACAGCCAACAGCCAAAGAAAAGGTCATTGAGGCAAACTAAAGCGTAAAACGTAAACGTAAATGAAAATAAAACTGCAAATAAAATTAACACGCACATGAAAATGTGCGAAAGTCAGAGCTGGGTCTAGATGTGAATGTAGTGTAGGGTGCGAATGTTGCGAGGGTTCTTCGAGAGGTTTGCTGAAGGAAAGTTGCACAGAAATCAAAGAAAGTAAATAAGAAACTGAGAGTGGGAAGACAAGCGGCACTGCTGATGTTGAACCGAGGAGTTTCTCAAGGAATGTTGCAGGGGAAAAACGAGATCAGAGAAGTAACTTAAAGCGAGCTGAAAAATGAGAGATCATCCCAAGTGTTTTGTTGTTCCAAGTAGCCGTTGTTCTACTTTAAACTCATGCTTTTTCTCCCTCTGAAAACTCGATAAAATTGTCACCAATTAAATATGAGAAAATCATCGGTAACAATCCCTTTTTAGCATTCCTTTGCCTCACCATTCTCGAGGACACTCCTAATGCATTTTTCCATAACATTTTGATGCATATTAAATCAAATTGCTGTGGCCATACCCCATCCCTCACATACAACACCGTGTGGGCCTCATGCAGGACCCTCTTTAGACCGCCTAAGTGCCGGCAGGCAGGCAGCTCTTCGGTAAAGTAAATTTATTTAAGTTACAAGTCAACACACACACACACGTTGCTGCACCAATTGCTGCCCCCCTGGGGTGCACATTTGCACACTTAATGTCATACTTGGGCCCGTGCCCCACACTCCCTTTGGCCACACCACGCCACGCCACGCCCATTTACTTTGGTAACGCCATAAAGTATACAATGGCATTGGTAATAAACCGCAACGCGTCATTGGCACTCTTCAGCGAACCCCTGGCACCGCTGGCCACCACCCTGCAACCTTTATACAGGCTCTCCACCCTCCATTACCCCTGCGGTTGCTTGTCCTGCGTCCAGCCAGGCAGGTCCTTTGTGTGTGTCGGCAGCAGCGTCCATGTGGGTGGTTGGGGGGTCTGCTCCCACTTCCACTGCCTCTTCCTGGAAGTTATGTTGCATACACCAAAAGGCGTCCGCCTTTTGTGTCCAACTTATTGACGCGAGTACTCCGCTGACTGACTTTCAACTCGAAGAGAGGCGGGGAAGGGAAATGCCAAGGGAAGCTAAAGGGAGCCTGGAGTTGGGTTCTGCCTTGAATGCATGTGGACGTAGACATGGATGCAGACGATGCCCCATGACTCCCCCGACCGCCTCTTCCTGCTGCCCATGCTCGATGCTCCACTGCTCGATGGCGTTAATGTTTGCCTGCCTCCTGCCCCTTCCCCCGTACACATCGTCTATATAGTTACTATACATAATGCATAACATTTGCCACTACCAGACTTTGTCGCTCATCAGAGCCCCTGGTCTGCGGTGCCTGAATCCCAGGTCCCTTGTCCCATCCGGCATGGGTTCGGTTCCTTTGTTGCTTTGTTGTCAAGGTGTTGATATAGGCGTTGGCTGTGGCTCCCCCTGCTCCTGTTCCTGTTATTTGTTTGATTATTGATTGACCGCTGAGCTGGAAAGCAGAAGAAGACCAAGCTCAGCGCCGTTAGCTGACCAGTAAGTTAAGTTTTCCCGCTGTCCTTCAACTCCTTTGTAAGACACATCAGTGGGGGAGAGAGCTGCCACGCCTCCTAAGGCAAGACCACACTTTATATTCTCCCAACTCCCCCATCTAGCTGCAACATGCAACATCATCATCATCATTTACATTCTGCTACTCATCGTTGAAACTGCCGCCATAGACAAGCAAGTTTAACAAGCTTTTTATCAACCTTAACACCCACTCATAAGTCCCCATTCAGATTATTCATTCACTAGCGGAAGTTTTTCACACGCTCCACCATAAAAAGACAGAAATAGAGAGAGGGAGAACTCCAGCCAGCAACTTGAACTTCATTGTCACAAAAGAGTACGGTCGGTGTGGCAAGGCAAAACTCTAACCCCCAAAAGCGTGCAGCATTATGCAGGGCGCTCCCTGCCTCGAGTGCTTCATGTGCATGTCACTTCGATCACTGCGCAGATTTAATCAACTATCCATCCATCCATCCATCCATCCATCCAGCCCGCCAGGACACCCCATAGCCCATTCCCATACCCATCCCCAGACACTTCCGCTCAGCAGTTCGCTGCAGGCACCCCGCCCAATGATGTGATGTGCTCTATTATATTCATATTTTATAGCTACTTACATTTTACAGCCTTTGGTGTACAACCCAGACCCAACACTCGAGACCCAACACAGAAGACCGAAGCGAAACTGGAAAGAAGCTAAACCCATTTTGTCCCCTAGCTTCCCCCCAACAGAATTGCTGGAGTTATTCCGCTGCTTGCAATTTAAGTGTGTATTTACAGGGTATGTATGGGGAGTAACAACAGTTGATAGTGGCATGTCTTCTTTATTTGGTTCACACTACGATTTAGTTTTGGGTCATTAATTGGTAGCCTTATTTTTGGGAGACATTTAACATAAAATATATATATATATAAATACATATAAATATTTGTATCACCCTTCACAAGATTTTGAATCGTTGTGTTAGAATAGATATAAGACCTTGAGATATACTGCCTCAAAGTTTAAGTTTTTACAATCTCTAAGGGATTCTCAGCTTAGAAAATTGTTACAAATAAATATATGGAAGGGTCCTATATTTAGACGCGAACTCGTTAGTTCCATATATTCTTAATCATATATTCTTAGATGTACTTTTTTAATAATCATCTTCTAGTCGAGATCCTCTTACCATATTTCTGCTAAGGTATCTTTTACTTTTATACCCGGTACTCAAAGAGTAAATAGGGTATATAGTATTTGTGCACAAAGTGAATGTATGTAACGCACAGAAGGAATCGTTTCCGACCCCATAAAGTATATATATTCTTGATCAGCATCAATAGTCGAGTCGATTGAGCCATGTCTGTCTGTCCGTCCGTCTTGTTGAGCGCCTGGATCTCAGAGACCATAAAAGCTAGAGCCACCAAATTTTGCATCCAGACTTCTGTATGCTCACACTGTTACAAGTGTATTTCAAAAATGAGCCCCGCCCCCTTCTGCTCCCGCAAAAGAGCGAAAACCTCCCAAATCAATTCAAATACAATTTTGAAGATAAATGAAATCTAAAAACGCCATTCTGTATTTCTTCATACATATCCCTACATTCTGTAGGGAGTGACCATATCTATCAGATGAAGAAAAAATGTAAAATTTGACAAAACACCGCTAAGGTGCAGATGTAGTAGTACTGAGTACCGGGTATAAAAGTTGTGACGCGTAAAAAGCGTCTCACACGTCCCTTCTCGTTCTTTTTCTTTTCCTTTCCTTTGCCATTGTTGTGCAAATATTTTTTGGTTCGTCGGCACTTTGCACGCCTTTGCAGCGCTCCTTTTTTTACACCCAGTACTCTAAGAGTAATTAGGGTATATTGTCCGTCCATCTTATTAAGCGCCTGGATCTCAGAGACTATAAAAGCTAGAGCCACCGAATTTTGCCTCCACACTGCTGTGATATCACACTGATACAAGTGCATTTAAAAAACTACAAAGGGCGAAAATCTGCTCCCTCCACAGTATTGATAAGAGGAATCTAAACGCATAACCATATAACCATACGCATATGGAATAACCATATCTATCAGATCACCGAACTGAGGTTAGATTGGATCATTATTATAGCCAGAATGAACCAATTCATTTGAAGTTGCTACCCCCACCCCAGCTAAAAGAGCGTGTTGTCGTGAGCAGTTATGTAGATGTAGATGTAGATGATGACATATGTAGAAAAATGTAAAATTTAAAATTAGAAAAAAACCACTAAGGTACAGGTTTACAACTGAGTAACGGGTATAAAAGTTGTGACGCGTAAGAAGCGTCTCACACGTCTCTTCTAGTTTAGTCTTTTTATTTTGCTCCTTTTGTTCCTGGTGTGTGTTGTAAAGTAAATCTCGTCACCCAACCGCCCACTCGGCCCATCAAAAAGTCCCGTTGTCTACTTTCGGTTTGGCTGACAGTCGTCGGCGTCGTCGGCGTCGTCGGCGCTGGCGTCTCTCTGTTGCCACTTTCTGTGCGCTGTCTTTTTTGTGTGCTTTTAACATGTCTTTTGTCATTTTTATCATTTTTTCCAGTATATATTATTATATTTTCTTGCACCCGCATGCAGCTACTGGCAAGAGCCTGAGAAATACAACCACAAACTGGACCCATGAAGAGTTTGGGGTGGCGCAAGGTAGGGGTGTAGCCTGGTGACGTCTCAGCCACGTCCACTTTGCGCTTCATTTCATAAAAATGCATCAACCGCAATTTTTTTCTGCACTCCATCCTGGTCGCAGTCCCTGTCCGAGGCCCTGTCTATGTCCTGCAGGCGCAGGACACGGGCTCGACTTGGCTTGGTTCCCTTTGTTGTGGCAGTCGGCTGCTGCTGCCTGTCGGCTGTCGACTGGCTACTTGGCTGCTGGCTTTCTCAATGCAATTGGCGCAGCAAATTCCATTACACGTCCCTACATTTGCCACTGTGTTCACCAGGCAATTTCGTCTAATTTCATTTGAGGAGTAGAAGAGGAGATCCCTGCAGCAGCCAGTGCATAGTTTGGGAAGGGGCAAGGGCAATGTTGTTGCTGCCAGTCACTCATTGTGACGAGTATGCAGTGATAAATGTTGCGAGAAGTTACCCACAACTTGGTGGCATGTTCCAGCAGTTATCGAGGCGCAACTGAATATTGAATTTTGAATATTTGAAGTGGATAAATAAATTTGCTAAATTGTTTGCTAAAGCACCGAAACAAACACTTACAACACTCATCACATAATCCTTTACAACACTAATTCCTTCCTTTAATAAATTGGATTTATTTGTCAATAATTTGTGACATTGTTACTAGGGAATATTTTTTAAAATGGTGAGTAGAAACTGCCAACATTCCCTCTTGGAAATAAATTGATTTTCTCTCTCTGCAAGTCGGCAATTTTTAACTTTTCTAGCATGTTGTCTGTGATACTTTTGCTCATCTGCACCTGCGCCTATGTGCGTTCGATGGTGCCGCAGCTACTCGATAATTATCGCACAGGGTAAGCCTTGAGCACACTCCAATGCACGGCAATAAGTGGACTTCCTTCACTGACTATTTAGATGGCAGGGATTCTTCTGGAAGATGGCCAGGATTGGCGAGCGTCTCAGTCCCTTTGTGGCAGGGGCATGTCTGCTGCAGGCTTTTGTCGTGCTCATTGGCATCTGAGTGGCAGGGCGAGGCAGCAGCAGCAGGACCTGGACTGACCAACGATTGGCTTTTTGCAGCTGTAATCAATATGCAAACAAACCATTTGCCACAATAATTACAAAGTAATGCTGCGCTCGGCGCGCGAAATGTAAAAATAAACGCCAGCTGCCCCGCAATTCTCTTGATGACTTGGTGGGGACGAGAGATTCCAGTCAAATGGGGTTTGTCGGTTGGTTGGTTGGCTGGTTGTGGCAAGGACAGGCACTGGCATGGGCATGGACTCGGACTGGGTTGGGTTGAGTGGGGGCCTTGTAGCGTAGCATATTGAGGCCATGCCAGCGGAGTGTCTGGTCGGAATGACGACCCATGCGCTCGCCAATGATGAAGCAATTAATTTGCAATTAAATCGATGATGCAATTGCAAATAAGCGCAGCGAAAAAGAAGCTACTGTAAACTGTAAAAAAAAAGTAAAACCTGAAATGGGCAGGAAGGGGAAGTAACTTAATAAGGTGTGGGCATGGCAGTGGCAGGAACAGCAACGGCGGCAGAGAGATAGTGAATGGGATCAAGTGAATAATTGAATGCTCTTGAAGTTGAGAGAGCTGAATGGACGGAGTGTAACAGCCAGGATAACTAGAGGGAGGCTACGAATGGAAGTAGAGATTCAAAAGAAAGACTTGGATACTGTAAAACTACTACATCGATCTACACTGACAACCATATGGCAGATTCTACCATAGTGACTCTGAAGTAGAGATTTCACTACGGCAAAGGAGCTCCTTGTTGCCTTACACACAGGTATTTCCCATTGTAGGGCATCCATCTGCCCTCTATGTGTGGCTCAAGATGGACTGGAAGCGCAGCAAACCACTGCACTGCGTATGCAAAGGGCAGAAAAGTGGCAAAATTAATGTCCACACCAAAGGCACACAGTTGGAAATGCCACACACACACACACACACAGAACAAATGTGGCACATGTTGCATGGTGAGAATGAAGTTAATGGTGAACAGAGGGGGGACCAGAAACGAGAAGAGCCAAGGCTGGGATGCAGCATTTTTCACGCTGTTTTTCCCCAACAAACCGAAACTGAAAATCGATCAGTTTTTAAGCCGTGGCCACCCAAACGGGAATCTGTGTGTGTTCGTGTGTGTGTGCGTGTGTGTCTGTGTGTATATTTTCAGTTGGCACGAAACGTTTTTCCATCAACTTTGGCGGTTATTCAATTAAAAATTACTTTATTTGTAATTAAATCGTATGCCAAACTCGGGAACCCCAACAGCTGCTCCGCTCTGCTCCCCACTCTGTATCTCTCGCTCTCTCTCGCTAGCTCCATCTCTTTCTATGCGTCAGGCTGTGGGCAGCCATATTGGTTTTGTGTTTGCAACGCTGCGGCGCAACTGTACTTTGTACTTTTGTTAGCAAATCGCTTGGGTTGCATTTTAAAATGCAATTTGTTAGCATGGATGATATTGTTGTTATAGTTTTTTCTTTTGTTTTTCTCCCTACTTTTATCTCTATGGGTTTCTGCCTCCCTTTACCTCGCTCTCTCTCTCTCTCTCTCTGGTAACTGGCACACAAATCACGGCAATTTATTTATGACACTATTTACAAGAAACTATGCAAAAGGGGAGGGCGGGGCCTCTGACAACAGCTGGCAGTTGCCGCCCATAAATGCAGAGACAACAAAATCGAGGGGCAGACCCCACTACTCGACTCCTCCACTTTTCCTCCACTCCATCAGTCTGTGGATAGCGGGTGGGGTGGGAAGCATCCACGTGCACTCTACTTAAATAACAATTTCAATATATTGAAATTTACTTTGTCACATGAAAGCTAAACAGCTTGCACTCAGCGTCAGTCACAGCGAAGGAGTCGCTTGCGATGGCACCAAACCGACATCGACATCGACATCCCACATGCCCCCTCATGCTTCCCTGTTGGTGCTATACTTGGTGGACGGTGTGGTGGTAGCTGTCTCAAAGTGTTGCAAAAGTGCTGCCATTGCAGGTTTTCATTTTATGCTATTTACATTTTCATATTTTTACTCCACGCCTCACCGCAAACAATTTTGTTGCCGCCTGCTGCCTGATGTCCTACCGAGGGAGAGAGAGCGGTAGCAGAGGGAAAGAGAAGGATGTAGGAGGCGAGGTATGCATGGTTTTGACAATAGATTTGTTGCATGGTAGAAGCAAGGGAAATCTTTTGGGAATTCCTTGACATATTAATCATTTGTTTTAATTACATTTGAAATTTCGTATTTATATTTGTTCCTTTCTCTTATTGTAGGTAATGAATTGGAGCAACAATTAGAGTAATAATCTACAATAACATAAACATTTATTCATGATTTTGTTTTCTATAATTGATTAATTTTTTATTATTATAATTCATTTTTTAAATCTAATTATTATTGTTACTCGGTTACTCGGCTTCTTTTGTGGCTTTTTCCTCCGAAAACTCCCATGGCAAATACTCCCGCAAAGAGTATTTTCGCTTCCCTATGTTCTTTTTGGCTCTTTGTTCCTTCTCCTTGTTATTCCCTTTTGCCATGTTGCCAATTTTTTGCTATTCGTTTTTATTTTCAATTTTGTTATGTTCTGTTCCACCTCCACGCTCCACTCGATGGCTGCCAGTGCCTCGTGTTTTTTGTGCCCATTTAGTCGTTGTCTGCAAATTTTTAACGTACAAGGAAGAGTCTTTTCCCCACAATGGCAGAGGCTAGGCGGTGGTGGTGGTGGTGGCGGGGGGAACGGGGCGTGATATGAGAGTCGGCGGCATCCTTTCAAAAAGGCATCAGGTGTTGCACGTTGTGCAGCAGCTTATCTCAAATGATTTATAAACTACCAACAGTGGCGAGGCCAAAGCCATTGTCATTGCATAAAATATGCTAACAGTACAGGAGCAGGAGCAACAGCAGGATGAACAGCAGAAAGGAACAGAAACAGCAGCCAAAAAAAAGAGTATTCCAAGGAGAGAGAGAGAGCCGAGTCCAAAGGAGTACAGGATGGGAGGTGAAATGACACAAAGTCCTCCTGTGTGTTGCTGAAGGAGCACCAGCAGGAGAAGGAGAAGGAGAAGGAGCTGTAGCTGGAGCTGGAGAAGAGATCCGTTTGTTTGCCTGTTGCCTTTGCTCGGTCGCCCTGATGTGGAAGTGGCAACTGGAGTTGCACGGCCAAAGTTGAAGTTGGCCAAAAGGTATTAGCTTACAAGTGGCAGAGAGCTCACTGGACACAGTCCAAAGCCGAAGACTGGAGACGGGAGACTTTACTCCCTCCCAAAGCAAGAGGATGAAAGGGACTTAAAGTTTGGATGCTCTGTACAGCAGGTAACAGATGGGGAAATTTAAGGTAATTTCTGGTAAATTGAGGACAACAAAAAAACGCAAAAAAGAAGCCCCACATGTTAAACAAATACACATAGATTCGAAACAGGATCAAGCAACATTTCAGGGGGAAAAGCAGGTGCAGTTAGGGCTTAAGAGCACTTCAATTGGGGAATTTCGTAAGCCCCCAGCCCGCCCACCTAATGGCGCTACTAATTACTGGGCAAGTCTCGAGCAAAGTCCGAAGCTGGACGGTCTTAGCTCTAAGTCGAGTTCATTAATGATGGTTTTAAACTGTCGGTGACCAAACATATTGACGCTTAATAGAATATACAAACAGCCGGGCACCCCGCACACCTCACCTCAGAATGCGTGTAGAGCCCAGACCCAACTATGTCTGCTGCTTCAATGGCAGCCCCTCAATCATCGAAACAAACATAATGCACACACACAAACACACACTGGAGGGGGGTTGAAGGGTGGGAACAAAGCTGCTCGTAATAAGCCTCTACACTAATTGTTGCAGCTTAATTGCGGCTTACGCATTGTCCGACCATAATAACCCATCAAACCATAGGCAACCTGTGCACAGAAACCTGTACTGCATATACCCCCTGTGCACCCCTGTACCCCTAGCAACCATTCGCTGCCATGCACTTGATCCCTTCACCATCCGCTCGATTGATTCTTGATAACTAGCAACTGCCACGGAATAGGAATGGGAATTTGAATATGAATATACAAATACAAAAACGATTACGATTGGAACTGTACGACTAGCCAATTGCTGTTTAAAAATCTATTCCATCTGCCATTCGAATTTTAAATGCTACCACACCACACCCCACACATCATTGTGTGTGTGTGCGTTTGGGGGCAATTAATTTGCATTTGCAAATCCTTTGCCCCGTCCACGACCACGTCCATCTGTATTTGAGCCGTCTAAGACGGAATAGCTGCGGCATTTGGCTGGCATGGCCAAAACCTCAAACTTGGACAGCGATTTATGTTGACTGCAAATTTCAGCTGTTGCCCACAAAAGCAGGGACATACAGGGGGGAGTTTCGATGGGGTTTTGCAGCTGCAGCTGCAGGTGTGCTTATATTCGATTAAGACAGGAGCGGTTCTCCCTGGACATTGTTCGTTGATTTGGAATATTTGAAAATAATCAGGCAATAAGACACTGAAGTTAACCCAATCGATACTTGCATATACATATATATGTAAGCAAGAGGACATGCCACTCGAACTCTACACATCTCCCCTACATTTGCACATTTCTGCCACCCCAACTCCAACCCCTGCCACAAAGCAAACACAACTTGAAACATCCCAGGCCCCAGCCCCCACCCTCCATTTGCAGTTGAGTGAAATGCAAATAGAAAAGCATTTATGGCATTTTGTCGTTAGATGTGTGGAAACTATTTGCCTTGGCACGACAGCCACAAACGGCAGCAGGACAATAGAGAGAAGACAATTGCAACAGAGACAGCGATGGAGTCAGGGCAAGAGATACAGAGATGCAGACAGGAGGAGGAGTAGTAGTAAAGGGAAAACTAATACACATTCAGACAAAAGTAAATCAATCAATCCTGGAATTAACTAATTGCGTAAAGCAATATTTATGAATAATTAATGAGCTCATAATGCAGACACGACAGACAGCAGCGTCACAGTGGCAGGGAAGAGAGGGAAGAGCTTTGTGGTTTGGTTATCCTTTAAGCATTAAAGAGAGAGATAAAGAGAAAGAGAGAGAGAGAGAGAGAGAGTGAGAGAGAGGGAGAGGGAGTAAGCGGTGTATGGAGGGAGGGCTCCGGTAAGCTACAGACCTTGCGGTCGTTTTGGGGGCTTATTAAGTGGGTCCCTTGCTCCCGAGTGGTTGATGGATGCAAAACTTTGAAACTATGAATATTAGTTGCCTGGTTTATGTAAAATTCTATGAATTTTTAATTGGTAGGGGGGGATAGATAGTGAGTGGAGCTCTTTGTAATTTACTGAACATTTGCATAAATCACAAAACAACACAGCGAAGAGATATGATACATACCTGTGCATGTGTGTGTGTCATATTCTTGGTACCTCAATGACCTGCAGGCGCATTAATTTATAGCAAAAATGCATGTAAATTACCTCGCGGCGATACCCCGTCTCCCTGCAGCCCTGGCCCGCATGAAATGCAACCCTGTAGATAAGTCGCAGCGCCGCGAAAGAGAAGAGAAACGACAGAAAACGAGAGAGAGAGCGAGAGCAAGTGGAAGAGGAAGGGTGCGTTTACATTTAATAAATTCAACGGCAAGCGCGCAAATAATTCATAAATTTACCCCCAAAAATATACAAAAAACGAGAAGGGACGTGGAGACGCTTCTTACGCGTCACAACTTTTATACCCGGCACTCAGTACAACATCTGCACCTTAGCGGTTATTTGTCAAATTTTAAATTAATTCTTCATCTGTACATCTACAACACTTCTCACACCAACACGCTCCGTTAGCTCGCCGAGCTTCCCTAGACCCACACACTGCAGACTCGCGTCAGAGGCAGAGGCAGCGACCGCACACAAAAAATAAAAACAAATATAACCTGCGGGACGGCGTGGGTTTAGCCACCGCCAATAAATTTCAATAAATTTTCCTTCATTGTCGCTATAATAATGATACAATCGGATCCCAATTTGGTTTTTTTGTATCTTAAAAACTGTAGTTTTGGGAGGTTTTCGCCCTTTTGCGGAGGCGGAAAGGGGGCGTGGCTCATTTTTGAAATACACTGGTTTCAGTGTGAGCATATAGCAGTCTGGATGCAAAATTTGGTGGCTCTAGCTCATATAGTCTCTGAGTACTAGGCGCTCATCAGGACGGACAGACGGACAGAAGGACGGACATGGCTCTATCGACTCGTCTATTGATGCTGATCAAGAATATATATACTTTATGGGGTCGGAAACACTTCCTTCTGTGCGTTACATACAACCGTTATTCACACAAATACAATATACTCTATTTACTCTTCGAGTACCGGGTATAAAAATCAGAAACAATACAATAAAAGCTGCTGCAACAAAAGGAGGCAACGGAGAGGGAGAGCGAATGAGTGCCTCGACCAAAATCCAGTGACCGTAAAGAGTGAGGGAACGGGGAGTACCCGCAGCCACATGCGTGAGTAAAATATTTGCACATTTTTAACTGAATATTAATTTATGTTATTTTCAGCGGTTCGGCATACGTTTTTTTTTGTTGTTTTACTTTAATTTTTACGAGCTTTATTTCACTCTGCTGTGGCCCCACAACTGCCAAAAATGGAAATTATTTTGTTTATTCTTTATTCTTGATAAATGTATTTCTCTCTTCTTTTTTTTTATTCAAGGGAAAAACTGTTGCTATTTTATTGGGTTGTTTTGCAGCCAGCCTAAAGGGTATTGTGTGGTTACAAGTTACATAAGCTCTCGAAGAGATTAAGCACTGAAAGTGGACAGTAGACCTGCGAAATTTAGTTGTGGGCTGGTAATCTATAGCCCCCAGGTCTGTGCGCCTGTGCCTTTGTAGTTACATATGCTTTGAGCCAAAGATTTGTGATCGTATTACAAGTCCTATTTTGTACTGGGATGTACTGTTATGTATATGCTTAAAGTTTGTCTATATAATTGCACAGCTTTTCCCTCACACACAGCCTCCCCATAAATATTATGCTCATGATCATTACTCATAAAAATCTTTGTATACTTTTTCTAGAGTAAATAGAGTAACCCCGCCGCGACTCTACACTCTCTCTCTCTCTCTCTCTCTCTCGTTTCGTCTTTTGTCATTTGTTTTATTCGGTTGCAACAGCAGCTGTTGACACATATACAAATGCATATTGCAATGGTAGGGCGCGCGCGAGTTGCCGATTGCAGGTTTTCCCGCCCGTGTTTCCCCTTCTTTTATGTTCCTTTTGTTTTGTGGACCGTTTTTCAATTTGATTTTTTATTTTGCGCTCACATGCAATGCATTTAAATGCATATGGGAAGGCCAAAACGAGGTGAATGCCAACTAGACAGCCAGCATTTAAATTGCCAGCCTACGACGAATGCCAGTGCGAGGGAACAGACTCGTAATATGACGTAGACTGTAGCAAGGATTTCGACTCTGGAAAATGCCTTAAATAAATCTAGCCTAAATTGAAAATGCTTGAAATTGGGGAGAGGCAACCCGCACTCAGAAGGGGTGTAAAGGCTACTAAAGGGAAGGGCAGAGACATGCACAATTCCGCAGCAGACACAGACGCTGCATACTTTTAGGCGGGCTGCCAAAAATGTAACAACACAACGCTCCACTGCACGCCAAAGCATGGTCGAGGGGGAGAGGGAGGGAGAGACGGAGGCAGTGGCAGAGGAAGGAAGGACGTGCATTGACACGCGCCTGCATCTGCATGCAAAATAAAATCATGACAGAACCGACTGCAGCCAGACAGGAAGAAGCGTAAACAAATGGCAGGGACTAGGGCAGGAGCGGAGACAGGAAACTGTTCGGCCCGGGGGCGCTGGCGAACGTCTAACCCAATACAATATCATTATTTTCGGGACTACTCAGCCACCAGTTCCAGTCCCAATTCCCTGGTTCCTGGTCGAGTTCTGTCTGTTTAACATTTTTAAATCCTTGAACTTGACAGGCTGGACCCCCGGCCTCCAGAGGAAAGCCCCACAGGCAGACACGCAGGACACATTCAGGCACTTGACTTCTGCTACTTTGGTCGCTGTCATGGCCACAAGACTCTGGATTGGAAACCCCAAAACCTCCTACCAGGCAACCACTTCATCTGGTCTCTGGACTTTTTCCACTACCCTGTACATCCAGCTGCTCCCTGTCCCCCTGTCCTGCTCCCAGCTTAGTCGTTGCTGTTGCTCTTGTTTCTTAGCTTGTTTGGCTTTGTTTTTGCCTTGGACTTGAGCCAAAATATTATTTTATTATGCCAGAAGAAGTTATGTTGTCTCCGTCTTTGACTCTCTCTGTCTCTCTGTCTCTCCGTCTCTGGCTGTGTCCTTGTTGTTGGCCTTTCAGCACTGGGATTACAATATTCCTCACTGCATTTGCCCAACTTTGTGGGGCGTGTAGTGCCCTCAAAAGTAGCCACAATTTTTCGTCTGTATTTTTACAATTTCTTTTCTATTTAGTGCAGAGAGGGAGGGGGAGAGGGAGAGAGCGCTCCAGGCATAATATTTGAGTCGGAAATTGAACTGTTATTGGACATGAAATTATTTCTGCATAAATATGTGTGTCATCTGCCAGATTGAGAGCAAGAGCTCTTCTAGATTAAAGTTATGCAAGACACAACTCCTTTGCAGAGTTCTCATTAAGTAATCATCAGCTACGAGTATCCTTCCATTTCATCTCACAAATGGCTGCTGTCTTGTATTTTTTTTTTTTTTGCTGCAACATTTCTGCAAGTCGTTGCCTTTCATTTTATTTCATTTTCATTTCCGTTCCGTTCGGCTCGCTTCGAGTGGCACAAAGATTTGCATTGCGATTATGCCTGGACAGCATTAAAGTTTCTTCTTACATTCCTCTCCCTCTTGCCCTGTCTCTCTTGTCCCTTTCTCTTTTTAATAATTTTTTAATAAACAGCAGTGCAAACAAAGGAGCCAAGGTAATATTTAAGGCAAGTCGCAGCGAAAGTTACACTTTGATGGGTCAGAAATGGTGAAGAAATGATTCAGCATCAAAATTTTTGTCAGGGAAATTCAGCTGCTAATCGTACCAAAAATTCTCTAAAATTATCATCATAAATGGCCTATAATTCGTTACAATTTGTATTCCTTTTGAATGTCCCATTCATAATTATGTTGCCCTTTATGGTAAGTGTATAAACATGGAAAATATGCAAGCAACGCCAGAGGAGGTTCATGTTAATGACAGGACAAGCGAAGCGGGGAGCAGCAGATAACAGCTAAAGGGAAGTGCACAAAGAAGCAGACAGAGGCAGAGACAGAGGCAGAGAGAGTGTGAGAGAATAAGTGAAAAATGGCAAAGGCAGAATGCCATGCCAGGGCGGAAGGGCGTGGCATGTGGTGACCACGCATTACCGCAAATGAATGACCATTTCAGTTGCATGCAGGACGAAAGGAGAGGGCAAAGGAGAGAGAGAGAGAAAAACCAGAACTGACCGCAACAATGGACTTTGCTTCATTATGCACAAACACGGCAATAAATGTAAGGAGAGAGCAGCACACGAAGCATCAGGATAAACCAAGAAACATTGCTGCAACGAAATTGTTTATCATCCGAGCGGCAGGCTTGCCCCTTCAAAAGTTTCCCCAGATAATGAAATGTGACAGCAAAACTTGAGGAGCAGTTAGCCATGGGAGAGAGAGAGAGAGAGCATGGAAGATAATTATAAATGTATGTGATTATCACACAGCAATTGCAGATTCCATGAGAAGGAATGGGACTGCTCCTAATGGCGATGGCATCCCCATCCTGATGGTCAACCGTTCCGACACAAACCACAATGCCAGGGCACAGATCCCAGAGCCCTGGGCTCAGAGCCTCTCAGGCTAACGCAGATCCTGAAGCCTGGAAGCTGCCTCTCGCTCTCTTTATCTTCCTCTCTCTCTCTCTCTCTCTCTCTGTCTCTCTCTCTTTCTGTCGCTCGCTCGCAAATTTCGCACAGCGTCGCATATTTCAGTTGTCATTTTTGCTGTTTTGTCAGTTTTGCGTGTGCCACAAAAGGCGACGCTCTGCCCTGCGGCCTCCCCACACTCTCTTCCTCTCTGCCTCTCTGTCCATTGCAACGGCATTTCCGCTGGCAGGCAACGCAACTGCGGTGGCAACTGCCACAAACAATTTTGACATTGCCGTGCTGCAGAGTTGCGGAGTGCAAAACCCTGAGCCGAGCCGAGCTGAGCTCTGAGCTGTGCTGTGCTGTGCTGTGCTGCTACTGCCTCCAGTGCTCCGGACAGGATGTGCAAGGATATTGTGAAATCAACGTAATGGCGGGACATTAACATGCATGCTCCGAAAAAGCTCCACTCCACTCCACACCGCTCCGTCCGGGAAGGTGGCCAGATGCCGGCAGGTGCAGGCATCCAGGCAGTCAGGTGACCTGACCTGCACAGGAAAGGAAACACGCAAAAACAACAAAAAAAGCAAAAGGAACATTTAAAATTGGCAACATCAAGTCGAGGGGGATATGCTCTACAGTGCTGCTGCCTTAATAAGTGCTTAGATGTGGCCTCCACTCTCGGCAGAGTCTAGGGAGACAGCTGCAGTGCACTGCCAGTATGGGGAACCAGCAGCTACAGTGAACGCCCAGAAGGGTGAACCCGAAAGGGTATGTTCCTGCCCCTTGCTCGCATTATCTTTGGCAGGCTGCTCTTTTTCATTATGAAATTATCAATATTTGATGTAATACAGAAGCGTGAACAGTGTGCCAGTGCCACAGCCACCACCAGAGAAGAGGGACAGGGACTGGGACTGGGACTGGGACAGGGACAGCGGCTTGTGGCAACTGACTGGTGCCTGGTGGCTGGTGGGTTTCCCGTATTAAATTCCACTCTGCCAATTGCAGGCGACTTTGTGCCGCCTACGGCTACATTTCAATTTTAAATGAAACACACAAATTTCACAGAGAGAGATTGAGGGAGCCTCGAAAACGCAGAGGGAGAAGGAAAGTGTATTTGCAGTTGTCGTTGTTCGCATTTCAATTGAAATTTACAAACCACTCGCTCGACTGACCTTAAGCTACTTTAAAAAGTGCGCTGGATAGGGGGGGGTCTGCCCCGTTCCCCGTCTCCGACTTGGGGCAAAGTAATGCGAAAAATGTTAAAATTTCAGAAACCAAAACTCAAACACGGTAGAGCGATGAAAGTTAAGTAAAAAATGTAGGTAACCAATGCCTGGGGCCAGGAAGGGAGAGAGGGAGAGCTGGACAACAAAAAAAAGTGAACGCAGTGGAAAAGTTGGAACCGAACACACACCATACAGGGGGGGACAAGAGGAGGCCCCGCTGGGTTGGGGACCTTTTTGATTTTTTCTTGAGTTATTACACAAACTGGCAACTGAAAAAACACGACACCGCCAGAGCAGCAATGGCAGTGCCTGTGGCATATTAATTCAATTAAATAAACATTGTGTACCCCTCGTCCTTCCAGCGTAAAACTCATTCGCCAGAAACCAACAACAGGCAGCGGGGCATAACTTAACTTCAATGGATTATCTCAGGGGAGCAAATTTAAGCTTTAAGAAATATATTTTTATATTTTATATAGCGGTCAGTTATTTGTCAATAAATAACACTATCAAAATTAATATTCATAGCTGGACGAACATGCACTAACTTCAATGATTCTTTGGTTGTTGCACGGCAGCGCACCCTATATACAGTAAGGGCAACACCCTGGGGCACGTTGGCCAGGTGGAATTCGTGAAACCATTTTAAATGGCGACAGCCCCAAAACGAAAAGGCGAACCAGGCGCAGGTGAGAAACAAAAATCAACCAAAAAACAAGCAAACAAAACGCATTAATAATAATCCAACAATCTGCAGTGATTGGTGCAAGCTCTTCGCAGGATCTGGTCAATGATACGAACTCGGGCCGTCGGCAGGAGCAGAAGGTTTACACCTTCAACACCGATAAGCAGGACAAGACGAGTCCCGCCGGTGGCGCTGCACAGGCGAAAAACGATGAGAAGGCCAAGCCGCAAAAGACCATACTCGAGGAGCATGGCATCATATTGGGCAAGGTAATAGGAACAGGAAACTATGCCAAGGTTAAGATTGGATTCTCCGAGGAGTACGGCAAGCGAGTGGCCGTCAAGATCATATCCAAGGTGAAGGCGCCGCCGGAGTACACGCAAAAGTTTCTGCCACGCGAAATCGAGGCTGTGAAGGGACTGCATCATGACAATCTAATAACCTTCTATCAGAGCATAGAGACCAGTCATAGGTAGGATGTGGGGATACCCTGTGAAACCGCCATCTAACCTTCAACGCTCACTCTCTCCACAGAGTTTATTTGATTATGCAGCTGGCGGAGAATGGCACACTGCTGGATTATGTGCGTGAGAAGAAGTTCCTGGATGAGGCGCAATCGCGGAAGCTGTTCCGACAACTGATTAGCGCCGTGGAGTATATACACAGCAAGGGCGTGGTTCATCGGGACATCAAGTGCGAGAATCTGCTGCTGGACGAGGACTGGAATCTGAAGCTAATCGATTTTGGATTCGCACGCAAGGACACGCGCTCCTCCGACAATCAGGTGGTGCTGTCGAAAACATTTTGCGGCAGCTACGCCTACGCCAGTCCCGAGATACTTAAGGGTCAGTTCTACCCACCGCCAGCACACGTATTTATCCATTAACATAACCCACCCCGCACTCAGGCGTTGCCTACGATCCCTTTATGTCCGACATCTGGGCCTGTGGCGTTGTCTGCTATGCAATGGTCTTTGGCCGCCTGCCCTACGATGGCTCCAATGTGCACATACTCCTGAAGCGCATCAACCAGTCGCTGGTGTTCCCCAAATCCCCACCGGCCACCAGTGAGTGCAAGCACATGATAATGCACGTGCTGGCACCCGTCAAGATCCGATATAATGTGCCACAAGTCAAAGAGGATCCCTGGTTCACTAGCAAGTAGACAGCCCCACCCATCCAGATGCTGCCGTGGAACAAAAACAAACCATATCAAATTATCAGTAAATAAATTAATAAATGTTTCCAACCGGTCGCTGCATAACTTCTACAGGTTCAAGGAACTACGAACCACGAACCTCTACAGGTTCCATGAACAACGAACACCTACAGGTTCGAGGAACTACGAACCACGAACCCCTACAGGTTCCATGAACCCCTACAAGTTCCACCCACCACGAACCAGTTCCGCACGGGTTGGCAGCTCAGTTTTCGAGAGGGTTAAAGCGCGTTGCCAGGGCAACGAGCAACTGCCAAAACAAGTAGAAATAAAAAGGAAAAAGTGGAGGCCGAGGCACAGGCTGTCAGAGAGAAATTGACTGAAATAAACTTTATTAATGAGCAGCAGCAGCAGCAGCAACATAAAGTGAAAGCGTTAAACAGATCAATTGATGGCGGAGGTGCACATAATTGGACAAATATTGAAAGCAGTTGATTTCGCCGAGCCACATCTGTACTGCACGTGGACACTGCAGAGCGGTAGGCACCCAGCAACAATCCAACCACGACGATCGATACATTTTTTTACGCATTCAATTATAGGTAGCGCCTGGCGCTTGATTCAGGGCGAGTTGCACGGACAAACGCATGTCTCCGCGAACCGTTTAGAGAGCTGCTCTGACTTTGCTGCGCCCTTGGACATTCACTTGAGTTGCGCCGCCATCCAGGGTTGGCCCACGCTGCTGGTGGAGGTGCACGCGGTGAATGTGCTGCAGCAGTCGTGGCCCGTTGGCTACGGCTTCGCCCACATACCCGCCGCGCCCGGTGCCCATCGGCTGGAGATAAACACCTGGAAGGTTGCACCCAACGGCTGGTGGCAGAGCCTGCGCGAACGCTTCGGCGGCGGTGGAGCGTCGCTGAGTAAAACCGATTTGCTCTTCTCGGGCGTCGAGCGGTACGTCCCACACTAACATTCATCATTTGTGTGCGAGGTTTTCTAATGTTTAGTGTTACTCTTTCAGTTACAAACTGCAAACTCGCAGCTCTGGAAAAATCATTGCCGATCTCAACTTGATCTTTCGCAAATTCGAGGAATACGGCGTGGAGTTTAACTAGAAATGGAGCAGAAGTGTCTCCTGCTGTGGATGCTGTGTTTCATCACAGTCCCCCACAGCCACACGATTAAGATTGGAATCTCCCACAGCTACAACACCACAGCCACAACGACACAGACAACCCCAACCACAACGGAGATTCTAGGAACAACTGCAGCAACTGTATCCGCCATGACTGAACCGGGCAGCTCCATGAGCCCCTTGCCAGAGCTGGCCACAAGCACGCCCAGCAACACTTTTCCGCCACGACCACAGCCGAAGCCCAGTGCCACGGATGCACCAAAAAGCAGCGCAACACCTGCCGCGACAGTGGCTGCCACTGACACTGCCGATGCACAGCCCCTGAATGCCACTGAGACGCCCAAGATTGCTACGAGCTTTCCGGATGATTCCTTCTACTTTTGCTCCTGCGACCTGCGCTCGGAGATGTGCGATCTGAACTGCTGCTGCGATCGCGACTGTCCTACCGAGACCAGGCAGGTCTTTAGCTGCCTGAAGGTGCTGGCTCCGCCGCAGCTGCTGTCCAGATTGGAGGACTTTCAGTACACCCACGGCCTGCCCACCTGCCAGATCAACGACGGCTGGCTCTGTGTCTTTCGCAGCAACACAAAGCCGGCTAAACTCAAGCCGCTAATCAAGAACTTTGATGCCTCGCAGTACCAGAAGTGGCCCGATCCCCTGGCAGCCTATGAAACGGAGGACACTGTGGCTCAAGCCTCGTCATCGCTGTACAAATTGGGCGAGCCCTTGCAGCTGTGGCATCCAGACAGCAAACAGTGGACCACATTTGACCTGCCCATGGCCTACGAAAGCGCACAGTGCCAGCTGAAGCAGCCCGCGCGACATCTGCAGCCGATGGTCAGCCACTGCCTGATGAGGGATCAGACTCACATGCAGGAGAGTGTTTGGGCGCTACTCAATCTGACTGCCAGCCATCAATTGCTGCCGAAACCGAGAGACTTGGAGGAGCAGGAGGTGGAGGCACTGAGTATACAAATCTGTCAGAAATTGGACAGCGGGGGAATGCTTTGCCCCGAGCCAGGAAACGACACGCAATGGGACATGCCCGTGGAGAGTCTGGAGCTGCAGCTGCTGCACAATTTCACAAACATTCTGGAGGCGAAACTGTTGATCAAGGAAGCTGCAGCCGAATATGATGACATGGAAGCCCTTTGGCTGCACTTTGCGGTGACATTTGCCACTGCAAATGAATCGCTGGCAAAGCCCAGCTCTGGGCCACTGGGCTACCTAGCTGGTGCGCCTGTAATCCTCTCTCGACTGCTGCCACAAAACACCAGCGAGGACCGGCAGTTGCTGAGCTACTTTCATGCGGGGAACGATAGGCAGGTCTACCATTGGCTGCCGTTGTTCTCGAGGAAGCCGCGCAGCAGAAACTGTCAACGGAAACTGGATGAAGAACAGGTCCTGCGCTTCGGTGTGGATCTGGCCAAGCAGTGTCTGCTGCAGCAGGCAACGCCTCCACCTGCGATCCAGGAAAAGGCCAATCACACCGAGTTCTGTAAGAGCCTGCAGGCGGAGATCTGGAAGAAGCTGCTGCCCCACAACTGCAGCAGCCTGGAGGAGATGAACCAAGTGTTTGTGTCGCAGCTGGGCAGACCGCAGCCCGATCGCTGGATACCCATTCAGCTGCACTTCGAGGAGCGCGCACACGACATGCCGCCACCCGTGCAGGGCTTCTACGATGAAGTGCAGCAGAGTCTGAGCTGCCGCAACATGTTCCTAAGCGTCAGCTACGAGTTCCATGTGGCAGACCTGGCCCTGCTCGCGGGACGAGTGCCGCATCAGCGTGTTCTGCAGCATGCCAGAGTCGTGCTCGGCCAGAGACACGATCTGGAGTTCGATGGCAGCGAAGAGCTCGTGGAGCTGCCACTGGGCGTCTCGGCCATGTTCTACAATCTCGAAAAGAGTCGACCAAACGGAGCCGCAACTGTGCTCGTCCATCGCATCATCATGGCCATGATGATGCTGCTCTGGCTGTCCCTCTAAGGCACGTCTGAAGAGATGAACAAATTTGTAATTTGAATTAACATTTGTAGAAGAGAAAATAAAAAGTAAAGCTTAGAGTATATCCCGGCGACACTTGCGTAGCTTTTTGCGCAGCAGGATGGCATCCTCTTCGGCCTGTCTCTGGCGCTCCGCCTCCTCGAGAGCGGCGCGCAGACTCTCGGCCTCGTTGTTGGCCTTCACGGAGATGTCGTGCACCTGTTGCAGAAAGTCGAGGATGCCCTTGCGTATCAGATACTGGTAGTTCATGGAGACGGTGTACTTGATCTCGACGCCAACCGCCTGGCTGAGCTCCACCCAGTGGACGTGCATCCAGTTGTCGTTGCGCAGATCCCTGATGCTATTGTAGAGGGGCACAAACTCGTCGATTTTGCCCATAAATACGTGTGCCACCTCCATGATCTCGGGCTTCTCGTTGAAGACGACCAAAGACTGCTGCAGCTCGCTGCGCAGCTCCTCCAGATAGTTCCACACCTCCTCGAGTTCCACCTGGATTATCGGATTGCCCAGCGTGGCCTCCTCGAGCTTGAGGAAGTTGGAGCAGGCGTACCACAGCTGCTTGTAGGGCTCAAAGCTCTCGATGATGCTGTGCAGGAACTCCTCAGAGAGAGGCTCCTGTTCGAAGAGCGTCTGGCGAAACTGCAGCATCTGGCTGACCTTCTGCAGTTCCTTGATCAGTGTCCAGGTCTTTTTGATGTCCACCGATGTCTCCTGGGCGCGATTCGGGTTGAAGACCAGGGAGTAGGCCTGGATCTCATCGTTGAGGGACTCGAGGCGCTCCTCAAACGCCTGGCACTCGCTGGCGTGCTGGCGCAGGAACTCCTCAATGTCGATCTTCTGCTCCTCCTTCAAGGTGGAGAGACGCACCAGGATCTGGTGCGGCCAGGCGTACACGTTCCACTTCATGGCGAACTGGTGATCGCTCAGGTTGTAGAAGAAGCTGTCCAGCAGATCGTACTCCAGCCACATGATCTGTATGTCCGCCCGCAACAGCTCCACCACATCGGGCACCGTGGCGGCAAAGTCCCGAATGCGGTAAAGGTGCTCGATGCTGATGGGCCGCTCGGCGATGCTTTTGTACACCTCCGTGCAGCGCTCCAGCAGCAGTTCGTTCGTCTCGAACATGCGATCCACGTAGTACTCGAATATGCGGCGCACAATGTCAATGCGCTTCTTGATGAGGAACTGCTTCAGCGTGTCCACGTTTATGTAGAACGGTCCGATGGTGATGAAGGCCGGCAGGATCACTCGCAGCTCCTCCTTCAACCGCTTGTGCTCGAGTATGTCCCGCTTGACCGCCGAGGAGGGCTTCTTCGCCGCGGCATAGCTCACCATGTACTCGTTGATGTCCAGCAGATAGAAGTCTATGAATTTCTCGTACATCCGCGCGTACGCCTTGAGGGGCAGCACGGCCTTGGCGTAGCACTGCCTCATCAGCTCGTTCTGGACGAGGAACTTGTCCTCGATCAGCTCCACCGTCAGAATGTACATATTGGGAGCGAACTTGAGGAAGGTCATCAGCGAAGCGTCGATCATGCGCACGCCCGAGGTCTTCTCCAGGCCCCGCTTGTAGATGTCCATCAGGGCTGGCTGGAACTCGTCGGGATTGGTGGAGTAGAACACCTTTCGATTCTCATTGATGCCCAGGGTCATGGCGAACACGGGCCTGTGGAAGGGGAACTCCGTGTCAATGTAGTTGCTGGTCCACTTGTAGCTGGCCCTGAGCTTGAGGAACTGCAGACAGGGATCGCAGACAAAGTGCGAGAAGTTCATCAGCGACTTCTCCAGCAACACCTCCATCGACTCCTGCATGCGAAACTTCACCTGCAATATGAACCGGGAGGTCTTGCACATCAGATACACGGTCCAGTCGAGCAGCGATATGTCCAGATAGCCCTTGCCCAGCGCCCGCAGCACCAACGTGATGACGGAGGTGAGCTGCTGGGGCCAGTTGACCTTCAGGTACGTGGCCACATTGTCGCTGTGCGCCTCCTGCGAGTTCAGAAAGTCCACCAGCGCCAGCGGCTTGCTAAAGTTGCAGACAAAGATGGACATGGTCTCGATGTGCTGGCACTCGATAGCGACACCGGCCATGGCCTCGATGCCGCCGGCACAGTAGAAGAGACTGGCCTTCAGGTAGTCGTAGCGCTTCGACGTCATGGTGATGCCCAGGGCCTGGACCGCCGCTCGCTCCCGCTCCGAGATATCGTTGCGGAAGTCGCGGGGCAGAAACTCCTTGAGGTCAATGTTGCGGAACTGTGGAAACTCCTTGGGCATCTTGATGATGAACTGCTCCAACTCGTAGAGCGCCATGAGGCGCTCAAAGACCAAGTTAACCTCCGATCGCAGGCGTCGCTTGCACTGCTCGGAGACCTTGGCCGCTTGCAGCACGGCCTCGATGGGTTTGAAGCTGTAGAAGACCGTCGACTCGATGTCCTCGTGGAGCACACAGTCGACGATCAGCTCCATCAGCATCAGCTGCTCGCCCTTGTAGCGCTCATGAATGGCTGCCTTCAGGCGGCCGATGTACTTGTGCGGATCCTCGGCCAGGAACATGAACTGGAGCTTGGGCACCTCATAGGTGCAGCCATCCTCCAGCGAGATGAGCTTCCACAGGTCCGTATCTTCGTTGTACGCCGTGACGGACGCCAACACCCACTGGCATCTGAGCAGGCTCCGGTTGAATGGCAGATACGCCTTCGCGGGCAGTGGATAGTGCGCCTCCCCCACCACGCCCAGAGCAAACCAGGCCGCTGGCGAGTTGATGTCGTAGTTGCTGTCGTCAAAGTAGCTCAGAGGGAACTTGTGCGGGAAGGCAAACTCCGACATCACGTTGTACTGCTCCTCGGTGGGCTGCAGCACCTCGTCGGTGAGTCCCGCGCGCTGCAGTTCCTCGGTGAGATTGATCTTCTGGTACTGCCGCCTGCGGCGGTCCACCTCTACGTCCTTGGGCAGCTGACGCTTGGGCACATAGCGTGTCTGAATCACCTTCGGTAGTATGGTCGGCAGGGGAAAGCGGTGCGATTTGCCCATTTTGTCGACCAATGTCAGCCAGCGCTGTGCCTCCTCGATGGGATAAAAGACGGAGGTCAGCTGATCGCGTGGTATGTACAGCTCCTGGTAGTTCATCACCGCAGTCCCTGGCCGCGGCGGCATAATGCAGATCGGCTTGCCAATGGTCATTTCCCTATGGTTATCAAAGCCCTGTAGGCTTAGTGCGCCACCAGTATTCGCGGGGGAGCCTTGCTCCGAGCTACCATCCATAATTGAAGTCGATTACTTCGCTGTCGATTTTTCCTATTTACAAAAATAAATTAGTTTTATTTATTGAAAGTGTGCAAATGGCATTTACCACAAACGTGTTCTGATTATGGCAAGTATTTGGAACAATGCCAATAAGCTCTACTCTTGCAGCGTGGAACAGGAAGCGGCGATGTGCCAGAACCCGTATCGGGGCTACATCTGCTGAGCGCCTGATCTACCATAGATTCATAGTTGACATGCCTACAGTTGCATGACAGCGTCCGTTGAGTAAGCCAGAACAAATAGCAAATTCCAATAACATTTTCAGAGTCTTACGGCTAAGGATCTGAATAATTTGTTTATAAAATGTCTTAATTTAAATATTTACATATGTAGTTAGGTTGTCTGTCAGTTGTGGACCATCCCGGCAGCTGGATATCATCCTGGTGGTGCCGGAAGTTTTGTTCCTGTAATACCCATGATCGTTAGCCTGATCGGCCGTTATCCTGGTTGAGGCGGCTGTTGCTTACATCAAATCAGGCTCGAATGCCTGCCAATCGGTTGATTATTTATTTAAGTGGCTGCTGCTGCTCCAACTGGATTACTGGTTGTTGTGGCTAAAAGGAAAAGAAAAATTGAAGCAATGAAAAACAAAGGCAAATCATACATTTGGGTGTAGTTACATATGTCACTTATGTACATCTGTGTGGCGCCTCAGAAACCAAGCGGACATTTATGGAACGATTAAATGCATCTCTATCCAGCACTGTTTTTTCGTTGGTATTTTTGTCCGGCATTAGTAACAGGCTCCACCCTCTCTATGCCATACCACTAACCAAATAGTCTACTATACTAGTATAGTAATAATAATAGTATACTATACTATTTGGTTAGTGGCCATACTCCATACTATATTGTGAAAGTGAAAGGGTATATTTCCGAGTGTCTGTCGGGGTATATCTTACCGATAAATCCGCGGTCACACTGGCGGTATATTTTATCGATAAGTCCGCGGCCACACTGATGAAATGGACGATTGTAAGTGGAATTTTGTTTTGAATTGCAACTAAGAATTTACTTACTTTAAAACCGATACAAATGTGTACAGCTGCAGCCAATCTAAGCACCAGCATGTGCGACGTGGACGAGCAGGACTTGTCCTCAGCGTTGTTGAACAACAACGTGAGCTTCAGCAGCACAATGGTGACATCAAGCGCGGATCTGTCTTTCAGCTTGAGCGAGGCGGAGAAATGCAAACTGATGCAAAATATTGATGTGAACTGCAGGCCAAGTGAGGACATGGAACTGAGCATTCCAGAGAAGAACAGCAGCGTGCAGGAGAAACCCACGCTGGAGGAGCAGGCCACACTGGATGAGGAGACCACTCTGGATGAAGCATCAACCCTAGAGGAGAGCGAGTCCGTCATAAACCTCGAAGACACCATAGACGAAGTCGCACCGCAAGCGACTGTGCCGCAAATCCCTCAATTGGTTGTCAACCAGCCGGTGGAAGCCGACGAGGATGAGTTCGTTTTGGCAGAGGAAGCCATGGAGATTGTGGAAGAACCAGCAGCTGTAGAGGTTGTTCCGCCAGAGTACTTTAAAGGTAAACTAATCGAGGTGGGACGACGTTGTTGGAAATCTTCAGCCGATGCTCAGCATTACACCAAAGGCTGCTATTGGTCGCCGGACGGTACCTGCCTGCTGGTGCCCATCCACTTGGATGGAATGCACGTCATGGAACTGCCGCCGGACCTGTATACCGCCACAACAGTAGCGCAGGAGCGCAGCCTAACCAGTCTTGTGCCTGCAGTCCATGTGCCCGAGGGGGGCACGGTCTATGACTGCGTGTGGTATCCCCATATGAACAGCCAGCAACCAGATACCTGCTTGTGAGTATATCAATTACTGCTGTCTGTAGCCCAATCTGATGCGTAACTTCGTCGCTTAGCTGGCTGGCCACACGGCAACACGAACCCATTCACATGTGGGACGCCTTTGACGGGAAGCTGCGCTGCAGTTACAGTGGCTACGATGCCGTGGACGAAGTTATGGCCGCCATATCCTTGGCCTTCTCGCACGACGGACAGAAGGTCTATGCGGGCTACAAGCGATGCATCAAGATCTTCGACACAAGCCGACCCGGTCGTCTCTGTGACGACTATCCGGTGAAGTTCGCCATCTCGTGCATTGCGCAGACTACGGAGCAGCCCAATACCTTGACTTGCGGCAACTGGCACGGCTACATTCAGCACTTCGATCTCCGTTGCAGCCCCAAGCAGGGACCGCTCTTCACGCTGGGTGGCCACAAGGCAGGCATTACACAGCTGAAGTACGCCGACGGCGCTGCGGGCTGGCAGCTGTTCAGCGGCGCTCGAAAGTGCCCAAAGCTGCTGCAGTGGGACATGAGGAACTACAAGAAGCCCTTGGCAGAGTACCAGCGCCATGTGGACACCAATCAGCGCATACAATTCGATCTGACGCCGGACCTGGGCTGGCTGGCCAGCGGCGACACGCAGGGTGCTCTGAACGTCTGGGATATGAACGGCGACGGAGAAGTGTCTGCCCTGCCACTCCACAATGACTGCTGCAATGGCGTTAGTTTCCATCCCACGCTGCCAATCCTCGCCTCCAGCTCGGGCCAATATCATTTCATTGGCACCGATGGTTATGGTTGTAAAAATGACAGCGTTCTAGATTGCACAGGCGCCGCGGAGCCGGAGCTGTCGAGGGAGCAGCCACTGGAAGTGATTTACGAGAATGCCGTGGTGATGTGGTGGTGCGGCTAAAATCTGTGACTCGCAGCTGCAGGCTCCCAGTGACGCAGAATGTTTTTTTGTAATAAATTGTGCTTATTTATAAAAAAGCTGTGTCTTTATTCTTGCCTCCAGTTTGAAATACTAAATGCCTGTGTGTCCACCTACTAGGTAAATCCTCTGGTTATATGATTATTATGAACTGTTCGGGGGGGTCTCTCAGCCTCACCTTAGAACCGCTTTAGGAACTCCTCGGCGCATGTTCGAGCCCTGGCATTCACGGCCAGCTTCATTTCGCTTATTTCCTTGTCGATCTCCTCCATGAAACTAATCACGAAGTCCACCAGCTTGTGCTTGTACATCTGCTCCGTGTGAAAGTTGGTGATGAGGAAGCTAATGTCGTAGCCCTCGATGGGCTTCCGGCGCAATATGATGAAGGATTCGGCGCGGCGCATCATGAACCGCGTGAACTTGTGGCAGAGTATTTTCTCGATTTCGTCCGCCTGCTTCACGGAAATGCTCACACGCACCGAGTTGATCGATGGCTCTATCAGCACCTTCTCCCGCTCGTTGCGCGACACCACAATGGGCGTTAGCACCAGTTCTTTGCTGGAGCATATTTCTACCTCCGGCTTGTTGTGGCGTTCGACCACTTGGGACGGGAAATCCTGCAAGCACATGGCGGCGGTGAGCGAGTGCCGCACGGCACTCAAATAGGGTTTCAGGGTGGCGGCCATTGCGTGGGCTTGTTGTTGCTAACGTTTGCTGCTAATCGTTTGATTTGTTGTTTAAAAATCACTTTTTTACTTAATTTTATTATGATTCACAAAACAGTGTGACCGTGGATCTATCGATAGAATATACCGTGCGAGCGACCCTCAGCAATATACCTTATATACCAATAAATTATGTACCATAGCCTAACGATTTTAACCCACTCAAGCACCGTCTACTTATGCAGGGAAACAACGCGAGACAAGCATCAAAATAAAAGGCTGCTGACAATTACCACATTATATATAGATGTGCCAGGAGCAAAAATAAAAATTCAATTAATTAATCCCGCGACTGGCACATCTATATATTGATTGGTTAGGGCTGTTGGTAAATTGGCAGAATGTGGTTTCCTTTATGGCACGCAAAAGTTGCTATAGAAACAGCACAAAATGTTTCCTTTAACTTTCAAAACACGCATTTTGTACCAATTATAAATATTTCATTTATTTGTATTATGCACTTTTATTATACATTCATTTATAAGTATTTTGCTTGCTTATCGTCATTTATTTTGTTGCTTATGTAAACTTAATGTTAAGTTATGCGTGAACCTAGAAAAACCATTTTCGCAAGCTATCGTGTTTCTGTTTTTTGTATATGAACTATATAGAGAACATTGATTTGCATTCGGTTGATTACTGGAGTTGATTACACATTTATATTAGTAATATATCATAAATTGAGTAAATATCGAAGCATTTTTATCAATTGTATTGATGCACTTGCAATGTGGGTTTCGTGTATCAAGTTTCTTTAGCTTTTATTTTTCTTTTGAATATGTCTGCAAAGTGTTCTCCTGTCTGGGTTGCTGTTGGGGCTCTGTGCGTATAATTCCCTTGCATATAATATATACTCAGTTATAGTAGCCATAGTATTACACATTTATAACGGTATGAGAGAGATATTCAAATTTAAGCTAAATTCAGCGCCCTTTCTCGTGTAAAACCAAAAGTTTGGGGAAAATATTCGCAGCAACTGCAAACAAATTTGCCTAAATTTTCAATTTCCATTTTCGTTTTGTATTTGAATCCCACCCATAAATTTCGGCAAAAAATCTGCGTCATTTTTTCTCTAAATATAACTCGACGTTAGACAAAATATGCTTTTCCATATCATTCCATACATAATTAATTTATATTTATATATTTTACTTTAATTTTTTTGTTACTTATGTTAATGCCTAAATTGTGTTTATGTTGTTGTTATTATGTTATGTTGTTATGTTGTTATGTTGTCTGTAAATAAAACGAAAATGCAGTGTTTTGTTTTACTTTGTATTCGATTTCATTTTTTATTTATTTTTATAAGCATTTCTTATGTATTTTTATCTGTTTGACATTTATTTTATAGATAGAAAATGCGAAACTTAAAATTGTAATTGTTAGTGTCGAACTGTCTCCAACTTTAGTTTTCCTTTTTTTTTAATATTTCCTTGCTTTTTTTACGTATGTTAATAAATAAAAAATATGGTTAAATTATACACGTATTTATAATATATATTTGTTTAAATGATAGATCTCGTGAATATTGAGTTTCTGGCAAATAGCAAGTACAACAAATGTTTCGAGGCAAAATTAATTATTTTTCTTGTATGGCTTTTATTTCAAATTACGTTTGTTGCGAATTTCTCGTTCAGTTTGATGACAATCTGTAGGAGGAGGAGGAGCTTTAAAAGTGTTTAAAATCGTCAAATTGAACAAGTGTAAAACGAGAAATTCGAACTTGAGCAAACGTATTTTGAAAGGCTTTTGTTTTTTAGATTTGATGTTTCAATTAATTTTGCCGTTTGCTATATCGCTTGGATTTCACCTTGCTTTGTGTTGTGTTTTGTATTGTTGAAAAGATTTGTGAATAAATGTTGCTGGTTGTTGCTATATCTTTCTAGGGCCTCATCTCGCTCAGCGGAATCTTGAGATGCATTCGATATGCCCCTGGCCGTCTTCCTCTGTCGTTTATAATACTTGAAATATTCTCGAAGCAAATTTGATGCTGCCTTTTGCTTTAGATTTTGCTTAAATATGTGTGGTTGGTGTATGTAGTGTTGCCGTTGTAGTTTCTCTATTCTTGTTGTTTTGTTGTTGCAGTAAGTAATGACGGTCTACGTCCTGCACAGCTCCTCTAACCCGACGAGGCGATGGCATTCTGCTGTCCATCCATATCCTGGGTCTGGGCCTTGTTCTGGCGCACGAGCTCGGCACGGCGCTCCTGCAAAATCACAAAACAAAAGAAACAATTAGCTTGGGACCTTAAAGGGTTTCTCATGTGGAGAACTACTGCTACTCAAATGATACGGCATATGAGAGGCTGTTTATGTAGGTATGTTGATGGGTAAGTAAATTGGGGGAACAAACGTACAAGTTTTTGCACTTTTTCGATTTTCTTTTGTATCTCCTTTTCGCGGTTCTGCTCGGCGGCAAACAATTTGTTTTCATATATGCGCGCCTTCTCCTCGATCTTTTGTGTTTCCAATTGATCTTGGTGTGATTTAACCTCGGCAATTTTGACAGTGTTCTAAATGAGAGGATATAAGAGAAATGAACACAAAAATTATATATACACATGATCGATCCGAAAAACAAACACACACATATAAACAGTGCAGAGTACACAGAGGGTCAGATGAAAGGAAATATTTATGGAAGGAAGTCTGGGAATATTTTTGGATAGTCCACAATGAGAAGCTAATTCGGAATCAGTATTGTTACGCTTTTGGATATTTTTCCCAAACAGAAATGATTGGTGGTATGAAATGTAGTTACAAAAGATTTTAAGTGGTTTCGGGAAATATATTCACTGAAAATTGTAGTTTGAAAATAGTTGTTCTGTCTTAATGGTTTAAGTTGCAGAAAAGATAAACGGCCATTTGCCTTATGGAATAAGAGTTGAATAGGAACCAAATACTGGTGGTTATTTCTACAAATGGAGGATATATAAAACCATAAAAGGGTTTACACTACAGATAAAAGGATGCTTATGTGGAGAAAAGTTAAAACCTAATGTAGAACCTGATTGGGATTTTACAAAGAATTAAATTGATTTGAATATTCGGCAAGTTTTGCCTCTAAATATTTACTACTGTCTCTATCTTCTAAGTAAAGCAACTAGTTATGGAGATGAAGTCATCCAAAATTCAAGCCATGCTGTCTTGGTGTATTGCACACACTCACATGCTCCTTGAGGCGATTGAGCATCTTCTTGATGTTTTCATCGCGCAAGGCCTGAGCAATCTTGAGCTTCTCCTCAATGGCCTTCTGCTCATTGGCCTTCTGCTGCTCCAAAGTCTCGCGCGTCTTTTCAATCTCCTGGGCGTGAATCTGTACAAGAGAGTTTATACGTAAGTTCTATGGAAACTATGTAACGAAATGTCAAACCTTTAGCTTCTCCTTCATGTCGCTGATGATTGCCTCGCGCTTCTCCACATGCAATTCCATCTTGGTCTCCAATTGCTCCTTGGTCTGAGTGATGAACTCATTGGTGATCTCATCCTTCTTGCGGGTGGCCTCATCCACCTTGGCCAACTTGTTAGAGATATCAGCCATCTTCTTGGCCTCCAGAGACTGCGACGAAAAACAAACAAATTCATTTTGTTAAGCCGACGATAACCGAGAAGGGGCGACCGAATACTACTCACAATGCGACGCTCTTCGGCTGCCTTGAGCTTCTGCTCAATCTCCTCCACGCTGACGTTCTTGCCGGGGGTGACCGGACGCTTGGGAACGGCCACATTGGGTGCCGGTTCGGCCAGAATGACCTCATAGCTCAGTCCGCCGCGGGACTTCTCCTGACAGCGAATCTCAGTGGCTGTAAACGACAAAGAGAAGCAGGAGATGGGCAGCCGTTAAAGAAATTCAATATTTGTGCATTGGCGGGGGGTGTCGGCCTGCTATAAATATAAAGTTGTGGTCGAGGGTGAAGTCCAGTTTCATCCTTAAGCCACCCTCTGCTGCTCGTATGACATCATTTTTGCACTGCCTCCCTCCCCACTAACTCGATGCCTTTTGTGTACTTTTCACATTTAAGGCCGAAAAGCCGTGACCAAAACCCAACAAAGTGCAGGAATATAAATATATGATTACAAATGAAGAGAGGGTGGCCAAAAGTTCAATGAGGCCTTAGCTTGTGGCTCATGTGCGGATTTCTTAGAAATAAAGCTGTACCACACAACAGTCCAGCGATCTGCATGGGCGCTATAAATGTCCAGCCAAAATCGATTCCCAAAGTCCCCAAATTAACTACCAAATCTACACATGGTTGTGATAAACCTTGCCCTCTTCATAGATTCAGATAGAGTAATAAAAGTATAAAGAAATTGAAGTGGTAAAGCACTCGCTCAAAGTTAATTGCATTCTGGCAAAAGTCGCTGCTCTGCGCCCCAAAAATATCCATTAACTTTTGTTTTTTGCATTCACAGTTGGGTTTCGCACTTTTTTAAGCGCATTTTGATTAATGGCCACGCCGGCTTCACTCTCCAATGCACACACCGCCACGTACCACCGTTACATACAGTGGCTCCAGGACATATTCACACTTTTCCGAGATCAAAACCATAATTCATGCAAGCGCCACACAGCCACACAAAACGAGAATTCCGGCAAAGTTGTTCGCTGACAATGATGGGCAGAATGGTGCCACACGCACACACACATACACAGGGAGCAGAGAGCAGTTCAGGAAAATGGTAAAGAAAACCGAATAAAATGCGAATTTTCACACGAAATAATTATTAAAATTAAATGCACAGCAGCAAAAGTGTGCAGTTTTGGAGTTTTGGGAGCTCTTTAAACAGTTTCAGATTATTATTATTTATATTAAATTCCAAGAATAAATAGTTGAAAGAACACACATTAACATAATAATCCTAATTACATTAATTATTGCAACCTTATAGCCATGGAATAAACAGTTCCCAGAAAAAGCCACAGGTGCCATAAACATTTCCTAGAGTTCAAAGTTTTATTTCTAAGCTACTCTTACGTACGAGCAACGGTTTCCAACACCTTTAAAGTTGGATATTTAATCTGTAAGCATTCCATAGCTCCCTCATAAATATAAACATCCTATGGATTGCGTATATACGAAACAAAAACGGTAAGCAAACAGCAATTGGAGCACAGGCCCGACCCATGTATAAATATCGCCATCCCAGACGGCGAACCCGAGAACAAATCATAAACAATTCGCATCAGCAAAAATCCAGCCAAGAAAACCCAACGGCCCCCTTACTGGCATCCGGAGGGGATGGGGCTTTTGTTTAATCAGAGGGGGAGTTCGATGGCAAGACTATCAAATGAAGTGGAAAATTATTTGTCAAAACAAAAATATATACAGAAGAGTGGAGAAGAGAAGTAAGTGCTCATTCCCCACTATATCTACACCGAAATGTATCATATACCTTTAACAAAGGCACAGAGCTGGACAGAACTGCTGCGTAGGTGTCTTGATGATTGCTGTTGACACATAATTTGCCATTATTCGAGTAGGTGTCCGTCCGTTTGTTGGTTAGTCCTACCATTTGTCCGACTGTCAATCATGACACTCGCTTTTGGGGTCGCTTTCAGCTTCACTTTCCCTAACTCTGGTGTGGCGTGTCCTCTGGCTTTGAGTAATGATGTCTTGGATGAGGTCAAGTGTTGAAGTCTATTAGGCTGACAGATTTGATGGGCCTCCCCAACGCCCACACAAACCACAAAGGGGGGTTGGCGCTGAGGCTGGCGCAGGGAAAAGTCATCTTCATTTAACTTTCAGATTCAGGATTCCGTAACCCTTTTAAAACCATTATATTCGTCGCACTGAGATGACCATTTGGCTCGTAAAGCTGCCAAAGCAATTTCCCAAAGTGGCTTTTGTGGTCGAGCGTCGATGGGAGGGAGTCTTCTCCTGGTGGTCCATCACTCTACTCTACGCTCTACTCACATATCTTATAGTCCTCCTCCATGGCATCCTGTATGCCACCCGATAGCTGCTGCTTTTTGGCACGACTACGAACATAACCACAAGCACCATTGCGAGCAATCCACATGTTCTTCAGTATTTCTATCAATGCATACGCATCCGGATGGGTGGAATGTTTCCCCTCTACATGGACCATCAGCTCCTCGGCGGTGAATCCCAACTCATCGCAAAAGGGACACTTGAAGCTCTGCGGAGCCTCGCCATTCACCAACACCTCGCCGCCAAAGTAGATGTCCAGCATTTTCTTATTGTAAGCGGCACGCATGGGGTGATAGTATTTGTGCTCGGGGCTAACTCGATTTTTGCCCAGATCGAAACAGGCGCCACAGAATGTGATCTTGGAGCCGCACACAAAACAGTCGTACCAGCGTCCAAGATCACCCTGGGCAGGGCAGCCCAAGCACTTCCGATGCACCTCCGGACAATCCGAAGACATGGCAAAACTTCACAATCAAAACGATATCAAAAAGCAATTATTTTCTATATAGAATTTTTCCTGGAATATTTTGCTCCGAAAACAACACTTCACGTTCGGAGGCTTTAAAAAATGAATTTTTTGTCTCTTATTTATTATTTTGCGATGTGACGTGAACGGGTGGATTACGATAACTGTGAGGTATTCCGATTTTAAGCTCTACCTACTCCGGGAACGACTTGAAAGTCAATGACTGCCAGATTGGATATTTTTGTTTATTTCCAACGAGGGGTAAGATATAGATTCAATCTTAGGAGTCATATAGGAGGGGCTGTAGTTATTGCACTTTTTTAACACCTGCAAGGCAGATCAAGCTAAGGTGTGTATTACTTAAAGAGTAAATAGGGTATTTTGTATTTGTACGCACACAGAAGGAAACGTTTCCGAACCTATTCTTGATCAGTATGTGAAGGTTACAGACCAAAAATAAAATGTAGAATGCCTGTACTAAAATTGTATTAAGATATTGTATTAAGGTATATTGTATTTGTGGGGAATAACGGTTGTATGTAACGCACAGAAGGAAACGTTTCCGACCCCATAAAGTATATACATTCTTAATCAGCATCAATAGCCGAGTCGATTGAGCAATGTCTGTCCGTCCGTCTATCCGTCTTGTTTGACGCGTCGTGATCAGAGACTTTAAGATTAAGATTTAAGTCATAAATTTTTGTGTACAGACTCATGAAAATCAAGTTCTCAAGGTCAAAAATCTGCTGTACCCACAACTTCAAAGATTCAAAAAACTAAAAATGCCATTCAGTGCAGATTGACCACATCAATCAGATCACCGAATTGGGATTAGATTGGATCATTATTATAGCCAGGATGAAGAAGCCAGCTGATAGCTTTGCTTATGCTTTATTTTCTTTGCTCATTCTTTCTCGCTTGCACACTCTGCCTCATGCACTGTGCGTCACTGGGGAAGGGGTAGTGATCTAAAAGGTCGTGTTGGCGGAAGAGTTTATGTAGAAGTAGAAAAATGGAAAATTCGAAAAAAAGGACCACAAAGGCACAGATATACTGACTGAGTACAGGGTATAAAAGTTGTGTCGCGAACGAAGCGACTCACAAACGTTCCTACTAGTCTTGAACTAGAAACTAGAAAATTGTATCCGAAATCTGGAGCCACTCAACATAAGAACATCTATGAAATAAATATGTTTGTAACTGTTATAGCCACTGGTGCTAGCTATGATTTAAGATGCTTAATATTCTGATCTAAGAAATACATATATGATTTTCCGTTCCACTGAAACCTTCTTTGGACAGATTAGATCCACAGAAATATTTTTAAAGCCACACTGTCATAGGAACTTATTTTTTATTGTTAATAAGAACAGTTAAATCTTTTACAGATGTTCTGTAAGGTGAATTTTTCTTTGAAAAAGTGCAATATTATGTTAAAAATTGTTTTTTCCGTTCCAGAATTAGGATTAATATTTAATATGTTTCACAATTAATTTCCTGTTGAATGTTTTGTTGTTTTTGTTTCGCTTTTTTCCTTTTCTTGATCGTTTCGTTCTTTTTCTTTCATTCTTTTCGTTATTTTTCTTTCACTGTTCTCATTTTCTTTATGCTTTTCTTTCCCCATTTCGTGCATGTCTTCTTTCTCCTTTATTTCTTGCTTTGTTTATCGTTTAATTGTGTCTTTTGTTTCTCCTTTTCTTTCGTGTTTTCTTACTCGCTTTCTTTCTTCTTTTCTTCCTTTCGTTCTGCTTCTATTTCTTTCATTTTCATTTTTGTTTTTGTTTATTCTAATTTTTCCTTCATTCCGTTACCACAACATTCAATAACCCATTTCAAACCCGTCATCATCATCATCGAAGAGATAGTCGTCGAATTCATCGGGTTCTTCATCAGATGCTTCGCTATCAGATGCATGGACATAGTATGACTCAGCATGCTCCATGAGGGCTGCCATTCTTTCTGCCACATCTGCAGCTGATACTGCCACGGCTGCTACAGCTGGCTGCTGATTAATTTCCTCTGGTGCATCATTGTCATTCAGAGTGTTGAAAATTTCAATGTGATACGATGGAGCCATGTATTCACTATTATTCGCATCAATATTGTTGTTATTGGCGGGACCATTATTAGTGTCATCGTTGGCAAAATCAGTGCCAGCCTTGCTATCGTTGCTGTCCTCGTCAATGCTTTCGTCGTAATTGCCATCGTTGCTATCAATAAAAGCTATTGGATTCTGGTCGTTTATCCCAGCACCGAGGATGTCTCCATCCTGACCATAATCGCCCGATGAATTCATCTGCAATATGTTCTCCAGAAGTAAATTTGTGGAAGTTGCCTGCCCCTCTGGATCTTGGGACACTTTCTTTGGTTCATTCTCTTTGGATGCTTTCTGTGCTTCGATTTTCTGGGTTAAACGGCCACACCAGTTGCTATAATCACAGAGACCTTTGTAAAACTTTGTCATGGCGTCCGTGCCCGTCTCACGTGTTTGAGTGACATTCTGGGACACTGGGATGAGCCGCTCCTCGGCTGTGGTTGGGCCTTTGTGTGGTGTCTGATTGGAGCCCATATCCGGCATCAAGTCCTGTGGCAGTCCGAGATTCTTCTCCGAGAGCATAGAGCACATTATAGCATCGACGAAACGTGCCTTGGACACCTTTCTTTCGCGTTCAGTATCTCCGGGCATCTTTTCGAAAGCGTCCTTTAGCTTTGAGCAGCAAAAGCGAGCATCGGTGAGCTCCAGCTTATCCTTGGGAGTCTTGATTGGCTTCGGCTTGGCCGTCTGCTGGACGGTAACCTCTGTAGTGGTGTTGTTTGCTTTTAATGCCCCCACCATGACTGGTGGCACAACAGCCTGACGATATAGAGGGGCTTGAAAATCGAGGCGTGAGCCGGACAATTGGTTGAGTGTCTGGGAGCGTCCCATTTGGAGGAAATTATGTCGGCGTGCCAAATTGCGACTACGATTACGCAGAGATAACAGCTCGCGGTCGTGGTAAGTATACGAGGAGTTTCCATTTGATTCCTGCGGTGGTGGTATCGCCTGCTCTAGAGGAGCCGGCGGCATTGTGGCGGCTCGACGGATGGGAGCACCCCTTGGTGGTACAGCCTGTTGCCGCCTAGCTGCGGTCACCTCATCAAACACATTCCCTAGGCTTCGGTTGCTATTTGAGAGCGATGGAGCGGTACTTGCTCCATGAAGCTGCTGATGCAATCGTTGGAGACCAACCGCCTGATGCTCGATCATGCGGCACATTTGTTGGACACTGGATGTGACGCTACTCTGGGCTGAGTTGTTGCGCTGTAGAGTGTCAAATTGATTGCTCAGGGCGCGTGCCCGCATCAATAGACCTGCGCGACGCTCCTCGAATGACGCGCTGTTTAAGTCGAGATCTTGCATCCGATTTAGCACACGTTGCAGCGCACGTATCACATGCTCCATGGTAGCATTGTCAATCCTGTTGTTGATGGCAGTGTCACTGGCTGTTTGAAGGTTAAAAACGCTTCTTGGAGCCGCTTCTGGTGACCCACTGGCTTGAGATATCGCAAGCTGAATAATTGGTACTCGGTTTTCGGTTGGGAGTCCCCCAGCTCTTGGGGCGGGCTGTGTGTCCCTGAATGGTGCAGGCGCTGGTAAAATGGTTGCACCTTCAATGTCCACAGTGTCGATCGGAGGAGGAAGACCCGGATTCTTCGACGCGTAGTCGACAACGTAGAACGAATAGACCTCCCGCTCGTAGTTCTTGTAGTCCGCATGGTCACGGTGGGTCTCCAGCAGATGCACGTACAGCCACATTATGCTGACACACTGCATCTGGCAAAGGGCGCACTTCAAGGACGGCGAAAGGGCCGGAATGATCGAGGTGCGGGTGTTGAAAATCTTCCAAATGTGATAATATTTGTGATTCGGCGATGCAGGCCTGTAATTGCAAGTGAAGCAAGTCTCGCACAGATGATAGTCCTGGCAGGAGAAGCACGTGTAGCGCTGTCCCGGATATTCGACCATCTGGCACTGGCGGCACGGAAAGCCAACATGACGCTCCGGCAGTGCATTATTTAAGCCAAAGCTATCCGAAGTATGTGTCCCAGGCCGATGCATTCTGTTGGAAAAGGGTATGACTAGGATGACCAAAAAGGTTTTTCTTTTATTTTCAGCGTACTCAGCAATGTTTAAACTTTGGCAAAAGGCAGCGGTAGGACACGGCATCAAATCGTTGGGAGAATTTACTATACAAATAATCTTGAATTACTTTGAAAAGGTTGTTTGCTTTGTTTGTTGATTTGGATTAAAGCTATTTCAGGGCCAATGGGAGTAGGAATCTGTACATATGTGTGTGTATGTACATAAATATGTTTGCGCTGTGTTTCACATGAAAATACGCACTTTACCAGATTACATGTGTATATGTATGTATGTACATATGTGGATGCACAAACGGCACCAACGAACAACGTATAAGTTCAAAAGTGTGTATGTACACATCCAAACACACATGAGCCCTCAAAAAACTGCAGAAAAAACTCATGTGTATGAATGTATGTACATCTGCGTAGTCCGCTTTGCGCACATAAAAATCTGCACAGTTGATATGTACTGTAACTCGATCTTCTTTAAACAAACACTCAACGCAGTGCAAAAAAACGGCACATGTAAAAAAGCCACAAAAAGAAGGAGAGGAGACAAAAAAGAGCGTACTGTTTGTTTGCGTGTGTGTGCGTGACAGAGAATCACAAAAAGGAAAGGAAAAACTCTTGTGCCGCCTTTTGCCAAAGAATAAAATGTTGAATACAAAAATAGCAAAATACCTAGGTTCTTTGATTTTCACTTGATTTTGTAACACTTGAGCCGCACTTTTGTGTTATTAATTTCAGTCCGTTACGAATGAACCGACTTCTTTGACAAACGAATCAGGAAAGACAGAGAGAGAGATGACACACAGACGCGTTGATAGACAGAAAAGTGCACAAATGTGCTGTAAAGCGCAAAAGTAATCGAATAGTTGGTTTTTTGTCACCACTAGGCAGCTATACACAGCTATATTTTCAGGTAGGAAACTGAAAAAAGAAACGCAATGCGTGGCTGGCCAAATGCAATGACGCAAAGAATAAAAATAAATAAAAATAACTGATTCTTGCATTAAATAGGGAGTAGGAAGTTCTGTAAAATATAGTTAATTCATATAAACTCGCGCTTAACAGAACAAATAAGAGATAAAGGTGGAGAAATTTCAATGCTACCTATCGATATTTTTCCCATTTTTATAAACTTTGATTTTTTTGTTAGCTAGAAGCAAATAAGGAAAAATATACTAGGGCACCAAAGTGTTTTCAAAACTTATGGGGCTGCCCATTCCGTTATTTTTTTTTGCTTATTTGTGCGAGAAAAAACCCAACTGGAAACTTTTAAAATATGGCTGAACTTCAATTATTTTTTAGCGCGTGAATTTTGGGAGCGAAGGATCGTTTTTTGAGCTTATTTTTTTGGACCTCAGGGCTTGTTAACACATTCAAGCCGTTCTTGGCCGCAGGACCAAACTAAAAACTCTCATTAACATAATAAGCATCATTATACAAATCTAAAACAGTGTAAAATGCATCCACATACCCGCCGTACACACCACACCATAGAACACACACAGCTCACAGCGTTTGACCTCAATTAAAATATTTTGCGAGCACAGAGAGAGAGAGAGTTTTGCCAACTTGCATTTTATGGGCTCTTACTTAATGTAGTACATCCCCGGACCCCCCTGACACCACACTAAGAAGAAGGACCCACTGCAGCAATAAAAAGAGCCGTTGACATTTCACGCTTTTAATTAAAAATCCTGGCCAGCAATTTGTGCTAAATGAAATAAAGAAGGACGGACCTAGCCTGCTAAAGGTTTTTCTATGGGTTCTTTGTGGGGGCGGGCGACTTCTAAATTTGCTATAAATCCGACATGATTTCAATTGAAACGACATGATAAAGTGTTGATGGCCTGGTCTTATCCTAGTATTAATATACTCCTCCAATGACCCGCATTTTAAAGGCCGCAGTAGGTAGTGGAGGAATTTCTCTCGAAAATCCTGCTTATGACAGTTGACAGCTGAAGGAAGCGATTTATCAGAGCTCCAAAAAGGCAGGAAGGCGGCAGGAGGCACAAGGCACCAGGCAGCACATCTGATGACATTGCTAAATAAATGTCAAAAGAGGAAGACCGAAGGGGAGTAACCCACACATACCCATGTCCTCAGAGATAGTCATTCACACATCACACAGGACACACGACAGCAAGGACTAAATCAGAAGAAGTACAGCTTAACCCAAAAGGGAACTTAATTACTGTAGCGTTGGGGATTGCCGCCTGTGTTAATGTTGATTTTGTGGAAGTTAATTGAATGACTAAAGTGTTTGTCTTCATTAATTAATTGGTGCGCAACACATTTTCGGTGATTTCTGTTGAGCAAAATATGTGAAAGGGTTCCAAATTAATAGGTAAGAAGAGGGAAACGTCAGATAGGTTAGGATTCAAGCAAGATATATGTATGTATGCATGTATAATATGTGCACCACAAACTAAAATAGAATAAAAAACTGTCTTTATTTAAGTAATTTTTGTAAAAAAATGCTACCCCATGGCGATAGAATAAATAGGTAAAATCGGTAAGCTTACAGAAATTCAGCAAAAAACGAGAAGAGACGTGTGAGACGCTTCTTACGCGTCACAACATTCATACCCGGCACTCAGTACTACATGTGCACCTTAGCGGTGTTTTGTAAAATTTTACATATTTTCTTCATCGGTCATCTACATCTACAACACTTCTCGCCCCACTCCCTAGACCCACACACTGCAGACTCGCGGCAGAGGCATTGGGCGCACACAGCAGAAGCAGATTGTGAATGAGAGAATGTGAAATGTTTATTTATTTATTTATATATTTATATATAAATATATATATATTTATTTATTTATATTTATTTCTTTAAATATAAGCTGCGGGGCGGGGTGGGTTTAGCCACTGAATATTAATTTCTTCATTCTGGCTATAATAATGGTCCAATCGGATCCCAATTCGGTGATCTGATAGATACGGGCATTCCCTACGGAATGGCGTTTTTAGTTTTCTTGTATCTTCAAAATTGTATGTTTGGGAGAGATACATGGCTCAATCGACTCGTCTATTGATGCTGATCAAGAATATATATACTTTATGGGGCGGAAACGTTTCCTTCTGTTCGTTACATACATTCACTTTGTGCACAAATACAATATGCCCTATTTACTCTTCGAGTACCGGGTATAAAAAAAGGGAGCGCCATTCTTTGCCAAATTCATATATGAATTTTTAGAGGCGAAAATACTTCAAACGAATCATGCAAATGACTGGAAACAATTTTATTTTTGAATGCTCAAAGTGTTGCCTTTCGTTTTTCCTGGATATTTTAGTGGCATTTCCAATTATGTTTTCCATTTCCAGTTTTTTGTGTGTTCCCAAGTCGCTTACCCAAATGAAGTGAAATAGCCAAAATCCAATTATATCCAATTCACTTTTTGGCATGTTTTTTGCATATAGCAACAGCAAAAGTTGGCTAAATAATATTACATATATAATCCGTACTCGTAAGTTGGCTTTTCATTCTTGTTGAAGAGTTTTACACCCTTCTATGGGTAGAAGCACTCCAAAAACTTTTGCTTAAAATGTTCTATTTCGAGCATAAAAACTTTTGTCCGCCATCAACGGAACACACACCAGAGGAGAGGATAGGAAACATTTTCAATAATTATCACACCCAGTCGACAAGAATGGCAAAGACATGAAAATATGCTCACCAAAAGAACATGAAAAAGTAATGGAATGAAGAGCCATAAGAGCCTTGTCTGTTGCCTTTTACTTAATATTCATAAAAGCATTTTAATTTCCATTTAATTAAATTATTTGTATGAGTCAGCAGTTGATTCTATTGTGGGGCTGCTCGGGTGCGCCCCGGGGCGTGGCAGGCTAAAGTCTATCTCCTCTCTCTCTCTCTTGTGTTTTTTATACGCGGTACTCGAAGATTAAATAGGGTATATTGTATTTGTGGGGAATAACAGTTATATGTAACGCACGGAAGGAAACGTTTCCGACCCGAGCATCAATAGACGAGTCGATAGAGCAATGTCTGTCTGTCCCTCTTTTTTGTCGGCTAGTTCTCAGAGACAATAAGAGCTAGAGCCACCAAATTTTGCCTCCAGACTGCTGTATGGTCACACTGAAACCAGTATATTTTAAAAATTAGCCACTCTTCCGCCCCCGCAAAAGGGCGAAACCTCAAAACCTAAAATTTTGAAGATAAAAGAAAACGCCATTCCGTAGGGAATGCCAACATCTATCAGATCACCGATCATTATTATAGCCACAATGAATAAATTAATTTGCAGTGGCTAAAACACACCCTGTCCAGTAGGATTTGTTGTTTTTTTTCACATTCTCTCATTCACACTCTGCTTCTGCAGTGGATCTACAGTGTGTGGCTCTAGAGAAGGTGGGCGAACGAAAATAACGTGCTGGCGTGAGAAGTTATGTAGATGTAAATGACAGGTGTAGCAAAAAGTCGAATGTAAAATTCGAAAAAAACAATATGGTACACTGACTGACTACCGGGTATAAAAGTTGTAACGCGTAAGATGCGTCTCACACGTCCCTTCTCGTTTTATATATTTTTGATGCAAGCATGTTCATTTAACAAATTTTCAATTTCAAAACTTAAATTAAGAAGAAAATTGGGGGAAAAATTGTTGGGTTGGGGGGTGAATGGAAAGTTTCACTGAAACAATTAGGGGTAAAAGATGTGACTCTTGGAAAGAAGCAAGCCCGAAGTAACAACACTTAAAGTGTTCTTTTGGTCCAGAATATTACTGTCTGACTGCAATTATTTTTGGTAAATATGTACATGCACTATTTAAGTGTAGAGTTCTTCTTAAATGTATTTGAAACATTTGGGCCACGTAAATGTATATATGAGTTTTAGAAGTCCTTATATTTCTTGCACTCTTATTCTGTAGTTCTTCTAACATCAAAGTTTTCCTTGATAAAGAAGTCTAAAGTTTACTTACAATTCAAATGCAAATGGATGGCCACCATTGTGAATCACAGACTCCAGATTCCAGACACAAAACACACAAACCGAATCGAATCAAATTGAACTTGATAAATTGCTGAAATAATCCTCAGTACTTTTTTTCGTTTCCTTTTTTTGTTTGGGCAAGTTGTTGACTCGCAGGATTTCGCCAACCAACTGAATGAACAGTCTGCTGACTGAGTGAGACTCCGATGATGGTTGGACCCAAGCTACAAGCGACACAAAAATGTTGAACGGGCACAATCAAACACACTCCTGCACACACACAGCCACTCACACACCCAAGAGTCCTGTCCTTCCTTCCGTTAGCTTTGAGCGAAATGTAGTTTTAATTTTTGTCGTGTAGCATAGTTTTTGGCATGTGCTGCAGAACAAAATTCCAGTGGAAAAACAAACAAAAAGGCGCTCTCAGCCAACGTTAGTCGTCGGCGACAGTCGTCTGGTAGACCGCGCTCTCCCTTTGTCGATTTGTTGTGCGGCTTAATTGCTTTCGTTTTGCCGGTTGGGGCAGGGCAAGGCCCCAAAACAGCTGATGATTCAGGCACAGCACCACTCAAAGCGAGAGAGAGAGAATATTGAGTTGCCGCTGTTATTTGAGTGGGAATTATAAATAACATTCTCTTTGAGTCAGTCAGCTGTTGGATTTGATCGTTGGGAATGGAAAATGTGGAACAAGGTAAACGACCTCTTCTAGCATGTAACGGTTGCATACTAATCTTATTGTTGCTAATGTTACGGTACGAAACGGTAAGTTATAAACGTTTTTAGGTTCAGCCCTACAACAGCGCTCCATGTAAGCAGTTTCCTGGATCATTTATAGGAATTCCTATGTACCATTCTAGGGAAAACATGAAATTGGTTTTTTAAATCATAGTAAGCTTGTTGGATTAATTCAATCAAAACCCAAAATATCCTAAGCATTTTAATATTAAAAATAATTACGGAAGAAATAAATTACAGAAAAAAGGTGCTGTGTTTTGGAAATTGTGATTACCATCGGTGAAAATATTTTATTTTAAATATTTCGCACTCAACGAGTGTGCAACAAACAAATTTAATTACATAAAATTAAAGACACAATTTTGAAATATGTTACTTGGCAATAAACGTCGAAATCGTGGCGGTTGACAGGTCTTTATCTTTACGACTTTGTATATGCATATACTATGAGTACATATCGCAAGAAACTCCACTGTTTTACTGTGGTAATAAAACAACCAAGGCAGCCGTCTTGTCAACACTCCCCAATGTTGAGGTGAAAACCAAGGGTTCGGAACACCCAATATTGGAAAAAACCACAGTATAGTATGTAAAAATTAAACAATAAATCAACCGAAAACGAGTTATGCATTGTACTCCTTAGATCTTCTGGTTGAAGCTACAATTATGGTTTCCCGCACACTGAAATCCAGAAAATAGAAACAAAAGCCCCTCTGAGCCCCTACTAAGGTGCATATGAAATTATTTTAATACCTTTTAAGCTCCTATACAGGCCAGCAACATATTGGTCAGGATTATGCCCCAAACACACAGTTTCATAATTTTCCAATGAAAGCAAACACAAAAGAAACAGCTGGCATTGAATGTTCACCACAAAGGTAAGTCGAGAAGGTTTGTTATCTATATCTTTATACTAAAACTGATCCCCACAGCAGCACGACATGCACCTTCCGATTTAGCACTTGATATGGATGCCCCTTTGTAGCTACCACTCGGTCGGCATCAAATCCGAAGCCTACACTCGGAAGCCACCACTGGACACCCCACCGTAGACAACACTCGATCGTCGCCACACAACTTCAGTTCCATGAACGATCAACATATCGATGCCGGAGGCTTACAAATAAATAAAATAAAACAAAATGAAAAAATACAATAAGTACCACTGACAGCTAGACTCATTTTTAAACTCATAAAATAATGAAATGCTTAAAATATGTTTTAAGAAGTTTTAGGAAGAGTTCTATTGATGGAAATGAATGCATGGAGCATTGATTTATATTTGGTTTTCAAAAGAAATGCATTCCAGTGGCAGCCATTTATAGGTTGGTCCCAATTGAGAATTAATTTCTAACGCAATCAAAGCCAAATCTTTGAAAATTAGCTACTTTTAGCTATCATTTCGTGCGGTGTACACTTGAACACAAGACTCTGCTTGCTCAATAAAATCTGTATTAAGCTTCGGCTCAACAACAGACCAGGAGGCGAGGCGATGGCAACCAAACGATGGAAACACCCAAACATAAACCACATTTCATTTTGGAAAGCCACGCCCAGCAACTAGAACTGGATCGCGGACTACCCCTCTTGCCATTTTCCTCAGAAAAATACTGAAAAATCGAGCCACTCGCACGTGACTCGCACTACAGGCAGGCACTTTGGCATTGATTGCCCCCCCCCCCCAATGCCATCGTCAGTGCCATGGCAGGGCCAAATGTCGCCAGCGACGACGACGACAAAATTCTGCAGGCTGGAAAAAACCAAAGCCAACAGAAACTACTGTCGCTGACGCTGAAAGCTGCTCAAAAGCCAACAAAAACCAACAAACATGGCTAAAGTAAAAGCCATGCGGCATTGCAGCCTGCTACAGCTGCTGCTGCTCCGACTGCTGCTGCTGTAGTTTTAATGGTTTTCCCTGCAGCGAGCCTCCGCCGAGTCGAGCACGATTCGAGTCGAGGCAGAAACAAACGGTGATGATTCATCGAGGCTCAGCCTTTGAGAGCTTTTCGCTTGCTCCCTCCCCCACCCGGGAACAAATTGGCCAACTTGAGGGCTTAAAGTGCGGAAACTTACCTGCAAAGAGAAAAGAAAAATAAAACTGCAATTAGCGGAGAGAAATTGTGTTCGAAATGTCTACAAAAGATAGGAACTTAGATGATAATTTCCTTTGTGGTAGATTTTGTATCTTGCTTGAGTCGCAATTTATGGATTAATCTTTGTACAAAAGATAGTAAGAGTCCTGCATAGAATACCATTTACATAAGAGAGTACAGTGAGTAAAATATAAAATTAGCGACAGCTGCTTGTGTAATTCAACAGCTGTCGCTTGTGGCGCCTGTGGCAAGCAGCCCAGCACTCCCCCTTTGGCATTTCTTGCCACTGATAATAATGAAAAGTTTGAGAGCACTGTGGCCAACAGTTGTTGCAAGTAGATAAGTGAGAAATGCAGACGACTCGCGGCCCACTAGCAACAAAAAGGAAGTGAAATACCTTCAAAAACTTCCTCCCTAGAAGTCTCTTCTGTTGTATTTCGTTTTTTTTCGTCGTTCGTATGATGGACACAGACTTTTCTAGTCGCTTTTTTATTTGTTGCAGCAAACACTTGAGCGCAAAGAATGTGGCAGTTTTTTTTTTTCCTTTCTCTGGAGTTTTGCTAAAAGTACTTCTTTTTGGGTGCCCCAGGACGTTGACCTTACGCGTTTAAGCACGGATTCTGTGTGGTTTTTATGGGTACCTTTAAACATGAATTTATTTGCCATGGATAGGTGTATCTATTCTTTATCCAACTCCAAGATAATTCCTTAATGTGTAAATCTGTCTATCTACTAGCTTTCACTCCTCTGTTGCGCGTTTACTTCATGACATCCATTTATCTGCTTTGCTTGTAGTTTCTCCTCTTGAGTCTAAGACGCTTAGCGACTGCTTTTCACCTGCTTTCTGTTATCCTTGAAGCCCAGACTAGGGCGCCACTAAGTCCTGCTCTATCTGGCCTTACTATTCCACATTTTCCTCGCTTTTCTTCCCTGTGTCTCCGGGTGGTCTCTCTTTTTCTCTGCAATTACATAAGTAAATGCCGGTAGCACGTGCCCGGTTATACCACCTGCACCAGTCTGTGTTTGTGTCTGTGACTCAATGAAGCAAAAAAGGAAAGCCTTGGCCCAGACCGGGCGCCCCTTCCCACTTGAGCTTTTGCATTATATACCTTATATTCTGCTCAAATATGTATATATGCGATGTACATATGTATAGGTTTGTATGTATATCCATTCGTCTGCAATGACGTGACGTGTTTACCTTATGCAAAAAAAGGCATGGCGGAAAATGCAGAAGAAAAGTCCGAGAAGCAAAAAACCAACACCCCAAAAAGTTTTCACCCAAGTTTTCTCTGTTGGCCAATGCAGTTTATCACCTTGGAAATGCGGCTAAATGACTGCAAAAACACACTAAACCAACGAAACGTTCCTATCTACATACATACCTGTATATATATACGATTACATATGTATATATGTACATGCTGCGCTTTATGTGGAAAAGGTAACTGCACTATTGATTTTTTGATAGATATACATTGTCTTTTTTCTTGCGTTGGATTGATGTTTGCTTCATTTTTTCATTTTGCTTGGCTTGATGTTTGCTATATTTGTTTTAGATTTTTGCTGCCTTTTTTGTGTGGTTTCTTACTGACTCTTTTTTATTTTTTTTGTCGACTTTTTTGTTTGATTTCATGTTATTTAGCTCTCCGTTTTTAGTGTGTTCCAAGTGGTGGCAGGTGGGGTCATTTCGTATTAGCAGAAGTCAAGTAAAAAGTCAGAGGCTTCAGGTGTGGAATTTATGGGCTATGTAAAAGTTATTAGAAGCAGATTAAAACGAGGTAATTATTGTGGGATCGTATTGGGGTACTGTAGTGACAAAGAACACCAGAAGCAGTCACACCTATTAATCGTCCGTCTCCTCCCTAATATATCGATATATGTGGGATATAGTAGGAGTACTCAGTTGCTACGTGAGAGAGAGTGACAATTACTACAATATTAATGGTATTTATGTATAAACATCTGTATGTACATATGTATGCCAGTATACAACTTAATTAAATTTGAAATAATTGTGAATAATTCTGCATTATTTTCATGTTTTAGATGATATGTAAGTCAGCCGAATTAATCACTAATCGTTACCCAATATTGCAAGGCTTTAATTAGGTTTCCAAATGGTTTTATTAATGAATATCCTCTTTATGCAAGTATTTAAATCTGTTTGTATTATACGGGAACATATCCTACATTATTTTGCTCTTGCCAGATTTTTAGTTTCAACCTAAATCCTAAAAACTTAATTTGTGGACTTTAGAAATTCGAAACTTCTTTATTCCACACAGAAATAATAGATTTTCGAGTAAAACTTCCAAGTAAACACAAAAGAAGAAAAGAATAAAACACATAAAACTCATTTAAGTTGAAAATTCATGTTAATTTTTAAGGCTTAACCCATTTATGGCCAAAGCATTTATTTAGTGAAAAAGTTTCCTTTTTAAAGCGGAGCGAGCGTAAAAGGAAGAAAGAAAAGCCAGCCTCAAGTGCTGGGGAATTATTAATGGAAGATTGCGCTCACACGAGGAGGGGCTCCTTCATTCAGTGCCCTGCAGCATACCACTTAATACAGTCAACTATTGACAGCAATTGAGGCGCTGCTGCCCTGCTCCTAATACGCAGCTCAAAGAGTGTCGAGGGGGCGGCATGGACGCAGGAAAAGTGGAGGTTATTTGAAGAGGTAAGCATTTTCCAGGCGAACAAGCAGCAGCACCACCACCCCCATCAGAGTTGCGCCCACGATGGCTTCCCTCTCTCACATTTAATGAAAAGCAAAAAGCAAGCATGAAAATTGCTTAATTTTAAAGCTTTCAAGTGGGTATCGCAGTACATTTTCCATTACGTATAATTTTAGAGGTTTGTGAAATATGAATCAAGCAGATTAATATATTAAAAGTAAAACTAAAGCATAGGTTCATTTATTTTCAGCTAAAAGAGATGCGCCACACGATTCGGCTACCGCTCCCCTGTTAGTACTAACATCAACATCAGCTAATTAGCCATGCCCAGAGGTGGCCATGGGGCAAAGAGCAAGCAGCACAAAGAAAGCCACCAGTTTGATGGCCGCCAAGATAAACAAAACCACGGGAAATTCCCAAATTCAAGCCAGAAAAACAGGAGGAAAAGCCAGAGGAGATGGAGGAGCCCTGTCCTAAAGTAAATGAGAATTTCTGCAAAGAGAACGAGAGAGCGCGGGGAACATAGTTCACAAAAGCACAAAACAATAACCAAAGCGGAAGGCGGAAAAACAAAAGTGAAAAGTGCAAAATAAAAGGAAGTTTATTATTATTTGCAACAGTTAACATTTAAAACAAAAGCTGCAACAACATCAGCAGCGGCAGCAAAGGAAACAAAGAAGCCCGCAGGAACTGGCGCAGCTTACCTCACATGCCATGATGGAGTTCATCAAGATATACATATGTACCTATTTTTTCCATGCATGCCCTGATAATGAGAGCTCAAGGGGGTATTCTGGCGGTGTGTGGAGGTTTGCTACAGTCAGAGAATAATTAAGAGATAAACAGGCAACGTTTCAGAGACCGAACACGCATTTTCTAGAGGATTTTCTGATAAATACGCTCCCATCGAACTTTTGAAATGACCAAAAATCCTGTGATATCCAATATATGTACAACTTTTACCACTTTGCACACTTTAAAGCACTCAACGAAAAACTCCTTCAAAGCTTGCCTTAATTGCAAAGAATTTTCTGAATGTTTAAAAAGCATCCCCTTGTCGAGATATCGAGAAAAGATCTCACACTTCTATTTAATTTAAATGCAATTCAACAAAAAGTAGGCATGTCACACTCCTGCTCCCCTACTCTCCTGATGAATGGGGCACCACATATGGGACCCCAGGAAAGAACGAACCCAGAAGAAAGGCAAATAAAAAACGACGAAAGCAAACACTTACTGGCGCTTAATGAAGGAAACGGCATAAAAGCCGCCGTCTAAGTAGATGTTGCTGCCTTGTGCAACAAACGGAAGTACAAAGAACAGCAGCAACAACAGCAACGACAACAACAAAAAGAGGCAGAAAAAACAAAAACAAGAGCAAATATTATGAGAATTGAAGGCAGTTTACCAGTGCGACGCCTGCAGAATAGAAACTTAATTTTTGCTGAATGTGTCGCCGGTTTTAGGGTTTGGCATGGATAACACAAAAGAGGGGAAACAATTACTGGCTGGCTGGCTATGGGTGGATGCCTGTTGGGACGGGGAATGAAAACACCAGGAAAAATGTTGCTAATTTAGCGTCAAATGTGAAAGAGAGAAAGCAATGAAAGTAAATGTATATGAAAATGGGAGGACATTTCTTTAAAAAGGGTTCTGTGTGAGGGATGTCTTTAAGAATAGATGCAGGACTTTCTTGAAACTTGAGAGGAAATTGTCTTAAAAGTCTTTAAGACCTAAAAAAGATTAGTTATCCATTTACAAGAGAATATAGCGAAATGAAAGGTATGTTTTCCTGTGAGAAGCTTCCAATCCCTCCTATTAAAGACCACCCCTAGCATTAATAATTCACTCTCATCCATTAAACCCGAACGAACTAAGTTGCTGTACAGTTAATCAGGCAGACAAATTCAACGAGATCTGCAGCAGACAGACGCCACATAATGCAGCAGTAGTGTCCCCACTCCTATAACAGCACCCCCTGCAGCTCTGTTTGGTGGCAAGTTTAAAATTATCTCTAGAAGCGCATCCAGACAACGAGGACATTGTGATGGCGGTCCGGCCGGCTGGCAGTTTGTGTGTGTCGTCTCTGGCAGGGATGTTGGCCAGCCATGTTGTCAGTGGAAATGTCAGTGACATTTTTAGCGTCCGATGCAGACGAAGGCGGTGACTAAAACAAGAGTACAGATGTGCGGCTGAAGCTGAAGCTCTGCTGCAGTTGTCGTAACTGTTGTCTAGTTTCAATCACTGACAGAAATTTTATAAAATGGTGCCACTACTCAAGGTAGATTTACATTAAAGATTCAGCAAGAAAACATGTTTAATTGAGGTTTAATGTTAGTCAACGAAAATATTTGTGTGCTACATTGCACTTTCAATTTACTTTCAATTACATTCTACCTGTACTTGAATCCCCCATCCATGCTTCCCATCTCTTTGTAGTGTGAGAGGGAGAAATGGAAACGAATGAGCAGAAGAGCAGCGATGGGCAGAGCAGCAACAACGAGCTCTAAGAGCAGCATGGAATTGCAGAGCAAATGCAGCCAAAAAAGGTAACAGAAAGAGCAGATCGAAGAAGCTAACTGGAAGCTCTCTTTATCTCTTCTCTTTCTCGAGTGTTGCTTTCGCTGTTGCTTTCAGTGTAGAGCTATTTGCCTCGCCCCCACGCCTCTAACTATGTCTGCTGTTGCATTGAATGCATCTGCAGTTTACATCCGTTTTAATATTGTCGTTTGTTGGTTGTTTGCTTTCAGCGATAAACATGAACCCAAATGGTCGCCTAACTGTTAGCTATGTTCCCCCTCTCTTTCTCTCGTTCTCTCTCTCACTATCGTTTTTCCTCTTTCAAGCTGCCTCTCTCTCTCTCTCTCTCTGTGTCTTTTTCTATATCTTAATGCACCCTCATCCGCTTTAGAATGACAACCAACAAACGTCATCTAAAATGTAAGGGGAAACAATGAAATTTTGTTGCATTTCATTCTTGTCGCTGGCCATTTTCCCATTTCCCTTCACCAACCATTTGCCTGTGGTGTAGTTTTGTGTTTGTCGAGGGATTATTTCACTGCATTCTGTATTCTGTTTTCAGTTCTGTGTTTTGTTACGATTTCTGTTTTGGCATTATTATGACAACGGGAATGTCCGCTAAATAAAATGCATTTGTTACCACCGGAATAATGACAAGAAAAACCATATACGAGGAAGGAAAGAAAACCCTCCCATCAAAGCAACATGTGAAAATTATAGCTTATGATATTGCTTTACTTTTGGATTGGAGAGTGGGGGATGTTATTTACAATTCCTTGTATGAATTTTTATGCACAAAAGAACAAAACTTATTTCACTAGTATTTTCATCATTATCTTTAATATGCAATCATTTATCTCTCATTTAATGTTTCACAAAACTTCACCCGTAAAGACATCAGAAATTAGCTTCAACCTTGTAACATTGCATGCCAAAATCTTATTTTCCTTTCCTTCCTCATGAAAACACATACCAAATGGCAAAATATCATTAGCCAAAGAGGCATACAAAACTTGGCGTTAGTTGCTTTCGATGCGATTTGTAATTAATACTAAATATATTATTGATTTTTGTTAGCCCTTAACCGGAGTTAGTGTTAGTGTTGCTTAGCAAGCCTAAATATCTATGTATGTATATAACGTTGGAACTAATGTTTGTTTGTTTGCACGTTTTTTGCTGCCTGCTGCGTGAGCTGCCCAGGGGAATAGTTGATAAGTTATACATCTGAAAGGGGGTTCTTAAAGATAGAGAGGGATTACTGAAGCGTGGAAACTATAGGAAAAGCGTTCCCATTACCATTTACTTCCTAGGAAGCTAATGTGCTTTAAATAGTTGTTTAATGTCAAATGTCCGTTCCGAAAACCTCTCGAAGAAAACCCCTTCAACCCATATATTTTAGGGAAATTTTCTAAATTATTAATCTTTTCCTAAGAGCAATTTTATGTTTAATTTCAGCTAAGGAGGATTACTTTTCGTATCGGCAAAATGTCAACAGAAATACTGGTTAGGTAAGTGCATTGACATTCAAAACCACCCTAAACCCGTTTGTTTTTCATCTTTCTATCCCTGCAACTACGCCCTTGAATGGGTGGGCAATGTGGACATGAAGTGGGAGCTGGAGCTGGAGCTCGTTGTAGTCCAGTTTTATGAGCGTTTAAATTAGTGCGTTTCCTTTGTTGTTTTTGTGTGTTGTTGTCGTGGCCAGTTTGGGTCTGGGGAGGCCGTTGCCATTGTTGGACGTTATTGCCACCGATTCAACCCCCGACGCGTCGTGTCGGTGTCGATAAAGGTCTTGGGGGTCTCTTCGCTTCGCTGCCGTGTTGTGTGTCCACTCTGGTGGCAAGATTGTTTTATGGCCAACGGCGGTTTAGTTTATTAGCCGCCAACATGCAGGTGATATCCCCCAAGTGGGTAGTGCGCAGAGAGCGAAGTGGAGAGCAGGTAAATGTATGGGCGTGGTGGATTGTTGGTAATTAAGACTGAAACTATGAAACCGGACGCGGCAAAAGTGTTCGTCAATGAGGCGCCGCACGGAGAAGCATTTCCTCGGGGACAAGCAGAAGGAAAGCAACGGGTACTATCATGCTGAATTCCTACCCCATTTCTAATGATCTGAGTGACAGGAAACTAATTAGAAAGAGTCTCTGATTTAATTTCAGGGAAATCCCTGCAAAAATGAATTGAGTTTCCCGAAAAACTACTGAAAGAAATGAATTGAAGTTCGAGAAGAATTGAAGCTATTTCTAACCTGAAGTTAAAGCCGGTATGTTTCCATCCACCCTTTGAGAAAATCTTTTCAAGCATACATATGCAGAATTTGCTTCGAAGCTAAAGAATTATGCATAAATCTTTCATAGAAATTTGTAGCATTTCCATCAAAGCAAAATGTCAGCAATTCTGCACAAAAAGGGCCCAAGGAAAACACCCGACACCACAGCATAAATAAAGGATATTCGTATGGGCAGCAGCAGGAGAAGCAGCAGCAAGCTCTCCCTTGGAAAAGTGAGGATGCAGGATATCTGTCAGAGGCAGGAAAATTAGAAAGAGCGGCAGAGGAGCGGGACAGCAACTGTGTGAAAATTATACGTTCAATGAAAATATTTGCCAAAGCGCACACACACAAAAAAGAGGAGCGAGGAGTCCTGCGAGAAGTCTGATGTCCTGGTCTCTAAGCCATATGCAGTATGATGGCTCATACCACCACACTGGGAGCAGGTTTCTAGCTCGTAAAACACTCAATGCAGAATAACAGTCCCGTCCGTCCTCTGCCTGACGCTGCCCCCTTGGACTTTTTGTGGTCCCTTCTCTCAGAGGGCTTAGAGGCACAACCACAATGCAATTTTGTGGTTGCACACTTACATAGAGAGAAGAGTGAATAAGCGATGGTGGAGGGCAACGGACAGCTCACTTGAATGCGCAATCAGTAGGACCTCCACGGACCTCCATGTCCCTTTCGTGCGTGCGTAATAATAAAATTGTCAGGCTCATAAATAAAATGTTGCATACAAATGGGCGAACAATCAAAGCAGGAAGATGGCTGGCAGAGGGGAGGAGAACAGGACGACACGGATAAAGGCATGTGGCAGCAACCAAAGAGAGGGAGAGAGCAGGGAATGCAGCAGGAATCCAAAAGAGTATATGTGGTGTGCCATTTCCATATGCAGTGGCATGCAACGAATGCGATAACCAAAGTTGACCGCAGCATTGCTCTGATTTTTCCCTCCCGCTGCTGCCATGTCCAACCCCATTCTGAGGTCAGAATATGTCGCAACCTTTTCACAGCTCCATCTTTCGCTCAGGGCCCTTTTATTCCTGGGATTTTCACAGCTTTTCCCGAGCGTCATATCAGACAGAATTCATGTCCATGCATTGCCTCCTTCATTTAATGAACTTTGTTTTTTGTTTATGTGTGTTTTTTACGAGTTTTACCAAGCGCATAATTTCGTTTAAATATTCATTTTAATATTATTAAATTTCATGTGTTGTGTGGAGTGGAGCAGGAGCGAGTTTTTATCACGTATACGCATCGTTGCACTCACAGAAGCCAACATAGAGTGGGAGAGACAGAGAGGTGGTGTGGGAATGAGGTCCAATGAAGATTTAAATGAAAATTCAAAGATAATTTGTTGTTAATTTCATCAACAAATTTGCATGCTGAATATTTAACTTAATGAAAATTGCTAGATTATCGTTACTTATTTTTGTCCAAGTGTAAATTGAGAAATATCTTTTCAATTTATTGGTTATAGAAATTGGCAACGCTTGTTTTTGATTTTCAGAGAAAATCATTTCAGCACTTCTACCTTGATTTTCAAGACATTTCTCGCATTTTTGCACAACAATTTCCATTTACTCTCTGCAGCTTTGTGAAATATTATATAAATGTTTTCATTTCAATTGTGGCATTCTACAAAAGATAATAATATTTGCAGCACATCAGAGACAAAAGAGTAAATCAACATCAGTTTGCACGCAGCACACAACATTATTAATCGTCCCCTGGGGATCCTGCTGCCGTTGCTCCCGCCGCTGCTGCTGTTTGGAGGTCCAGCAGGAGGCATTAGCATAAATAATTTCATCAGTTTACTAACAGCCTGCCTACTTCACCCTCTCTCTTTCCCTACCAATATTGTGATTATTATTATTATTATTGAATTTCGTATGTTGGCAAATTCCATACATAATAAGAGAAAACGCGAAGGAAAAGCAAACATTTGTGCCATATTTGGGTAGTGTTTTGTGTGTGTTTTGAAGAAGAAACATATTTGGTATGCAAATGATGAGAGCCAGAACGCAGCGAGCCAGAACCCGCAACGTGGTCCAGTAATCGTGTGCTGGATGGAAGCCTCTGTAGCCCCTGGCGGGGGGATTGTTTCTCGTTCTGTTCGAAGTAGAATGTTATCCTGGCCCAAACATTGCCGCAAGTGCAGCAATTGCCATATGTCTATGTGTGTGTGTGTGTGTGTGTGTGTGTGTGTTAACATGGCAAGCGTTTTAGCCAGAAAACTATCGGTTGGATAGAGAGAGAAAGAGACTTCTGGCTTAATGCATAATTGAAGTTTTGTGCAGCAAAGTTTTGGCCCCTCTACACACAAAATCCGAATAAACATTTTCCAGACAAATACAAATCCCGCACTCGAAATACAAATATTCGTTTTGCCCAGAGAAAGCCGAGCGCCAGAACAGAATGAAATATTGTATGTTCTGGGCAGCAATTAAAGGTTTCCAAATGGAAATGTTTGCCGTTTTTGGAAGCACTAATACGTACGCAGAGGGGAAATGGTAGAGGCGAATGCTAGATTCGAAATGGCAGAGGGAACTGGTAAGAGGCAATGTTTCTGGGGATCATGCAAATGAGTCTTAAAATGGGTTTTACTCTGAGAATATTATGCAGCAGCTTTCATTAATGGATTATTCATTTAACTCTGCGCATCTATGATGTTGAGCATTTTATAAAACAGATGTTTCATTGATGCATCAATTATGCCTTGGTAGGCTGTCAGTTGCATTTTTTAATCAATTATTCGGGTAGTTACTACAAGAACTTCATGAAGTTTTTTGTTACTGCTTCTTTTGCAAAATTTCTCTTGCCTTTTTTGCGATGATATATTTCTCTGTAGTCTCCAGTTTATTAGCCGTTATTGTTAGCATTTGCTTTTGGCCTTGCGCCAGACTGCAATAAAGATTAATGTTTTCTCCAACTTTCTCTCTGCCTCTCTCTCTCCCTCTCTTTCGTTCCCGCGGCAATTTGTCATCATAAACAATATTTCACAATATCCGCTTTTTCCTTCAGCTTTTGGCCATTTGTGTTAAAAGCCAGAAAATAACAAAAAACAAAGAATGGGGAATGAAGGCAGGGAACACGCCTTGTAGGAAATGGTGTAGAAAAAAAACCAATACGGAAAACCATTTGTAATAGTTTGTAGATCTCTAGAGCTATCAATTTTTAACAGTTTCGTTAATTTACATTTTCCGTCACGGCTGGCTTTCCCTTAGGAATTTTCTTGTGTAACGTCACATCAAAATTTCCTACCCCTATGAGAAATATGCTTTAGGCAACGTTTTAATTCTAATTGCTAGAAATGTTTTCATTTCGTTTCGGTTTTTTTTTTGTTTTCTTTTTTTGTCCACCTATTAAAGGAAATATTTCGCTTTTTTGCCACTTATTGAAGGAAGTGTCGTCAGTCGGCGGCCATTTCTGTTTGTTTGCTTTAACACTTTCGCAAAAGGAGAGAAAACTTCTGTCCACTCAGTCACTCGCTCTCTCTATCTCTGTCTCTATCTGAATAAAACTGTTTCGGACTCACTCCTTTTGCTTGCAATTGAGTTGCTTTCTGTTTTAATTGCATTTCCTCCGTGAAAAAACGAGCAGGGGTGCGAAAAAAAGAGTAAAATGTAATTAAAGCAAATAAAATGAGTTAAATAAAAAACTTTGCATATAATTGAATTGTCAACTGTATTCATACGTACATATGTAGATCCTGCAACTACAGTGTCTCCTGAATACCGAGCTCTGATCCCATTTGATCCCGAACTTTTTTGTAAAAAGAAATAGGTTTGAGGAATAGGCCTTGACAATTGTCGCTGGATACCCTGTAAAGTATGCCTGATGCACAATAATAACACTGGAGTACTGTAGTTTAGTACTGAACCAGTCGTATCTATAACCTGCACTACTTGGAGGAATGATAGATGATTGGTTAGGTATGGTTGAAAGCATTTATTTCGGAAACATATTCTATTTCTAACCTGTCAAACATCTTCCAAAAATCGTAGTACCCCAATCTTCACAAACATCAAGCACAGAGCATACATTTTTTTCATTTTCACTTCCATTTCCATCATCAAGATTAATTATTAATTGCAAATTGAGCGTTTGTTTATTGATTTTACAGCAGAATGCAATTAAGCATGTAAAAAGAATCCATATTATTTGTGGGGGAAACATTATTTGTACGACACGACACGTATATTGCATTATCAGTTTTTTCCCTCCACATTTACATTTGCATATATTGCATTTTCCACATTTTTCTGGGGCTAATATTTTGGGACGGCTTTATTATTATTACGTCGCTAACTTAATTAGCTTTTAATTAGTGCTGCGCTCGTTGTAAATATTTAATTTCAGACAAATTCTGTTTATTATTTACACAGGTTTTTCATTTAAATAATAGAAAAAATTAATTGTTTGCAGTAGATGAAGGGTTTGTCCGTCTCTCCATCTGTCCTGTCCGTCTGTCTGTCTGTCTGTCTGTCTGCCTCTGTTTCGTGTGTTAATTAGGGTTGGAAAAACGTTGTTAAATATTTGATGTTTATAATTCTGGATAATTGGCTGAGGATTAGTGTAGGAATTACCGGCTGGGCGATTCTATTAATTGATAATTTAGGGGACTTGAAAGGGCCAGAAAATGGTTACCCTGGGAAATTGTTCTTTTATTTCTCACTCCCATCTAATGGTTATATCATTGATACGCTTTTCACACAACGTGCACCTACCCCTAATGAATGCATTCATGTTTTATTCATTTGAAAACTATCCACTCTTAGACTTCATTTATATCTGTGGAGCTATTTTCCCGCACTCCTCACTCAAGAGTTTGACCAACAAAACTAGTTAAGATAAATCTGTTTCACTCTATTCTTTACACTCCCCTTCATCACACTTCCCTTTATCACACTTCCATTTTTGTGTGGGCGGTGGTGTGGTTTGTGCCCCATGCCACATACATAGATATATTTCCTCCCTCCCTCTTTCCACAACTTTTTGCACTTTAATGACTTTTGCGCGCGGAAGTTTTTGCCGTTTTCTTGCCATTAGCCAAAGGGAAAGAAGATATATACAAGAAATTAATGAACTTGCCGGAAAATATGGACGTAAGAGACAAACGAGAGTCAGAGAGGGCAGGGTGCTAAGAGAGAGAGAAAAGTGCTAAAATTGGCAGATGGCCATAATGAATGTGAATGCGAAAATCTGGCAACAGTTGAAGGGTTTTCGCTGGATATGATGGATATTTGGCACTGATTGAAGGCAGGCGGCAGGCACTAATTGAAGAAGTGGGTATTCAAGTAGAAGAAAAGCCAACTAATGGCTTCAAGACTCGCAACTTGAAGAGTCAACTGGAAGGCCATTTTTTTAAGGAGAAAAATGCTTTCTTCGCAGAATTACTATTCTGACCCAAAGCAAAGTGAGTGTAGACTGACTTCTAATTAAAATTTAAATTTAGCAGAAATTTCATAAATAAAATGCAATTATTGCTTCCCTTAGCTATTCTCCATCCACACTGATATCTGATATAGACTCTCATTGTTATGTCTACACTCTATTATCCTGAAGCACCAGTCCCTGTCTCTTGCTTAATCCAGCGTTATTATCCTCTCCCTAGACGTGGAGGAACCACAGCATCCCGACTACATTTGCAATCCCTAATTACAAGCCGTATAATAAATATGAACTGGGTTTTGGTGTCCCAAAAACCAGATGAAAATTAACTGCAAGGTTCTTCCCGTAAACACCCAACGGAAAAATGGCGAGGACATAGAGCTTATCCCAAAAACCCAGAGGGCAGAGACACATTCGCAAAGTATTTAAAATGTTGCAACAATAACAAATAACAAATTAATTTAATACGCTTTCACGTAGGGCGGGAAGAATCAACGTACAAAATAACACGTATACGTCGCGTGGCGAGGAGATCCTGTGGTGTGGTACAAGGGAGGGGTGAGCCACGAGTCTACTTCATTTTCCATGGCGCCGTCCAGACGATTTTGACATTTTATTACCTCACAAAAAGCCAACAAAAGCGAGCTAAAGCCAACAAACAGCCAGGAAAACCAAGGAAATGTCAGGGGGAGGAGCACAAGCCATGAGAAGGTGAGTTTCTGGGTGGAATGACTCACTTAGGCCCCATGGCTCTCAGTCTGCCACCTGACCGACACACCGGCCAACCGCGTCACGGGGCTTTACATTGTGTTCCCGCAGTTGTTCCCTGGGATCCCTTGGGGCTCTGCCCTGTCGCGTTCTCAGCTTTCCTTTTTTCGGTTGCTCTTCGTACTAAATTGTCAAACTAATACTAGAATTTTGGGCAAAGATTTTCCTTTTTCGGGTTTCCTCGTTTGCCAAAGTTTCCGCCCGTAACGAAAGCACGTAGTGCCCATCAGACAGTTTCAATGTCCATTAGTTCCGACGATCAGAGGAGAGGGCGCTGAAACTTTGTCCATCATACAATTAGATACGAGAATGAAGGTCTGACAGACTGCTCCTCAGGTGAAGGTTTTTCCTATTTTTGAATGGAAAATCTCATTAAATTGTGTGGTGTTCCTAAAGCTGGAGTGTGCGGCTTTAGGAGTGAAATGTGCCCAAAAATAAACCAGAGTTGGGGTTTATTTGTGGAAGGCAAACCCGATTAGCTAAGTATTGTGGCATTTATATTAATAGATTGGTGACTTTATTTTTATTTTTAAATATATTTTATGCACTTTACTTACTTATAAATTTAACTTTCTTGTTGAGTCGCGGCTGCTTGGAGCGCACTTTATTGTTTTTCTTAATGGGCGCCGATCTTCTCGATACTATTGGTTTATATATGCATCGAAATATCCGCCATTAGGTAAGCAGTTAGGTAAAAATATTATGGAGAAAAGTTCACGCTTATTAGAAAAACATATGTTATATAAAACTGGCGAATAAAACCTTTTGGTAACAGTTTGACTTGCGCGGCGTAATGATGCTTAAATATTTAAGAGATTTCGATCTCCACAAATGTACCATTCTTTTGCTTCAATAAACTCAAACAAAACACCAACAACATACTACAAAAAATACAACAAAAATTACTGCCTGCCATTTAGATATATATTTCCGAAATTCAATTTTACACAGAAGCCGACAGCCGCAGCCCGCTCCCTCAAGGTAAATGGAAAATCTTTCAGCTTAGTAAATATTTTCTGCAGCTTAAAGTTTTCATTTGACTAATTGAAGAAAAACATTGAGACTCTATTTTGCACTTAATTGAAGTCAATATATCGGTAGCCAGGAGATATAAATGAATATGTATCCCTTAGGTTTACTTGTGCAAAAGTCAAGTAAACAAAAAGTTAACATTTGCAGAGTATCGATTTCAAATCAGAGAGAAGAGAAAATGTGTTCTTAAAGATGCTGCCAAAAATTTGCATATTCCAAAATGGAAGATATGAAGATAGTGAAGGGAGGGTACTTCATTCGTAGATTGAGAAGACTACAGAAGTGGTCCTTCTACCAACAGATTGTATGCATGAAAATGCGCTGCCCAGCCCTGCTCTCCATCCCTTCTGTTTGAATGGCAGAACATTTGAACAGATGTTGACGCGGGCCTTGTCCTGTTCCCATGGCCATTGTTGCTTTCAGCCTTTACACATACCCTTTCCACCAAAACCTTTACTTTTTTGTTGTGCTTCTGTTTATTTTTGTCACACTTTTGTTGCCGGCCAACAGGCAAAGAGTCAACAAGGAACAGAAAACGGAAAGCAGGCAACAGCCCAACAGCAGGACTAACTGAACCAAGGCTGAGCCAAAAATTGTTCAGACAATAACATTGAATTTTTATTGAAACACGTTTCGGAGTAACACAGAGGGAAAATGTGAGGGAAAATGTATTTTATGCAAATAAACTTTTATGTTAAATGCATGGCAGAAGTGGCTTGGCTTGGCTTTTGTGTGAGTGTTGACTAAAGTTTCTGCCACAATTTGTGGCAATTAAGTAAAAGAAGAAGTCTGCTAAGGAGAGGGAGAAGACAAGCCAAAATGTTGACAGAAGGCTGAAGGAGTGGTGTGGTGTGGCCGGCACACCCATCTTTTGCGACGCTGTTTTGACGCGTTTTCGACGCTGTTTTCACCGCTTTTCGGAGCTGATTCGTGCCCCGTTTCGTTCTTCTCTTTAATAACAGCTTATCAAAGTTTGTTCCTTGCCTTTCATTGGGAGTTTTATCAAAGTTTTTTCTTTCATTAGAAATGTAGGAGTGTCCCAGCCTTTCATTAGGAAGTTTAGGCAAAGTTTTGGCCATTTAATTAGGAGTTTAAAATTTAATTTTTATGCCTCAAGAGATGTGCCACCGCTTAACCGCTTCCGTTGCTATCCGTTGCCGTTTCCTATGTTTGTGGTTGTGGCTCATTAAGATGGCCAAAAAATATACAAATTTCAGGCAGAGCAGAGCAGCAGCAGCAGCAACTGATAAACGGAGAAGAATTTTAAGATTATGGCATACTTTCCGGGCGACCAAGTGAAATATATTGCCTTACGACCTGTGACCTTTTTCCCCCCACCCCGGCACAGTTTTCAAGACGACACACAGAATATTTTCTGCTAGATTAAGCAGAATCTTATAATTGGATGCGCAGCAGGGCGTGCAACAGAAGCTACCCCAAGATATAGGCGGAAGGCGTGGCCAATATCGTTCTTTAAGGTGACAAGAAAATTGTAGCCAAGAGAAAGATTATTTTGGGAGTTTAAAAGTTCATTAAAAAATGAAATCGATGTGGAGGGACATTTTTTTATACCCTGTACTCGAAGAGTAAATGGGTATATTGTATTTGTGAGGAATTACGGTTGTATGTAAAGCACAGAAGGAAACGTTTCCGACCCCATAAAGTATATATGTTCTTGATCAGCATCAATAGCGGAGTCGATTGAGCCATGTCTGTCTGTCCGTCTGTCCGTCTTGTTTGTCGGCTAATTCTCAGAGACTATAAGAGCTAGAGCCACCAAATTTTGCATCCAGACTGCTGTATGCTCACACTGAAGCCAATGTATTTCAAAAATTAGCCACGCCCCCTTCCGCCTCCGCAAAAAGGCGAAAACCTCCCAAACCTACAATTTTGAAGATAAAAGAAAACTAAAAACGCCATTCCGTATGGAATGGCCATATATAGCAGATCACCAAGTCCAAACCAAATCACCGATCGGATCAATATTATAGCCAGAATGAAGAAATTAATTTTCAGTGGCTAAACCCACCCTATCCCGCAGCTTTTGCTGTTCTTTTCACATTCTCTTATTCACACTCTGCTTCTGCTTCACTCGGTCCCTGCCTCTACCGTCCCTCTGCCGATGCCTCTACCGACTTTTAACCCACCCCGTACCGTAGCTTATATTTGCTTTTTTTTTGTGTGCGGTCGCTGCCTCTGCCTCTGCCGCGAGTCTGCAGTGGGAAGGGCGGCGAGCTAACGGAGCGTGTTGGTGTGAAAAGTGTTGTAAATTTACAATTTAAAATTTAAAATTTGACAAAACACCGCCAAGGTGCAGATGTAGTCCTGAGTGACGGGTATAAAAGTTGTGACGCGTAAAAAGCGGCTCACACGTCCCTTCTCGTTTAATTTCTGATATATTTTAAATGGTATTTTTATGATGTTTTGGCATATTTTCAGAGTATTTTTCGTATATTTCTGGTATATTTCGTGAACTTTTTGAATCTATCTCTCTTCAAAATACTTAAATAAACTGCACACAGTAACTAAAATCAAGAAATTTATCTTGAGAAAAATCTGAAATCATTATTTATCCCTTCGAGAAATCACAGTTTTTGTGTGTGTGTGTGCGGGGCGTTGGGGAAGGGTGGAAAACTGTCGAAAATGGTCTTCGATGTGTCTTCTGCAGCTTCTTCTGCATTCTAGGGATTAAGGAATCCTATAGAGATCCATTTATCATCGGAGAAGCAGTAGAGAAGTGGCATCCTTCAATCCCCTCAAGATGCCTGCCCCCACCCACCATGGTGGTAAGAGGAAAAGGATACAACCGAGCGGCGGCGTAATATGCGAATGTCAGTGTCACTGTTGAAGTGTTTGATTGTTGCCAGATGGGTTGCAAGGATGGGGTTTAGACGTGTAATGGGAGTGAAATGCATGCATGAATTATTTAAAAGCAGCACCGACACTCGCGAGAGCGAGAGAGGGTCTCTCTCATGGGTCCAGCGGGGAGGACGAGAGGAGAAAACAGTTGACGTTTGACATGAAGAGTGGGGCGAGCAGTGGCAGTGGCGGTGGAAGTGGCAGGGCCACAGAGTCGGCCCTCGAAAAAGCAGAAAAAATAGCGAAAAGAAAAATAAAGAAAATAGTGCAAATGCAATTTACGCCACAAACAAAGGAACACAAAAAGCAGACACAAAATGTGGGGGGGAAATGGGAAACTCCACCAAAAAGAGAGAGACTACGCGGCCTCCTGTGAAAAACAGAAAATTTTGCTGCTACCCCTGCCCCATCAGGGGAGGGCCACTCACTGAAGTTGAAGAAAATTGCATTAAGTGAGGCAGACAGCGAAATAGAGGCACGTAGATGAGCAGATCCCAGATCCCCGCTCGCATTCCATCTGCTCGGACGAGGGAATTTTGTGTTGGGTGAAGACCCTGAAAAGGGCCCCCACAAGGCCACAGAAGAGCAGGAGGGGTTCGGAAACGTGGAAAAGTCAGAGCTTCAACATATGCCCCATGCATATGTCATATCTGTCGCTTTTCCAGACAGACATTGCTCTGCGTGCAGCATGTTTTATGTTATCCAAAATTTTGGCTGCTCCTCAACATTAAGTTTCTTTTTTTGTTAGAAAACTTCCTGAAGAGCTTTTACCACAAAAAAAAACACCACTAAAAATATTCCATTTTACTTTATATTTATGTAAACATTTGAAACGGCATCAAATGTCTTTTGAAAAGTAAAAAATGTGAGAAGATATAATATTTTGCGTGTGGAAAATGTGTGAATTTACAATGCAAAAAATATGTAATTCAAGGCTAAGGAAAATAGCCATTCCCTCACAGTAATTCCTCTCTTTTGGACATGCTATACTTATCCTAGAAACAGTTTTAGATGGTTCCTCATATCTCAATAAACATCATCGCTGACTCAGTTGTCTTTAAAGAATTAAACACCGCAGCGTTACCCACACATTTCTCAAAAAGTATATGAGAACAATAGAAAGTTATGAAGGATGAACAAAAGTGAGTGCGAGTGCGAGTATTCTGACGAACAACGAAAACACATCCACTGCAAATGTTGACTCCACAATTTTATGGACTCGCAGGATAAATATATATCCCCTCTTTATTTGCACCAAAAAACCGCCACGGAGGAGCGGAGGTACTCCAGAAAGATGCAACTCCTCCAGAGAGGGCGAGTGACCGCACCGGAGAGCAGTCACAGAAGGAGAGCAAAAATTGTCGTCGAAGCATTGACGGATGATGACATATATCCACAGAGTTTCCCACTCGGAGGAACTGCCTTCCAACTGCCAGTTGCCTTCATTTTTATCGGCGAAACTGTCGACATATTTAAATGTTAAAATGCTGAATGTTGAAACGGATATGCAGTTCCCGATCCCTAGCCAATTTGTTGGCCCAAAGAGAGCCGGCATGTGCCCGCTGGCATGTCAATGAGGGAAAACAACGAAGAGAAAAGTCACCGAAATATGCAACTTCATTAATTTTTGTGGGGAGAGAGAGAGAGAGAGAGAGAGAGAGAGAGAGAGCGTCGCGTCGCATGGCGTCAAGGAAAACCAACAGAAGAAATGAAAATTAAGTAATGTTATGTATGCGTCTGTTACGTGAGGCACATGCGAAAAAGCACAAGAAACAAAAGGAGGAGAGGGAGAGGATAGGCACCTACTGCAAGGATAATATGGAAAAATGTGCCCGCTACGTGACAGAGTGCCCCAAATATCTTAACGTCCTGCCACCAAGTGGAGAGGAGCGTTGCCACAGCAGCTGTGGCAAGGATACATTTCACAAAATAAAGTTAAAAAGTTTTCCACAAGAAACTAAAGAAAATTTGATTACAACGAATGTTAGATGAGTTACGTGAGGGATGGTGTGTGGGGTGCCTGTTATGTGGAGTTTCTGAAGCATGAAATTGTGCGTAAGACTTAAGGAAATCATTGTAATGAGTGCAAATTACACTAATTTGAGTTAGGACAAATCTAAGAAGATTAGAGGAGAGGCATATCTTCGTTAAGTATTCCAAGAAGACAGCCTTAAAATATTTGTTATACATACTCAAGGTATCTAAAAACTTCGGATGGTTCTCAAAAATATGTGTCTTCCTTTATTCAGTCATTTCCTTCTACAATTGATTGTAAGCAAAGTTTTTCCTTCACTTTGGTTTAGTCAGAAAAAATCGACTAGAATCGCATAACAAAATGTAGAAAAAACTGATAGACCTTCACACAAAGTCGCTGTAGATATTCCGTAAAAGAGAATTTCCTGCCTTTGACAGTAGACTTGCCGCCTCTGGCTATTCCACAGATTTAATTTGTTCCTCCAAAGTCTGTTTTTGTTTTTTTGCCTCTCTATTGGCCACCTCTCAATGTTTCATGTGCTTTTAAGCGAGTGAAAATTACACACATGGGACGACACTCGAAAGAGTCGCTGGCATTATTAATGACATTCGACAGACCGTTTGTTGAAACACCAGAAACCGCCACCAGCCCCCCCGCTGGAAACAAAAAAAAAACTAAAAAAGGTCGGGCAAAAAGGTGTTGGGTCACGGGCAGGAAATGAAACCAGAGTTTCGTAAAAGTCCTCCAGCCGCAGGACATGGATGGAGTTCAGTCGAAAAACTGATCCAGACGAGTGTTTGTCAAATTTGACAGGCGCTTCACACACACTACACACACACACACACACACTCACAAAAAGGGACAGGAAAAAGTGTTTGTTTATGTGTGGCAGCTGTATTCATAAACTTTTCAGTTTAATTTATGACTGTTCTGAGTGGTGTGGTTGGTGTTTTTCCAGGGATTTTACAGTCAGTGTGGAGGTGTGGAGACCGATAAAGTTCCATTCCACGCATTAACTCATGTATCAACCTTTTTTCAGCTATTCTTTTAATTGAATGAAACATTTGTAGCAAACGTATGGAATATCGTTATTATGTTAATTCTGTTGTATCATTTGAATTGCTATTTTTTTTATGGAAGAACTATGAAGATAAAGGCCATTAAGGGGAGTGAAAACTGAGGTTTGTGTCTCAAAATATTTACTCACATTTAAACATTCAAAGACGTTCTAAATATTTTCTCAAACACACTCATAACTTTCCTAGAAGTCAAATTAACTTTCATATCACATCGACAGGAAATCCTCTGGTAGCTGCTAATGAGGCAACTTTCAACATGCAACATCTCTCTGAACCCCTCTAAAAACCACAAAAAGATTCCTTTTTGGTGCTCAGCTTTCACCCCAAATTTCAAGGCCAAATCAACGGATAATGGAGTCACGCAAATGTTACAGAGTACAAAATTATATAACCCTCTAACGATTTCTATACTACAAGTAATTTCTTTAATTAATTTCCAAATGTTGTTTACTTTTTGAAAAGAATCAATCAAAAGAATCGATCTAATGGCTAACGATAAACGTTGCCTAAATACATTCTAACAGGATAGCAGATAGGAACACACACAAAAATGTTAGCGTGCAGAAAAATACCGCTCTGGCGCCGAAATGTCGGCTACATTCAGTCGTCAAGGACTCGAAGAACATTTTGCTTAATGATACACACGCATACTTAATGCGAGAAGTCAAAGTATTTCTATAGACAGGGTATTTGAAGGCATGTTTTCTTTGGAGAAGAGCGGAGAAGAGCACTCCTTATAAACTCTGTGCCACCACGGCATACATATGTATGTCGAAGGATGTCAATGAGAATGCTTTTAATTCTCAGAAAAAATTGGCAATAAGCGAAAAGATTCATTGTATAAGCAATGTCTCCTAGAGATATTTTGGACTGTTGTAATTTTCACATCTTTTAATTTTGAAAATTAAATAAAAAAAACTTACAGTTGTAAACTGTTCAGAAAATCATTAAACATACATTATACTTGCAGCACAGCAAAAACCCCGCATATTGGGTATACATCCGTCGAAACGTAACCTACTTTATTGAGATTTCCCACCGCTACTGTGCCATTAGTACCTACACATGTTGTACAGCTTAGTGGGTGGTCCTAAAGTCCAACCTCCACACACACGCACCCACCCACTAATTCATCATACTAATATGTCGTCTGATCCACAAGCCACAAGAGCTGCCGAGAGCATTTCGGCATCGCATGTATCTGCCAGATACATCACATTAAATTCGCCACTGATGTCAGTTTGAGAGTTGATTTGTCTCTTCTCTGCTTACTGCCTCTGCCTCTGTCTCACTCTGCTGGCTGTGTGTCTTGCAATTTATCTTAATTGATTTATGCTCGAGGCAGCAGCAGGAACAACAGCAACCATCAGGAGAGCCACATAGAGTCCTTGACACAAGGAATCTCCGTCGCATAGAAGACATCTACGCCTTAAATGTTATTAATGTAATTTTTGGCGGCTTTTGCATGCTAAGTGTTCGTAATTTATCTAATTGCTCGTTAGATTAGCAAAAGGGATCTAATGAAGCAAAAAACTCAACAGATTTAAGCGAGGTAAACCATTTGACATTATTGTGGTTTTGTGGAGGTAATAAAAGGATTTTTATGTGAATAAAAGATGATTCGAAAGCAGAGATACTTATCAAATTTCCAATGAAGAGAGTTCGCAAGTTCTTTAAGGACTAAAAACGCTAACATTTCTCATGTTTTATCAGCTCTAAACACTATATTTTACTTACACAAAAGGAACAAAACATTAATTTTGTATATTCATTCCAAAAGTTAACTTTTCTTTCCATGGAGCCCTGACCTTCTGCTCCTCCCGGTAGCACCCACATCGCCTTTGCGGGAAATGCATTCAAACGTATAATTTTTTTTTTTGGCAAATTGCCAATCGAAGTAAAGCATAAATGTAAAATTGAAGTTTCCCTCACATCAGAGCTCCCAATTTCCACGTTTTCCGTTTCTCCTTCCTCCTACCTCCTCCCTCCCCTCTCGTTGGCAGCAAAAACAGCAGCCAAAAAGCATTTTGAATTGCAATTTCGCAGCAAGGAAATCTAATTTGCTGAAGCGAAAAGCCGAAAGGGCAACGTAAAAGAGACACACACAGAGGGAAAAATACTTGTACGGTCGTTGGGGGGTGTGTGGTGTGAAGTGATGTGTGCCCCCCAAAGCGCTGACAATTAGAGGCATCGCAAGGCCCAAGCTAAATTAAAATCGTGCCCTGCCATCGTCAGCCTTGGCTGATGAGGCAAAGAGTGAGGGCATGAGGTTGACAGAAACAGACGAATGACAGTTGCAGCATCATTGGCAGAAACCTAACTGTCAAATTAAAGACACCTTCAAAGACATGCATTTTAAATTATTTAACACATGCTGCCAGCTTCATTTGATTAAAGCCATTCGACACTATCCTAGATTAGATGATTGAAATTAGTTTTTTAAGTGCTTCTTGGTGCTTTTGGAAGGCCCAGACAGCTTTAAAGTACTGCTTTAAAGGAGGTTTTTCAGCTATAAATGTCTCATGGCTGTCCCAAGGCAACAAAATTGTTTGTTAGAGCTGATTTTGTGTATCTGCAACCTGTTAGAATTATTTCTTTAGTCTTGTTTAAAGTAATTCCACGAGTACGATCCAAAAAGCTTGGAGTATTTGCTACTTAATGGATTGTTATGTGCCCATTTTTTGCATTTATCTTCTGCTACAAGTATCTACTTATCCTTAAAAATTGCAAAAATTGATATACCAATTACAGAATACGAAATAAGCGATGGGTGGATGGTACGCGGCACAGGTTGTCTCTTACAATTGATTTATAATCGCCCCGTGTGCGCCTCCCGCCAGTAAATATGCAATGTTCCCACCCTCCACCGGCACCTTAAACGGTAGTGCCCCAGCGGAATGGGCCCGCTATTTTCTCACTCCTGCCTGCCCCCTTTCGCATGTCGTTGTCGTTGTCGTCGTCAGTCGTCATTGCTCTTTACTCTAGTATTTATTTTTTCATTGTTTTTTTTTTCTACGTACTTTTTTATGTAAGAGCCGGCAGCTCTGTCAATAAATCAATAAATGCCGTCCTTTTGTCGTCATTCTGCCTGGTTGCTGGTGCTGGTTCTGGTTCTGGCTCTGTTCTGCTCGGTTCTGTTCGCTCGTCCGTGTGCATATTGCGCAATCATTTTGCCCCCCTGCACCAGCATTCTACATCAAGTGTGTGTGTGTGTTTGCGATTGTTTGCGGCGATTATTATTGTGTTTTAATAGCCCCCTCAATCACATATACTCCCCATATATAAATAGGATATAAAAATCAAGGCATAACTGCGACCGTCGAGCGACGCCGACAAGCGACCAGCTACTAGTCTGTCGTGGGAATGAATGTCATTCGAGTGTGTAATATAGACATTCATATGCATTACAGAAAGGACCTGTGAACGCAAGGACCTTCGCTGTGTGTCGCTGTGTCTTTGTGTGTGCGGCTCAAATTAAATTCCATGCCTATAAAGAAACTGAGAGGAGTGGAATGGTATAGAATGGAAGTGGAGCTGGTTTTCTGTGTAGGAGCCGCCTCTCCTCCATCGAGTGGTGACTCATTTTGTTAGCCGGCGGCGACTGACTGGCGCCCCATGCGATGGTACACTACCATGGAAAAACACACAAGAAAATTAAAGTTTGCGGGGTGAGTAGTGGGGGACCAAAATTGTGTTGCCTGCCTTTTGGCGTTTTAGTTTTTTTGGTTTTGGCATTTTTTTTGTCTTTCTTTTAATTTCTTCTTAAACTTTTCGTTGATGTTTTTTATGTTTAATTTTTCGTAGATAGGGAAATTGATTTTTTTCTGTATAATTAAGCAGTTTTCGGTAGAGGTTTACTCTTCATTTTACATTCATAATATAACCTGATGACTTAATAGCTCTGCAAAAGGACGCTGGGCGCTGAATGGTTGCTGAGATTAATGATTTTTGTGTCAAACAACCACGCGAAATGTGAAATGGCCGGGGACGTGGCATATAAATAAATATCGAATGACAAATGAGCTGAAATTTATTCAAACAATTACTCTGCTTTTCTTTCGTGTACTTTTATTGGACTTTTATTTCGACCTCTAAATTCCTTTAAAGTGGTCACCCAAGTCACTTCCTTCTGAAAATCCTTAGAGTCTCACCTCTTTGCTCTCGGTGTCTATGTTTTTCTAGCAATCAAAAACTTTTCTTGAACCTAGTTGGCTTTTTAAAACTCTACCCCAAAAAGGAACCCGAAGAGGTTCAAAAAGTAAATAGAAAATGAACAACATTCCTTATAGAATAAATGTTAGATAAAAAAACATTTTCTCTACAATAAATAGAGAGGGACAACCACACATACATATAAAGGAGAGAGACACACACGCACCCAAAAACCCCTAGAGAAAATGCAGAGAAGACAACTTAACTTTTGTACAAGGACATGGCCAAAACAACTTTGGCATACGAAAGCAGTTACAAAAAAAAGAGTCAACAGTTTTCGGTAAGGGGCGGCTATGAGTGTTTTGGGGCAGATGTGGGATGCCTGAAGCAGAAGAATTACCCTGAACTTTCCACACAACAAACAAACAACATATTGGTTAACCTTCAATAGGCAAAAAAATAAGAAAGCCTCTTGTTATGCGAGAACTATTACAAAAAGATGTCCCAGAAAAGTGTGGAAATTGTTTTATTTAAAGGTCAATTTAAAGAGCTATAAAAGGTACTCCAAATCAATTTAAAACGTATGAAAAATTAACATTAAATACCATTAAAAAGGTAAACATTCAACCCCATGTGCAGTAGAAGTTCCTCTGGAAAGACTAGCAAGAATCTATGACTAAGGCGTATCCCTGACAGTGTCAAATCTCTTTCAGACTATTCACCTGAACCCCTTCTCCAAGAGAAAATTTCTAAGAAACAAAAAAGTTCCTAAAAGTTCCTTCAAAGAAGTATGAAGTTATTGCTTCAAATCAAACTGTTACCGAGGTTTTACAGGTATTCACCTCAATATAGAGGGGATACCCTTCTTATAGAGTGTGCGTGTAATTCGTCTTACCCGCTGGCAGAATGCCCGGTGCCCGGCAGGTGTGGCAGAAGCACTGCATCACCGAATCGCGTACTAATCCAATCAGCATGTTGAATTTTCTATTTCTTTTTTGGCTTGAAAGATTTTCTGGGATATGTATGTCTGGATTATATTTGGGTTTCCTTCGAGTTTCCTTGGAGTTTGCTCCTTTTCTTGTTGCACAAAACTTTTACTATTATTTGTTTTATACTTTTTGTCAATTTTTAGAGGCAACCACTTGCTGCTTTTCTTTAGCTTTTGATTTATTCTCGATTTAGTTTTAAATTCAATCTTTGGGGGACTTTTCTTTAATTTGCAGCCTTAAACTATGCTTCTGATTTTGATTTCAATTTGATTTCCGCAGCATTAAATTATTGAAGTGATTTTTTACGATTATTTTGCTGCTGCTACTGGCTGTTTCTACGGGACTACATGCGTGTGGGGGACTCCTTTCGAATATGTCGTTCTCTCAGATTCTGGGAAACCCTTCCAAAAACATGCAACGGAACGACGAGACTGTAACGAGCACTACGAGCGACAGAGACAAACTGAATTATGCCGATGTTAATTTTTCAACAGCAGGCGAACGACTGACAAACGACTGCGTCGGACTGCGGGACCGACGACTTAAGGACCGACGCGACGGCCAACGAGCGATGAGAGACGACGAAGCCAACGTGGGACCACGTTTCGGTTTTCGGTTCAGCAAGGACAATGCACAAAAGGACAAACCAAATATTTAGGGGGAGAGAGCAGGCGACCACACTACTCCCCCAAAGAGTGCTGCAAAGACAGATTCAGAGAGAGCGCAGCGACCGGTGGGGAGAGCAGCAGAGAGAACACATTGGGGCGCCGAAAAAGCGGTTGAGAGAGCGGCACTATACTGGGAGAGTGAGAGAGCGCGTAACTTTTGTTGAGGGTTGGGAATGCTTTTGGACGTAAGAGCGGCTTGAGCTAACGTTTATTTTAGTTTAAAATAGTTTATACAAAATCACAAAATACTATAAATATTCCTTAAAAAAAAAACCATTTTATACTATTTTAAAAACAATTCGAATTTTTTAAATAATATTTAAATCTATTTTTTAAAGAAATAAGACGAGTATTAGCTCTCGGACTTTCGGAATTACAGCTATTCGAAGCCTGCGCATAGCTCAGGCACATTGGGAGAGCGAGAGCGGGTTTAAAACAAGGTTATCATATAGAGAGCGCCACTGAAAGCCGGGGGCAAGTGCATTTGAAAAAGCCGGCTAACATCATAATATTAAACAATAAGTATCATTCGAGGAGAGTACAAAATCTAAAATATATACGAAAAATTCCAAAAAACTTGACGTTTTCTGATATTTATATTGGTAGGATTAAAGCAGAAAAACATAGGAGGAAAATCTAAGATTTTTGCAAAAACAGTTTTAATTATTGCAACTAAAATGTTTATAGAAAGAAAAGATGTTTTATAGAACTAAAGCTAAAATGAGGATGACTTTAATAGCATTAAAGTATTCATAAACAAATAGAAATTTCCGCAAAATTTAGTTCAAACATTTTCAAACGATTTCGAACCACAAAAACTAAGGGCTGGCAATGCCTTATTTTCGAGAGAACCAAAACGCGAGAAAGAGAGCAATAGCAACAGTAATAATTGGCTCATAGCGAGAGAGAGAGAGAGAGAGAGAGAGAGAGAGCGAGAAACCATTCGAAAAAAGCGCTTTCGAATATCGAAGATAATATTAACTGCAATTAAATTAGACTCGCTACAAAAAGTCGAAAATGCGCGAAAGAAGAAAGATGGGAGAAAGAAGGCATATGGTAGGGAGGGAGCGAGCGAGCAGGGCTCCAAAAAGCGTGAGCGACATTGAAGAGGCAGGGAAACCGATGGGGAAGTGACGGCACAGAGCAACTGTCAAAGAACAATAAATAAAGCGGCGATGACTCAAAAAAGCAGCCAAAAGCCGAAAAACAGAGAGAGAATGCGGAATGGTTCCTACATATATTTTTTTTGTCCGGAGTGTGAAGCTGGCGACGCGTCGGGGCTCCACTTGGCTTCAGGCTAGCAGTGGGAGGAAGGGAGCGACAGAATGGCGGACAGGACAAGGATATAGAGCGGACATTTAAATAGCAGAACGGCGCCAGCAAAACTAACCGCACACATGGAGGGCCGTCGATGAATCACAATTGGGTAGCAGTTGGGCGGAGGGGAATTAGAGAGAGGGGGAAGAATTGAGATAGACAGGGAAGAACGGAGAGAGGAGAATTTTGGTAAATGAGACCTAACTTATGGGCCTGGAGGCGAAGGGTTTTTGCTGCCTTCTCTAGTATTACTACTACACTCGAAAAAATAAAAGATATTTAATGGAAATTATACCCCAGAAAACCTATTTGATCTCGGGAACTATGAGAGCTAGAGCAACCAGATATGGTCTGAGCACTTATGAAATATTAATTTATATTAAATTTTATTAATATATTTAATATCTGCATGATATTTACTAAAGGTATAAATGTAACTATGATTCCATATATTTACAAAAATTCAATCAAATCGGAGGTTTGAATTTGTTCAACTTCCAATAGGAAAGTTGTAAAGACTTCTTCAGAATATCGATCATAGTCGTTTCCTTGTTTTATTTTTCCAGTGTACGCTCGTCGCTTACATGGACAAGTTCCATACTCTTTTTGCACACTCCCTCCTCCTAAACACTGCACATCCCCTGCAGCCATGGACATGACCATGTTCCCTGTCGAAGCATGTCCAAGCTGATGTCTGCTGGCGCTTCTGTTTCTGAAGAGAAGGAAGCGAAGGAGGACGAACTGAGGCCGACCTCTAGAGGAGGACTATGGAGTAGTGCTTCGAGGGGTTGGAAAGGGGGAGGGACGTTGCCTATCATGACGGCAGCTTGTCGAAGGCATCGAAGCACAATTGTTCAACAATATTAGTTGTTGATTGTTGGAGCATGGGGCTTCCGATGTGGGATGGGGGGAGTTGGGTGCGAGAATGGTTTTGCATTTGAATTGGTTTGCTGTGGAATCATTTGCCGGCAAACAAGGACGTGAGTACCACACACCCACCATCCGGTGTGTCATGCCATAAATGGTTGACTTTCCACAAAAGTGCAGGAAAGGAGGGGGTGGGGGGGGGGGGAGGTACCCCCACAAGGAAGGAGTAGTATTCCGTATGTGTATACCCATAACGATGTCAAAAGTGTGAACCATTTGTGTGTTAAACGGCCATCAGCTTAGCACACAATTGTGTGTTAAGTGGACACAAAAGTATTTTAAAAATATTATGTGTTCAGGAAGGAGCTAAAAGTCTGTCCCACCGGTACGTAGAGAGAAATGTTGAAATAAATGGCTGCGATTTTTGCAAACTTACTTCAGGTAGAATAATAGTTTTTATAGTTGGAACTTACCTGAAAAAGAGAAGAGAGATCTGATTAGAAATATTAAATAAAATAGTGTATACATTTTATATTGTAAGCCTTAAAAGTTATAGAACTTTAAAAATAATTTAAAACGTTATTGGCAAACTCCAAGCCATTTATTTCCCCATTTTTTCACCCCAGAAACACCTTTAGTTATCCCCCATAAATATCTATAAACTCGAATCCATCACTCTAGCAATTCCTTTACACTCTATCGCTATCCACGCATTTCCCCTAAATCCTCCTCTTAAGAGGAGAGAAGAGTATTTGATTCAAGTGCTTTGAATGTTGAATGGCGGAAAACGACACTTAATCGATGTATGTACATCTCTTGACGCTTCTATGGCTCTAAGCTAACACCGCCCCACCTCACCTCTTTTCCACTCTTTGGCTATCTGCTTTGCCAATCGATTGGCTGAATTAATTACAGACCTACGGATAGTAGAAGGCGACAGTAAAAAGTCTTAATTGAAATGTATTTTCCGCATCTGCAATTTGCATTTCTCCAACACACTTTCTTTGTCGTTCAATGAAGCCTCCAAACATCCACTTTAAGCCCTGGCAAATGAAGCTGCAGGAGGAAAAAAGCCGCAAAATCATTCACAGATTCCACAGACGGACCACCTCCCACCGATTAGGGCCACCCCACAAATTCATGGTTATTATCCGATCCACACCATGTCAATCTATTATATGATAATTGCTATGTACATCACTAAAGACCCTCACAAGAGGGAGGACGCGGATGCTCTTGCCCCCCACTTCCCCACTCGACGGTGGAATTAACTGCTTAAGTGAAAGGAAATCATAACATTTTCTTTGGCTACGAGCGGCGGCAAAGGCACGCAACTGTTTGCTACTGTTTGTTGGTCTTTGCTTAGAACATGCCCCTCACACTCCCTGCACCACTCTGCCACACTCTCTGCTACACTCTTTGTGCCCCCTCCTCTCTCTGTCTTGCGTTTTGATTGGCACCACGTGCCGCTTCAAGCCACACACACGATTTATACATACATTTTCGCATGTCGGAAAACTTTAGATATGCGTGGAAATCGACAGAGAGAGTTGCCCCACCATATGCCCAGTTGGAACTTAAAGTTCCACTCTAGTTTCTCGATCCACCCTCGCCTGTTTTTGTATATTTTATATAGTTTTTTGTCTGCCATTGCCGTCTGATTTCGTCATCGCCTTGCATGACTCACAGGCGCTGGTCCTACTTTGTGCCTCCCCCTTCAAGCCCACTCGCTTTCTCGCTCTCTCTCTCTCTCTCTCTCTCTCTCTCTCTTTTGGGCCAAAAAGGCGCAACTAAAATGTTGGCAATAACAACTGTCGTCGCCGTCTCGACGTCGTCGACGTCGTTGCTTGTCGTTTTGCAAAATAATACGAGGTACTTGGTGCTTGTACCACAACCCCCGGGAATGGAGAGTGCAACCCCCGTGCTAGCCCCTCACCCCACCCTTGCACCCATGCAAAATTAACAGTTGAGCCAAAAGCCGGGGTTCGATTGCATGTTTAGGGCACATTGCAAGTGGCCCAAACAGAGCCAGAAGCAGCAGGAGTAGCAGTTGCAGCAGCAGAACCCACTCATATCCCATATCCAACTCAATTTCTGGCTGCCTTTTGTGCCATTCTATAGATTGAATTTCAATGTTGTTTTCTCTCTCTTTTTTATGGTTTGGTGCTTTTCTTCTTGGGGGATATTTTCACCTACTCTGTTTTGTTTGCATTTTTGCTTGCGTGTGCTTTTGGCTAAGCCCCTGCAAGGGACTCGTCCTCTTGATCCTTTCCTATGCAGGGCAGAGACTTCTCCGGCAGCCAGGAAGAACTCCTCCTCTCCCATGCCGTAACATTCGTACAACTCTCCTCAGGGCAGGACCTGCACTAAGGACTCTGGACTACGGAACTCTGTTCGTTCGTTTGTCGCCTTTTGTTTATTTCAAAATTGAATTTTTCGTACCATTTTATTTCTGTTTGCTCTTTTATTTTTGTTGTTGTCTTTCTTGTCTTTTGAGTCTTTTGCTTGCATTTGCCATTTCATTTTTCGTCGGTTTAAAGTTGTCAATTTTGTTTCGCAAAATTACCCATTAATAGAGGGTATCATGGGCAGTTTTTCAGGTGAGTTTTCAGGATAAAGTCTCAGTTGGGGAGAATTTGTATTCCCACGAACTATTGAAAAAAGTTCACAATAAAAAATCCTCTTAAACTCATCAATTAATGTCAAAATTGTCAGTCAGAATTAATGTATAAGCAATTTTATTGAATAATAAACAAACTTCTCTAATCAATTCTGGAAAAATATTTAAAGCATTTAGTCTTTTACCTCTACCCTGTAGAACTTTCAACTATTTAAAGTACGTAAATTAGTCGTGTATGCACTGTGTTTATAGGGTGTACAAAACTTCATTTTTGTACAAGTTTTTCTTAGTTTTATTTCGTTTTTGTCGCATGCCACTTAATGGATTCTGGCACCAGCGGCGGGGCAATGTCGTCTAGCTTAAAATGTTTGATGTTTCTTTGTTGTTTCTTTCATTTTTTCCTATTTTCTGATGGCGAAAGATTTCAAGCTTCCTTCTGTTTTTATACCCGGTACTCGAATAGTAAATAGGGTATATTGTACTAGGAGTGAATTGTGGATGTAAGTAACTCACAGAAGAAAACGCTTCCGGCCCACTAAGCTATATATTCTTGATGAGCATCAACAGTCGAGACTAAATAGCCATTTCTGCCTGTCCGTCCGTCTGGCCGTCTGTCCGTCCGTCTTAATCAACGCCTTTTTATATCAGAGTCTATAAAAGCTACCAAATTTGTAATCCAGTTGGCTGGGATGGCACACTATTACAAGCGTGTTTCAAAATTTCAGCCAGCCTCCATTCCTCCTCACAAGGGTCGAAAATCTGTATTCACAATTTTGAAGATAGAAGAACAAAATTGCAATTCCGTATGGAATGACCATGTCTATGAGATCCCTGGGTTGGGATTATATTGGATCATTTTTATAGCCAGAATGATGATAAATTAAGCCAAAAGTAAGGGGTATACAAGTTTTGAGGCGTATGAAGCGTCTCACAAACGTTCCTACTCGTTTTTTTTTGTTTTGCTTGGGAAAGATTTCAAGCTGTAAAAAGTTTGTGGAAAAACTTTTGCTGGCTGCTAATTTGCGGACGAATGGAAGGGAAATACTCAAGGAAGCAGCTTTCATACGGGTGAGGAGAGAGAGCTTAAAGTATAAGGAACTTAGCAACGTGTCATGGTCGCACTCACACTCGCACACACACACACACAGGTTTGCCTTCCCAACAATCTCTGCCCCCGGCTCGTCTCATAATCAATCCAATCAGTCTGGGTGGGGCAGCCCCTCCAGTGATGCACAAACAATGCAGAAATACTCTTCAAATCGGTAGGAAAGAGGGTTGAGGCCCCTCAGGGAGGACCTCAAAATCGAATTTGCAGTACGGCAAACACACACACACACACAGAAGACACAGAGCCAACATTAATAATGTCCTTCGGCTGCGTTACAGGCACGTACCACATGCCAGGCTCGGGACTTTTCTGTTAGGGAGCGAGGGTACGAGGAAAGGACACATTATGGCATTTACTTGGAAGCCATCTATATGTAGATTATGATCGGCATTGTCTGCCTTTCGAGTCCTTGCTTTGGAAAACGACTCTGACTCGACTCGACTGTAGCGCCTCCGTCTTCGTCTCGTCTCGTCCTTTCGGGCTGGCTGGGAGCTCTCGAGTCAGGCGCCGAGGGTCGTACCATATCAGCGCCATCGTCATCATCATCATTGTCAGCCTGCAGTTTAATGAACCTTTCGGAAACTATTTTTACAATTACTACGAGTATTTCCCGCTGTCTCTTCTCTTCACGCAACTTCTTTGAATCCTTTGTATATGTTTGAATGCAGAATATTTAGAGCGTATGAATTTTGGAGCGATTTTCCTTAATGGATTTTATAAACTACAACTGAAATTTAAATGGTTCTGTGGGCTTTGACAGAAGTCGTTAAGGAATTCAGCATTATTATTTTTCCAGTTCCAGCTTCCTTCTGAATACAATAAACCCTTTCTTACCCTCTAATTACCTTTGTTTCAATCATAATTGATTGAATACTGTGTAGAATCAAATTATTAAATACTTAAATGTACATAAAAATAATCCGAAACATCTAAAAACTTGAATCAAAACTTTCCAAAAACTGCACAAAACCACTTTCCCAATTAGTAAATTTTCAAGAGGGGTGCTGGCGAAGCTATGAAGAATGTAAAGGATCAAGAGAGGGACAAGAAAACGATGAGGGAAAGCTGTAGTACATGGAAGAGGATCACGAGGAGGTACCAGAAAATTTTGCGGGGAAACTATAGAGGATTGAAGAGAGACACAACTTTAAAATTACTTACTTTAAAAAGAAAAGCAAAGGAAAACAGTCAAAAACGGTTGTTGTTGGCCTGAGAAACGAACCAGGGAAGCCAAAAGGTGTAGAACCCAAACAGCCAGAATGAGGGCCACGGACCAGCACCAGCACCAGAAGCAGAAGCAGTTCAAGCAGCCGGAAAGAAAGACGCACAACCAAAAGCTAGGGGCAAGGAGCAGGATAGCAACTAGCTGGTCTACAAAGGAAGCTTCTTATATTGTAGGGGAAATAGACGAGTCAAGTGCAGTGGCAGTGGCAGTGGCACTGAAACCTGGACCTGCCCCGTTCTGTTGTTGTAAGAGAAAACCCAATTGCCGGTTTCAGGATTTTAGGACTGCATGCGGCCACATCACGTCTGTTTTGGCCAGGCACAGGGATACAAACACACACACAGGACGAGGCAGGATACGAGTAGAACGACGTCATTGCGGTTTAGCGAAGAACAGGACTCGGAACTAGGGACACTGTCACTGGCTCTCTCTCTCTCTTGCGTGTATGAAAGACAACACCAGCTGCGGTTTTTTGCAACAATAAAAGGATCAAAGGGATAAAATGTCTTGCTGAGGCAACACACAGTGGCTGGTTGCATGCCGCCTAAAGAAACGTGTTGAGTATGAGTTGTATGAGTTGGGTAGGGTGATATGGCTGGTATTGGCAATAGAGTAATTCAATATTGGGTGTGGCAACGGCCAAGCAGCAGCAGCACGATGCCATGCGATTCGATTCTTTTATGTCTGCATTTGAGGCACACTCTAGACCTATTGATTTTTCTTCAGAAAAACTTCAGACAGCGACCACCCACCCTACTCTGCACTCTGCTAAGTTCTCATACTTATCCTAAGAGCATATCCTTGCATTGCTCTAAGGATATTGCTGCCGCTGAAGCGTCGCTTCATTAGGCAACACACTTTAAGCACAACAATGGGCCACCAATCGACGACTTCACACTTCTACAAGGATCCAGAGGCAACTCCGACGTTATTAAAACCGAATTGAAAGAGCCTTGATATATTCACGACATCGTTGACAATCCTTTCTTGCTCCTACCCATTCCTCAAAGTCAAAGGGCAGAGCCAGTAGCAGAAGCAGGAAAATCAGCAGCAGGAAAATCAACAGCAAGGGAATGTATGGCCAAAGGAAAAACCACTTGAGGAGTTCCGACGAGGATATTCCAATGGAATATGGTGAAGAATATCATGAAATGATGAACTCTAGAAAGCAGAAAGTAGTCAATAAAGCGACACAGCACCAGTGATGGCCACTATTTGTCACTGATTGGGAGCATAAATCACTGTTTTATTTATGAAGTGATATTTAGAAATTTTAGAAGGAATCCAGTAGGCCAAGAGTTGTATTGTCATGTCGTGCATAGGCTGGAAACAATACAAAAATGTAGTCTGAAGCTCAATTCGAAACAGAGCTCTGCCCCAAAAAGAAAAACAAAAAAAAAACAAAAAACGAGAAGGGACGTGTGGGACGCTTCTTACGCGTCACAACTTTTATACCCGGTACTCAGTACTACATCTGTACCTTAGCGATTTTTTGTGATATTTTTATAGTCTCTGAAATCCAGGCGCTCAACAAGATGTACGGACAGACGGGCGGACGGACGGACAGACAGACATGGCTTAATCGACTCGGTTACTGATTCTGATCAAGAATATAAGTCGGAAACGTTTCCTTCTGTGCGTTACATACAACCGTTATACGCACAAATACAATATACCCTATTTACTCTTCGAGTACCGGGTATAAAAAGAATATTTATATTTGTTTTTACCAGAAAAACCGGAGCTCAAAGACGAGTACTGTCATCGTAAGGAACAGGCTGCCGTGCTGTACTCAAAGCATAAAGCAGCTGTTGGTGCTGATGTTTAACATAGTGGATGCATATCTATAATCCGCACATGGAAGGACGCTTGATTGTATGTATTGACAAAATATGCGACTCAGCCGCAACGAATAAAATACTGTGTAGCATCTTACAGGTTCTTCAGCACGGCCCTAAAGACTGGCTCTCGAATAACTCGTGGCATCGCTACCGCTAGGAAAAGACGCAGGCGCAGGTGTCAGTGCTTTGGGTAGTCGGTGTATAGGTTGTCTCTCAGCTCAGTCTCTGCGATGATAATGACTTTCTGAAATTCTGAGGGAAGGATCACCATGGAGAATATGCACTTATACTCTTTGCTCGGCAGGTCCATCAGTTAAGGAGCTGCGTTTTATATCTCTAGACGGGTCAGATTAAGATACATGGAGTGGCACACACTCGCTTGCTAGATCCGACATTTGTTCTCTGTACACTAACAATAATTTTCAAAGTGAATGTGTAGATTTCAATGATCTTAAAATATGTGTTTTAAACATATTTTATTCAAGATTTCAATGATCTTAAAATATATGTTTTAAACATATTTTATTCAACATTTATCAATGACACTTATTCTTCTCAATTCATAACACTTCTTTCTCATCTATCCTTATTTTCTTACATTTCTTACTCCTTCCATTGAGTTTTTTTTAATTTATGGCACTTCCATTACTCATTCCTGCTAGCATCACCAGTGAACAAATCACTTTTTTACACCCCAGCATTGACTTTTCCCCTTTTTCGATTGCGACTACTACACATATTTATTGGTATTTTTCTTTGGCTTTTTCCTTTTCCGCTCCGCTGCTCTCCTCTCCCTCTCCTTCCTGTTTGTTTTCCTCACCACAGTAATGTGAAACGCTTCAATTTTTCTTATCCATTTAGACACGTTCCCTTTAGTCATACCCCACAGCAGTCCTTACTCCAGGCATAAATCCAATCGATTTGGATGAGATAACCCCCAGAGAGCTACCGATCCTTCTGCTTACTTCAAGTTTTTTTTTTCTTTTTGAGTTTTCAAGTTTTGTGTTTAGTTTTTGCGGTCAAGCGTAAAAGAGTTTTTGCTTTTTTTGAATGTGGGTCACAGCGGGGCAGCGGCTGCGGCTCTTGATGCCAAGGATTTTTCAATTTATGCTGGCTTTTGGCCAAAAGAAAAGGATGCCAGAAATTGGCTGCCCGACGACGACACGTGGCCCTAAATCAGCGGGAAATTTATCAATTTGAATTTTGACAATTGGGTTAGCAAGAAGAAGATAAATACTAAGGCAGTGGTTACGAGGATATGCTATCCTGTAATTATTTGGCTGATTTCTTACATATATATTTCTATATAGCGCTATATTGTCTCTCAATCTTAAAGCTTTTTCTTCCTCAATTTTCCTCTCTTATACATTGCGATTATCTGCACCCAAAATTGATCTTCCCTTTTTAAATCAATTTAATTTAGATTCTTAATATTTTCTCATCAATTATTCCCCCTTGGACAAATCTATGAAATAAAGGCAAAAATAAGCTGATTTCCTTTGGCCCCTCGTTTCTGTAAATTCATCAAATATGATTCTGGTCCTTTCCGTCAAGTCATGCTGCATCTTTGAGTTATACTTTCGTTTGCCCAGTAACTTCCAGTAATTCTTCCTTGTAGCCCACGTTATCTTCCATTTATCCTGCCTACCGCCCCAAAAGCATCTTCTGTTTGCCCATTCTTTTTCCTTTTTTAATATCCTTAAAACGTTTTATGACTGCCAGCGCCAGAGCCACACGCATCACTTGGAAATTCAAACGTTTTCTTGTGTCTTTGTGGTCTTATGGCTTTTTTTTTAATGCGCATAAAGGGAGGGAAGCCTCAGTCTCATTTTCTTCATTTCCCCTTTGAATGGTTTGTGGGCGGCGAGGGAGTCGGTGCAAGGGTCAAAGGTTGATTGTTGCGAGAATGTTAACCCTTTGATTGCTTTCCCCTTAAGCGTTGACGATGCCCTTGCAAGTGAACAGCAAGTTTTTGTGGCCCACTTTGAAGCGCAACAATTTTGCTGAGCGCGGGACGCACACACGCACACTCACACATTCCGAGAATCAAATTTTGCACTGCGTCAAATATTTTTTATGTCAAGTCGGGACGCAGCAGCAATGTGCCACCGTGCCACACATGCCCCACCTGTTCACTTCCCCACACTGCTGCACTTTGTCTGCCATTTTCCACGTTAGGTTTTTTAGTGCCTATTTTCCCGTAGTCGGAAAACCCATAATAGCATCAGTGGGACAGAGGACAGGGACATCAGCGGCGGCAGCAGAGGCGTAGAGGAGGCTGTGGAAATTGTTTAAAGTCATTCCGCATATGTGTAAAAGGTAGCGAAAAAACAACAAAAAGGTAAAATAAAATAAGAGATGACAGAATAAGGCGACCAGAAGTTACTCTGGGTTTCAGTAGAGATGCGACATGAATGAAATCTTAGTCCTAGCCATTATCTATTTCCTTTATTTTATTGTTTTTTTTTATCATGTTTAAAAATGTTTTTATATATTTTTTATACCCGGTACTCGAAGAGTAAATAGGGTACATTGTATTTGTGCACAATGTGAATGTATGTAACACACAGAAGGAAACGCTTCCGACCCCATAAAGTATATATATTCTTGATCAGCATCAATAGCCGAGTCGATTGAGCCATGTCTGTCTGTCCGTCTGTCTGTCCGTCCGTCTTGTTGAGCGCCTGGATCTCAGAGACCATAAAAGCTAGAGCCACCAAATTTTGCATCCAGACTTCTGTACGCTCCACTGTTACAAGTGTATTTCAAAAATGAGCCACGCCCCCTTCCGCCCCCGCAAAATGGCGAAAAACTTACAAATCTACAATTTTGAAGATAAAAGAAAACTAAAAACGCCATTTCGTAGGGAATGGCCATATCTACCAGATCACCAGATCCGATTGGATCATTATTATAGCCACAATGAAGAAATTAATTTCCAGTGGCTAAACCCACCCTGTCCCGCAGCTTTTGTTGTTCTTTTCACATTCTCTCATTCACACGCTGCTTCTGCTTCAATCGGCCCCTGCCTCTGCCGTCCCTCTTCCCCTGCCACTGACGACTTTTAACCCACCCTGTCCCGCAGCTTATATTTGTTTGTTTTTTGTGTGCGGGCGCTGCCTCTGAATCTGCCGCGAGTCTGCAGTGTGTGGGTCTAGGGAAGGGCGGCGAGCTAACGGAGCGTGTTGGTGTGAAAAGTGTTGTAGATGTAGATGACAGATGAAGAAAAAATGAAACATTTTACAAAACACCGCTAAGGTGCAGAAGTAGTACTGAGTGCCGGGTATAAAAGTTGTGACGCGTAAGAAGAGTCTCACACGTCCCTTCTCGTTAGGTATCTGGAAATGAAACTTTGCTGAGCTGAACAATTTATTTCCCTCATTTCGGCTGTGAAAATACCCCAAATGCAACACGCTTTAAGATAATATCAGATAATGAACCCATATCTTAACCTCCTTGACAATGGTATTTTTACCCTATGTTAGTGGATTTTTCATGCGTGTTGCATAAATTACCACATTCGCAACATACCCTGAGTACCCTGTAAAATACAACAATTTTAACGCGTACAACACTTGGCTTTCTCTCGCTCTCCCTTATCTGTATCTCTCTCTCTCTCACTCTCTCCTTCTCTGTCAAGCCCTAATTTTGCTCTTTCTCTGTTGTGGATGCTGTTGGAAAAATTCGCGTTTATGTCACTTGGGAAATTTACGTGCTACCCATCAACGTCAGCAGCATTTTTAAAGTGCAGAACGATCTGTGGGTCCCGCGCAGTGTTCGTGGATGATGCGTTTGGCTTTTATCGCAGCGAATGTTTGCAGCCAACTTTTTTATTTTTATTAAGAACTAGTGCAAAGAGCTTACAAGGGGCATGACCCACACACACACACTGAAACTCGAATGTTCGTGTATGTGTAAGCTTTAAACTTTAAAAGCTGCAAGAGTTTAGCGACCATTTGGGGAAATGGTAGGGGATTTGGTGAAACGGAAGAATTACTTATAAAAGAAATTGATTTCTTTTAAATTATAGCACTATATTTTTATGCTTTAAACCACTGTTAACCACTTTAATGTACACATATGTACATATATTCAATAAATAAATATTCTGCTCTGCTCAACACACGCATTCCCCTTTTCATGTTATACTCTTTGCATTTACAGCACTGTTCATCGCTGTGCAGCACTAAACAAACCTAGAACGTCAGTCGTAAAAAACATCTCTACTATTTGAAACTTTTCTTAAGTGAAAAACACACGAAGAAACTCCGCACTTTTTAAATTGTTGAAGCCACTTTAGGGGCAGGGAGAGAACCTGAGACAAAATGCAATTTTCCACTTTTCCACCTTTCCACCTTTTCATTAAATTAGCCGTCTGCTTAGGAATGCTGGCAGAGCAGCATAAAATGAGATTGGTAGGCACCATAAAAACAAAAGACACACCAGACCCAGACCCCCGGACCAGAGCCACACTTCTCTGTGTGGCATTTTGGGTTCGACTCGCTTCAATTGACCCGCAAAGGTGGAATGGGAGTTCACAGCTCCCCCCTTTGCCAGCACCCAAAAGTTCCCTTCACCTCGTACGCATCATGCAACAAATTTGCTGAAATAAGAAGCTTTAGACAATTAATTGAATTTATTGCGTATTTTGCGTGTTTTCGGGGTAGCAGCAGGCAGGCGGCAGGTACCCAAGTGGAGCTACGGGGGTGGCTTTGGTGAGGCACCAACACGAAGCCTCACAAGAGCCGAAACACATACTATATGCGGGACGACGACGGACCACATCACACACCTGTAACTGTAAATAAGGAAAAGCAGACACTGAAGCACTGAAAAGCCAAAGCTGAGGGAAGCAGGAAAAGCTATGAGTAGAGAGGGGAGAGGGGAGACAGACGCATAGACGTGTCTAGACACGAAAAGACACGCGGGCAGGGAAGCTGAGGAGGAGCTCTCACTCTTTGGGGGAAACTACTTTTTAAAGCAACCTGAATTATGGCAACTAAAGGTAGAATGCCACACCTTTGCGTGGTGTGTGATGCTGCTGTTGTGGAAAGGACTTGACCATCAACCCATGCCATGAAACGGGAGACTTTTTGAGGACAAATACGACAGCCAGGTGTCCTATAAAAAAGGTGAATGTGTGGAGTAATTTGAGAGATTATTAACATATATTGTGGAATTTTACACTGCATTTTGGATTATTTGATTTTATAAAATATAAAATAAAATATTTATTCGGAAATTTTCCAATATTTGTATTGTATTGTATTGCACATACATCCAATAAAAAAAATGCATTCAATTTAAATAATATTTCCTCAATCATTCACATAATTACCTTAAAAAAATACCTTCCCTAAATATGTGCAGGGTATAGAGTTGAAATATTTTAATAATTTATAACAGAATTCGCATTATTTTACAGGGTTTTTACTAGGGGATGAATGGATGGAGGGATGGGATAAACCCCACAAGAACGAGCCACCTGCTCCATCTGATCCTTGGGGCACACGTGACGCACTACCGTGCAAGGCCCCCTGGCCCCTGCACCACAGGCGTAACGTGCGTGGTGCACACACATCATTATTAATGCATTTGCACACGTAAGCAGCAGGAGAGAGGGAAGAGGAGAAAGTAAACGGAGAAGGAGAAAGCAAGGGGAGAAGGAGCCAGCAGTAGGAAAAGGCAAGAGCAGAGCGAAAAGGAGAAGGAGATAGCAAAAGGAGGGGAATTGGATTTACGTACAAGTAAAGGGCGATTTCAATTTGAACTTCAACCCCAACTGAGAATTGCACAACCCCTCTGCTAAGTATTCGCATAAGCCACTTGTAGCTTTGGCCTTTTGAACTCTTCAAGTGAATGGGAAAACTCTCAGCCTAAAAAGAAAATAGCTCCCAAAAACCAACTTTTGATGTCCCTCAATGGCATATATGAGAGACCAAAGCCTCTGGCTTTACTGACTTCTTTTGGTTTCAATTTGATTTATTTTTTCGGCATTTCCTTAAAGTCCAGGTTCAATGCTTAAGCGTATCCCTACAGGTTGTTGCCTTGGCCCCTCTCTTGATGCGCATTTTGTTTTAATTTAAATAAAGGGTTTACGGAAACGGGTCGTAAAATATCATTTGATAGCCGCTGGAACGAGGCCCAAGATTACGACGAATACGAGATGTAGTTTGAGGCAAACATTTCTTTGAAGTTTCCTTCACAGTAGCACCAGCAGCATCCTGTGTGTGTCATCAAGTGTCCTGTGCTGCGTTGTACCCCCCGTCTAGACGTTGTCTGACGTTCAGGTAATAAAAAAGGACCATAAAGGTGTTTTCCATGGAGTTTGGGTTGGGGCCGAGGTGGATCTCGTTAGTCGTTTGATTTTATACGAATTTTTATGACTGCATTAAGGCCACTGGACGATGTCGGCGACATGTCACATGTCAAAGGACTACAGTAAAAACTGTTTACAGATTACATTACATGGCTAAGGGGATTCCCTTTCATACAGGGCATCTGAGAGCTTTTTAGCAACGATTTAGTATACCTTCCTTTGGCTTCCCATCTCCCAATTAAGCCTGTTTCTATGCACACTTTCCACTAGGCACACTTAAACATAGTAACACACACTAACACACACTAGACACAATACCTAGGCACACTTAAACATAGTAACACACACTAACACACACTAGACACAAATACCCCTCCACAATCCAATCGAATGCATAATTGAATAATTGATTTCGTTTTGGAATTTGGCAACAACACTTTTGAGCGTAGGAATACATGATTTTGACAGCACAAATCCATTCGCTGTTTCGTGATTCAATTGTGAAATATTTTAATCGGGCAAAACACACAAGTGCCACGAGAGGGGGCAGGGGGGTTAGCTGCAGCTCCCAAGTGAAGGCACAAAAATCGGATCCGAACAAATGGCTGCCTGCAATAAAGGCAAAATTGTAAAATACAGCAAAAAAAAAGGAGTAAATTTTACGCTGCATTGGCGACAGAAAACATATGTCGGCGGCGCAGCCCGGGGACCCTGTTGGACTCCCCCCAAAGGGGTCGTTTGCACGCAACCATGGGACTCAGTTGGCTACTGTAGCTGGAGTGAGGGGTATGGCAGCAGTAGCAGGGGGGCTGGAACTGCAGAGTAGAGAAATAGAGAACGAGGTGGGTAGGGTGAAGGAGTTGGTTGGTGTGATGGGGGCATTCGAGTATGAAATATGCCTGTGTTCTGACGCTGCCGCTGCCCTCCTGCCTGTGTTTTTAGCTCTGAACAGCACCCTACCGCACTCCTATATTCACTGCTATATACTCTCACAATATTGCACATATCAGTGTTTCACAGTCATGTGTGTATGTCTGTGCACGGGGCAGCCACCATACTGCAGCATGGCAGAGAAATATTGATAAATTGCTGCCTGCCTGCTCCCTTCACACTTAAAAAGCCACAGCCACAACGTCATTAGTGGGTTGCGTTTTTCCCCCCACACACACCGCGAGAGAGAAAGAGACTTTTTCGGAACAAGCATGCAACAAAACTCAATGTTTTTTAAGGGACCAGAAACAGGCCTAGACCCAAACCGAGACCCGCAATAGAGAAGGGGAAGACTGAAACTCCCCCGCATGGCAGTGCAGTGTAGACTTTTTCCTTCTTTTATTTTTGCACAAACAAAACATATGTTTCGATGGATGGTTCGTTGGGGTCTGTAGAGAATGTGAAATGTTCCCATTGCATGTGGAAAACTCTGATAATTATGGGTGTCGCATATGCATAAGTAAGCAAAGGGCCAACCTCACTCCTTCTGCTCTCCATTTAAGTCGAAGTTTTGCGGTGGTGCAGTACCAGTACGTTCCAGTACGTTCCCCCCCCAGGGACATCATTTGCTGTGGTCGTATATGTACATATGTATGTATGTATCTTTCTCTATATATAAAGATACTTGCATTTATTGCCATATTTGTAAATGCATTAGTGTTCTTTCCCCTGTTGGGAATTTATAGAAATTTTCTCTGAACTCTTTTTCTCTTTCTCTTGCAAACATTTAATGATTTTCTGGGAACTATAAATAATTGAATGGGGGGAGGACTGTAATAATACAAATTACTTTCAAGGAATGGCATTTTACAACTTAATTTTTAAAGATTCCCATACTTAAGGGCTTTCGTGTAATTATTTGAAATTATTAACAAAAAAAAAAACTCGACTCGGTTATTTATGCTGATCAAGAATATATAATACATAATTAATAGGGTCGGAAACGTTTCAAAATTAAAAAAAAAAATCCATAAAAATCACCAATTCAACATTTTAAATAGTTACACAATTCCCAAATGATTTTCACATTGACTATTTAAACATTGATTCGTTTACAATAAAAATATCCCCTCCATTCAGAGTGCCACAAAACCATTCATACATCCCCGACAAGTACTCGTCCTGTGTGGCATGTCAACAAATGAATTTCATTAGCAACTTTTGCCATTGTCATTCGATGTTGGTGCGTCCGTACGTGCCGTTTGATCAATCTCTGGGATTCTGATTGTTTTTCCCAGTTTCACATCACTCTCTCTCTCTGGTTTTTTTGTTTGCTCCCCATGCAATATCGAACTTTCAAGCGACTGCAATTTCGTGTTTTATGTAGAAACAATCTGCAGTATTCCGCGACTAAATTGCCTTTTCAGTGGGGGGCATCCCCATTCTCTAAGGGATGCGTTTTCAAATTTTAATATACTCCAAAAACCCGACGACAAGCACCAAACGACAGCTGCCAATCAATTTTAATAAACTTTAAAGCGATCCAATGGATCCGCGCATTGTAAAACATTTTTCTGTACAGCCGTTTTGCAGGCACAATTTGAACAGACATAAATCACGCTAAAAAATTGTTGACCCCATTAACAATGACAAAGCGAAGCGAGGGGTGAAAAACCCCCTTAGGCTCAGAAACCCCCACACCCTTGTCTCTTTTCCGCAAAATGCAGAACTGACAACAGCAGTCGCGGAGTATCTTTGCCCAAAAAACATTTCCCTTTTTGTGTTTTCTGCTCACTTCAAACGAAATGAAGCGAACGAACGAACACAAGTGGAGTTGTGGGCTTCTTTCGTTGAAAAATGCGCTGCAGGCAATTTTTGTTGCTGCTACTGTTTTTTTAAGAGGGTCTTAGGAATCGGCAAAGGGTATATGAGTGAGTGGAAGCTGAATTTTAGTTTATCTTTTAAATTAATATACGAAAGCTCTATAAATATGTCAAGAAAATGTATTCTGGCAACAAAACAATTTTTAAATGATGAAAGCTTTGATTATAAAACGTAATTGGTAATCAAATTGTACAATCAAATTCCTTTACATATTTTCTAGTAAATAATCCTCTCAACGTTATTGTTTTAATAGTTTTTTATTTTGAATGTTAATAATCCTTCTTTCAATGAAAAATGATTTATTATTTAATTACAATAATTTTAAACATAACTAAATGCCAATTAAATGCCTTTTTCTTTGTTACTTCACACGAACTGCCATTAAGAAGTATTTCTGCAGTCCAATCGAATCACACTTCAGCCTGATGAATGATGTTGTTGTTCTTACATATTCAACAAATACAACGCTCATTGGCATCACTTAAACAACAATTACATGGCCCCAAGAGGGGGCTCTCTGAAACAATAAGCGAATGCCTTCGAGTGACAGGCGGCTGCGGCGGGGATACTACAACATCCCGAGTTCATCCCCTGGTCCAACCCCTAGGAATCCCGGACAAAGTCTCTTCCTTGCCCCACCACATCATTGCATATGAATAAGTTATGGGAAAAAGTATCTCGAGGCAAGTTGGATTTCGATTCGTACTTGGACTTGGATTTTGAAAAGTCGGATAAAATATGATTGCCAGTCGCAATATAAAAAAAAATAATAAAAAAATAAGAGCAAAGCCTCGGCTTGTCCGCTCCTGGGGGCTCTCCCTAGTGGCACAGACATGTAGCAGACACAGAGTCCTGCTGCTGCCTCAGGGCTCAAGTTGCTCCTTTATTTTGTGTGTGGTTTTCCGCCGCATTGTTGCCGCTTTTCACACAACCGCCGAGCCGCTTTCAACTTCCGGTTCAATAAACTTTCGCGCAAAAGTGTTCGCGTATATGGCAGTAGTTTGCTGTCCTTTTTTTGTTTTTAGTGCGCGTAGCCCTCTCCTTTTAACTACTGCCGCCTCTGCTATACAGAATTGTATATAATGATAACGATTTCCCCTGCATTTCCCCCCACCCCACTCTATCATCCTGTCTGAAGTGCGGCAACAGCACTGACGTTTATTAACTGGTTTTATGTAGGTCTTTGCCTCTCTCTGTCTTCTTCTGCGCTTCTGTGTGGCAACGTTGTGCTAGTATGTTGCAACGTTTTAGGCGACTTGTAATGATGGTTTAAGTTTTCCCGTTCTCGCCTGGTTCTGCGGCTAACCACAGTGCATTTGCTGCGCGTACTGCTGCCGTGTCGTGTGGCAGTTGCAATTCCAATTGTTTCTTATGCCCCACTACAAATGCGATTCTCCACGTAATGCTGGCGAATGGCTTTTCTTTCCGTATTGCCTGTTGATTGTGTGGCGGAGGCCAAAGTGTTGCCTACATTACTCGCGAAATCATCGAACAAATTGTCCATAAACTCAAAATCAATTTTCTCGGGGAAAAACCCCGCTTGAAGGGTGATTCATCTTTCAGAATGCTGCAGTTGCCAAAGCGGGTTTCTCTCAAGTCTAGTGCATAAATAATGTAAATGTGGAAAGGACAATGCCATTCCGTGTACACTTGGTTGACCAAAGGCTGGAGTTGGATGAGTTTTTTGTTACTTATTGCAGGAGTTGGCAGATATTTTTAACACTGTGTGCCCTTTATACAGCAGTTGGCAGCTTTCTTCTTTTCTCTCTTTGATTTTCGGCAGCAGTTGGCAGCTTTTTTTGACACTATTTCCCTCACCAGCAACATTTATTTCCACCATCAGCAATTGTCACAGATTAACGTAATTTTGTGTTAATTTCCGCAATTTTTGCCCAAATTTAGATCAGAATTTTCGGGGGAAATATTTATTCAAATAAAATAAATATTCAATAAAGACCCAACCTTCCCACTGATTGCTTGACCACTCTTTTGCCAAATATACCTGCCATTTTGGCCAGAAATGGCATTGGTAATGACCGGGCCGGACCGTTAATGTCAAGCGTGTCAAATGTTTCAACGTGAACCTGAACTCGTGTTTTCCAATGCGAAACTGCGCACTGGCACGCACTGCGCTTGCAACACTCAAAAGTTATGCAACGGAAAAGCCGGGAAAATCGTTTTCGAGCGATTCCTGATGATGATGCCACAGCAGCAGCAGCAGCAGCAGAGAATGGTGTGGTGTGGTGGGGTGTCCTGCCTGATGGCCCAGAAACACTGACCGCACATTTTGCGGTGACATTTGGCGCGCGTTATGGTTTTGTAATTACCTGTAGCAATCTTTCCCTGCTTCAGGGAACTTTTTGTTGGGGCATTGAGTGGAAGGGAGGCTTTACGACATTTGGCAACAAATTTATGACCATTTGATTGCTGTTGACCAAGCTGCCGGCCGGCGCTATCGCTGCCTGGTCTTGGACCTACATTCCCGTTGGCGTTTTCTGTTTATGGTTTTTGTGGTACCAAAAATATTCCCGTTGGCGTTTTCTGTTTATGGTTTTTGTGGTACCAAAAATATTCAAAAGTTCTTTTTCCGACACATCTCCTCTCTTCCCGACTGGCAGGCAGGGCATTACGTGAGCGCATTTAAATGCCATTAATTGGCCATTAGTCGACGGCCGTCGATTACCGGGGTCTTGTGACTGCTGCTGCTATCAACATTTATCCGCTTACTTTGGCTTAAAAAGGCAACAAGTGATGAATGAATGACAAACAGAAGCAAAAGGAAGGAATAGTATTCTGTTAATCGAGAGCGGCTTAAATGGAGTAGCAGCGAAAAGTGTTTTCCATATTAAAAGGATGCGGAATATTGATTAATAGAGCTGTCTACTTTTTATAAACTGTCAATTGGGTTTTTGCACCTTTTGCGAACTCTAAATCTGGGATAAAATTCATTAGAAAAACCCGCTTAACAAATTTCAAGATACAGACAGATACAAAATGACTATCAAAATGCCTACCAAAATGATGGAAATTTATTCCAAAATCACGCTTGAATGTGCTCCCCCACAATTATTCATTCACCCACACCCCATACCACCCTAAAACAAATCGTGCGGAAGGCCAAAAGGGTCAGAGGCCAGTCTGTGTGTTTGTGTGTGTGTGCCTTGCGCCTATCCTTGGCTTTAAAAGCTTTTTAATTAAGGCTCTTCACACTCGCGCAAACTCGATTCTCCATTTCAATTCCGTGTGGCATGGCATTGTGCGGGCAATTATGCGAACAAAGATACTAAACAAATTGCCCCAAGACCTGAGCCACCGCATCCATCGAGAGACCGTTCCCCACAGCCTGCCTGCCTCCTCCCACCTTTCGCCCACTTTCACCCATCTGCAGCAGAGACAACACCTCCTTTGGCCCCCATCTCCTGGGGGTGCAAACAAATTGCCAACAATTCAATTCCAACCCCTTTTGCCGGTTCGCAGGACAAATGCAACAATTGGTTCACCGCGGTCTCTCTCTCTCTCTCGAGCGAGTAGCCAAGGACTCTATAAATCTATTTGGAAAGGCTGAGTAGAAGTCCTTTGCTATCTGGCAGCTGCCATGTGCCGCCTGCCACAGGCCAATCCTTGATTCCCATAGCTCCCGCCATTCATTAGGTGTCCTGTCCTGTCCTGCCATTCTATTCCGTTTTTAATTGACAATCAAGAGGATCCCCTTCTCTCTTTTTTTATTTCGTCTGTGTTGGCACAAAATTTGATTAATCTGCAGCTTAATCCTTCAGCGTCCTTTAGGTTATTACTTACTCAATTTTCATTTGATTGTTTTGGGATTGAAAAGGAGGAAAATGGGCTGTAGATTTTATAAGCAAATTCATTTGGCAAATTAAGTGCTGTGTCCTGTGTTGCAGTTTATTTTCTAGACTCATAAATTGAGTGTGAGGAGGGATTGTTGTGGGATTTTCTAATAGTTTTGGGATATGTTATTGGGTTTGTTGTGGTTGAAAAGGTTTATACAGAAAAGGGTTTAGCTGGAAGATGGTTGTTGAAATAAATCAATCAAAATCTCAATAAACTCTTGCATGAACCTTTGCACTTCCATAAAAAGGATTCTTAAATCTCTATTTTTGTCGGTTTACAGGAACCAATTCCATTGCTAGTAGTTCCGTTTACACTTTACAGGTCATAAAATGTTAATGTTTTGGCTGTAAAAATCCCCAGCTTAAGATTTAAGCAGTGCAAAGAAAATTACTAGCAAAGAAGAGGCATGAGCAGGGAGAATCAATGGCGAAAGAGAGTGCAAAGGTACGTGAAAATTATCAACAAGAAGTATAATTCAGACATAACCTTTAAACGCTGAATGTCTGCATTTCTGTTTGGGGGCAAAACGCAGATGAAACTTAAATTGAATTACTTTTGGACAACTTCCACACGCAAAAGTTGAACCGCCAGCGAAGCGGGAATGCAACCGAAGGATAACGTGAGTGCGTGGTAGAGGGGGAAGGAAGAAGGGTGTTTCCCCAACTCAAGATTCGTCTGCAGAGACACGGACTGGCTAAGGCCCTGGCTCCGCCGACTACTATAAATAATTATCTATTCCGGTCATGTCGGAGGGTCCGCACAAATGTCAACGTCTAAGGAAAAATCCTTTGCTGCTGCTTCTGCTGCCTCCGCTTGTTGCAAACATGTCTAAACTTGTCTGCAGCTGGTCCTGATGCTCCTGCAACAAACTTGTGGCCCTATAGCTCTACAGAAAATGGATAATAATTCAAGTTTACACGGTGAAAATTCGGAATAATTTGAGGTGATATATTAATTTTTGGGGAGACTTTTGGCTATTGAAATTTTCCTTGTTTAAAATTTTCATAGATTTCTTAAGATCTGGAGAGCGGTTTTAAATTGATAAGCTGTATAATTTAATAATAAATATTAAAAAGTAAAATAAATTTTGATAAATAAGCAATATACATATATTAATATATTATTATTTGCTATCTAATTTAAATTCACTTATTATTTTATTTATTTGTATTATTTTTTTGTTTCTTTCAATTTCGTTGACTATTAATATTTTCTATATTTTTTATTTATTTAGTTTTTGTATTAAGTTGAACTTTAAGTAACACAACATAAATTACCACGCTTTTATGCCACGCATAAACTTATTCAAAAGCTCATTTGCAATGCCTAACGCATCGTGTCGCTGTGTGTCGCTCTCTCACTCTCTACATCTGTCTCTCCGACTGTTGTGTCATATCTGTACCTAAAGGGAGGTATGTACTATATAAGAAAGAAATGGAAGAAGAATAGGTAAAAGTAGATAAGGAAGCAGCAGCAGTAGCAGCAGCAGCAGCTCCGGCGACGCAGATAGTAGTTAGAAGTTTTGTTTGCAGTTTTCGCAATTTCTAATTATGTCGTCGTCGCACAAGTGACTTTTTGAGGTTGAGTTTTTTCTCCCCCCTACCAGCACCCCCTCCTTTGTCCCTCTATGATGTAGAACATATTTCATCTTCAGCTTCATTTGTTGTTTAAAGTCCTTCGAGAGTGGAGGACCTACATGCATCGTTCCTTCCACTCCACTAGGGGGAATGTTACCACTTTACGTGGCAAAAATTTATCACTTCCAAAGGAAACGATAACTGCATGTCAGTGGAGAGACATTGCAAGTGTCACTTTATTATAGTTGTACGATTGTACACGAATTAAGCCAATCTACACATTTCCTTTCGATTTGTTTTTGAAAAACGGTTCCGAATATCTCTTACTTTTATTTTGGAAGATCCCTTATCGTTCTCAAACATAATCTTTTGCTATTTTCTTTTTCACTGAGTTCAACAGTTCAAACAACTCTAAATTTCCAAGCCTTAGGTTTCGGCCTAAAAACTGTAATTGCAGAGAAAGTGCACCAAAATATGCACATTCTTAAGCAAAACATTTAACAATAATTGAACACTCTTCATTTTGCATTAAGTCTTATGCTGCCAAGAGGTGTCAGTCTTTTTGTAAGCCTATGCAAAGAAAACTTTTCGTTACAAATTTATACTTGGGAATACGCAAAATATAAGGACCATTTAATCCAAAAGTACCAAAAAGTTCACTTAAATTGTTGAATTTTAAATTTTATATTATTCTAAGGTCGCATGAAATAATTTTCGTACTAACAGAACTTGTTACTCGCTTGCTTACAGATCTGTTAAAAAGCGGCAAACTTAACAGTGGTAAGCTCTGTTAAATTTTGCACTACATATAATACAATATATTATTTCAGGTACGTTTGAAGAATGGGTTTTGGCCAGAACAAGTGGTCAAATGCCCCATAGTGCACTCTAGCGTTTTCCCGGGCAAAAAGTTGTGTGAGCGTATGTGTGTGTGTGGGTTTCCGAGCAACAGCAACTGGTTGCATTTGTGAATTTTTCCTCTTTCGCTCTGTTTCGCCCTTTGATAGGCAGCAGTAAAAGAGACAGAGAGACACAGAGATAGAGAGAGACAGAAAGAAAGAACTTTGATTATAATCCCAAGTCCCTTGCCACAGACACACACCAGAAACAAACACACACCCACATAGGGCCAAACACACACAGATCCTGGCAGATAGATGGAGCAACAGATTTCTTGCTTATTATGTGCTCTTTGAACAGCATCAGCAGCGGCAGCACCACCAATCCCCCTATGGATACCCCATCCATTCATACCATCCTTCCTCCTGTGTGCGTAAAAAAGTTCCATTAAGAGCAAGTCCCCAAGTGCTTTAATGCTACGAATGTGTGTCTCATATCTCCTGTATCTGTATCTCCTCTTTGTGGGTGTGGCATTATGTGCAAAAATTATAATGATGTTCCATTATTAATCCAAGATAAACGTTACGTGAGCAGATTTCTCCATGAGCCACAAATATTTTCTACATGTTAAGTTCTTTGCTTATTTCACAGATCAAATACTTTTAGTCGCTTATTAGGGTCAACAAATAAGTAGATTAGGTCTCGAATTAAAGCTTGAAAATACTCAACAGTCTCACAGATAAATAAGAAGAGCTAAACCTCAAAGACAGATTACAGCACTTAGATTGTGTTCATAGATTTTTAAGAATTCACCCAGCCATTATTTCTAATCTTATAAATTTTATACAAAATTAATATTTTCCATAAAATTACACTGCATGCATTTTCCTTATTTATTCAAGCAAAATGAATTTCATTTAGTTAAATGTTTAATCGATTTAGGTCGTATCTGCTGTCAGTGCCAGCACACAAAATACATACAAATCTCGCAGCTTGAGTTGTGTTTACTTTATGCTCCAGTTACTCCTTGAGGAAAAGCCTTTTAAGCCTTTACACGCAGCAACAACTGCAACTGCAACTGTCATCTACTAGGATATATCTTTCTTTTTGGCACACAACAAGCAGAAAGTAGCACAACACAATGCCTGGGTAAGTCGTCCTGCTTGAAGACTTCGCAGCAGAGTCATAAAATTATGAAGGCAAAAACTTTTGAATATTCCGAGAGAGATAAAGAGAGAAGAGAGAGAGAGAAAGAGAATAAAATGACTTTTTAATAGGCCCTGTCGTCGTCGTCGTCCTCCTCCTCCTCATCCTCGTTACAGGACGCAGCACAAGAAATTGAAAAGCCAAAAACGACACGACAGACAGACCGACAAGACCCCCGCACAAAGGTAAATAAAATCATGCAAAATTTACAGCCAGACCGGGGGCCAGAAAATACATATATCTGCGTGGAGGTCCCTGAGTAATTTACACGTGATTATCGACTGTGTCGTTGTGGGTATGTTCCCCAGAAATAGAACAACTTTGTCAACGCACCGGGCGCGAGGCGTTCCAGAGGGGTCTGCAATCATTATTCCGCTCGAGCGGCGCACGACGGTCCAACCAGCCGTCTGTATACATTATCATATAAATTCGAAGCGAAGACAATAATAAATTCAAGCGCGCTGTACGTGGCACACGCAGAAAGCATTGCCTATTTGCAGGCGTCCATGCATATTTGAGATTTTTCCCCTGCGAGAGCGCCCGGTCGGTCCTGGGGCGTAACTCCTGAGTGCTTGGATAGAGATGAGAGCGTAGAAAAATATGTGACACAGTTGCTGGAATTTTTGCTTTTTGGGAAGACAGTGAAAAGTGATTCCAAGAAGAGTGATTTGGAAATGGAATTCGAAAAGTTAACCCGAGACTGTGACTTTGGGAATGCTCCTCTGTTCATCTCTAAGGTTTCGCTGCCTCCCCATTGCCGTGACGCTCTTTCCATCTCTAACCGTTGCCCATAAAATACCGCTGCTTATCAATGCTGCTGTCATCTTAATTTGTCCTGGCCACGCCACCAAGTATGCAACACTTTGTGTGTGCAATGACCTATTTAGGAATTCTGCCTCATCAGAGATTTGTTTGCAATAGGAACGGGTAGCACCAGAAGCACCAGACTTTGGGGTCAAATCAATTGCCAGAAAATTAAAATTCCACTCGAGTCTGCCGCCTGTGTCTGTGTAGTACTCGTACTTGATGTCGTAGTAGAAAGGATGCGCTGTATTAGAGAAGTTCCGAATCCGATTTAGTTGCTCAATGAACCTCAACCCTCGGATTTTATCTGAGTCTGGCAAACTGCAGCTGCAAAACTACTTCACATTCGACTTCAATTCCGAAATACACGACAATAAATTCTGAAATAAATTTATTTTCCCCCCACACACATACAGAGCGAATCGAAGGTTCAAGGAAAACTTGAACCTGACAGAAAACTTTTCTGCTCTCCGAAGCAATCAATTTTTACGACAGTTTAGTTTCTACAAAACTCTTGACAATCAATGGGGGAAATAGTTTAATTAAATGCGACTACCAAAGGAATTGCAGGCTATAAAGTGGCTGGGGGAGCCTCTATCCACCATAGCATTAAACGTTAGGCGGAACTGTCAGCCAACTCGTGAGCCATTAGCCCAACAAAAAATAAAAGAAAACTAGCAACTAACGAGCATAAGCTGCAGGTGGAGTTCAACAACCCCTCATCATTTCACAATACATAAATGCAATGCAATGCAATGCCAGTGTCATAATTCGGCAAGTCATGAAAGCCAGTCAGGGAGAGAGAGAGAGAGATTGGCGGGGGCGGACTGTTCGAGGCGGTAATTTGTACAGCCATAGGGCGTAAATCACCATCAACAGCAGTTAAATATAATAGGCAGTTGTACGGATGTACGGATGTAAGATGTGGTAGTAGGAAATGTTCGCACAAAATTCCAGTCTTGCTCTTGGTTGTGCATTTTGAATGGGAAAAGCTGAAAAATATATACTTTTTTGTGTGTATTTCAGCTGTTCTGCTGTATGATTTTGCATTGGTAGACTGACATATATAAGAGACATTTTATTACCTAAAGGTGCGTTTGAGAGGTGTATAAAATGTTTTGGGTGTAGATATCAATTTAAATATGAACGAGAAGGGACGTGTGAGACGCTTCTTACGCGTCACAACTTTTATACCCGGCACTCAGTACTACATCTGCCCCTTAGCGGTTATTTGTCAAATTTTACATTTTTTCTTCATCTGTCATCTACATCAACAACACTACTCACACCAACACTCGCGGCAGAGGCATTGGCCGCACACAAAAAAAAAAAAACAAATATAAGCTGCGGGACGGGGTGGCTTAAAAGTAGGCAGAGGCAGAGGCCGAGTGAAGCAGAAGCAGAGTGTGAATAAGAGAATGTGAAAAGAACAACAAAAGGTGCGGGACAGGGTGGGTTTAGCCACTGGAAATTAATTTCTCCATTGTGGCTTTAATAATGATCCGATCGGATCCCAATTTGGTGATCTGGTAGATATGGTCATTCCCTACGGAATGGTTTTAGTTTTCTTTTATCTTCAAAATTGTAGATTTGGGAAGTGGCTCATTTTTGAAATACACTTGTAACAGTGTAAGCATATAGAAGTCTGGATGCAAAATTTGGTGGCTCTAGCTTTTATGGTCTCTGAGATCCAGGCGCTCATAAGGACGGACGGACGGACGGACAGACAGACATGGCTCAATCGACTCGGCTATTGATATTGATCAAGAATACATATATACTTTATGGGGCCGGAAATGTTTTCTTCTGTGCGTTACATACAACCGTTATTCCCCACAAATACAATATACTCTATTTACTCTTCGAGTACCGGGTATAAAAACAAACTTAAATAAGTGCATTCAAATTGCATTTTACAAATGTATGTACATACATATGTTTATTAAAAACAATGTTTTATCTAAGAGATATTTTTATATTTCAATGATATCTTTATTTTCCTTACAAATAATAACCAGCAACCATATATATGAAAAATTTTCCATCTGTATAGAAACTTGCAGCTGAAAGATACTTTTACATATATATTTTTACAATTTTCATTTGTGCTCCCCATTTCAATAGCCATACATATCTCAACCAGTAATATTATATAAGCTGTTGCACAATAAAAAGTATCTCATGGGTTTTGCCTTTACAGCGCTACACACACACACCTGTCTGTCAATCCACCTTGACAACGCCACTGTCATCAAATATTGCACAAAATCTGCATAAAACATATTTTGCCGGCAACTTCCGCACTACAAAAGCCATGCACATGATAATGGGAGCGGAGCTCGGTGCTCCAGGCAGGCTATGGCTATTCTCCCAAGCACTTGACGGGCTTTCCAATAGAAATAGTCGACAAGCCATGTGACTCTATATGTACGAGTACGAGTACGTATCTGCATGCTGGTTTCACGCATCCTAAAAGTGCACATAAAACGTATTTAGGATACAATGGCGCGTAATCTATGCCACTCGACTGGTAGCAGCAGATACTCAGATACATTTTCCATGGGGCCAGGCCAAATCCAAATCGAAAAAGTGCACAGCGCATGAATTTTGTTGTACGCGAGTTTTTCAACCCGGCATTTTTATGATTGCTATGTAAATGCAAACAACATCTAAAGGAAAACTAGGAAAACTCTACGAAACAATACAAAACGAAGCAGCGAGGCGTGGCAATCTTTTGTATTGTTTCGAGGCGATTTTCCTCCCAAAGCTCTGAACAGTCAACAATGCTGCTGCTGCCACCCGCGGGAGTACGCTTACGGAATACGAACAAACTCAAGTTAACTGAACTTTTCTTGCATTTCTTTTGGCGTAGCAAAAAACAGAACTTCGGAAATAAGAACAGAACAACATGAAAACACATGAATGAAAAAGTGCGCAAATGTAATGAGAATCCCGTGATGGAAAGGCAACACGAAACAAGATTGAGAATAGAAAAAAGACTTACCCTCAATGGTATCAACGGTATTGTTCACCATTTTTAGATTGTTTTTTTCGCTCCTTTTTCAATGGAATGTTAAGGAATAATACGATAAAGATGTAGGGTTTGTCACGATAATCAAATTGAAGTACTGTAAAATAAAGAATACGTATAAAAATATTAGAAAGAAATAATATGTAAAATGCCAAGAAAATCAGATAAATTCAGATTAAGGTACATAAGAACTCTCTTTCTCTTCTTAGAAGGTCTATAAGTTTAAATACAATATTAACCCAGTTGCCGTTCATAAATCTTATGCAAACCCAATGTGCTAATCAAACACAAGTCACGGGTTGCTTAACTTCCAGCTAAACCGCCAACTAGAACGTGTATTATATTACACATTTAGCGTGGGAAGCATATCCATAACCAGATTCTTAAAAAAAAACATTTCAAACCAAAGTGGAGGAACAACCGCCACCCTGTCAGATGTCAATCAAAGATCAATTAAAGTCAATTGCTGACAGAATGGCAAACCTGAAGAAATAGCCCTAGCTCGCACCCCATACAAAAAATGGTACTATGGCACACTCATTTAACTTAATTTATTACCCTTTAGGGAGAAAACCCAGACACGCGTTGCGACGGGACCAGGACACACATGAACAGTTAACAGATTTATGCAGCGTGCATTGATTTGTTTATGGCTACTGAAATTTATGGCAAACAGAGTCTCCATAACAAGATGCCATAACTACAGAGTAGGCGGGAATGTGCAGTGAACCAATGTGCTGTTAACCTCTGGATCCTCTTTGTTTGTCTTACTCTCTCTAGATGTCATTCTTCCTTTCTCTTGCTGCCTGCTGAATCTCCCCACAGTTCCGCTCTCTTCTTTTTCCACCCTTTCTTGCTTACGGTTACCGTTTTCCTGTTATTTGTATGGACTTGGTAATGGTCGTCTTATTGGATTCAACAACAGTAGTAGGGAAAACAGAGAGAAAAGGACATTTGTGTATGCGAACGCGGGTATACCCTTAATGAGTTCCATAGAAGTAAATATATCCTAACTGAAGAAAATAGTAAAGTGCGATAAGTCTGCACAATGGATATTGATACCACATTGATTACACATTAAAATGCTTGTATTACAATTTCTTAAATAAAGGCACACATACTCCTCTCCACCTCTATTTCAAGATCATCCACAAAACGGCAAGTACCCCTCCAACCATTCCTCAATTGTAGCTCTCTCTCGCTGCCTCGCTCACTTCACTCCGTTGTTGAAAAGAACAGGCCGCGGCGGCAAACAGCAAACAAAGCACAATGCCAATAAGAGGAGTGACAGGCCACAGGCAGAAATACAGTAAACTGAAAAGCAGTAAATGCTTCAGGCGCCGCAGTTTCAGATGCTCTTATTTATGTCCATATGTATGTATTTGTGCACATATGAATGTATGATATAGTCCCCAGATCGTTCCGTTCTGATATATAAACTGCGTGTAGTCAAGAACTGTATATCAATGTGTAGCAATTGTTTTATGGGTCAAAGATCAAAAATATTCTAGAAAGGGTATACAAGCACTAGCACTCGAACACTCACACACAGTAACACTCGCAGAAAAACTGCACATCGATCATTACCTCAAATAAGAACAACAAAGAGGGACAGGGGAAAAAACTGGGAATGCGACTGCGACGCAACAGCGCTGCTGCCAAGGCAACACAAACTTCATTTCCAAACAACAAAAGCACAGAGAAGAGGGGGTTGTGAAGGTGTTGTTGCAATTGCGCAGTGGGCAAAATGGAGAAAAGGGATCTTGCACCGGCTCAAACCGGATTGCAGTTGTTTCTGCATTCTGCTTGCACTAAAAAAACTTACCAACGACAAAGCTGCACTCTGTACTAACTCCACAAACAAAGGGTTTACGTTAACACACGCACAATTGGCACAATTAAACACAAAATGCACAAGTTAAACTTATTATATGTTTTGTAACGGGAATTATGTGAGCTTTGTGTATGCTTTCGTTGTGATCGCGGCGACGAAAATTGAGCGAATGGGCAAGGAAGAAACGATAAAGCAGAAAGGAAAACTAAAACAGCGGCCGCCAGAGTAGAATGAAGTAGGGTGAAGCTTGCATGCTCAGTGAGAGCGGCAAACGTCACTCTCATCTCTATTCTCTCTTCAAAATATGGGAGAATCCGTTCGAATTATTGAGCTTGGAAGTGGTATAGTCAGAAAACAATTTACATACCGTAGATGTGGTATCTACATATATATTTACAGTGCAAACACTACTGCTATAACATAATAAATTGCAGTGAGAGAGGCTCTTTTGCCATGCCTCACCCTAAATTAATGTACTATGATCGTCAGCTGTTTTTTTTGTTGTTTTCGGGGAAGCTGCGCTGCAGGAACTTTTAGCATTGTTTGACTTTGGCGGTTAAAATTCAAATTCAAATTTAAAAATTTGATTTCAGTTAGACCTCAAACCGGTTCCCAGGGGAACAAAGGGAACATGAGCGAAGGTGTATTTCACTTCCGTTTGAGTTCTTTCCAATTGAATCTCTTTCTTTTTGTTTGTTTTGCTCTTGTGGATGAATGAAATCATCACTTGTGATCCAGCTGTGCGAGCTGTGTCACAACATCAACAAATGATGATAGCAGTTGGAGCTTGAATAGAGTGCTCTTATCAGCACTTTGCAACCTGCAACGGTCAGTCGTAGATAGGTCATAAAACCCAGCAGAAAAGAGTATCTGTCTAGAGATAGTGGGGGGCTAACAAAGTGGAGTGGGATGTGGAGTACATTGAACCCTCAGAGAGATGACACCCACAACCGTAACAAAATGCCAGCCTGATTTCTCACCTACATTGCAATTACCAATTACTACTCGGGGAGGCAGAGACTGAGGCCTGCCTTTCTTTTTTCCTTTATTAGAGGCACACAATAAGGTGGGGTGGGGTGCTGGGTGTTGGGGTTACCACGGTTTAAGTGGTAAGACAAATCAATTTATCCGCCGGCTAGGCTACCTGCTGGGAGATACTCTCATAAAAAGTGAAATTTGATCGAATTGCCGGTAAAACTTGTCCACGCACCGTAGAAATAATGAAAAAACGAGTTCACATGCGTAGACAAACAGACAGAGGAGATTTTCTCCAGAAAACAAGCTTTGAATTTAAATAAAAATTGCTAAACAATTTGCTCCAATTAAATGAGAGTGAGTGGAGGGGTGCATAAAAGGTGCACTTAAAACGCCAACTAAACCAAGAAGCTGGGCTTAAAACGCAAAAAATGTCTTTGCTGAATCAGTAAGGCAACAAAAGAATAAGAATCGACAATAAAATCCATAATTGACTTACCTGCAAGACAGTCGCAGAGGGGCCTGGTGCAGGGGGCACATTAAAAGATCTTACTCCCCGATGTCGTCTGGATATAAGGCCTTTTATGGCAGTGCCGAAGGTCGCCTCCATGACAGAGGCAGGACAATGAAACGGGAAGCAACAGGCTATTTATATGTGGGCGTTAACAACAACAACAACAACAAGAACAGTGCAAATGCTAATTTATATGGACAAATGATCATTATTACGTTTTTACTTACGCTTTTACATTACAGCGTAGTTCACAAAACTCGCACAATAAGCGCCACTGTGCAAGCTACATGTATGTATATGTCGATACATCGATAGAGAATAGACAAAAATACTAAGATAATTAATTTAAAATGCAGGGTGCGTGCAAAAGTCGCTTGATCAAAAATCAAATTCTTCGATGTTGGCCTTCCTTTTCAATCTTATTAGCCAACAAAACTGTCAGCTTACAGACAATTTATTCATCAATCGCTTAAAATTATAGTTTCAGGGCTGAGAGTATTAGCTTGCCAATAACTTTAAACGGAATATGAAACTCGTGAAATATAATTAACCATAAATATGACGGTATATGCTTTGACACTTTTTGGTATATTTTATAAGTCGAATTTATATGTACGGTATATTTTTTTCTATTTCATTCTATTTCTAGTGTTCGTTCGGCAAACAACTCTGTTTTGAGTTCAAAATTGTTAGTAACATTTGTACCTGGTCAATGCGGACTCATCGTTTGCGACCAACCATTTTCGCTGTGGCGATTAAATTTAAAATAAAAATCTATTTTTTTGGCAAACTCGTTTTTGAATTATAAATTTTCAGTAAAATTTTGTTTCTAATATTCAGCATAACATAAAAAACAATTTCGATGTAGAGATTAAATACAAAAAAAAACAATGTACGATATATGTATAATCTTATATTTAATGAATTTCATCGGTCTATTAAATTCCAAACTCCCATACGTATGCTTTTTAATATCCCTAGAGGACGTTCTCTCTTCTCCGTTGGAAATTTTCTCTCTCCTTTGAAGGAATATTTCTCTCTAGCAACATGGTAATTTTCATCGCAACAATGAGCACTTATGTATTTTACCGTTTGCAACATAAATTGTATGGACCAGCAACATGCTGCGAAAAGTTTTGCAGCACTGTTCCCCAATATTTTTCTTGGAATAAGCAACGTTTAGTACCCTTGGAGGGAAGGATGTCCTCGAATTGAGAAAATGCTGGAAATCTTTGGCTCTAATCAATGGAAATACAAGTAAATCTGCGTTGGAGGGATATCTTAACAAGTTTTGCACAATATAGAATCATTAAGCCATTATTATGTTTAGGAGCAGCTTTGAAAACGAAATGTTAATATTAAATAATGGAAACAAGGTACACAAAGGAACTCGGTACTACTCGGTGGCCAGCAACAAAGTGTCAAATAACGTAACAAAACATTCTACAAACGTTGCGTTTAATTATTCGTTTTTTTCTAACCCTTTTAGGGTTATCGCTAATTTGGTAAACAATTAAATAAAAGATGTCATAAAGAGTAGGCCAACCTTGTGGCGAATGTATTGTACAATAGTAGAAAATTGTAGTTCCACGGCTGAGAGTCTTAGTTGGATGACAATATTAAACAGAATCATTGACCGAGACCGATTAACCTTCTGTTGACCAATGGGTGTTTAAGTTCAAACTAAGAAATTGATTAAACTTAAATATTTTTAGAGCAGTTTAGCTGAATGAAACGTAGCCAATTCGAATTTATTCGTAATCGATCCGAGATTAATAGCGTTGCAAACAAATAATTGTTTTAGAGACAGAAATTCGGTCGAAAAGAAAGATCGCTGATGACAGAGGAGTGGGTTCCTTCGAAACAGTCACAATCTCAATGAATTACTTTAAAAATTTGCAGATTATAGAGACCGAGAATGTATATAGTACATACAAAACATATATAAAATTACATTTTTAAAGCTGAGAGTCCTAACCAGCTGGTAATATTAAATTGAACATCAAAATCGAGGAAAATGATTTTAGACTCACGGTATATTTTGAAAATGAAAAAGTATATTTTGGTATATTTTTGATGCCCTCACGGTATATTTTATCGATAATTCCGCCAATCAGTGTACGTGGATGTCACGGCACAACAAAAAAAAAACACGACAAACAAAATAGAAAATTAAACTAAACTAATTAACGCCATGGAAAACCTCAACTAGAGAAGGCAGAGCGGCCTTTGCGGTAGATCAATTAAAGATATATTTTATAGAAAATTGCCGAGCAGGAGGCAGCAGCGGATCGACCCAAATAAATGTGCCCCTGAGTCAGTTTTCCCTCAGAGCTGATAAAACCGTCACAGTGCACAACAAACCAACGAATCGATCCAAGTTCGGACGATTCCCCCTACCTCTCCCCCCTGCCACTGCTAATAATTGATAATGGCACCGACACGCAGACCCAGCGATGGCCTGCTGGCCCGCGTCAATTTCCCATTGTATGCCGTGGATATGCTGACCAGCCGCCACATTCTGGTGGCCGGCGGTGGTGGTTCCAGCAAGACGGGCGTTGCAAATGGCTTTGTAAGTGGTAGCACATAATCTAATCCTCGACTTATGATTGATTTTGCAGGAAATCTATGAGTTGTACCACAATGGCAGCCACTTTTGTGCGGAGGAAGTGCTGCGCCATGAGACGGGCGCGAATGTGGTGATGAATTTCGCGGTGCGGAACAATGGACGTAGGGGCTATCTGTGTGCTGGGCAGGAGGCGCATTGTCAGATGTACTATGTCCAGCCGCGCATCGAAACTGAGGAGGATGGCGACAATAAACCCAATCCCGTGGAGCGGCCCCATGAGAACGGGAATGTTAGGCAGCGAGGAGGTGCAGCTGGAGCGGCAGCCCATTCGGGTGTAGAGTTCATAGCCAATGGCCATAAGCCACCCACCACGGCTGAGGATCTACTTAAGCAGTTCCAGCGCCTGCGCTTCGACATCCAGGCGGCGGATGTGGTGCAAACGGATTTCCTCAAGAGCTCAGAGCCACTGCAGCGGGTGGTGCGCATCAGTGGCAATGGCCGGCTAATGGCCACTGGCGGCACCGATGGAAAGCTGCGCATTTGGGCGTTTCCACAGATGACACTGGGCGCCGAGCTGCCGGCGCATAGCAAGGAAATCGATGACCTGGACTTTAGTCCCGACAGCAAATACATTGCGAGCATTTCCAAGGACTCGCAGGGACTGGTGTGGGACCTGAGCACGGGCAAGCTGCAGCACAAGCTGCAATGGCAAACGCCCGAAGGCGCCAAGTATCTGTTCAAGCGTTGTCGCTATGGCACCGTGGAGGCGCGCAAGGACAACTACCGGCTGTTCACCATCACCAATCCCCTGGGCAAGGTGGGCAAACAGCGGGGATATCTGCAGCACTGGGACTGTGCCAGCGGCAAGCTGCGCCAAGCGGTGGCCATCGATGAGAGTTTATCCTCGCTGGCAGTGCGCGATGATGGCAGATTTGTGGCCGTGGGCACCATGTTCTCGGGCAGCGTATCCATGTACATAGCATTTAGTTTGCAGGTGAGTGAGCGAGCATAGACGTTAGTCCATAAAACAAGATGAAATATTTCTTTTTTTGCAGCGCGTTTTGCACATTCCTCATGCTCACTCAATGTTCGTGACGGGCCTGCAATTTCTGCCCATAACCAATGAGGAGGGTCCACCCATCTCGAGCGATACAGAGGCGGCTGTGCTGTCCATCTCTGTGGACAATAAAGTCTGCATTCATAGTCTGGCCCAAAGGCGTAAGCATAGGAAATCCTTTATACGAATTTGTGGCACATTTTAACACATTTCTCTCTCTCTCTCCATTTTAGGCTCTATTCCTGTCTGGTTGGCCATTGCCTTTATGATTGTCATGATATTCGCCGTGTTTGTGCTTTGCTCCTACATTGGCATCTGATGGGAGGTGGAGATGCCGCATAGTTGGGCGACACGTTAAATCAATTTGCATTATTAGTTTGTAAAGCAAGGTTTAGTTTTTTGTAATAGGCCCCAAGACCCACACCCAAACCCATCCCGTCCCGTCCCGTCCCCTCTCTCTCGTTAATTAATTTAAGTGTATAGTTTTTTGTGCCCCGCTGCCTTATCTCCCACACGAACTGCAATCTTTTTTGCTTAATTATATCATAATTCTCCTTATCTCTCGCTCTGACTCTCCCCCTCACCACACCACTTGGCAGCTCTGCCATAATTGTAAATGATTGTTTTGATTCTAATATTAATTGGTGTTTAGTTGTATGAATCAAACAGGTGAATGAATGGACTGGACTGGTGCCTCGACTGCAGCAGTTCCAGCAGTCAAATTACAACAACTCATGTAAAACTAATTTTTTATAATCGAAATGTTTGTTAACCGAATACAGGTGGAAGGGGACAATCCCCCCCACACATTCTACTGAATGAACGAGCTGTTTGATGGTTTATTGGCTGGAAAAGACAATTGCTTTAAAGGAAATATATTTGAGAATTGTACTAAGACAACGAATTTTGTATATTCTAGTCGGTGCGATTACGCGATGGCTAGCCGCTGAAGGTTTTCTACGATTTGACGAGTATTATGAGACATCTACCGACCAATCCTTCACCAGGGACGATGCTAACAGATTTATATAGCACAAAACCCTGTATGGTTTCTGGGATCGAATCGAATTTTGAAGCAGTCGTTTACGGTCTATTAGACTCCATATTCTGTAATCAAATTTCGTTTGCTTTTTGGATAAGGTGCCGATTAGCCTAGTCAACAATCAATTAACCAAGGTGCTGTCATGGCCGAGCCGCATGCTAAGTGCAGCTTTGTACGCCAAAGAGAAGCGTGCATCCATCGATTGCATAGATAAAGAGAGCGAGGTCGAGTGTTAGAGAGAGCGCAGGAGCGCAGAAGTGTAGAGCTTCAGCAAGGTAAGCATTATTCAAGCATTATATTTTGATGAAGATTCGCAGTTGCGTGAGAAACAGCTCGCTGTGAGGTCTCCAGAGAACTGCTGTGGTTACACTAATCGACACGATGTTGCCGCTTCGATCCAGACTAACTTTTCCTGAAAGAAATGGTTTGATGATAATTTCTTGTTTTTCTATACCAACTTTGTATACCCGGTACTCGAAGAGTAAATATGGTATATTGTATTGTGCACAAAGTGTCCTATTTTAGCAATAACAGCTGCGCAGCGTCTTGGCATGGAATCCACTAAGTCCAGGCATAGCTTTTGGGGAGCTTTGGGCCAGGACTCTTAAATTTGTTCTCAAAGTGATCCTACAGTTGGCTTGGAAGCAGCAAGTGCCTTTTGGATGGCGGACCACAAACTTTCGATTGGTTTCATGTCAGGCGACTGTGCCGGCTACTCTAACACGTTCAGTGTTGGCCCCGAACCGTTCCTTTGCTTTCATGCTTGGGTTATTTACCGGTTGAAAGACCCATTCTAGTGCCATTTCATATTCTGCAAACGGTAGCATCACAGTCTCCATGATATCCACGCACACGTGCTGATCCTTGATGGTTTTTATTCAATATATTGAACCTAATCCATACTAAGAGAAGCAGGCCCATACCATTCAATTAAACCTCTTATTTTTAATGGTTTTCTTTGGTATTAAGTATGATCGAGATCTTTACTTATTACTCATCTGACATTAAAATTTTGCTCCATTATAGGGAGGTCCAATTGGCATGCTCCCTTGCAAACATCATGTGCTTAGTAATATGTTTTTTTGGGCAGCAGGCTTTTAGGCTATGTTGTCTAAGATATATCCAAACTTTCTAGCCCGTCGCTTTCATTTTAAGTTTTTTTTTTAAGCTCGATAGCAGGCTTGAAGGGAACCTTCTTGCTGTCACGAATCAGCCTTTTGACCCTAAAAGGGGTCATAAATCGTTTTCATCCTCGTGTTTTACACTTTTCTTCATAGTTTCATCATTTTATTGAAACATTCTACCAATTGACCAAATTCTCTGTAAGTTTTTACTTCAAATATCGCGCTTCTTCGCATTTCAGAGCTTTCCATGTCTTATCGAAATGATTATTATTAGCTTTTATGATAAAATCAATGAAATATTAGTCAAAACTAATAAATACGTGGTTTATACAAAGTCAATCCCGCGAAATTACGGAGACTCACTTAAAATAGTGCTAATGGTGCTATTATTTGCTTCGCCATATTTGTGGTATTATTTCTTTAAGTAAAAAAAATAAATATAAAGACATAAATTTGAAGAAAGACAACACCTTTTTTGGTAATGGGGAATACTTAACTATATGAAAAAACTAAAAATTTAAACAAATCGAACGGAGCTGCTCGTAGGAGCAACATCTAGGAGAGAAAGGGAAAACAAAATTTCGGAAATAAAAGTACATTTTTGAGCCGAAGTTGCCTTAGCAAAAACTTTCAGTTCGTAAATATAAAGCAAAAGTACCATTAACAGTTATTCGATTCACAAAACAAAAGCAAACAAAACACTGGCTGATAAGCAATACAAGGTGTTGTTGTTATCATGGACGACGACGAAGACGACACAACGGTTTGGAACTGGCAGAGAGTAAAACCAAGAAGCCAAAGGCGATCAAGAGACAAAACCAAGTCTCTCAGCACGCCAAATAACGGAAATGAAGATGAAAACGAAGCACTGGACATGATAACTGAAGGTACCTTAGATGAATCTGCCAAGCCGCCACCTATATGCTTATCTGAAGTCAGTGACATAAAAGGAATGCTAGTTTACCTCGAGAATTCAATTAAAAAAGAGCTTTTCTTTTATAAAGTACAACGCGATGGTCATGTGAGAGTTATGGTAAAGTCTATTGAAGAATACAGGAAACTTCAGAGTTGTTATTAAGAATTGGCTCTTCTCAACGGATATCGACTTAATCAAACAAGATGTGGAGTCCAAAGGTCACGCTGTTAAAAGAGTCATTGAATTTGTTCTACTTAGACATTGAGCCCAACAATAAGAACTTAGATATTTACAAAGTTCAACTCATTGGTAACACAGTTGTTAATATATACCCCGTAAAACCAAAGAAATCGTTCAGTGGTTTCGTTGCCAGGAATTGGGACACACAAAGTCATATTGTGCCAAAACTCACAGATGTGGGAAATTCTCTCTTAACCATCTCAGCAACATTTGCCCAAAAGATAAAGAGCAACCACCTGAGAAACACCAAAGATGACAATAATAAAAATGATCTTGCTGCATCTCAATCATTTGCTCCGTTTAATAAGTCGACCCAAGTTGCTGCAGGACTTAGTACCTCGAACAAGTCTCTAGAAAGAATCGAACAGCTTCTAGAAAAACAATCTCAACTTACCAATAATTTACTTAACATGATAATGTTACTTGTAAATAAGCTATGCAAATAAATCTAAACTAGTAATATGGAATGCCAATGGGCTTTCCAACCATGGAAATGAAATATCTTTATTTTTAAAAACGATTGCCATTGACGTCATGCTTCTTTCAAAAACACACTTCACAAGCAAATCTTTTTTTAGAGTTACTGGATACGACACAGTAAGAGCTGACCATCCATCAGATAGAGCTCATGGAGGTGCTGCAATTATTGGCAAACAAATTTCAAATCATGGACAGTACTAGGGAAACGCTGTGCAGGCTGCCACAATTCAGATAAAATGCATGCACGCAGATGTATCAATAACAGCGATTAATCTCCCACCAAGATTCACAATAAAAGAACTCGATTTTAACAACTTTTTCCAAGGACTGGGAACAAAGTTTATCGTGGGAGGCAACTTCAATGCCAAACATCCATGGTGGGGATCCAGATTGGCTAACCCGAAGGGATCCGAGTTATACAAATGCGTACGAAACAATATAATAACAACTTTGTCAACTGGTGTGCCCACATACTGGCCAACTGATGGTCGAAAAATTCCAGATTTGATTGATTTCGTAGTATTCTCTGGAATCCCACAGTCACACATGCGAGTAATGGAGAGCTTTGACCTTAACTCAGATCATTCTCCAATAATAGCAACTTACAGCACAATAGCCCATATGTTGGAAAAGGTCTATAAAGTCATTACAGCCTCTACAGACATTAACGCATTTAAAAGCTATTTAGACTCAGCTATAAGCCTGGACATTTCGTTAAAAACAGAAGAGGAGATAGACTATGCTGTGGAGCTTTTCACAAATACAATTCATAATGCGAGCTACAGAAACACGAATCATGCTCTTAATCATCAACAACCAAACCAATTGTACCTTTCAACCGAACTTCGACAAAAAATACAAACTAAAAGGAACCTGCGAAGACGCTGGCAAGAAACTCACTACCCTGCTAACAAAAGATTATACAACAAGGCTGCATCTGAGCTTAGACAACTGCTGTCGAACTTACGCAATGAATCTCTAGCTGCGTATCTGAGAAACTTAGACCCTAATTCCAGCAACAATNAGCTTTTCACAAATACAATTCATAATGCGAGCTACAGAAACACGAATCATGCTCTTAATCATCAACAACCAAACCAATTGTACCTTTCAACCGAACTTCGACAAAAAATACAAACTAAAAGGAACCTGCGAAGACGCTCCGTTCTTTGAGTGATGGGACGATTGTTTTCTAATATGTTGTTCCGACGTAGACTCGAATCTGTTGACGACAGCTTGAATGCGTTACTTAGAGATCGACGCATAGACTCTTTGAATCTGGGATTAAGGTCGTTGTTACTTATGTTGGATACCTCCCGATGATTTATGGATTTCTTTGGTCGATTTTCGGTGAAAGGTTCTCAACGGAAATGTGCAGAGATCATTATGATCCTAAAGCCAAACAAAATAGAAACGGAATTGACATCATACCGTCCCATTAGTCTGTTGACAATGTTCTCGAAAGTGTTTGAAAAAATACTATTGAAGAGAATGTTGCCAATTTTGGTCGAACTTTCCATCATTCCTGAATAAACAATTCGGATTCAGGAGAGGTCACGGGACCCCTGAGCAATGTCACAGGGTTTTTAATGATATATCCTCGGCATTTGAAAACAAACGAGAAGGGACGTGTGAGACGCTTTTTACGAGTCACAAATTTTATACCCGGCCCTCAGTACTACATTTTTTCTTCATCTGTCATCTACATCTACAACACTTCTCACGCCAACACGCTCCTTTAGCTCGGCACCCTCCCCTAGAGCCACACACTGCAGAGTCAGGGCAGAGACGCGGCAGAGGCAGAGACGTGTCTGCGCGAAGCAGAGTGTGAATGAGAGAATGTGAAAAAAACAAATATAAGCTGCGGGACGGGGTGGGTTTAGCCACTGCACATTAATTTCTTCATTTTTGGCTATAATAATGATCCAATCGGATCCCATCTGGTTATCTGATAGATATGGTCATTCCCTACGAAATGGCGTTTTTAGTTTTCTTTTATCTTCAAAATTGTAGATTTGGGAAGTTTTCGCCCTTTTGCGGGGGCGGGAGGGGGCGTGGCTCATTTTTTAAATACACTTGTAACGGTGTGAGCATATAGCAGTCTGGATGCAAAATTTGGTGGCTCTAGCTCATATAGTCTCTGAGTACTAGGCGCTCATCAGGATGAACGGACGGACAGACGGACGAACAGACAGACATGGCTCAATCGAGTCGTCTATTGATGCTGATCAATAATATACAGTTGCAAAAGAAATAATAGCACCACTACAACACATTTTGTTCTTAGCTAAAAAAAAAATATATTTACTGTTGCGATTTCCGAAACTTTCCTAAAACGTTGGTTTGGATCCTTGAGGATAAATCGTGTCGGGTAGTGTAATTAGTATAGTGAGCTATTATTATCATTATTTTTATGCTTTCATTGATTTAGTGATCAATTTTTTGGAAATTATTTAAATGCTCAACTTCTCTCCAATGACTGTTTTCGTTCCAATACCATGTCCATGTGGCATTCGACAGATCTTTTTTTTAAACTCATTCTCCTACCACATGACATAACGGAGGTACTAGTAAATACTATAGTCATGCTCCAATTTCAGTTTAGAAATTCTGCAAGATCTCATCTAGATTTGAATTTACCAACATCGCCATGGAATTTTGGTATCTAAAATCGATAAAGCGATAAAGTACAAATATGCGTCCGGAAGAGTGCGCTTGCTGCAAACGCCTTTTACCAATGTCAAGCTAAGTCATTAAAATTCTATTAAGAACACATATAATTAAAATCGAATATATATTTTAATTCAATTGTGGATTGTATATTCTGTACAACTTTACAGTTGATGGCTGTAGATTTTTGAGGAATCCCATCCCCATTCACTTGCTGAATACTTTTGTATTCTTTTTGGCACGAATAATAGTTTGAATCATTCATGTTCGTACTATGTAAGTAGTAAAACACTTTCATATAACAGCAATTCTGCCCGATCCGGATTTCCGTTGATTATCTTGTACAAGTCAGGTCTATGGAACGCTTTCCTAAAATGTAAATAAATTGTATAAAACATATAGACTAATTCTGAACAAGATACAAACAATTGCAGAACATTTCAATGCGATAGTCGTCAATGCAATGAGAGTTACTCTCGTATTTGTCGGTTCTGGTCACAGGACCCAGCAACTTCATTCGTGGCTTGAGCAGGACGCTGGCATCGAAACGCCCCTCACCGCGTCGCACCTTTAGGCGTACCCTTATCTGATAGACGGCTCGTCCCTCGTTATCCTTTGAATCATAGTCCTCTATGTGGCCCTTCTTTGCGGTACGTGTAGCATTCGCAGCCTTTTGCTTTCTGCCGCTTAGATTATAGGCAGCCAACACCTTCAACAACCTCAAGGGCCGACACTGTGGATAGGGTTTGATCAGCTTATTGATGCTATCCACCACGAACTGTGCTGCCTTCTGGACAGAGCCCCGCTTGCGGGAAATCTTGCGCAGCTTGAAACACAGACAAAATTGTCGTGGTATCTGGGCAGTGGTGCAGCTCCTTTCCTCTGGAATTGGCAGAAACAAACTGATGCCGCGTTCGTTGGCCAAATTTAGCGTACGATTCTCCACTTGATCATCGCTCAATTGATCCAAATGGAGCACATCTTTGAGTGTTTTATGCAGATCGAATGTCGTGACGAGACTGTGTGCGTTCCGCTGAAGATTCCCCATGGCCAGGGGAAACCTTTGGCTCATCCATGCAGGATAGAGTGCTATCAGCAATGGCTGCGACATCTCCTCCATGCCCTGAAATGTTTGCGTATATCCATGGCCCTCGCAGTCGGTGCCCTGAAACCTCAGCCCGTGATCGGACATGAGCAGGATGAGGGTGTGATTCATGATGCCCTGCTCCTGCAGCTCCCTCAAAATCCTCACGTAGTGCCCATCCAATGTCTTGGCATAGTTGAAGTAGTCATGAACGCCCGATGTCTGCCAAAAGAGGTTGAATGTGGGCTTCTGTCTCATGTGTGGCATTAGCTTGTAGATGAATTCATGGAGCACATCCTGATAGAGTCGTCCTGCGGTGCAGCGCATGGTTATCGATGGCTTGCCCAACGCACTCGTCTCATAATTCGTGTGCTGTCGTATATTCTCCATTACGGGTCGCAAATAGTAGTCCGTGGGTTGTCTTTTAAATCCTCTTCTATAGTACGTGAAGATGTCATACAAATCGCTATCCTCGCCATAGCTAGTGGTGTATCCTGCCGCCTTGAAGTCATCCCACAGCAAGTGACAGCCATCAAAGGTTTTGTTGCTCGCATAGCAGGTGCTATTGAGCTCCTTGGGGCTGAGGCCGCTCAGGAGGCGTATCAGATTCGGATAAGTGTTGCGACCAATGCGATTGTAGCCCCAGAATTCCGTGTGCGGCAGTTCTTTAATAAACTCTGCCACTTGTGGAAAGGAACGCAGATAATGCATGTGGGAAACGGAATCAATGCCCAGTATCAGGACAGAGAGTTTTCTATGGGAGCGCGGTTTTATCTTGGGTGGTGGTGGAGGCAGAAAAAAAAGCGTATCATTGTAGAAGATTTTGCCATTTGCTCGACACTTTACCCAAAAATACTGACGGCCACTGCCTACCTCAAGGTATCTCGATTGCGCGCTTAAATTGAAATATTTCTGCTCAATTTTCTTGTTGCGAAAATCATTCAGTAGCAAAAATTGCATATAAGTGCAGTTGACATCGCTAAGAGTTTTCACGCCGCAACAGGAGCGTAACTGAGTGTCGGTTTGATTGAGGAAAAAATAATTCTTGCCTGCAATTACCTCGGTTATCAGAAGCTGCACCCTGGGACACACAACGGCACTCAAACGATGTATAAAAGGTAGCACAGCAGCCGGAAAAGGTTTCATTGCTTCCATATGACAGCCAGGAGTATTCACAAAATCTTTTTCCTCTACTGCCACACTCTCTGTGGTATGTTCTTCATGTCTTGTGGCAATGCCAAGCTCCGAGTTTCTTGTAAAATGTTTCACCTCGCAGCAACCATAATTGATGCAGTTACTTTCCAGGTCCCACAGAATATACAAAGTGATGACAACCGCGATAAAAAGGTATTTTGCGTAGGGGCTATATAATATGATTGATTTTATATCCTTCATGGTAATGTCTTTAATGTTCGTTTGAGTATTTTTTGAAGTTTTTAAGGAAAAGTCTACTAAGATCTCTGAATTTTCTGTTTTCAAAAGGATTCGGAACCACAATTGGTAGCTTTCGAGCACAATCTCCGCCCCAAATTGATGCGCCATGCTTTTCATTTTTATTTTACGCTTTTCATTATTATTGAATTCTTTTTATTTATGTTTTTGTTTTTATATTTTTTTCGCTTTCATTCTGCGCTTCTTTTTTACTTGCATTATTTGATGCTACAATTTATAACTAATTTATTAACTTAGCGTTTACAAAAAATTATGTATCTGACGCACTTAGAATATACGTTGCAAATGTTAATCATTCTGATTTTTGTTTTTGTTGTTGTTGGTAAATGTTTTGTTATGTTGTGTGTGTTTTTTCTCATTAACTTAATTATTCTTGCTTGCTCCTTGCTTATCAGTTCAATATTCTCCGTATTGTATAATTTTTGAATTTGTTTTTGTTTTTAGCATTTTTTGTTTTGTTTTGTTTTGTTTGCGATAAATATTTTTTTTAATATGTATGTATGTTGTATATAAAATATAAAATGCTTATCAAATTTTGTTTAAATGGAGGCGCATGAATTGATTATGAACAAGGAGGGATGATGGATGGGTGGGGAGCGACGCCGAGTGAAAAGTTCCATTAAGGACCATTTCAAAAGGGATTTTAAATTAATTAAATAGATCCTCAATCACTTGGTTAATTGTCGAAAATTAAACTCACAAAAACTCTATCGAAATGGTTCTTATTTCTTCTTTTCTCTCTCGGTGTGGCTTAGTTTTGGCGAGCAGAGGTTTATTTTATATGTTTTATTTCTCAGTAATAAATAGGTCTTTAGAATTATAGTTACATAAACGTATTTTATGCATGTTTATTATGTGCCAATATGGCGCTTATTTAGCATACATTTCTCCTTTCATTATCATTATGTATATATAATCGGTATGCACGTAGCTTATTATTGTTAAGGTGTTGGTTTTTATGTTATGGTTTTTTGTTTCATTGATGGTTGAATCCTCGTTTTAGCGTTTCTTAATTACGATACGTTTCTTTTTTTAATTTTAAAGTAGTCATGCTCTAACTCTTAATACCGATAATGCCAATTGTTGCGATTTGACTAAGTGAAAACACAGGGGGTTTGGGGTGGTGGGCGAGTGAAAAACATAAACGATATACGATCTACTACCATCGGCCAAATAAATTTTCATTTAAAAGTCCTTTCCTTCATTAAAAACAAACATTCAACAAAAATTGATACCATAACGTAAACGCTGTTAATTTTAAAACAAATTTTTCATCAACTTTTCCTTCTCCTTTTTTCTCTTTATAATACTTTTGGCATTTTCTTTTTCGCTGCTAGAAAACAATTCCATTCCAGACGAGAGATCTCATGCCATCTGCTCGTCCTGCCCCACACCTCATCAGGAGGGGGGGGGAAAATTAAAACTAATTTCAGTTAGAATTTGCTGGACAGTCTTTATGCTGATTTTTGGAACCGGAGTGGCCCACTATGAGGCCTTGGCAAACTGTATGACAGAGCTCATCCTCATCATTTTGGAGTTGTTGTTGTTGCTGCTGGCATCCGCTGAGTTTGCTGCCGTTGTGGCGCCATCTCCTGCACCGGCCATCGCCGCCGACGGACTGCTGTTGTTGCCACCACTCTCCACCTGGCAGGCCCCCGCATCGCCCTTGTTCATGTAGTGCTTGCGCTTCCTCAGCGGCAGCGTCATCACATTCCGATCGGCCATCATCAGGGAATCGCTTTCGGGTGAGGAGCTGCGCTCTGGCGACTCTGTGCTAGAACGCAGACCAATAGCCGCCTCCACGCGGCGCACAATGTCGGGATTCGGAAGGGCAGATCTGTGACGGGAGGAGCAATCATTAGTATGCCGCTTTTTGGACGCATTTTATAGCTTCAATACTTACTCATACTTGGGCACTGGAGCGTAGCCTTTGTGCAGGCCATGGCGTGCGAGATCGCCACGCTTAAAGTGCTCAATGAGCACGGTGGCCTCGTGGGTGTCATCATAGTTGGCCGCCAGATCACTGACGTGCAGCGTGGGCTGTGGCGATGCCTGGGGCACGGCCTCTGTTGTCGGCGGCGTGGCAGCATGACCGCGACGCAGTTGCATCATTTGCCAGGCAGCGGCATGGACATCCTCATCGTTGACGTGGTGGTCCTCATCCTGTCGCGCAATACTGGCCGCCTCGAGTAGAGCTGGATTGATAGTCAGGGGCGGCTGTGCCTGTGGCTGTTGTTCCACTAAGCTGGGCGTGGCCTGGTAGGGCTCGTAGACCATAGGCTGGCTTTGACTCTGCTGCATGCTCAGATCCGTGGGCAGCTCCTCGTCCGCATAGCTGCTGAGCGCGGGCTGAGCACTGGAGACGCCACTGTCCCGACTGAGTGCATCCGTATCCAACGGTACAGCGGGCAGATATTGAACTGTGGATGGCGGCGGTGAAGCCAGACTGCTGGCCGATGGCGAGTACGTGGAACTGGGCGAACTGGGCGAGAGTGGGGCTGCAAGAACTGCCGCTCCAGCTGCAGCTGCAGCTGCGGCCGCTTTGACACCACGTGGCTGACGCGGTTGCCGCGGCTTCTTCACAGCTGGCGGCGAACTGGGCGGAGAATTATTGCTGCACTCCGAGTTGCTGGTGATGCCCTGCAAGGAGGACGACGACGACGATGCAGAGGAGGTGGAACCCACTGCCGTGGCTCCAGCTGCCGCCTCGGCCTCATCGTCGGGTATCTCATTGGCATGCCCCTTGATGTGGGCCTCCATTTCCTTCTTGTTCTTGAACGTCTCATCGCAAATGGTGCACTTGTAGCACTTGGATCCGTAGTGCTGCACGCGGTGCAGCTTCAGCACGTGATTGTAGCCAAAGTCACGGAAGCAAATGTCACAATGGTAGGGCTTCTCGCCCGTGTGCGTGCGTGAGTGCACCTTGAGCTGCTTGGAGCAGGTGAATCCTTTGCCGCAGCCCGGCTCCGGGCACTTGTACGGCTTCTCGCCCGTGTGCGTGCGCATGTGGATGACCAGTTGGCCGGATTGGATGAATGTCTTCTCACATACGGAGCACTTGTGCGGCCGTTCGCCCGTATGGATGCGCATGTGACGATGCAGTTTGCCTGAATGCTCAAACGCCCTGCCGCACACGTCACACTTGTACGGCCGCTCCTTGGTGTGGATGCGACGATGCACCTGCAGGTTCTCCTTGACGCTGAACAGCTTGTGGCAGAACTCGCACTCAAAAGGCCTTTCGCCCGTATGCGTGCGATAGTGACGGATCTAAAAGAGTGACAAAAAGGAAGCGTTTAGCTGGGAACATTCCTTGGGGGAGTCCAATCTGATAACTTACCAGCCTCGCGGGCACTGCGAATGTCTTCTGGCACACATTGCACTGATAGGGATCTGCGCCGGCGGCCACATTCGCCAGCGGCTTGATAGTCGGACTCTTGGGGATGCCCACCGGCAGACCCGCTTCGTTCAGTTCGATGGGAGACGATGTGGCGCCGTGCGGTGCTCCCCCCGCACCTAGAAGGGCCATTTCGGCATTCTTCGCATGCGACTTCGTGTGCGAAGTGTGAGCCGATTTGCTGCCGAACGTCATGCCGCACTGTTCGCACTTGAATTGCGGTTTCGTGCCATTCTGCTTGCGCGGCTGCGCAGTGGCAGCGCTGTAGCTAACAGTTGGCGTTGGTTCTGTCTTGATGCGCTGCGCTGTTGCTGCGGGTGCTGCTGTTGCTGCTGCTACAGAGGCCGTTGTTGTTGTTGTAACACTCTCATGCTGCTGCTGCTGTTGATGCTGCTGTAACGCCAGCTGATAGCTGTAGCTAACAAATTGCTGTTGTTCCTGCGTCTGTTGCTGCTGCACTTGCATTAGTCGCTGCTGCGGCGTTTGCAGCAGCTCGTAGTGCTCCTGCTGTCCACCCAGTGGCGCTGCACCCTCACCACCAGTCACCGTCAATGGAGGCGGCACCTGCAGGCAGAATTGCGTTTGGGCGGGTTGCTCCGTTTTTATGAGCAGCTGGTTAGCGGGATAATAGACCATATTGGTTGTGGCTGAATCTGAAGCGAGAGAGAAGAAAGATTAGCATTGGGGGTACTTGGTGGTTGGGATGACTTAATATTATAATTATTATTGATATAAAATAATTTAAATTTTTAAGGCAGAAAAATGTTTTCAAAACCTAAACTTTATTTAGCTTTATCTTCAGTTATCTCCATTCTATCTCCATCAACAATTCTGTGAAAGATTATGCATTTTTCTACACATTTGTCGAATTATGGTTCTTCCCCCTGCCTAACAGGTTCTTTCATTGATCCCAAGATCCTGCGTCACGAAAAAAACGCAACAAAAATGTGTAACAACGCATAAACCCCCCAAAGATACGATAAGTCTTCCATACTTATAATGAGGTGGTGGTTGGGAAAAGCCTCTAGAGCGCGGAGTAAGAGTGGTAAAGGGGTGAGGGGAAAACCAACCCTCTGACTTTCCTACTACGCACTTTTTCTTGTTTTTGCCGGCCGGGGTTTTGCCAGAGAGGGAAAGCGTAATGGGGAGGCATTTTCATTCAGAATTACGCATTATAGGAAAATTTCCCTTTTTAGGGATATTTAAGAAAAATCCTTGAAGCTTTTCAACCGGCTTTGCCATGCATGGCTCTCTCTTGCCTTTTGCCGCTCTCCCTCTCTCAGTTCTTGTTTACTGTTATGATAAAATAAACCCCCACACACACCCACACCACCCCCCGCACAGTAATGGAACAGTGTATACCAAAACAAAATGGCGTCGTGAGCGGGGGCCCTAAACTTTTCCGGCAAGCAACTTTTCTTGAACCTCCTGTCGCCGTTTACCTTTTGCATTCGTTTTCTTAGAGGAGCCAGCACCGTTGCCGGCCTTTGGTTTGGACTTGGATATATCCACCAGTTCAGTGCCCGATTTGTGGAGTGCATCCTTAATCCATATCTGCTTGGTGGCCCAAGTTTTAGCATCATTCTTGCTTTCAGTCATCGTTGAAGTTGAAGTCTTATTTGTGTAGATTTTTTATTTCTAAAGTCCATTCATTGCTCGCTGAGGAAAAGTGTAAATCTTTTCCAATTTCAGTTTCAGTTCTTATCAGATTTTTGTTGTACGTTATGAGATCTTTTCGTTTATATTTTGATAAAGTCCGAATACAATTTTGTTCATTTGGGTTAATAAAAATCAGACTTTAGCAGCATTTTAGTCAGTTTTGTGTTTCCATCAGTCCTTGAGTTTTTTTTTAGTTTATACTTAGTTTTAGGATAATTTTAATCAGTTTATTTAGCTAGACGAAAAGTCATTTATTTGATTATAGTGTAGGGATTATGATTTGGGGATTATTATGCATTATTATTTATTTATTTTACTTTATTTTTCATTATTCGTTTTTCATTGATCTATTTTTATTTCTTTTAAACAAGAATCTTCATTTGTCGGGTAATTTTTTCTTTGATTAAATTCTTTTTAATGATTTTGATGATTTTCTTCAAGTCTTTGGACTGTTGCACGGGATAATTGTGCTGATAGGCCTGAATATTCTGGGAATGATGTGGAGGCTGCTGCTGGGTATGATGATACTGGTGGTGTCCGCCCTGACCCGTACTCTTATTCATGCGCATTTTTCTAAACGATCTCAAGATATCGTTCATTGAGAAATCAGTCATTTTTGTGATACACACACACACGCAACACTGCCACTGGGAATTGGATCTCAGATGGAGTCGAAAACCGGGAAGGGGAACTACGAGTATTCTTCACATTGCCGCACACTCATGAAGTTCTAGGTCTGATGGTGCAACGGAGACTGGTGGGTGAGTGGCCGAAAAATCTGCCTCGAACCCCCAAAAACATAAACCCGAAAACGGGAAAAACCAACCACCAAAAAAGAAGCCAGCAAGAAAATGTTCCCATTTGATCTGAAAATTCCCTTCAAATTGGAAAATTGCTCGTTTGAGTGTTTTCAATGTTCGAGGGACATTTTTGAGTGTCCGTTTGAGTGTGTTGTAAGGGAATTTTCTGGTTGGAAAACAATTTCCCTATGATACGATGGTATAGGGAAATGAGTGAGTCATTCTAAAATAAATCAAACTCTTATCTCAGCTTATTTCGCAATCTGTCTTAGTCATGATAACTCTGACGCTTCTAATCTATATAATTCCGGTATCTAAAAGCAACATTCCCAAACTAAAATAATAAATAAAACCAAAAATAGCCAAAGCCATGCGGATAAAATTGTTGCAGTCGTTTTATGTATAAAGATTCGATGCTAGGATTTGGTTATATATTGGCATCGTCTGCCTTGCACAATATCGTTTGAAGTGTGGGATTTTTTTGACATCATAAAAGTCTATGATGATCGTAAAGGAGAGGCTAATTTCCGATAATATAGATAGCATCATTGAGTACTTTTATTATTTTGTTGTTTATGAATGGTATTTACAGCGTTTCAAAGTTCATTTATAGAACAAAAAGCTGGGTATTATTTGAGAATTATTGGGTCCAAAACAAATCAGTGATTCAAAATTACTTTCCACAATCTTCTACTTGTACTTTCTGCCAGGGATAACCCACCATATCTGGGGATTATCTGTCCTATTCCTATTCCTACGCCTCACTTTACTTTCACTGTAGATCCCACAACTAATAACTCATTTGTGTGATCGTTCTCCCCAGCTCATAGATCTCTCTCCACACCAAAATATCTACCTATAGAAAGCCAACGACCAAGTTCCACCTTCGACAACTTAAAAAATATGAGAAACCCTCCCAAAAAAACACGAAAAAGCCAACGAAGAACGAGCAGCAAATGTTCAGAAAAAACAGACAAGTTCAAAAAACTTTTGTCAGCTTTTTTCTGTTGTTGTTTATTCGGGCTGTACGGTAAAACTAGCGCAAAAGTTCATTAACATTCGACACAAAAAATAAACTATTTCTGTGTGGGTATACACGAGTATCTGTGTGAGGGGAAACGATCGCACTCCGCACTCTGTTTCTCTCTCTATAGTTTCTGAAGGTAAAACACCGAAAATGTTTCAGAGGAAGAATACGTTTATCTATTATGAGAGGTTGAAAGCAAAGCAAAGCAAATCCCCCGTGCACTGTGCACGGTCAATGATCGGACGGTTGGATCGTTGTTGCCGAGCAGAGATGCTAGAGAAAGAGAGAATTGGAGAGCTCTCCCTCTTCTACATGTATGTATCTCATACTATCTCCACTACCCATATTGACCAAGTCGAAGAGCCGTTATTTTGTTGGGATAGCTCTGAAATGGAGCGGCTTTTGAAACTGGTCTTGGGTTGGTGTTCTTCGAGGTAGATAGTTTTAGGTGTAAGGCGTAAGCAGTAGGGTTTTCGTTGATCATGTTTGGATAGATCAGTAAAGTTGCTTGACGGGGAGGAACGGCCTTATTAGAAATAGTTGATAATAGTTGAAAAATAAGTATTTCAGTTGAAATATGCCATATGTATAGGGGATTACTTTTGTAACCAGTTCCCCACAATCCGCTGTATACTTGGGATTAATATACATATATTTTGCATGGGTAGTTACCATAAAATACTAAAGAAATTTACTTACAAATTTCCAAAATATTCCATAATTCAATGAAACGTTCAATTAAATAAGTAACACAAATTCCAAATATTTATAGATTATTGAATCATAAAGCCAAACTAATTATGCACCTTAGAACCTTAATCAGTACTAATCTTTCCCCCCCCGTCGGTGACTTTTTATAAGCCACCCAAAATCCACTTAAGCTTCCATAAACAGGGGACCCCCCACTCTTGCGTTGCACCTAAATCTACAGACTCCCCGCGCTCTCCAGGCTCCTCTACTCTAGTCTACCATTTTGTAGGTGTCTGATATGGTTTGGGGGTTTGAGTCTGGGGTCTCTGACTGGGACTGCGTTTGGTGTTCTTTTTTTTGGGTTTCTTCTTTCGTGGACTTTTGATGGGGTCAATGAACATTTAAATATAAGCAAATTGTAAGCTTTTTCATTCTCTCTCTTTTTTCACGATTTTGTTTGTGTATTTATTTCTGTGTATTTGCTCTGCTCCCTGCATATCCATTACAGCCTGTTATTTGTATCTCTTTTCACTAGCTTTCAGTTTAATAAACAGAGTTCGATGTGCCCACGAGATAAGATAGAACTAGAGAGGCAAAGGGTACTCCATTTCAGTGCGATTCTTGGTTTGGGAAATCTCAATCTGAATATACTCAATGAATATTCTGCCACTATTTACTAAAGGTACCTCTTTAAAGGGGAAGAAACTAACGGCAGCGATAAGATAATGATAGTGGCTAAAGGGGCGTAACTCGGAAATTCCCATGGCGTTGACATTTATAAGGAAACACTGTGGAAAATCCCCCTGCTAATGGTGTTTCCTAGGAATATTTCAGGGCGAACTATCAAAACAATAAACAAAGGCTATCTTTAGCAGGCAAAAGCTTTTTTGTACCCATTCGGAATGGTTCCTAAGATATTTTTATGTTCCTTTTTGGATTGCAAATTCCCTTCCCAAAGCTGCAAAAATATAAAATATTTAAATTGGCATATTTTCGTTTTTTGTTCAAAGGATTATTCTTAAAAATACAATTTTATTTTGGGTATACGTATATACTTACATACATACTTATGTGTGTACATACAAACATACATATGTACATTTATACTATGTACATATTTTTATTTATATTGCGAAGGTCTAGACACGAAGTCTGACTTTGAGCTGCGCTGCCGCTGCCGCTGCCTCTGCCACCTTCAGGCAGCGACGCAGCTGTTAGGCCACGCATATTTTGCGTGGGGCTACAGCGGTTGGCCTAGGTCAAAAAGCAAGCAAGCAAGCAGGCAGCAGCAGCGACTCGACTCGGGCGAGTAATCAGCGAGTAGAGAACACAATCAAACTGTAAATGACGCAGCACAGTAGCAGGAGAGGGATGGGGACGCTCGTGCAAATAACAAGAATGAATAAAGACAGATCTGGCTATTGTGGCGTAATAGTCTTCCTACATTTCGATATCTTGCGAAATTTAATATTTTCCATGAAAACAACAAATTTGGCAGGACAAATTTAAGGCTCTTACAACAACCAACCAACCCCCAATGACAAGTTTTCACTTTTTTTAGCACGAAAATGGCGCATCAGGCAACCTTCCCTTTCGTTTGACATTCCTCCCTCCCCCAGGCAGACAGGCGATGCCCACCCACGGCTGCGCTGCCGTGCTGCTGCAACAACATGCTTACTCATGGCACAAACCAGAAAAACAGAGAGAGAGAATGAGTATGTATGTATGTATTTGGATGAGATTTGGAGAGAAGGAGCTCTCCCGCTGTTGCCAGCACGCGCGTTGCTGTCTCTGACGTTGAAAACTTATGCACGGCCTCCTTATGGCAACGCCATGCTGAGAGCTGTTTAATGCGCGTGTCGAAAACATTTTCACGCCCTCCACGTGTAGTTCAAGTTCATGACAACAACGAAGCGACGCGAGGCGAGGCGAGGCGAGAGTGTGTGGTGGTAGTATGAGCGTGCGAATGGCGACATTGAGAGTGTGAGAGTGCAGCAAAAGCTTGACGCTATCGCTGACGTTAGCTGTGCAGTTGACGCAAGCAGAGGAGCAGTGCAGTCAAGCCTCTGTGTGTGTGAGTGCATGCAGCACAAGCAAGGCATTAATGTTAGTGTGTGAGTGCAGGGAGCACTAGGATTCTATGTCTAAGTGCACGCTTTTTGCATTGCATACTTTTTTTAAGCCATTTTTTAAACACTATTTAATTTATATAATTATGAAATTTAAATGCGAGTGTTCTCATGTTTTGGTTGCAATATTCTAGAATATTCTCCACTAAAATTCTCCAAAGTAAAAGTACTGTCCTCAACAGAAAAACGACGAAAAAGCAGCAGCGGGGCAGCAGCAACCTCATTCCAACATTTGCCATACAAAAGGGTCAACGAACTACTCGTTCAACACCAACAGAAAGAAAAAAGCTCAACGATATTTTGTTCGAAAAATGTAAAGAAAAGAAATCCGAAAACAAATTGAGCATGTGTTTGCGTGTGTAAGAGGGAGAGAGAACGAACATTTTGTCGAAATTCATTTAAGCTGCTGCTTGATGGGGGGGGAAGAGAAGAAACAGGCGATCGTGCCTGGAGCAGAGGGCAGTAGCAACAACCACAGTCAATACATACAATTTAGTGAAACACCCAACAAATAAATACAATAAAAGTGCTTGTACATTCGAGTAGAAACCCCAAAAATTCCAACAGGCAGAAGATACAGTCGCAAAGAATAAAAGTAGAAACATTGCGAAAAGCTGGCGGCATGCACAAGTGTTTGCTTGCCGAATTTCTTTCTTCCTTTGTTCGCCTGCAGCAGCGAAGGGTTTAAAACGAAAGAGGGCTAAAAAGAGGCAGATCATAAGCTTTACTCAACATTTGTTTTTCCTTTTTAAAGTTCTTCTCGTTTCTGTTCTTATTCTCAAAATAAAATTCGAATACATGTTTATGACATTTTATAAATAATCAGGCAAATGCATGACGCAGACGGTTGACGAGCCCAGGTGATATATATTTGTTTGTTTTTGGGAGGAGTGCCAGGCGGTCTTTGGAAATTTTCGGGATTGCATTCTGGAAGGTAGAATGGAACGGGTTTGGAGTTGGAGAAATGGGGATGTCCGATCTGGAGTGCTTCCGCCAATGGAAATAACTTCAATGATTAACAGTATTTTAAGGGCGTAGCCCAGGGGGCGTATTTCCAAAAAACGGGTTTAATCTTTGTTCAATTGGAGTGACGTAAATGCATTTCCTTCACTCGAAATCTAAATTTGAATCGTGATGAATAATATGTCAAAGGCTGGTCCGCCAAATCTCTCACTGTATTTTATTGTATATCCTTTAAAATTCGTATTTGTTTAAGCATTTCTTGTGGCTCTTTCTCTTTGAAACAGCCAATTGTTTCAACTCAAAATTCAATTTCCGTTCTCGTTTCCGTTCTGTTTCATCAAAAATTACATATCGGTGAGCGGCGGCAGCACTCACGTATTCAGTTCTAGAGTGCGTCATTTGTGCCATTCAATTGGGTGAGACATCACCTACCGATTGCATTCTTGTGTTTTATTTTAAACTAAACCGAAAACAGTCACACTCGCCAAAAAGAGATGCCCAACATATAAAATACTATATACTGCAGAAGCATGTACAAAAAGCACCACCAAATATCTTCTCTTTTTCTCTTTTTCTCTTTTTTTTGGCAAAAACTCGTTTGGCAGGTTGTTTGTCAAAGAAAAAAACCTGAAACCTAATGGTTAGACAGACATTTTGGGTTCTTCTTGCTCAATTATCACTGACCAAACCTAAGCGGCAAAATGTTATCAACAGCGCAGCATTACTCTCGTATAATTTGAAATTTATTTCAAAAGTTTCCTTAGATATTTGTGCACTGTTTGATTAATCAGAGAATAATGCAATCAAGCCAAGCAAGCAACATCTCATTTTTAGTGAGCGGCTGCTAATTGAGTGCCAGACAGGGACAGCCATAGAGCGCCGAGTTCCGCCTTGAACTTGAATTTTAGGAACTGCGACGGCAGCATCAGTAGCAGCAGCAGCAGCAGCAGCAGCAAATGACGGCTGCAGCAGTGGCCTTCAAATGAAGTTCGGTACAGTGAACACTTGGCCAAGCCCAAAAATTGAAAGCATTAAAGGAGGAAGACAGGAAAGCATCGGGGGAAACGAAGATGTGATACCCTAACAGATGCGGTATTGCCAGGGAAGATGCATTATGTACAGCGCTGAAGGAATCTATAATATAAGGTCTACATATGATCAACATAAATGTCATTTTCAGACATTAGACTGGCATTTGAAACATCAAATTCCATGACCTTCTTCCTCGTTTTCGAGTCACAAACATCTCTTAGCACCCAAAATACCCTCGCTCTCCCCTGGGTATAATCAAATGCGCATAACAAAATGGAAAGTTGTGTGCGAGCGTAAGCCAGAGAGAGCGGGAGAGAGAAAGAGAGGCAGGCAGGCAACGCTTACGAAGCTTGCAACAGTGCACAGGACGGGGTATTTCGCCATTTTGTGTGTACAGCCAACGACCAGCGTCAAAAAGTGACGCGGCGCGATGCGTCGCTGCTGCAGTCTGTCCTTGAACTTGGCAAACATTTTTTTATTGTTTTTTTTTTTGCATAACCAAAGGACATAGCCACACACACACATACGCGTGCAAATCGGCTTCAAATGCGAGCAGCAGAGGCGCAGGGAGAACGACAACTGCAGCAGCTGCAATGCTGACCGAGGCAGTGGCAGAGGAGGACGCAACCAAAATGCATGCAACGTTCCTATAGGGCTTCCATATGGATATTATTTTATATAACTACAATGATATATGGTTGTATGAGTTCTTGCATGCAAGATTTGTGAAATGAACTATTTAAATAAAGAAAAATGTTAATCTTCGACTGGCAATATACATTTACTACATAGAATACATAATTTACACATAAAACTTTCATATCTTAGCAAACATAAATAGCCGTAAGCCAGTTCTAAAGAGTTCTACGAACTATGTACAACAGATCACTGGATCTTTATAAGGGTTTTTGTAACTATACAAATAGTTGGATGCCAGATAAACATGAACAAATCTTTATATAAACTTTGGATTCTCTAAAATCTTGTATGTGAATTAAAACCAATAAGATATCTATGTACTTCCACACCAGATCTACAGATACCCCTCTCAACGCCGTGGCCAACAAATGTCAAAGCTAAAGCAAAGTATTCCTGGATTGGTTTCCGGGCAAATACCTTATCAGCGGCATTTCCGACACGTGTTGACTGTTGGGTTTTCTAAGAATGAACATAGGGCCGGCCGGGCTCTCCCGTTGGTTATCATACCCCAGCGACAATAATATTTGTTCCAAATGGAAATTCCAAATAAAACAGAAACCAAGACAAAAACTGAAAAAGCAAAAAATTACTGACCACAGAAAACTTTTTCGCACGAAATAAAATAAAATCTAATATGGCAAGTGGAGGGACGGGGAATCGGGTGGAAGATCTCGTCGAGTCATTTTGGCAATTAGAACAAAGAAATAAGAATGAAAACAGAAACTGCTATACAACTTTGTTAACCAAGGTCAACATTTTTTGTTGTATTTTGTTCGAGCATTAATATAAGTAGCAACAAAAAAACAGAGATAGAGCGGGAGTGAAAAAAAAAATATGGGGAAACAACTCACACACATACACTCACGAATATCATGAGAACTTGATAAACAAATAGGCAATAGAATCACAGCAACGAAAAATACAAAAAAATTAAAGGAAACGTCCCAGCAACAATACCAATTTTGACCAACAAGTAAGCTGGCTAGAAGTCGGCTTATTCGCACTATATGATACCCATTAAGTATGAAAGCCTAGACCATTGGAAATACCCTAGAGCTAAGGATGTTTCCCACATAAATGTCATGGAATAGCCTCCAACAATTTTCAAACCCCTCCCTTGTTAGCCCGGAAACCCTTCCCTTTCCTCTTGCATACCATCAAACGATAGACATGGGCACATCCACAAATTTAAGGGGTATACAAATATGGCGGATTTTTCAGTAGGTAGAACGAGCAGAGGAGACCATCCATGAGATGAGGGTCGTGTGGTGGTGCCGGGTGCCGGGTGCCTCCTCGCCCAGATACACAACTTTTTGGCAGCACACACACACACACAAGCATGGACACACAGATACTCGGACGTTGTACATATTACGCATGTCTGCGAGCCGGCTTTTTGTCAATTTCTTTTTTTTGGTTCTCGTTAGAATACACTCCCGCGTATATTCATATGTATGCAAGTATCTGTATCTGCTTGTGTGTATCCCTCGAGAGATACTCGTATCCAAAAAAAATATATTCTTATTGTTGTTGTTGTTGCCTGTGCCTGCGTTTCAATACGAAATTTAATGGGGTAGGCATAGGGTCTGCTCTGGTGCTTAGTGAAGGTCTCTCTGGTCTCTGGTTACGGTTTCTCCCCTGCTCACGAGTTTGTCATGTGATTTCTTCTACCCACCCTTAATGATAAGCGGAAGTTTTTTTGTTTTGTGAATTAACTGGCAAAAAACGCGCACAAATTGTCAAAAAATAATAATGAACATTTTGGGCTATACAGTTCGAGATAAGGATTTCTTTTCTGTTTTAGTGTGGTGCGTGTTGTGTGCCTCCAAAGATATTTTATGATAGAGACAAAAACACTTGAAAACACTTTGCAGCTCCATAGAGTTCTATAAATATCAGGGTTTTAATTATATTGGTTATGGCTATACGCGCAGCAGTCTCAAGACTGCCAAAAATACTCTCGAAAGCAATTACTTAGGCCATAAAGTGCGGGTTCAAAGATGAAAAAGTACGATAAATGTTAAACAGTGTGAAGAAAATTATATGACATAATATCGTGGCAGTTGTTAAGGTTTTCGCATGGCACTTTTTTATGGGGTAAATCACTTTCATTGATAGCTAAGTTTTTTTTTTTGGTAAACAAAATGAGCAGCAAGCTACGATTTTTGGCATTATTTTTGGTGCAAAATTTGTTCGATAAGGAGTAAAACTAAACTTTTATAATAATAGAACTTTGTATTGGCCAAAGTTCAACAGAATAATTTGGACAATCAGCCATTAAATAGATATCAATGTTCTCTTCCTACTTTTATCATTCCGATATATCCGCATTTACTTGTTATCACTGCATTTATTTTTTATCAATTCGCGACATTTCCGCCCACCAATTCATAAGTTTCCCCATTCATAATGACTAGCCAAAATAAAGTACAGAATATACTGTACATAAGCAGACTCGTCGCCATCGACGGCAAGTTCGTACTACTTCCTCATATAATGGAGATCCAACATGAAGCATAAAGAAAGATAATATAAACACGGTACCGATTCCATTCCATTCATAAAAGAAGAGCTGCTCCCACACGATTTTAGGTACAATTTAAATATCGTTGGAACAGGTGATAAGAATTCACCCAACCCCAGTGTCGACTGCTGTCCCGATAACTGTCAACAGGTGGAACGTGAATGAACGCAGCTACGACAACCCAAGAACCCGGACCAGCTCGACCCGAAGCGAATAAAGAGGCGAAACACAATATACACATATCAACTCTGGCGAATATTATTTTTTCGCGATAGCGATAACAGCATTAACTTTTGTGTTCTTTTGTTCGATAATCGGTATATTTTTTGTGTGATTTTTGTTGCTGTTGTTGCTGCTGCTGCTGTTGTTTCCCAGCGACAACAATTTCCTGTGCACATAAATACCTCAATATCAGTTTCCAGAGATTAAAAAAGAAACGATAGGAATGCTCGAAATTTTTGCCAGTTAATGTTATTTCGTGATTTGTTGTTTTTGTTTATGTATTCCCTCGGGGCCTGACGCTGGCACTGACCTTCAGACATGAAATTAGCAAAAATATCTTTTAGATAAAATATCTTCGCTACACAGTGCTACAGTGCGTTGCGGTTCTATAAAGGCTTCATTTTTTGCGTGCAAATATCATGTAAGAAAAGGTTTTAAATATTGTTTTTATAATTTCCAAATGAAAATATTAAATATTTCCTAAACTCGGATAAGCTCTTTTATTACAGTTATTTATCGCTTGGTCGATTAACTACGATATATCCTTCGACTGCGCCTCGACATGATAGCGCTGATTAATTCTAATGAGTCAAAAACACTTTATGGATATCGTTAAATTTATATAATTTATTCATTTAATCTCTCACCGTTCAAGTGCCTAATCCATAATGACAATGCATTATAGGTCTCCATTTCTATCAGCTGGATCTTCAAGACGTATCACGCGTGTGGCCAGCACTATCACACGTTTATAGCGCAAGTCGCATGATCCTGTCAAGTGGCAAGTGGCTAGGCTAAGACCCCGTGAAAGTGACTCACACCCGAAAGTGAAATGACTCACGAATGCTTAGGAAACCCCTCTTCAAAATCCAACCAATCATTATCAAAATTTCGAATTCCCAGAGCGATATAATACATTTATAATGAATATATTGGCCTACTGTCATGATGACTCAAACTGGGTCCCCGATTCTTAGGCTTATTAAGTATTGAGTCACCCAGAAATCGGTCTAGAACAGGTGGCCGGGCCGAGGCCCATAACTGCTTTTTGGGGGTTTGTGTCTGTCTGGGTGTTTTAGTTTACTCCAAGTGTTCCTACTGAAGTGCATTGCCATAATCGGTGAAATAATCATAATAACTATCATGATGATGGGTAAGTAAAAGTAATGCCATGCATCATGTTGCGTATGTGTGATTTTTTTTTACCCTGATTGCTCATTTATAGATCTAGTGTGATACTCTTGTTGTGGCTGGGCCATGATTGACGTAATAATTTTGGCTTTGACGTAGGTTTCGAGACGCACAAACGGCAATACTTTTTAAGGGGAGTTTTTCTGTGTACACATTGCGTATACGCAGGGCAATCCAATAACAGGTTGAAGAATGTCGTTGTTCGTTAACCATTTACGTCTAAAAAATTAAGATTTTTTTAACAAAAACTTAATATCCTTGAATATGTGAAAAGTTGTATGGTACGTTTTTGGGAGTGCAGGCATAACTTTGACTTATTTTTGTGAGGATTAGAAGACAAAGATGTTCCTTTAAGAACGCTCAAGGTAATTGTTCTCCCAAAAGGGCAACAATTTGCACAACAAAAATATTTTAGGAGTCATCCAACTGTTTTACTTTGCTATTATAAATTATTTATTTAATTTTCAATATTTTTTTGTTCATTTCCAAAACCCTAAAAACTCACCATAAAATTGAACAGAAAAATCCACAAAATTCAGTTTGATATTCCTCCGCGAAGGCAAAAGTTGGTAATCCAAAAAGTTGTTAACAGTTGAAGAGATTTCTTTCGATTTTTCAGACACTTGTTGGGTTGTGTTGGGGGGTGTGTGTTCTGTATTATTGTTACGATTGTTTTGTGGGAGTCGCGCGTCCAAACCTGCGAATCGACCAGCGGCAAGTGTTTCTCATCAAGAACTTGATTCACTTTGTCGCGTACTGCTGTCAGAAGCGTAATCGTAATCGCTGCCGCTGCGTTGCTGCGTCGATGTTCTCTTTTCGGTAGTCGCGAACACGTCTGCACTTGACGCTGACCAACAATAATTTGCGTTAGAGACCGTTAGAACAGGAACATAGCTTTTCGAACGAGAGTCGAACGATCGCCGATGGCACGCAAAAGTGTGCGAGAGCGAGAAACGGTCGCGTTCGTGTGACGTTTGTGTGCCTTCGTGTTTGCTCGGCTGCCGCCACTCGCTGGCGATTCGGCTCGTTAGCTGCCTCTCGCCTGCTGCTGCTGCCTTTGATATTATTATAAAATTATTATCAACTTGAAATATGTATTTCGTTTTTGCGCTCGTCTCTGAAATTAATTGTCTGAGTTGTGGTAGCTTTTTTTTTTGTATTTCCGTATATGCTTTCGGTTCTAGTCACGAGTATGAGTTTTTGTGTGTGTGTTGTGTCTGTGTGATTGGTATTTATTATCTGCTGAGCAACTATGATTCTGGTTGCTGTTGTTGCTGTTTCCGTCGTGTTGCGCACATTCACACGCCACTATAAACAATATTGACCTAGGTTAAATACATATGTACGTGTACGTATGTATTGTTGAGCTGGCTATATTCTTTTAGCAAGGGAGCTTTGATGCCCTTCTCTTTGTTTGTTATTTTCGTTTCCTTTGATTTGTAGAACTTGGTATGCTTTATTTAAGACGTTTTTTAGTTGAACATTTTCTAAAATTTAGTATTTGATTCTATGCACTTAATCTTTGAATATGTTTCGTAAATTTCGTAAATTTTTGGAGTTTGTTTTTGTTTCTGCGTATAGAGCTTTTATTTTTTGATTTGTAGCCCTTTTAATTTTTGAATAAAACGTTAGATTAAAACGTTCAATTATATTTGTCATCAGTCTTTTGGTATTATTTACACACACACACACACGCACGTATGTATGAATATATTCTGGGAAATTGCACTTGTGTTGTTGTTGTTTGCACGCCTAACCTTGAACTTATAGATTTTCCTTCTTCCTTTTGTGGTTATAACTTTTCTTCTATTAAGGCAAACGAGATCAATTGGTGTTTTCAGTAATTTACATCTGTTTTTTACGGTTAAACGGCTAAAAAAACTTGCTAATACTACTCGAAGTTCAAGTTCCCCGTTACTGCTGTTGCTGTGTTTGCTGCCTGCCGCGTTCGCTGCTCGTCGAGAAATAAGAGAGACAGAGAACGACCGCGAACGTCGACATGTATTTTGCCGAGAACAAAGCTGACTGCGGCAGCGACAGCGGCAGCGGCAGCGGCAGCGACAGCGACGCTGACGTTGGTATTGACTTTGGGCAGAATGAAAGCTGTGTTTGTGTGTGTGCGAGTGCTAACCGGCATTTGCAGCAGCAGCAGCAGCTGCCTCTCGCGCACACACCTACACATGCATGAATGTACATGTATTTGGCAATTGCTTTTTGTTGCTTCTGCTTTTCTCTGACTGCTACCACGGTTCTGTTCGCTCGTATGCTCAACTTACTCAATAAAATTTTTATTATGATATCTACGCACTCACGTTAAAAAAAAACAGACATTTTCGTTGATTTTGAATTGTTGCTGAATTTTTGGGCTTCCTTTTCGTATCGCGTTTTGTTGCTTAGTTGGTTCGCCATTTGCCATATGACGTACATACACTCGTACAAACACACACATTTACGTATCTCCGTTTCTGAACCCGCTCAGTTTTAGATTTCTTAACAAAGAATATCAATCATGATGAAGCAGTTGGGTAGCTAACACTGTTCAAAGTTCGCAAAGGAAAAAGGCAATATGTACTTACAATGGAGCTGCAATCAATGGTGGACTAACGATTTCCCGAATAGATGGACAGGTAACCAACATATTCGATGAGTATTCTATCATAGAAACAATTTCTTGGACTTTTAAGACAGATTTGAGCGGATGCACTGGTCTTAAACCATCTAGGACCCTTCTATCTACGATATTCCATTCCACCCTATCTCGCCTTCTCCACTGCTTTTGAACCTTCCTCGAATGTTCCATTCCAACGTGAGATCATATTCTTGGAGCCGGCAGTCATTGCCCTTCTGCAACCACCCCCACCACTGCACCCGCACCCCCCTCTACTGCAATGAAGTGCCGTCTCTCATGTACATATTTACGTTTGTTATTTCAAAGAGTGTATTGACCTGAGATTTCTTTTGTGACGATGATAACGGCGGAAAGCTTACAGAGTCGCGAGTCCGTAAAAATGTTGTCCGACAACAGCGAAAATAATTAAAATCAAAATTATTGTGCATAATTAAACGAAGAAGTCTGCTGAGGTTCGGTTTTGGGTTTCGACGGAACCAAAAATTAAGAAATTTCCGAAAATTTTCGGTAAATGCAGAAAAAGAAAGAGGAAAGAAAGCGGCAGCGACTACGCTCAACGTATTTCCTCTGCAGTCAACGTTGCAGTCGGCGTTGCAGCTTCGTCCGTTGCTGGGATGTTGGTTTGGGGGGACCGAAGAGGTTAGACGGTGCAATAAATTCAAGCTTCATCCCTTTTTTCGGCAACGACCAACACCAACAGAAATGGCAGCGAGCCGCAAACAAAAGCCTCAAACCCCCAATGTCTGGGATACATTGCAAAAAGGGCAAGAGCAGCGCTTTCAGCGCAGCGGCAGAGGCTGCAGCAGCAGACGAAAAATTGTCCGCGTGGTGGTCGTGCAAGAGTTTTCAACAGCATTGTGAGGACGTGAAACAGTTTCCGACACATGCTGCACATGCAAGAAAGAATATGAGAAGGAGAGACGAAAAAGCAGCAAAACATGAACGAAACGAAACGAGCCGGCAACAGTTCGTTCTCAGCATGGATGGGGTGTCTGTCTGTATGCACAGTGGGCGGATTGGCCGTTTCGAGTGCCAAGACTTAATATTATTTTAATTATACCTGTGTGTCTCACATTCTTTACTAATTAGCTCGAATATCTAATAAACTTTTTGTTATATATTTGAAATTAATATTATAGTCCAAGATTTTGTTCGTAAGTTCCACTCATCCATGTTGCCTTGCATGTATTATCTCCTTGTACAGTTGAACTTGTCGTCTGTCTATTGTGTGGAAGAGAGTGTTTAATGAGAGACTCTCAGAGAGGATCAAAGGAACGAAATAAAATGAACGCACGGGCTTGCTCGTGAGACAGATGAGGGATGAGACAGAGATGGAGACTACAGCTTTTTGTCTTTGAGCTCTACTTTTGCAACGTATTGACAAAACTTTTGACACCCACACCGCAAACCACGAAGTAATTAGTTTAGTGAGTTAAAATCGGATTCCGCGAAGTGAAAATAATAACCCTGACCCCGAAATATGTGTATTTAATCTGTATAAAATGCAATATAATTTTAATGGCTCATAATGTGTGAATACTTCTAAGGTCTTTACCCTCCTTCATGTGTCTGCAATCGGTAAATGTGTTATAACGGTAATAAATGTGCGCGCAGTGTACTCATATCCGGGTTAGACATACCAAAACCTGGACTAAAACACACAGATAAATTTATGGTAAGTTTTTTCTGAGAAATAGCAGCGGAAAGGCCAAGAAAATAGTTGCACATGCATTCGTCACATTGATTCACATCTTGATTGAGATTAAAACTGTTGTCTTAGATGGGGAATCCAAACAGCTGCACCTTTGATAGCGTCCGAGTGCAAAGAGATGGATTTATAGGCCGCCATTTTTAGATCGCACACTTCAATGATGACTGTGACAAAATCCTCTGCCGCTGGGCCTCGCATAACATTTGAGTGGTTCGGTACGTTGCGCGGGTTCTTTATCTTATCTGCTCATTATATCATTATTTACAATGTGTCCAGCGCCAAATTGTTCTCCCTTTTTAAGCTTTCTCGCTCGCTCGCGCGCTCACCAAGTAACAACCACAGAAAACTGCAAAATAGAATTGCACAACATTTTTGTTGGGTAATGCGATTGCGTTTTAATTTCAAGTTCGTGTTTTCTCTAGGTAAGGGTTGAGGGGTAGATGCACCATTATAACTTAAGGGAGGTTTGTAATCGCGTAATTAGACAATTGCATTATGGTGGAACGTATTATTTATAGGAGCTTTGCATACATACATACATACATATGTACATACGTATGTATTTGATAATTTCCTGGACCATAATTCTTTTAATACTTTTCAAGTGGAAATTATTCAACTGTATGTTGTTATTCTTTCGTAAGAGAGTACCCCAGAACATAAACAAATTCGATTTCGTTAGATTGCTAACTTGTTAGAATTGTTTACACCACGATAACGAACGAAAATAAACTGCGTCGCCCCCCAATTCTGTATGCGAAACAGATATTGTAGCTACAGAGGAAGATAGAGAGTCACCTATTCAAAGTGCAAATATTATTATACCCCACAAAAGAGCGTATTACATCCGAAAGCTTATATTACATCTGCAGCCATAGTTACCGCAACTTTGTAAGTATTCCCCATCTAGGGCTTTCCGTGCGGCAGGTTCGCAGTGTCTTATCAGACGACTGGGCTCTCTTGCATAAGTCGCACTCGACGCGCCAATTTATGGCATATATCAAATGTCCAACAAATTCATTTACATGTGTATGATTGTATGTATGTATGTATACATAGTATGTACATATTATGTACATATTTCTTTGTAGCTGTATACAGTGAACGCTTGAAAGGGTCAACAAACGATTTTAAGAACATTAAATAGGGATATCCACATATGCACATACTTTATACAAATTACTTATTTTAATTGTTAAAAAACAATTAAGAGCACTTTTATCAGCTCTATCAATTTTCTTGTAATATTTGTATTTATTCTCTCTCTCATTAGCTGGAAGTGTCCCTTCACGGAGGTCTTCCTGTACTCTCTGTGTATCTTGAGGTAGCCGTAAGTACAACTGCATATAGTACATAATGCCTTATTCACTGTGATGTAATTCCTATTATTGCGATTGCAATAAATTTGTTTACCAAGCGGGCGCGCAATCCCAAAGAGCAGGACAGACAACAACAAGTGGGCTTATAAAACGGACTGGGTACTGGGTAGACAGAATAAGAGACATGTGGATGAGATCCACAAATACTAGAAAGAATGATTGGATGAAAAATGCTCCCCCTATTTCCCATCTTATTTGCATGTTTATCATTCTGTAGTGGCTGTATCTGTGTATCTGTATGATATTTCGCAGTGCCTTTTCAATGTCAATGTCAGACACACACTGCATTAGAGAGGCATTTGATGAATTCCCACACCTTTGAGATACTGTATAGATGTATAGATGATGTTTACCTAGGGAAATTGCGGTTTGGTTTTGTTTTTTCTTTTACTAGAATATTAGCTAAGGGCTGACTACTATTTTCTTTCCAAAAAGTCATCTTAAATTAAATCTAATTGTCATGCTTTGCTTCCGAAACTTATGTAGATAGGATGTGGCACAGGCAAAACCAGAGATAAGGTTTCAAGGTTTCCAAAAAATCGAATTTAAACGAAATTGATTTGTTTCAATTCTGCAGATAGAATCTTGCGGTAGATAAAGCACCTAAGAGTACTTTCAAGGGTTTTAAAATTGCCAGAAAATCAAACTTCAAACACGATTTCTATTTAAAGTATAGGAATTTGGTTCATCGGAATTAGATGGCTATTTTTAGTGCACAATTTTAGATACAATTTTACGTGAAATGAAAATGGCTGTAACACGATTAAATTTTCGGAGAATTTTTTGTTATACACGGTACTCGAAAAGTAAATAGGGTATATTGTATTTGTGCACTAAAATGCCCAGAAGGAAACGTTTCCGACACCATTAACTAAATAAGTGCATTATTGATCAGCTTCAATAGCCGAGTCTATGCACAAACATACATATGTATATGTATGTACATACATATCTGCCTGCCTGTCTGTTTGTCGGCTAGTTCTCAGAGATTATAATAGCTAAAGCAACCAAATTTTGCCTTCAGAGTGCTGTGATATCAATATTGATACAAATGTATTTAAAAAATGAGCCCCGACCCCTTCCGCCAGCACAAAGGGCGGAAATCTGCTGGATCCACAATTTTGAAGATAAGAGAAATCTAAAATTCTAAATAAAGCAACTCCGTAGGTAATGACCATATCTATCAGATCGTCGATTTGGGATTAGATTTAATCATTGAATCAAATGTACAATGAAAAATGTAAAAAAAACCACCAAGGAATAGATGTATTACTGAGGACCGGGTATAAAATTTTTGACGCGTAAGAAGCGGCACACACGTTCCACCTCGTTTTTAGCCTAGGTAGTTCTCGTCCAGATATTTTGCAGTAAAAGTACGTGCATACATGTACATATGTATGTACATATCTATGTATTTATCTATTATACCTTTTTCTATGTATACACGTGTATTTAGTAGTATGAAGTCTGAATTTAATGGCAAATGCCCTAAAAACCAGCTGCACACTACAAATGGTTGATTACAAAACAGCTTTGTGGGTCGGGTATGTTTTTGTGTTGTTTTCTCAGTTGATTATAATAATGAGCAGCTTTAGTTGTCATAACAAAAAACAGTAGCAATAATATAATTACCATCAATCAGCAGTTGTTTTTAAAAATAACATAAATGCTTGCATACATGTAAATATGTATGTATGTACATTATGTAAATATGTATATAGAGAAAATACATATGTATGTAAACACTGATGTAGATGCATTCAATTATAATTACAGATGTACTAGGAATATTTAGGTTAGGTTAGATCTCCCAGTATCTTTTAAAACACCGTTTTATTCAGTTTCTTTTTGGGGACAAAAAAAGTGTGATATTGAAGCGATGACGCGCGCAGCGTACACAGGGGTTCCAGGCCAGAGATCGCCATTTTGCGAGCACGTAGGCAGCAGCGGCAGACTGCGTCAATAATAACTGCATTAAACGGCTACAAGCGACAGCAAGCGAGCGCGAAAACTCTCGTTTCTCTCTTTCTCTCTCGCCCTCACATTTTGTCATGCTGCTAGCGGCAGTGTCGCTCTCACTGCATTTCCTCTTTGCTGTGCATCTCTTGTTCTTTCTTTATGGCCTCTGCTGCTGTCGCTGCCTGCTTTTGCCTCTACTTTTGCTCTGCTCTACGTTGCGTCTCCCTCCACTTCTCTTTTGGTGCTTGCTGCTCTGCTGCTTGTGGTGCGGTTCATTGACCGGCGACACGTGCATCGTAAACTATTGCACGCCCTCTACCATTTTGTATGGCCAGCAGCCGTCAAAAACACTTGCACTGCCTCTCTGAAATTACACGTTGCATTTATCGCATGCACATGCTTGCTGCACTCCCTCTTGGCTGCCCTCTCTGTCTGTTTCCATCTCTCTCTGGCCACTATAAAAATGGCTTATTATAGCTAGACGGTTGTTGGTTGTGCGGTCCGTCGGTCGCGGTGTTGCCGTCTGATTTTTCTCGATATTTGCTTTTCACTCGCGCGTGGCCTGCACTTGTGTGCGTGTGTGTATTTGTCCCTCTCCTTCTATCCCTATCCCACGGTCGTACAAAGTTGTTCCTATCTCAAGAAAACTTGCATTTGGATATTTTTGGGACTGTACAGTTATTTAAAGGAAGCAAGCGAAGGGCAATATCTTACTACCATGGAATACCCTCTACTTCGATTTAAAATGAATGGATCTGAACTAGGTTTGAGCGCACAAAGAGATATTTTCAATTTACGACATATGTATGTATGAACATAGGATGTACACATAATCTACAAGTAAACAATATACCCTACGGTGCCCTACAAATGCCCAGTCTTTAAAAGTTATTCGTCATTATGTCATCGACTGCATATGTACATATGTATGTATCTCGGTATCTGTCGAGCTCGTTATCAGTGCACCAATATTAACAGAAGTATGTACATTATTTATACATATGTAAATATTACAATGAAACTTTGCTGATTTCTATAGGGGAAGAAGGAACCCTCAGCGCACTTATACATCTGAAGAGTTCATTGTAAATTAGAATGCCTGAGAATCCATAAACTTGTGAAATTGTTGAGGTATTTAATCTAAAGTGGTTTTTTATGAATGTTATTCAGACCCTATCCCACGCTTAAGAAGCCAATACCTTAAGTATTTCTTTGAATGAGAATATTTTGAGAATTTATGACATGAGTATCGATTTCCGTTTAGTAAGGGGGGAACCATCAAAGGGTTTTACTTATTACTGCTTTACTGAAGTACGGTAAATTCTACATTGTCGGAAATTAATAGTACATATTGGCTTCCCTTAATGTAAGTACGCCCGTCAGAGCTCTCATGTGCTAAAATAATTTCGATTTTTGTGAATGGAAAACCTGCGATAAGAATGGTATCAACTGAAGCACCTTTTTCCCCCTTCTGTAACAATCTAATCAGTAAAAGTTCCAACTAAGAACTAAAAACCACAAGTTCATAATGATCTTGCAAAGTACTATAAACCTGTAGAAATTGGGTATTGGAAATGGTCAAAGAATAGCTAAAAACTAAAAACTAATAAAAATGCCAGCGCTCGAATTTTAATGCTGGAATTTCAAGCACTTATTTCAGTAATAATTTATATAATTTTCCTGGAAAAACAATTGTAAAATGTGCATCCATCTAAAGTTCTCAAATAACACTTCAGTTGTATTCTTAGTCATTCGTAGATACAGGCCAGACCTTAGCGCCTGGGCTGGCTCAAGGTGCTAATTAATGCTCTAGACAAGCCACAACAATGTTAGAAACTAATTGTTAAAACCAGTTTGGAAGCACAATCGAGAGACGCACAGAACTCGAATTATATGATATGGCAAGCTAGATCTATAAACTGCGCAATCCATGGGTTTGGCTGGACTGTAGTATCAGGCCAATTGCAATTCAGTTCCCTTTTTGCAAAGAGACAATCGCTCTTACGTAAGGAGTGGCGTGGCGTTGATTATTTATGAATTCATGAATCGCCTACCCGCCCCACCACAATGTAAGCACAAAGTAGGTCTAATGCCCCGGCTGGACAACTAGCTTTGTAGACGCGTATTTCCAAGCCGACCTTGACCAGCAGCACCCAAGGCCCATCTCTGTCGTGCATTGACTCCCAGCACCCAAGTAGTTTACCACTCCCACCTCCCCTGCTCGTGCACCCACTTGAGGATCGTTTTTGTTTGGCTTTTACGACCGCACACGCGCACCGTAAACGATCGGGGCGGGCGTCACTTAATCGCCAGTACAAAATGCAATATGGAAAATGTGAAAATTAACACTGCAAAATGCAAAATGTACAATATTCTTGCATTATTTATGATGACACGCTCTATTAGCGCAAACGGGGATTTACAACAAATTGCAATCATTTTTCTAGCATTTTTGCTAGTTTTACTTACTCTCTGCAGTTCCGGTGCTATTGTACGCTTTGTTTTCACCGATTGGGGTGTACGTGCTATGGAAAAAGTGGGCCGTAGTCGTTGTAAAAATTGTATATTCTAAATGTAATTAGAGCTCAAAGTGAAAAGAATTGATTTATGATGTATGCCAAGAAGCACTAAAGGGATAATCTTTTGTTTGGTTTCAAATTTAGCCTCTGTTGTCAGGTGACAAGAAAGTCTTGTGTGCCGCAGAGCTATAAATAGCATGCTAAAATGCTAAATAAATAATTATTAATGGTTTGTGTGGGACTCTAAAAACAGGGGCATTTGTATTTCGTTTTAACTTTCAATGATTGATACTTTCAACATATTTGATACAAACCTTACTAACTATAAACAAATGTTTAATTCTCATTCCATATGAAACAAAGTCCAAAGGCGCAACAATAAACACAGACAGTAAATCCACGTAGACGACCTATAGACTGTAGATAGGAGTAAAGTAAATATAGACGGTTTGGATCGGGTTGCATGAATGGACTTAGCGTAAATGCTTGAAATCACGCGTAACATTTTTTGATAAGAATCGAGTTGTTGATATTGTTGAAAAGGGGCGTGGACTGGCATAATGGATAGCATAATGTTGATAGATAAAAGTCGCTCAAATCGATTAATATTTATTATTTTAAAACCACAAACAGCTCAAATCGAATTATTTAATTTAGCGCAACTTGGCCGTCAGCTCTCTCATTCTTTACCAACTTTAAACCACCCCCATAAGTTTTCTCCATCTCCAAAGTTTCTCCATCTCTCTTGTCCAGACTTCAACAGTAGTCACATTCAGTTTTTTTTTTAGTTAAAAAGCTAAGCCTGGCTAAGGACATCAAACGGAATTAGCAGAAATACATTAAGACAGACATATGTACATATTTACGCTATAAATAAAAGCATTCGGGCACTTCAATTGCTTAAGTTATGGGCTGCAGACAGTTTCTGGGTGGGTCCTTTGGGCTGGCCACATGGCACAGTTTTTTCTTCTTCCTCAGAACAGCTTAAAGTGACAAGAAAAGGAATAGTGTTGGCAAAGGGGCAGTGCTGGGGTATTTTTTTGGAGATGAGGATTTTACAATTTAAGGTCTGTACAAGCCTGGAAGAATTTCTGACGAATTTATAAAGCTTCAAGTCTACGGAAAAATGTGACAGAAATAGATCTCGGTTCAAAGTAATTTAAAAACACCCATTAAAAATGCATATTTGTGTGTGTTATTTTGTTATTGACTCTCTTGGGTTTTAATTGGTTAATAATAGCACGTAAATATACATATACTTAATACATTAACTACACCATATTTCCGTTTATAGTCGGCTCATAATCAGCTCCAGCTTCTGTCAAATACGTAATAGGGCAATGCATTCGAATTAAGTGTTCCGTAGGTGTTTCATTTGGAATGCCTAATATATTTAATGTTGCACATTTCTTGATGATTTGTCGCGATTATATATAGATAGAGATAGTTGCTAGCTTTGAAGGGTGTTTATAGGTCCCTGCAACTGCGGCAGAGAGAGTTCAATGACAGGTGATCGATCCGGGAATAAGTCTATCGCCAAGGGAACGCGCTAAAAGGTCGCTAAAATATCGGAACAATTTGTATTTCCATGTATTTGTTATAGGATACAAATATTCCCAACTATCGCATGGCCCTTCCTTAACGACTTTTGGCACAAAATTCCCTTACGTAGAATTCTGCTTTCTAGTTCCCTTAGCCTCACCCGAGATAGATACGATACGATATCTGTGCCACCCCCCATAAGAAACCCAATTAAAAGTTTCGTGCAACTTTCCTCTACCAACTCTGTTAATGTCATAAATTTCAAATTTAACGATTCCCAGATAGAACACAGAATACTTACAGCGGATTGTACATTGAACGATTTGGTGCCCTTAACCGTTTCTTTTTCCGTATCCCCCCTGTTTTTTGCAGTTCGCGTTTTATGTGCCCGTTTCCTGTCTTTATCTGTTTTTCAGATTTTGTTCAGATGTTGTTCAGATGTGTGTCAAATTGCCACCCACTCGGGGTGCACTTCTCCTGGCTCACCTCGCTCCTTGCTCAAGGTGTGTGCTGTGGTGACACCACCCCCGTCGCAACAGCCTGCACCAAGACCAAATTTTCCTGCCCAAAATTCTCGGGGGTTGCTTCTCGGATTTTTGGATGGTTCTTACTGTGACTTCTGCGTCTTGGGCTTGGGGCTTTCCGGCTTAGCTTTTCCGTTTCTGCGTCTAGGTTCATTGACCTTGCCATTTTCTTTTCACTTTCTTGACACCAAGAAATTTCCCTTTTCATATCGGGGGTTGACTTTTCGGCAAGGATGAGGTGCAAGGGTGGTTTTTCCTAAGTCAATTGACATGCGCATAATTTTCTTTGCCATGGGGCCGAGGCGAGGGCGGCTTTCCGCCTCAGTTTCCTTGTGTGGGGGGGACGAGACTCCCCCACATTTGCGGGGAGCGGAGGACTGGTGGAAGTTTTTTGATATTGTCATGGTGGAAAATAAATGTATGTGTGTGTGTTTTGTTTGTTTGCTTTTAATTTGAAGCTTTCACCGGCCGGCATTGTTTGGCTGTAATGGTCCTGAAAATTTAATGGCCTACGACAGCCAAAAAAGGGAAAATCATTTTACGAGTCTAGCGTTAGGGCGGGGAGTTTCCAAATGGGGGCCACTTACAGTGTTAAAATGTATGCGTAATTCTTAATCACACTTGACAATTAGTTTAGTAACTGAGCAAATCTGTTGTGATTAGAGAATAGGGTAGGGAATGTCAAGAGGTAAAAGCCAATGAACAATTGGGTTAAAATGTTTATTTGGAAAAGACTTTGCGGAATTTTAGTAATTTTCAAAGGTTTTTTTGTTAGTTCTCCAAACCTAAAGCCCAAAATTAGTATTTCCTGACATATTTTCGTCGAAAATTATTTGGTAATCGGAAGTATGAAACATTTATATAAACCCTGTTCATGAATCCAAAATTAGTGTTTTCAGATTGACTTTCCTCAAACCCTTCCATACAAAATTCTAAAAAAACCACTGAAATATTTAACTTTATAAATTCCCGTTGAAAATTATAGAAACTTCCCTTTTCCTGTGGAATTTTCCACATTGAAGCAATGAAACCCTCTATAAATCGAGTAGCACTTCCCCTTCAACTTTAACATGTGCATTTACAAATCCAAAAGCTACTGCCTCAAAAGTGGCAGAGCACTGGCATCGGATTGATCGGATCAAGCATAAAATTTCCACTTGAACAAAGATATATTGGATCTTGTTCTAAGTTCTAAGTTCAATCACAACAACACTTGAGGAGGCACCTCGCACTGCAACCAAAATAGAAACAGCCAAAAAAAACACGGAAAGAAAGCTCCGATCAGTATGCGGCGAATGGCCCCTAAAATATGTAGAATTCATGAAAATGAATTGGAAACCAGAGCTAGAACTAGAAAGAGTGATAAAGAGAGGGAGAGACATGAACACGGGGGCACACGAACTTATCTAATACTATGGATACCGTTACTCGAGGGGTCACTGGCCACCAGAGAGCCCCGAGCCACGGGCATAGGCACAGGGCACAGCCAACCCACAGCACTTGTACTCAAACAAGAACAAACACGCACACGAACAGGCACACGCACACGCACAAACATGCTTGGATTGCTCTCTCTCCCTCTGCCTCTCTCCCGCAGTCCATCCGGTTATGTCACGTCCAATTGGATGGGCAGGGAAATTAAGCGTTGGGACATTTCATACAATTTGAGTGCATCCCATTTGAGTCAAAATTTGTTTTTAGCATGCGGGGATATTTTTCTTTATGTGTGCTCTCACTCGGGGATATTTTTGTTTGAGGTTTGAGAGCAGTTTTAATGGTCTTACAGCAGTGAGTTTAATGTTCGAAGGGTGGGATATTTTTGGTTTTAGGGAAGGGAAATGGTTGCCCCTTAAGTAGTTTGAGAGTTATTTTGAGTGGAGTGTTGTGGTGGAAAGGGATATTCTGGATATGTTAGAGTTCGTTATGGCATTGCCAATGTGGGATATTACCATTGTAAAGGTAGTTGTATGGATCAATAAAAACTGCAAAGAAAGTACAAAGAGAGCGAGCATTGTGAGCACTGTAGCCGTCTCTCTCAATGCATACATTTATGAATAGAGCTCTTGGATATTTTATGTATCTAATGACGAATCGTCCAATATGTAAATACATATTTCTCCCCGTACCTATTTATGTATGTTTATTTAAATGTAAGCCTGCTAATAAGAAGTCAAATTCATATCCATCTCCCATCTAGTTAAGACACGACCCTTATCAATCTTCTGCACATGACATGACACGTACGACTCCTTGAAAACACACCCAATGCAAAAAAAAGAGCTGACACCACCCTCCCTTCCGCACGCTCAAGCTTCAAAACTGACTCTCAAAAATGTTCCCTTCTTGCCATCCCATCAGCTGTTCGCTTGAGCTGCGCAAACTCCAGGCGACTACGCAATACAATTGAAATTGATTCGGGGGAACACAGTGCGTGGTGCTCTTAAGCAGACACCACCAACCCCACCACCAAAAACACTGACAACAGGGAAATTTATTTCGGTTTTTCGGGAAATACTTGAGTCGCGTGACCCATTTTCGGTACAACATTTGATGGAGTTCAAAGACCTCAACGGGACGGCCGTCGCTCAATGTGTTTGCGCTGTGCTGTGGGCTGTGGAGAAGAGCGACGAGTGACGGGGGTCGGGTGGACAGACAGGGGCAGGGCGGACAACCCCAAAAAAGCCTAGGGCTTATTTTTCAGCTGTGCTTTCCGCTTTTCGCCTTTCGCTTTCTGTCTGTAGCTCATTTAATTCTTATTTTCTATTACACACATAACACAGAAATGCAACTGTTTTTCGGCTTTAGGTATGGATGGTATCCCGCATGGTATGGGGGCCCTCTGTCATGATGTCATTTTAGAAGTTTTATTTTCTATTTTTTGGGGGGGGGTCGAGCTGTAAGCCTGCGAGGGTGGAAATGCATAATCAGCATTCTGCTTTATTTATGCTTACATTTTATGCGTTTGTCCCAAGCTTAGGATTGGTTAGAGGGCCCTACAATATGATGGTGGTTGCTATGCCCCATCCCATCCATGTGTCTTGGCTTGACCCATATACTCGCATGCAGACTTTTGTGGGGGGCGAAACATACGACAAAATTGAAGTATTGTTTGATGCCATCTGCAGTGATAGAATTAGCATGAATTTAATCATATATTTAGATTTGTGGTGCCTTTAGTTTGTCGGTTACGATTAGATATCACCGTTACCTGACGTGGGGCTGTTTCCTTTTTCTGTGGAAAATTATGGTTAATTTTTGTATTTCCATATAAAAGCAAGGCACAGATAAGATATGCGCTTGGGAGGAAATAAAGCGATTGTGGAAAACTTATAGAAAAGGAATAAAGCCCTGATTAAAGATTTCAGAGAGGGGCAAGACCTCCTAAATTTTCTGCAGCACAGAGAGCTGCATCGGCGATTCCTCTCAATATACTTTTCCTCTAATAAAAACTTATTTAAATCTTTAAACAACACTCTCATCAAAGATCCACAAAAACTCTCATCAAATGATGATCCACCATCTCCGGTTCAGTGCCTTCTGTAAAGAAACGGAAGCTACAAATCAATTTGGGGGATTTTTACGCACACCACACCATTTGTGCACACCCAAAAAAAACAATGGATAATAAAATATAAAAATGCTGTGAAGAGCGGTCAAAAATTAAACGAAATATAATCTTGGCCACAAAATACGTGGCTGCTGTATTTTTGGGATGTTCGGGGAGAAGGAAAAACAAATCTTTTGGACGCTGGAAAGTTCAAGAACCCCATGAAACCATCAGCACGAAGCACGGAGACGACTTGCCATCGACACCGACACCGATACCAACACCGACACGCCATCAGCCGGCTCGCTGGCTCACTGGCTACGCTGTTGAATGGACTATTTCCCGTGCCCCATACTCCAAAGCACTCCCACTCCACTCCCGAGAGACAGGGAAAACTTTACCCCGCACTACAAACGAAAGTGAGTCTCCCCTCCAAGTTCGAGAATCTTCCCATCTTCACCCTCTTGCCATGGATAGAGAGAACGAAGAGCATTTTTGGCGCACAGCAGAAGAAGTTCATTGAACTTGAGGGCCAAGTCGGAAGCAGTTCCAAAGCTAAACACACCCAAACCCGAGAGTATTCGATTATTTTGTAGCTGTGGGGTTTTGGTGGTTGCAAAGAAAGAAAAACCAGAAACACTGGCAAAACATGCACAGATATCTACGTGTGGTTAGGTGGAGGTAAATTGGTTAATTTACTTATGGGGGGGCATGTGCCACACCCTTTAACTGCCTCCCCCCAACAGGCAGTTGCAGATGGTGGTTCTGTCGCTGGTTGTCTGTGTGTCTTTGAAAGCGAAAATGCTGTTGCATACTTCGAGGCGACTTCGTTTATAGAGCAACTCAGAGTACAAATTGGGAAAGAAAAAGCTTTCGATGGGGTTTCTCTTAGCTTGAAAGAGATCTTGAATGGCTATATGGAATTTCTTGATTAAAATGGAACTTGTGGGTCGCAATAATTACATTTGGAACACCGAAAAGGATATATTTTCAGAGATGCCTTTGGTTGAGCTTGCCTTGGCCTTGAGATGTTTTTAACTGAAATATCTTCTGATTACTGATCTAAAACCAATGTAAATGCTTATAAAGCCTCCTAATTGATTTAAGAAAAATGTGGAATAATCCTCTGTACATATGTAGTTGAAGCTATTTTTCTAGAGGTGGCTTAAGTGGCTTTAAGTGACGTTTAAGTGGCTTAAATATATACCAGTTTGGCCATTAGTCGGCACATAAAGAGCAGCTTAGTGCAGAAGCCCTATAAATGACATGGGACTAGCATGTACTAAGCAAATGCCAGTACTCGCTGACTATTTCTTTTCGTGACTACCTTCTGGCTGTCTCTAGGTATTTCTAGCATAACAACAGATCTCTGTACATATTCTTACACGCTTTCGAACTTGACACTGGATTAACTCACAAAAACTTCTCTCTCTCTCTTTTTATATACAATCTGTCTGTTTAAACAATAAGTAAATTGTATAATTAATACTAAATTAACAGAAATAGCAGTTTTCCAATGAGCCCTGCTATTATATATAACATCTTTTCTGTTTGTTGCATTTATCATTTGATCAGACTTAAGGTTGTGGAGTCTGTCGATGTATTTCTTACAAAGTCTTTGATTGGTAACGCTGAAGTATCTCAATATTTGAGTTGCTAGCAGGCCCCCAGAGCTGTATAGCGTAGGTCCAAACAGGCTTCAGTATGGATTTGTAGAGGCGAATTTTGTTTTCCAAAGTGGTTTCTGATTTTCGACTTATCAACCAGGACAAGTCTGAGTTGTTGACATTTTGCTTTAATGTGGGTTTTCCATGTTAATCTGCGGTCGAGATGCAAGCCGAGATACTTCATCGAAGGAACCAGTCTTCAATTAGGCTTAGCTCACACTGCAGGAGTTCGGAAGCTTCATTTATAGACGGGCTTGTGGCTTAAACGGGACGCCTGCGTAGACGAGAAGTAGTGATGATGTATCGGTTTTCTGCTGCACGTAAAAGCATCTTTTAGCCAGATATGATTTGATTAGTAAATAGTACGGACCAGGTATTGACCTCTCCTGAATCCGAATTTTTTATTCAGGAATGATGGAAAGATCGTTCAAAATTGGCAACATTCTCTTCAATAGTATTTTTTCAAACACTTTCGAGAACATTGTCAACAGACAATTCTATTTTGTTTGGCTTTAGGATCATAATGATCTCTGCACATTTCCGTTGACTTGGAAAGTGGCTTTTAGCTGGTTTCTTTAGGTATTTAGTAGCCCTCCAATGAATACAACCCATTGTTGCACCTTAATCCCAGATTCAAAGAGTCTATGCGTCGATCTCTAAGTAACGCATTCAAGCTGTCGTCAACAGATTCGAGTCTACGTCGGAACAACATATTAGAAAACAATCGTCCCATCACTCAAAGAACGGTCGCAGAAGCGTCCAAGGAAAATCAAACATAAAAAACAGCTTCAAGCCAACTTTCCATGTTTTGGTTTGGGAAATGTCCAGGCTTATAGCTGAGTCTAAATAGCTTTTAAATGCGTTAATGTCTGTAGAGGCTGTAATGACTTTATAGACCTTTTCCAACATATGGGCTATTGTGCTGTAAGTTGCTATTATTGGAGAATGATCTGAGTTAAGGTCAAAGCTCTCCATTACTCGCATGTGTGATTGTGGGATTCCAGAGAATACTATGAAATCAATCAAATCTGGAATTTTTCGACTATCAGTTGGCCAGTATGTGGGCACACCAGTTGACAAAGTTGTTATTATATTGTTTCGTACGCATTTGTATAACTCGGATCCCTTCGGGTTAGCCAATCTGGATCCCCACCATGGATGTTTGGCATTGAAGTCGCCTCCCACGATAAACTTTGTTCCCAATCCTTGGACAAAGTTGTTAAAATCGAGTTCTTTTATTGTGAATCTTGGTGGGAGATNTCATAATGATCTCTGCACATTTCCGTTGACTTGGAAAGTGGCTTTTAGCTGGTTTCTTTAGGTATTTAGTAGCCCTCCAATGAATACAACCCATTGTTGCTGGAATTAGGGTCTAAGTTTCTCAGATACGCAGCTAGAGATTCATTGCGTAAGTTCGACAGCAGTTGTCTAAGCTCAGATGCAGCCTTGTTGTATAATCTTTTGTTAGCAGGGTAGTGAGTTTCTTGCCAGCGTCTTCGCAGGTTCCTTTTAGTTTGTATTTTTTGTCGAAGTTCGGTTGAAAGGTACAATTGGTTTGGGAAATGTCCAGGCTTATAGCTGAGTCTAAATAGCTTTTAAATGCGTTAATGTCTGTAGAGGCTGTAATGACTTTATAGACCTTTTCCAACATATGGGCTATTGTGCTGTAAGTTGCTATTATTGGAGAATGATCTGAGTTAAGGTCAAAGCTCTCCATTACTCGCATGTGTGATTGTGGGATTCCAGAGAATACTACGAAATCAATCAAATCTGGAATTTTTCGACCATCAGTTGGCCAGTATGTGGGCACACCAGTTGACAAAGTTGTTATTATATTGTTTCGTACGCATTTGTATAACTCGGATCCCTTCGGGTTAGCCAATCTGGATCCCCACCATGGATGTTTGGCATTGAAGTCGCCTCCCACGATAAACTTTGTTCCCAATCCTTGGACAAAGTTGTTAAAATCGAGTTCTTTTATTGTGAATCTTGGTGGGAGATAAGTCGCTGTTATTGATACACCTGCGTGCATGCATTTTATCTGAATTGTGGCAGCCTGCATAGCGTTTCCCTAGTACTGTCCATGATTTGAAATTTGTTTGCCAATAATTGCAGCACCTCCATGAGCTCTATCTGATGGATGGTCAGCTCTTACTGTGTCGTATCCAGTAACTCTAAAAAAAGATTTGCTTGTGAAGTGTGTTTTTGAAAGAAGCATGACGTCAATGGCAATCGTTTTTAAAAATAAAGATATTTCATTTCCATGGTTGGAAAGCCCATTGGCATTCCATATTACAAGTAACATTATCATGTTAAGTAAATTATTGGTAAGTTGAGATTGTTTTTCTAGAAGCTGTTCGATTCTTTCTAGAGACTTGTTCGAGGTACTATTTCCTGCAGCAACTTGGGTCGACTTATTAAACGGAGCAAATGATTGAGATGCAGCAAGATCATTTTTATTATTGTCATCTTTGGTGTTTCTCAGCTGGTTGCTCTTTATCTTTTGGGCAAATGTTGCTGAGATGGTTAAGAGAGAATTTCACACATCTGTGAGTTTTGGCATAATATGACTTTGTGTGTCCCAATTCCTGGCAACGAAACCACTGAACGATTTCTTTGGTTTTACGGGGTATATATTAACAACTGTGTTACGAATGAGTTTAACTTTGTAAATATCTAAGTTCTTATTGTTGCACTCAATGTCTAAGTAGAACAAATTCAATGACTCTTTTAACAGCGTGACCTTTGGACTCCACATCTTGTTTGATTAAGTCGATATGCGTTGAGAAGAGCCAATTCTTAATAACAACTCTGAAGTTTCCTGTATTCTTCAATAGACTTTACCATAACTCTCACATGACCATCGCGTTGTACTTTATAAAAGAAAAGCTCTTTTTTAATTGAATTCTCGAGGTAAACTAGCATTCCTTTTATGTCACTGACTTCAGATAAGCATATAGGTGGCGACTTGGCAGATTCATCTAAGGTACCTTCAGTTATCATGTCCAGTGCTTCGTTTTCATCTTCGTTTCCGTTATTTGGCGTGCTGAGAGACTTGGTTCTGTCTCTTGATCGCCTTTGGCTTCTTGGTTTTACTCTCTGCCAGTTCCAAACCGTTGTGTCGTCTTCGTCGTCGTCCATGATAACAACAACACCTTGTATTGCTCATCAGCCACTGTTTTGTTTGCTTTTGTTTTGTGAATCGAATAACTGTTAATAGTAGTTTGCTTTATATTTCTTTACATAATAATTTGTAACGTATTTTTGTTGTTTGTTGATTTATTCAAGTTTGCTTTACTTTCTTTTGTTTTGTTCGCTTAATAGTTTTACACATTCATACAAAATATATGTAAATCTGCTTCATTGTCCTCTTCAATTGTCCAGGTTGGGTTGTTCATTTTTAAATAACGTATAAATTATATAGAAAAATGTACATTTTCCTTTGAATTTAATGTTAATAATACGCTTTAACATACATGTGTAAGGGGAGGATCCATCAGCAAACCGATTGTGAAAATAGAAATAATGTATATGCCAAAACGCATCGGATGGAACATGAAAAAAGACTTCAAGCCGATTTGTGAGGGCCGCTGCTTGAATGGTGCAAAAACAATTTTTTTTAACCAACAAATAAAACCAAAATGAACCCTAAACTCCGACTGTCCGTGGAACATCTGTGTGAATGGGCTGGTGCAATAGTTAAATAATCTTATTTAAGTGTCCTTAGTAGCGTTCTCCTGTTCCCTTACTGCGCTGGCACCGGCGTTGGGTGGGGCGCCAAACGGCTGACAATGCCAATGCCGCCACGAATAATTTTGGCAACGGCAGGTGGAGAACGAGCGGCCAGCGCCTCAAAGGTGATTCGCAGCTCGGCAAAGGCGTTTCGGGGATAGGGATTGCGGCGTGAGGTATAACGCATCACCACATAATGATAGTAGATGATGGGTGTCATCAGGCTAGCGTGGCTCCTAAGGGGGCAAACAAGAAAATGGATTATTAAACAACAAGAAAAACAACGACAAACTGAGTGCAACTCACATAAAAGTCAGTACAATGGCATAGGGCATAATGAAGATCTCGCAGAATGCTGTGGCCTTCAGTATATTGGCCGCCTGGAACTCCACAATCGAGATGATGAAACGTGCGCCCCACCAAGAGTTCTGGCCAAGCAGCTGTAACAGAAGAGACTCATTAAGTTGCAGTCAATCAAATTGCAATCGTTTCTTACATCCAACAACTTGAGTGAATAGCTGGAGGCGTGCAGCACAGAGTAGAGCAGCACGGGAACCAGCACCAAGAGCGAGGGACGTATGTTGAAGAAGATCAGAGAGTACACCATGTAGTGACACGAGTCTTCGCCAAATAATTTGCTCAGAAATTCGCGACTGAACGAGAAGGCGGGCACACGTTGATGCAGACGAAGGGCAGAGATGGCCGCATTGGCCAGCAGCACCTTGGTGAAGGAGCTCTGTTGTGAACTGTAGATGGAAGGTATAGTAATTTTAGATTCTCTATGTGTGTCTCTATTTGATTACTCACGTGAATATGGGCAAAACATAGCTCAGGGTAAAGAAAATCGATAGCAGACGCAGTGCCCACAGGGCGCAGTCAATTCGATTCGTTTGGATATGCTGCAAGAGCTTGGCCGTCGCATTCTGTGGCTGGTTCTGGTTCTGGTTCTGCTGCTGCTGTTGTTGCTGCTGCTCCCGCTGTGATGTGCTCTCAGAGCCATTGGTCTCGGCGCTATCGAAGCGCGGTGGCTGTTCGGTGGATGTGCTCATGATGAACTTGTCGTTTGATTGCTGTTCACCTTACTGGGTTTCTTGGTCTGCAAAAGAGAGAGAAAACGTAATGAGTTTACTTTTCAGGCGTTATCAGGCGGTAATTCTATTCTTATCTCTTGTGGGTATTGGGCGCTGATAAGCTAACCCCCCCAATACCCCTACCCTGACTAGGCAACAACCAACCATATCCAATGCCTGAGTGTGCTCTTCACCTTTAGTTTAGTGTAGTTTAGTTTCTTTCTTTATAGTTTTTCTCCTCTGCTGATCTACACTCAATGTGAACTTATGACTGAGATCTCAAGTCGGTTTAGGGCTGTGGCACAGCACGCGTTTTGGCTTTCAATTGAAATTTTGTGGCTGCGGCTGTTAAACCAGTCAAATGGAAAGTTGCAAACCGCCAGACACACTTCACAAAGGCCACTTAAAACACAAAGAATGGGCGTGTCAAAGAGGCGTTTTAATGGTCACGTTGACTCAAGATGATACGACTGCAATTACAGACCGAATAGCCATGTTTTGCATAGGCCACAAAACACACAGAAAAGAAATCACAAAAGGGTTTAAAATGTAGTTATAAAAAAAGCGAAACTTAAATGCTCTGCAGATTGTTTATGAATAATATTTAATTCTCTAGCTTCAGGCAGCAATTTTTGATGCAAGAAGCACAGTAAACACGCCACAGATTCCGCAATTTCCACGTAAAGTTTAACACAAACATGCAATTACAGCCAAAGACAGTTGAGCGTGAGATGATACAACTGACTGACTGACTGACTGACTGGCCACAATGTGCAGTGCATGTTGGTTACGAAATACACGTCGAAATATTAACACAGACACAAATATGGCCAAACAGGTGGCTGCCACACAGCGTGTGGAGTGGAGTGCGAAGGAGAGGCAGAAACACATACAGTAAGAGGTACCGCGGAAGCAAGAGTTGAGTGAACACTAGACACACAGACAGAAAGAGCGAGAGAGAGAGAGAGAGACGTGCGGCGGCGCAGCGGTCAGTGTGGTACCTCCTACGTGTATGTATGTATATGTATGTACATACATACATATGTAGATGTTTGATGAATGATAGAGGCTAAAGGCAGGTCATTAGGTGTCATTTAATATGCAGGCGCTTGTGTCCTTAAATATGTCATCATTACTATTGATTTTAAGGCGAGTTCTTCAAAGGAAGTGGGTCAAGTACTCGAACTCGGGCTAGCACTTTTGATAATTGACTTTGTTCTCGATTATTCATGCGAAACCACAAAATTTGGATGAAATATGTATAATGTGACGTCACGTGGTCGAGCAAACAGCAAGGAACACGTCAGAGGTAGAACAGAACAGCACACGGGGTACAAGAGCTCCCTCACAAATTGCCACCGGTTGACATGTCTGAACTTTAAATAATAAAATAAGATCAAAAATGACAAAGCTGAATATGTAGATAGAGCCACGATATGCTAGAGCCACCGCGCTCAAAGTGCAGGCCAGGGCAGAGGCCCTTTGCTCAACAGCGTTTCGGAATTGGCTGCTTCCTCTAATCCCCCTCTCTCTGCACAGCAACAAGCGAGAGATCGGATTAGGGCACACACACAAGAGAAGAAGAGACCTGCATATACTGTGATTATAATGCCACTCGACTGTCGAATTGGGTTAATAAGGAACAAACAGGGGGGTGGAGGGCGGGTTAGCGTACAGTTCTGTATAATTTGGAGACGAGACGTTTGTCGCGTGAAGAAAGTTCGCACCAGGTATTCCATGCCTCTCTCACACATCACGAAATGCCGTAGAATTCAGCAGGTTTTTTATTAAAATTAGTTGGGCAGACTTACCATTCACTTGAGCAACAAAAGCGTAGTGTATTTCTCTGTGGCGATATGGTACAAATTTAAAATTAAATTCACACGTAAATTAATAGTCTGCAATTTGACCGTTGAGTTATCCATTAAATACACCGACAGACCCTCGGAAATGTACCGAAATATACCCCTGCATTTTTAAAATATACTGTAAATATACCGTAAGTCTTAAATAATTTTCCCCGATGTTGATGATGTTCTATTTCATATTACTAGCTAGTCAGTAGTCTCCAGTAGTATCAATCAATACTTCAACAACAAGAAATTCTTCCAACAAAAATAGCATAAAATGTTACGTGAGTGGGAATGGATTTTTACTTGTTTGACAATTTGTTGCTTGGGGCATTTCTATAAATTAATATATAAATATACTTTACAAAGTTTTGCTCTCAAACTTAAATAATAACTTTATCTTAGATCGACATGTTTTTAACCTTTTCATATGCTTTCTATGTATATGCATATATATACATATATCGATGTAGATACATTCTCGATATCTAATATCTATAATCTGTAGAAATTCGTTAAGATAAATATCCTGAAAAGTATATAAAATACATTAAATGGTCACCCTGTACGTCTGTTCTTCCTTCACTTTGAACTAGTTCGGGAACAGTTCAGCTCCGACTCAAAAAATACCAAAAATTGTTGAACCATTTCGATGGGCATGAAGCTATTTATTGTGGTATTTTGTAGCGCATGGGTAAAGCAAGCACCATCTGTGATTCTTTTCCGAACCAGCACCAAAAATGCCATAGCGCGGTGGAACGCACATTTTATTTATTTTTAAAAATTGCACTTGCTAGTTACAATTAACAGTAAAAAAGTCATGGATGACGACGACCTAGCACTACCCGCCGATACACTAGCCATCCTCAACGAATTCCTGGCAGAGCGTTCTAAGCGTGAAGCCGAGGAAGAGGATCGAATTGTGAATCAGGACGGCAAGGAGGCAACATTCGAAGAGAATTGGGCAAGTTCTTAGAATAACTTTAAGCGTTGGGCCTGCTAACCGTCTCACATTTTGAATCTGCAGCAATTAAGTCAATTTTGGTACAGCAAAAAGACCAAACTCGCGGTCCGCGACATTGTGGGAAAGCTTTTGAAGGAACAAACAGGTGACCAAGAGGCATGCAACTACCGCATAGCTTTGCTGTCTTGTCCATCTCTTTACAAGGATATTAAAGATATATATGAGCATGGTGAGGATCTCCTGATAAAGTTACACTTCCCTACTTGTTGACGTTTCCCTCCTTTAGTCAGCATCTTCGAGTACGATGAACGTTTTGCCGCTTATGGGAATGATTTTGTCCACTATGACATCAATTGCATAGACGGCAATCCAGACTATCTGATAAATCACCACAAGAGATACGATTTAATCATAGCGGATCCGCCGTTCTTGTCACAGGAGTGCATTGGAAAAATATCAGAGATTATCCTCAAGTTGCAGCGCAGTGCGAGCAAATCCAAGCTGATCTTTTGCTCTGGAGAAGTCGTAGAGCCCTGGCTAACTGCCAGTTTGCCTGTGCACAAGTGCAATTTCCGACCCGAACATGAGCGAAATTTGGGCAACGAATTTGTTAGTTATGCCAACTTCAATTTGGACAATTATATTTAAAGATGAACCGAAACAAAAGGTGTGTTTTCATGTGTGAGAGAGTGTGGTGTCTACTTCGCGGCAACATCAGCCTCCCTGCGTTGTTGGACCAGCTCGCGTAGGCCATCCTCCTGATCCTTCAATGATTTCTGCAAGAATTCCTTCTTCTTTTCGAGAAGTTCGAGGGCCTTTTCACATTTATCCTGCTTGCTCTTTAAGTCCTCTCGCATATTTTGCACATCCGTGAGCAGGAACATGCGACCAACTGATTGGTATACTCTAATAGAGTGGATATTCGAGTTAAAGCATTAAAAAAGAAACGACTATTAAGTGCCATTCCCATACCTCGTATCATTGTCTAGATTGCTTGTGCCCTTTTCTGTCAACAGATACTTGTGTTTTCCCGTCTTGACCATGTCGCATTTCATGTCAATCATATTGATCTTCTTGGTTGTTTCCAATTTGTTGATCTGCATCTCGGTGAAGGCCTGCGGGTGGACGGATTCGGGGAATGAGTAACATTTTCAATGGGGGCCTCGAAGCACGCGCTGCATGCCGGTTCTCGCCCTGGTGGCCATTGCGATTGCCAGTGCCCTCACCTTCTTCAATTCAATGTCCATTTGTGCCATATTGTTTGCTAAATGCTCTCTTAATGTTTTTTTTAGTTTAATTGAATGTTTTCACTATAAATTTGCTTAAAAACTCAACATCTGCCGTGAACGTGATTATCGATCAAATATACCGCACAACCCTCAAAAATATACCTTCTCATTTTAAAAATATACCGTAATCTTAAATCATATTCCTCGATTTTGGTGTTCTATTTGATATTACTTTTAACACTGAAACAATAATTTAAACCGATTGAAGAATTTCGCTTATTATAAATACTCCTTTTTATTGGATTGGTGATCCTGGTGACCCTGGTGAATTCAGCATACTCAGGAAGTGTCGAAATCTGTGTCAAAAACTAAGGCGTCGACAATAGGTAAAAACGTTACAAAACATGACACCCGTCGTTGTCGTTGTTGAAAAAATAATGATTTTGATTGGTTGAAATAAATTTTCGAATCTTATATTATCAAACATTACTTACCTTTATAATTCCACTATTTTGAGTTGAATGAGCTCCTCTCTCTCATCTGTCTCTAAAAGTTGCAAAACAACCGATAGCTTGACATCTTTGGGTAATTAAAAAGTTTAGCAAGCCTTTCAATTCCAAACATGGCTAGCTACGCGCGCTGTTGATGGTCAGGAAAATGCGCTCCTGTCAGGCGTTCTCCTGTACTTATTTCTGCGTTTTAAATATGAGCACAGAAATACGCGCCTTTATTTGAATGAATGTCTTTCCTTTCTTCTTAGTCCTCATATTATGAAACATTGATATGGGCAATAAAAGCCCATTGTTCGTAACGGTAGGTAGGCAGCAGGAGGCAGCAGGAGCTATTACATACTTCGAATGAGTGGAGTGTTCGTGGGGTGCCATTTGCCACAGATTAACCTATATTGAATGAAGCCCAAGAAGTGCCAACTAAATGTCACCGCCTGGTTCTAGCTTGCATCAGCAAAATTTCATTCATTCGTTAGCATGGAACGCTGGCAGAACAAACTCGCTGTGGTCACTGGTGCCAGCGGCGGCATTGGAGCAGCCTGCGCTCGGGCCATGATTGCAGCAGGATTGCGTGTCGTGGGCCTGGCACGGCGAGAGGAGAAGCTGCGCGAGCTCAGGGACAGCCTGCCGAAGCATTTACAGGCGAATTTCATACCCAGACGTTGCGACGTGTCGAAGGAGGATCAAGTCCTGAGCTCCTTCGACTGGATTGAAAGGGAGCTGGAGGGACCTGATGTGCTGCTAAACAATGCTGGCATCACACGCGAAATGGAGCTGGTGACGCCGGGTAATACTCAAAAACTGCGCGAGGTCATTGACACCAATGTGATGGGTGTGCTGTGGTGCACCCGGGAGGCGTTCAACAACATGAAGAAGCGTGACACAGAGGGTCATGTGTTGATCATAAACAGCATTGCCGGCCATAAAGTGCTCAACTTTATCGATGTGCTGCCCTCATTCAACATATATCCGGCCACCAAGTTTGCCATCACAGCCATCACGGAAACCTATCGTCAGGAGTTTCAGCTGCACAAGAGCAAGGTGCGCGTGACGGGGATTTGTCCAGGTGCAGTCAACACAAACATATTCCCCGAGCAGATACACTTTTATGTGAAGGATATGGCCAGGCTGGAGCCAGCTAATATAGCCGATGCGGTGCTATATGCTCTACGCACGCCGCCCCATGTGCAGGTAGGTGGATGAAGCGTGGGGCAATATACAAACAAAAAGGAATCAAAATGTATCTTTTGCAGATTCACGAGATAACCATCAAACCCATGGGCGAAATGTTTTAAAAAGTCATTTTTTAATTTGGTTTGTGGCCTGAAATACAGCTTTAGTCTGTGCCCAAGTCTGCCAGTCGCTCCTGCAGCGCCTCTTCGTTCAATTTGTGCATGCATAGAAATTGTCCATTAAAGAACACGACGGGTATATCATGCCGAAATAGTCTCAAGAAACGTACATTCTCCTTGCGATCGATGTACACCTTTTCCAGCCTGAATTTACCAGCATATTTCTGCTCCAATTTTGCCACCAAATCATCGCACAAAGAACACTTCTCCTTGGTGTAGAGTGTCAGCAGTGGAAGACCGTCCAACTGTTCGATTTTGGGCACGCTGAAAGAGAGCCGCTCACTTGAGATTGGATCTTAACACGTGACAATGGCAGGGACTCACAGTTTTTCGATAAATATGATCATCAGACGGCCATCCTTGCCATCCATGTAGGCACAGCCCAACTCGCCAGCGGGCAGCGAGTGCACCAAATGTGTGAGCAGATGACTGGCCGTGATATGCAGATTGTCGTGGGTGTACACTTTACTGCCGCTTGGGTCGAGTTGTAGCGATGGCTTGGCTGGTTCTCGGCTTGTAGCCAGATCCCAGGTGTGAATTTGACTGGGCAGCAGCGGACTGCCGCCGTGCAGGTGGTACAGTGCGTCTTCTCGGTTATTTTTCACAGCAAATTCACGCACCAAAGCCAGCGGCTGTAGCTGAAGGCGCTCTGCCGTTTCGTATGTGGTCCAGGCCAGTGCCGCAGCACCCAAAGTGGGTATGTGCTCCGAGGCATCCGTTTTACCTCTGACTGGAGGCTGCCGCACGGTCATTAGTTCATTGGCCAGTATGCCATCATCGGGTTCTAGGAACTGGCAGCGTGTGTCCCCCGTGATAATGCATTGCGATTGTCCCTGCCGCAGACTTTCCAGCGTCATACGCAGTCCTGTAATAGAGCAAATGTCGTCCTGCACGGCATGTGTCTCGCAGCCCTTGAAGCCCAGCTCTTTGGCTACACTGGCAAGTCGCTTCTGGCACTCGGCGGCGGATGCATTCGACGAAGAGCAGACAATTAGCTTTTTGAACTCCTCCCGCGGCACTAGTGTGCGTTTCACCAGCTCATCTATGACAATGCCCGCTAGCCGCTGCTCCTCCGCCTTGAAGGGAGTGCGTGGGGTACGCACAGCAGCTGCAATTACCACGGAATTACCATCCAACTGCCTGCTAAAGTGCCGCAAGTGCCTCGAAATGCTGGGAAGAACAAAAACCTATTATCAGTGCTATACTCATGGCTGCAACACGCACTTTTCAGAGTGTTGCAAGCGTAGCCTGCACAGCATGCTCAAAGACATGTTTTTTTAAATTTAATTTAACAACTAGTTTAAAAAAGAAAAGACAATTTTAAAACGAAATTCAGTTTACACACAACAGCTGGTCCGTTGGCGATAACGATAGGTCGCTATCGTTTATCGGTGCAGTTTGCGTATGATTGTGTGACCATTCTTGTGGCAGCCAAACAGCTGTTAAAAAACAAAAACTACATTGAAAATAAGAGAGAAAGTTACTTTTGGTTTTTAACCTGATGCGCTAAAAACAAAGACAAAACAAAGGCCAAAACGAAACCAAAACCAGTTATTACCCAATAGCACAAAGGCAAGGGCAGTACGAGAGCCGTAAACCTCATTGCAGACGCGACAGCTGTGGCGACAAGAGTCGGCCCTAATTCGGAAATCCAAATGGAAGTGACCTTCAAAAAGGCCCGACTGGTAAAGCACACAAATGCTGCAGCGGACGCAGAAGAAGAGTACACACCAACAGATGGTTGGTGGGCCCTGCCGGAGCCCGCCCTGCTGCTGATCTTTGAGCGTTTGAATGTCCACGAGCTGCTGCAGGCGAGCCTGTGCTGCCGACGATGGCACAGCATTGCGAACGATGATCTGTTGTGGCGTCAAAAGTTCCAGGAGAACTTTAGAGCCTCGCCCAGCGTACCGTTGAAGCCCGGCGCAGAGAGCTGGCGCTCCGAATACCAGCGTCTGTCCACAAAAATACCATTCGTGCAGGCGCAGCGGCTGGAGCCGACGGTGGAGAACAATCATGGACACACGCATCAGGTGCTGCATGTAAGCTTTGCACACAATGGTGAGATGTTTGCCACCTGCTCCAAGGATGGCTATGTGATAGTGAGTACAGCTAAGCATTCTGATTTGAATCGGGGGTTCCTAATTCATGATCTGATCCTGTGATAGATATGGAACTCGCAGCACCCATGCAAGGAAAAGTATGCGCACAATATGAAACAATTCAGCTGGAAGTACTCGCAATACTCGCAGTTCAATCAGAGCGACACTTTGCTGCTGGTGTCGGGGGTGCACTTTGGTTCGCCGCAGTCCACCTCGGGAGAGATTGCCGTGTTCTATTTGGGCGCAACAGAGTCTCATTTACGCTGCCGAGTGGTCAATCGTCCGTACGACATATTTGGAACTTGGTTCAGTGATCAGTATCTGATCTCAGGCGATCTGCATTGGCTGGCCCATTTGGTGAGCACATCGGTGCTGTGGCTGAACAAGGCCAATCAGGAGATTGACTCTGAGCACGTGCCGATCATGAGTCAATTGTACAAGTTCTACAACCGCAATGCCAGCTCTGTGCGGGCCATAATGGTGGCCAGGTGCCCCTGGTTGGACGAGAGCAATGATCCTTTGGCCAAGGAGGAGGAGGAGGCGCGCCGTCCGAGCTTCCCGTTTGCGAGTAATGATGAGGCACAGGGTGCTCAAGCCAGTGGGAATCCGCTGTCGCATGCCGCCAGTCTTAGACGCACACGAAGTGCCACGCCCGAGGAGAACTTCTTGCCCGACATAAGCGAGCGTCGGTCCAGAGCACGTCCGGGCGATGCCACGATACATTACCTGGAGGAATACAGAAAAGCGGTGGAGCCCACAAACGAAGCCAACGACGAAGAGGACGAGGAAGAGTACGACTCGATGGATGTGCATGAGGAGTACGATGAAATGGAGAATAGCATACCCAAGTATCTCATCTTTTCGACCGGTTCGAAGACATTTACCCCGCACCAGATCGGCTTCAAGCGGATTAGGAACGTTTACTTTCCCAAAAAACTCGATCCGGGGCCCTCGCTGAAGGAGAGAATAGCCGCCAAGCGGGCCGCCGCCCAGCAGCAGCAGCAGGAGCCACGCAATGATCCGGATTGGTGGAACTACGACTCGGTCAAGGATCGCTTTGACCAGGTGGACAAAGTGATCGATCTGCATGGACACATCATTGGCATGGCGCTGAGTCCGGATCATCGTTATTTGTATGTTAATACGCGACCGTGGCCAAAGAACTATGTGATCACCAATCCCCTGGAGCCGCCGCCAATTGCTCAAGAGATCGATATACATGTGATTGATTTGATGACGCTGAAGCGTGTGGGGAACATGCTGCGGGCCCACAAGGCCTACACGCCCAGCACAGAGTGTTTCTTCATATTCCTCGATGTGTGTGCGGAGTATGTGGCCAGTGGGGCTGAGGATCAGCATGCCTACCTCTGGGACCGCTACTATGGCATTAGTTTGGCGAAATTCAAGCACTCGGATGTGGTCAACAGTGTGGCCTTTAACCCAAAAGACTCGGAGATGCTTGTGACCACCAGCGATGACTATACCATAAAGGTTTGTGAGGGAATTTTATTTATATTGCTGCTGTTTTAACAAAACGTTTTATCTCTTGACCAGGTCTGGCGTTCCCGTGCCAAAGCAAGGGCCTTTAATATACCCATTAATGTGAGCGAATCCTTCGAGCTCAAGCCGAAGAAATGAAGCAACGCCTTAAGCTACATCTACATCAACATCCCTGTGCCTGCCCTGCCCTGCCTCATTATGACGACAAAAGTGGTTCTTACTGCCGGAAGAATAGATTGTTTGTTTATAGCTGTTAGTATTTAGTTACAACTTGTTAACGTTTTTAATATTATACATAATCAAAATGGTGTTCGTCCTACGACTCGCTCGTCTGTTCGCACTGGTCAGTGGGTGTGGCTGGATTGGACGTGGGCTTTGCAGGCGCAGCAACAGGCTCAGCGGGTGGGGAGCTGGCTCCTGGCTGCGCTGAAGCCTGTGCCGATGTAGATGGCTCGTCATTATCGTGATTATTATTGTGTTTGGCGTTTCGCTTGCGCTTCTCGGGGTGTCCAAAACAGTGCTCACAATCTTCATCATCCTCCGAGGAACTTTCACCAAATGCCATGGGTTTCTTGTATATGCAGCAGCCTGCAAAATGGCACTTAGTTAGAATACCAATAGCTTCTAATCAGATAAGGATTACATACATTTGGATTTCTTGCGATTCAAATGCTCATTGTCTATGACACCTTCGTGGAAAATGACACGGCGTTCGTCTCGGGGCTGTTCCAGGCGCAAGTGCAGTGTTGGAGCGGTTTGTGATAGACTTCCATCTGTTTCTTCAGTTGTCGTGCCATTACTTGAGTCATTTTTTGTTCTTTGGGCCATTTTTTTTAATAAAACAAATAACAGATTGTAGTGTGAACGTATTGTGTTCGTTCCGATATCAATTGACACTTGTTATCGGTGGGCCAACAATCTGCCAGCGCATTAGTGCAAATTTTAGCTATTTAATATTAATATATTTTATTCATATATTTTGCTTCGTATTTTAAAAGTATTTAATAATTATACTCATTTAATGGCCAACTTGGCTTAAATATAAATGTCTATACAGCATCAAAAACTGTATAGCTATTTGTATAGCTGGAAATTTGCTTGCACTAGGTGTATGTATTATTATGTCCATTTCTATATAATATTGTATATTGTACAATACATTGTATCACTCTTATGTAGCTTCTCTTGAGGAATTATAGCCATAATTGAATATATAATTTATAAATAAAAAAACTAGCTATAAAAGTACAGAAATTGGCAACACTGCTTGAGACGACCGCAAGTGCTAATCTGGCAACGCCAAACGCAAACGTCACATTTCAGCTGGCAGTCGTCGCACCGAAAATGGCTGCAATTGTGCGATTTAATTTGTTAACCAAGCCGCAATTAGGTAAATAAACGCGAATCATTCATTGTACAACTATTAATTGGTGTTTTGGTAGTAGCATTGGCTATCCGCTGACTTGCGAGACTTGCTAAATAAGTAGCAGCAAGCCAGCAAAACAATCAACTCACTTGAAAGCAAATTATGTAATTTTTGCGCAAAGCAAAACAAAACGTAAGGCAAAGGCTCTGCGCAGTTTATTGATTTGTATTTTGTGCTTATTGCAGTTGCGACACTTCCGGCCAGCGTGCAGCTGCAGCGGCTGCAGAGCACAGCTCCACCTGCTGGAACGCCGCCACCACAGACAAAGACCAAGTTTGGTCCCTTGGCCGACGAGGATCGCATCTTCACAAATCTTTATGGACGCCACGACTGGCGGCTGAGCGGTGCCCTGAAGCGCGGGGACTGGTACAAGACCAAGGAGATTGTCCTGAAGGGTCCCAATTGGATCATCAATGAGATCAAGACATCGGGTCTGCGCGGACGCGGTGGCGCTGGCTTTCCCAGTGGCATGAAGTGGTCTTTCATGCAAAAGCCCGGCGATGGACGCCCCAAGTACCTGGTGGTGAATGCCGATGAAGGTGAGCATTGTGAAATCAATTTTAAATGAACGATTTACATTAGTTTTTCTCTGTTTTTGCTTCAGGCGAGCCTGGCACCTGCAAAGATCGCGACATAATGCGTCACGATCCCCACAAGCTGGTGGAGGGATGCCTGATTGCGGGCGCTGCCATGGGCGCACAGGCGGCCTACATCTATATTCGTGGCGAGTTCTACAACGAAGCCTCGAACATGCAGCTGGCCATCGCAGAGGCCTACCAGGCAGGCCTCATTGGCAAGAATGCATGCGGCACGGGCTACGATTTCGATGTCTTCATGCACCGTGGCGCTGGCGCTTACATTTGCGGCGAGGAGACAGCTCTGATTGAGTCGCTCGAGGGCAAGCAGGGCAAGCCACGCTTGAAGCCGCCATTCCCCGCCGATGTGGGTGTCTTCGGTTGCCCCACAACGGTCACCAATGTGGAGACGGTGGCTGTTGCGCCCGCCATCTGCCGTCGCGGTGGCACTTGGTTCGCCAGCTTTGGTCGCACCCGTAACTCGGGCACAAAGCTGTTCAACATCTCGGGACATGTGAACAATCCCTGCACGGTGGAGGAGGAAATGTCCATTCCGCTGAAAGAGCTGATTGAGCGTCATTGTGGCGGCGTCACTGGTGGCTGGGACAATCTGTTGGGCGTCATTCCCGGCGGTTCGTCCACACCGATTATACCCAAAAATGTATGCGACGATGTGATTATGGATTTTGATGGCCTGATTGCGGCCCAAACATCGCTCGGAACGGCGGCCATCATTGTAATGGACAAGTCCACGGATGTGATCAAGGCGATTGCGCGACTCATCTCGTTCTACAAACACGAGAGCTGCGGCCAGTGCACACCATGCCGCGAGGGCATTGGCTGGATGAACAAGATCATGACTCGGTGAGTAAAACCCCTTTTTGCGATTATTTCAAACCAGAACCAGATTGAGGCATGTTTTCCTTTCCTTCCCCGTGATATTTACACACAGCTTTGTCAAGGGCGATGCTCAACCCGCTGAGATTGATATGCTGTGGGAAATTTCAAAGCAGATCGAAGGCCACACCATTTGCGCGCTAGGCGATGGTGCCGCCTGGCCTGTCCAGGGCCTCATTCGTCACTTCAGACCCGAGATCGAGAAACGCATGCAACAACATGCGCAGCAAACGAAGCGCGCCATCAACTAAATATGAACTTAATAGCGAAATGTCTTTGTTTTATCCTTGATTTATTGAAACCCCTACGAACTCTATAAATGCATATAAAGTTTAATATTCTATAAATCAAGTTCACATTTTTCCATTTGCTACTTTTGTTGAGGTGTCAGCTTCCGTAGCTATAAATTTGATCTGATTAGCGGACGGGATTAGGTAATTTCACTCCTACTAATGCCTCCACGAAGAAGACCTTTAAGACAAGGAATATTGCTATGTAGTAAACGATTTGGTTACTGCCAGGTTGGACTGCAGGAAGATTCCAATTTAAGATCAAGTGACTCATGACTTGATATTTAATAACTAATTAATTAAACCCTTTGCTTCTGTGTGGCTAATAGATACATTTCATATGAATTACCAGAATTATATTTCATGAGGCCCTTTGTCTAACATTGGAATATCCCAGATATCGAGACGATGTGTGTGACGCATAGATGAAAGGTTTCCGACCCTATACAGTATACATAATCTTAAGCAGCATCAATAGGCGAGTCGAATTAGCTGTTCGTCTGTCTGTCTTGTTTGACGTCTAACAGGAATAATTTTGAGCTAGTTTTGTTCAGTCAATTGTATCTACAGCTTCGGGTGTGTGTTTCGCGGAGTAAGCCGTAAGCCGCGACGTCCATGTCCACCTCTAGTTTTGTAGTTCGTGCTAAATTGATGCAGTAGCAGGAAGCAATGTGCACATATTAAATTGGAATTAATTGCAGTTATGTATGTATCGACTATTACAGCATCATATAAGCAACGGGAAAAACTATAATTTGTATATTTTCTAAACATAACCCATCATCATATCATACCATTACAGCTCCAAGGTAAATAAAACAATTTGCATTTTTTTTAGTATGTAGCATATTTATAGTTTTTAGTTTTTAGAGTTTCTCATTTGGTTTTTGTTTTGTTTTCGATGAAGGTTTTTAGTTAAAGTACAAAATGATATTATTTAAACTTAGTTTAGGGTTTCTAGCCACTAGTTTAAAGGCGTTAACAGCAGCTGCTGCTGCTTCAGATGGCTTTCAAGAAAGTTTAAAGGGGAGTAAGTTTTACATACATACAGCTTCGAAGTGAAATGAAATGGTTTGATTGACGACAGCATTGCTCTTGTATAGAAGTAAAGAAAGACACGCAAAAGAGTACTCGTAGTTGTGGTAGTAGTAGTAGTTTCCCTCCTCAGTATGGTGGTATAAAAAGTACTGCATAGAAAATTGCATGTGGCAAAACTTGGCAACGGATAGTGGCAGATTTTGTTTTTGTTTTGTTTTTCTTTGCAATTGAGTTGGGGGGGGGGGGGGGGGGGGGGAACACTCCTCAGCGAGTCATCCAAATTGCAAATGAAACCCGAACCTGAGTTTGTTCTGTTTTATGTCTGTTCTGAGTCGCTTCAATTGCACTGTACGATATTCAAAAATGGTTTAGAAAAAGTGTATAATAATATAAGAATTAAGTCATAGAAATATGTATACAATACTCGTTTTTGTTTTGTTTTAAATCTTATCCACACATTTATAATCCTTTTTTTTTGTTAGTTTTTCTTGTTTTTATATTTATGTATATGTATATATATTTATGTATATATGTATTTATGTAAGTTTATGCATGTTTCGTTAGGTATATGTACTCGTATTTGATTTAGTTTTGTTAGGTTTTTGTTTTTAAATTGTTGTTTCAAAAGTTTTAGATCTCGTTTAGTTTGATTTTGCTTTGCTTTTCTTTCGTTCGTTCGTTCGTTTAACTTGGCTTAAAGCGTTCATCTTATTGCTTATCTATGAGAAGGAACATAGTACAATATATGTGTGTGTGTTTTTCTTAAAAGACTAAACAACATTTCGAACAAGTCACTAGAAGAGTTTTTTGGTTTTGCTTTAGCTTTTTGCTTTTATTTTTACTTTTACTTTTACGTTTACTCATTTTTATTGCATAGCTTTAGGCGCACAACATCGTAGTGTAAATAAGCGTCAACTAACACATATGTATATATACATATACTATATGTATGTATGACCTATGTATTATGTTGTATATATTTTATGTATGTATATATATATATATATTTATTTTTATTTTTTAGTAGATTCTTCTTTGTTTTTGCCAACTAATTGCGTAGAGCTTTTGAAAAACATCTAGATAGTTCAGGGGCAGGGGGGGGGGGGGTTGGCTAGACAGGATCAGGTCGTAAGTAAAAAATATATTATATATGCATTGCATATAATGTATATCAAGTTTTGTTTTGTTTTGCTTTTTGTTTTTTGTTTGTTTAGTTTAGTATCACACTAGTAGAGATAATGCGAAGAAGCCTGAGCTCTATACTGTTTCGGTGTCAGCTTAATCAGTTTGGGATTGAATGCACCGAGGGCCGCCTCATTGGTGGACGATGGCGGAGGTGGCACCGTGTGCGTACGAAAGCGTGATCTCAGAAAATTCTGCATGGAGCGCAGCCGTATGATGGGCGCACAGGGCGATTGTCGTAGCGAATTGTGATTGAGCGCCCAATAGATGACCGGACTGATGGCCGAGTAGAAGTATCCTAAAATGGAGAGTTACATGCAGATCATGCACTGGCTATTCGCTGGCTATTCACCTTGCTATTCACTCACCCAATAACAGACTGAAGTACACAGAGGACTTGCTGCAGTATTGCTTGTAGCCGAAATTCTTATAGAATATGCAAAAGACATGCGGCGCCCAGCAAACGATGAAAATGATGGCAGAGGCGATCAGCATGTTGGCCAAATGGCGTCGCGACCTCAGGGTCGAGGTCTGTGGCAGCGGTATGCCCGGAGTGGCCGGACCCCGACCAGCACGATGTATGCGCTGGCGCTGCGAATGGGCGCGTATCTCCCTCATGGCTCTGTGGGATGGGATTAACAAATTAAATGCAATTCCACACACAAAACAGTCAATTAACGAGGCTAATCACCTGGGCGATATGGGATTGCTGGAGCGAAAGGAGCCCGCATCCAGGGCCGAACCCGACCGTGGCTGTAGCGTGTGCATTTGTATGTCGCCTGGACTCACGGCCATTGGTCCACCGCCATTGCCATTGCCATTGCCATTCCCATTCGAGGTATCGTCCACGGTAGTGGGTCCGCCGCAGGCCGCCTGCTGTGCATTCGCGCAACCCGTCACAATCACCATGTGCGTCTGTCGCCGCAGTATGGGCATGGGCAGTGGCAGTTCCCCGTGAGCCGCACGAGCCGTCAGCGACAGGGCGCACAGTTTGCGACGCACGCCGTAGTGATTCAGCAGCACCCCCACACCGGGCAGAACGAACACGGCTATCGTGTGGAAGATGATGAACGACATGAACATGGCATTGGCCCCCAGGTCGGAGGTGCAGCTGATGCTGATTGGGTTCGGTGTGGTGCTGGCATTTGTGCTCCCCGCACCCACGCCCTTGATGATCACCGACTTGGCGATGATCTTGTAGGCAAACAGGAAGGGAGTGCTGATGGCTGCCGAGGCCAGCCACGAGATGAGTGCCAGGGACACGTGCAGATAACGACGCTGCCGCAGCTGAGCCAAACGAGGATGCTTGACGGTGGCATAGCGATCCAGGGAGAGCATGAAAAAGGAAATGGTGCTGGCCGCCACGGGCATGACCTGTCCACGACGAGAAATTGCTGCTAAACAGACATCAAATATGTACAAAATGGTTCACCCACCTGTATGTAGTGTATGACCTTGCACAGCACCAGCGGCAGCGATCTTGTCCTTCGATTCATGGCCAGATTAAGCAGCGTAACAGGCGCCGATATGCCGGTGACTAGCAGATCTGCAATGCACACGGCCAGCAGCAAGGGATTCCGCAGGCGTACCGAGGAGGCCGAGCAGAGGGTGAGCACCAGCGTGGAGTTGCCCACAACGCCACCAAAGACCACAAGACCATAGCTGACGGCCAGCAGCAGGAGTGTCAGAGAGGAGATGGCATTTTCCGAGTCGCCGCCGCCGCCAGCAACAGCGTCAAGGTCGTAAGGATTAATCAGACTAAAGTTGCCATAGTCAAAGTCCGTGACGGAACTTTCCAGCTCGGTAATGGGCTGTGTGCCGGGGCCCAGTTGGTTATGCTCGAGGAGTGCGTAATGCAACTCCGTGGTGTCGAGGTTGTTGTGCGCCTGGAGCTGATGCCGGCGGTACATGTGCTCCCACCATTGCTGCAGATTGTTGCTGTTCATGCTGCGCGTAGCCGTCGTCGTGTGCCAGTCCTTGTACGATCTTCGTTGTCGATGCGTTTGTCTGGCCGCCTCATTTCATACTAAGGGTGCCTGGGCGAGCAGGACACAAACCCAAAACGGGGGAACGAAAAAAAAGGTAGCAAAGTGTAACAAAATGCCATCATCATCATCAGTCTTTTTGCAGCAGCAAGGACACACATGCAGGAAACAGACAGAGAACAGATACGGACATGGCAGCCAACATACATACACACACTCCAAAATTCCACAGACACAACCACACAGAGTGTTACGAGTGTTACGAGTGTTACGACCCTTAGTCCGACCCTTCCATCCACCCACTTACCCAACGCTGACACTGACACTTATGCAATGAGAGAATGCGAATGCCAACAAGATAGCAGAGGGTATAACCAGTAGAGGGGTAGTAGCAGCTAATGATACCCTAGTAAAACCTAGCCAGATCTGCGCACAGGTTTGCTTAACAATAAGCGCCTTGTTCCGCTTTTAAAGCTGATTCACCGACGAACCTCTTGCTGCAACCATCATACCCCACACAAAGTAGCACACTCAGGGATTAGTGCTGCTCTTCCTTCCGCCTTCCCTGCGGCTGCTGCTGCTGCTGCTGGCCCCCCGAGCCAAATGAATGGCAACCTTGCACTTTGCGCCCTCGACAAACAACCGCAAGGTTTGCCTCTGCTGCCGCCTCGCTGTCTCTGCTGCTGGCTCAGACACACACATCCACGGCCACTGCCACTGCCACATCTGCGCCCAGTTGACGTTTAAGCCCCATCAAGGAAATGTGCGGGTGTCGGCCAAAGTTTGCACTTAATTGCGCGTTAAGGCCGCCCACAGTGTTGCCAGACCCGGACCCAAACCCGTAGCCGTAGCCGAACCCGGCTTAAGCTTAAGGCTTGAAGCGTTTGGCAGCTGCAGTTTTGCAGGTGTGGACAATATCTCTGGCATTGTGGCAATAAATGCAAGCCAGCGTCCAGCACAGCTCAGCTATTAAAAATCTTAATTGAAATTGTTATCAAAAGCGAGTTAAAAACTCATTAAGCGCAGTGGCAAGGAAAGGCAAGGAAGGGAAAGGAAAGGGCCAAAAGGAAAGGGTGCATCAAGATTCAATTTGAACATGACAGTCCACAGGAGAGACTGTCAGAAACAGAGTAGGATTTGTGCCAGCAGTCTTGAAAAGGTAGGTTAAGTTTGTGGTTAAAGTTTGAGTTAAGTTGAGCTGCAGTTAAACGTCATTGAAGTTGGGCAGGAATAGTTCTTTGGATCTGCTTCACAACTAATACTGCTTTTTGAGAGTTGATAGAGCTAGAGAAGGTCACCTGTAGTCAAACATTTCTTAGGGGTATTATTACTCCTATTATCTACATATGTATATTCATTTAGAAAGCTGTAATACATTTCCTAATTCAACTTTTAAAAGTCAAACTCTCTGCAACTCAAATAAAATGGTGTGCTAAATGGTGACTCGACTTACAGAGGTGGACACAATGTTGGCTCGCCTTAAAGCAAATCCCTAATGGCTGCATTTTCTATTAAAAAACTGTCTTTGCCAACAGTTTATAGAGATTTCCATAATAAATGTTTCTTCGCTTAAAAAGCCACAAATAAAAATCCGGATAAGTATGCTACACAAAACGTGCAGCCAATAATTTCAATAATCATGAAATTGCATCGTGCGTCACCCTAATAAAATCACCCACCCATACCACAGTCCACTCGAGGGGGGTTTGGCTGCCTGCGTCAGTCATTGTGCAGGCAGCCCCCGTCATGACGGGGTGACGCGTCACCTCCTGCCTGCTCCTTCCCTTCTGACTGGTGTGTATCAATTTTGTTGTGTGCGGGTGAGCAGTGGCGTAGAGGTAGGGGGCAGCAGCCTTCTCCTGCTCCACCAACGCCATTGTCCTGCGCACTGTCAATGTGTGTGTGCTGGCGCTCTTTGTGTCTGTGTGTGTGTGTGTGTGTGCGTGTGATGTCAACGCTTTTGCCTTTTGCTCTGGTTTTTTCCCTGCTCTTTGTTTTGCCGTCGAACGGGCGGGATATGTTCAACGGGGGTGTGGGATACTGTTCAACGGGACAGAGTCTGTGGGGATGATGTGAGTGACGTTTGCCTAATCTGCTTAATTTGCGTTAATTTAATCGTGGCTAACGGTGTGTGTGTGTGTCGGGTAAGCACATGTTGCTATTGCCATTTCGACGCCTAGACCTTGATTTGTGCAAGCCATTGAGAGGTGCCATCAAAGAAATGCTACATTACATTACATTACATTCCCATTGTCAGAAACGTATCCATACATTGTTCATACATACATACATATATATGTACATACATGATATGAATTGATATGGTATGAACATATGAACATATGTATATACATTATACATACCTATATTCTTGATCAGTAACAATAGCCGAACGCCAACAGCTTTGTGTATTTGTTGATCTTTCTCCCCGCCTGCACCATCGTGCAGTATGCTGCTCTGGGGGAGGGTAGTGTGAGAATTCATGTAGATGTAGATAACAGATGTAGAGACAATGTAAGATTTAAAATTGCAAAAAATTAAAAGGCTATAAGTATATGTACATACATACATATGTAAATATCTATGTATTTATGTTAATGCGTGTATGCAAATACTGACTGAGTACCGGGTCATGTCATGTTCCTACTCGTTTTGTATAATACAAATCAATAATTAATTTTAATTTGTTAATTTTTATTTATAAACTATTATTAAAACAATGAAGAAACGATTAAGGATCAGATTAAATCGCCATAAAAAATCAATTAAATCTTTTCAAATGTTATACGAAATATATTTTAATGCTAAAAATGAAAGCTCCATAATAATAAATGAATATAAAATATAAATATATATATACATTTTTTTTCTCTCGCTTTTTATTTTGTCTGTTATCTGTCTGTTTAAACAATAAGTAAATTGTATAATTAAAATTAAATTAACAGAAATAGCAGTTTTCCAATGAGCCCTGCTATTATATATAACATCTTTTCTGTTTGTTGCATTTATCTATCGGGGAGATCAGACTTAAGGCTACATTATTTTCGTGGTTGTGGAGTCTGTCGATGTATTTCTTACTAGTTTTATTTATTTCTTATTTAATTGTTGGAATATTCAGATCTTTGTGCATTTGCAATGCATTGACAATGTGTCGCAAAGTTTTTGATTGGTAACGCTGAAGTATCTCAATATTTGAGTTGCTAGCAGGCCCCCAGAGCTGTATAGCGTAGGTCCAAACAGGCTTCAGTATGGATTTGTAGAGGCGAATTTTGTTTTCCAAAGTGGTTTTTGATTTTCTACTTATCAACCAGGACATCTTTAGTGTTTTAAGTCTGAGTTGTTGACATTTTGCTTTAATGTGGGTTTTCCATGTTAATCTGCGGTCGAGATGCAAGCCGAGATACTTCATCGAAGGAACCAGTCTTCAATTAGGCTTAGCTCACTCTGCAGGAGTTCAGAAGCTTCATTTATAGACGTGCTTGTGGCTTAAACGGCTGTATCATCAGCAACAGTGCAGTTGTTTGGGTGTAGAGAATTGGTCCCAATACGCTTCCTTGTGGGACGCCTGCGTTGATGAGAAGTAGTGTCATCATCGGTTTTCTGCTGCACGTAAAAGCATCTTTTAGCCAGATATGATTTGATTAATAAATAGTACGGACCAGGTAGACATTTCTTTATCTTGTACAGCAAACCTTTGTGCCAGACTCGATCGAACGCTTGTTGAACATCAAGAAATGCAGCAGTGCAGTATTTTTGGTTTTCAAATGCCGAGCATATATCATTAATAACCCTGTGACATTGCTCAGGGGTCCCGTGACCTCTCCTGAATCCGAATCGGTATTCAGGAATGATGGAAAGTTCGACCAAAATTGGCAATATTCTCTTCAATGGTATTTTTTCAAACACTTTCGAGAACATTGTCAACAGACTAATGGGACGGTATGAAATAAATAAAAATTAAGTTTGTATAATGAAAACTATAAGTCTTGCGTGGTATGTAAAATAAAGTAAGTAAAGATTAAGGATCTGATACAGTCAACATAAACAGTCTAATAATACTGTCGATATGTTGTAGAAAAAATAATCATAATGGTAAAGATAAATATAAGCTAAAAAAAACTCGTTAAATTAGGCTCCAAAAGCATTCCTCTACTATATGTATGTACACATGTAAATATTTAATGTACATATTGTATACAAACATATATGTACATACATGTATGTATAAGTACGCAAATGTATCGGTGAGCAGCACCCATGGCTGAGTGAGTGGGTGTTCGTGTACTTTTCTCACCTATTGTCTAATAGCCAATAACCTGTTGAGTGTGGAGTCTTATTTATTGTTTGAACTCTTTGCAGGAGTCGCAATTAAAACTGTAAACTTCCCATTTATGTGGCAACTCTGCTCATTAAGTTGCCCTACCGCCTAAACTTAGTGGCTGGTGACAATTTTGAACCTGCGGGGTGCCTGGCCTCTTGCCTCGCTCTCGATTCGCATATTGAAAATAAAATATGTATGTGTGTATTAATTTACGTCACTCAAACGTCAGCAACAAGCACAAAAGGTGACAAAAGCTAAGCTGAAGAAAAAAAGAAAAGAAAGAGATGCTGAAGCTGAAGCTGAAGAGAAGGCAGCAGGCAGCAGGCAGCAGCCCCAAAAGAATGGCCATAAGAAAAGCCAATGAGATAAAAAGGAAACGGAACGAGCGTCCCAAGTCCAACGAGTGGAGCGACGAACGACGAACGACGAACGCGATGATGATGAGATTTGTTGTTGCTGCTAATATGAAGAGTGTCCGCCACAGGTAAGTTAATATAACAGACACACGCACACCAGACACCAGAGAAGATACTCCCCCGTACACAGATACACTCAACAAAGAGACCCAGGGACCCGGCTCGGCCCCGGCCCAGGACCCAGAACATAGAGGGATACACATTGGGGGGCGCAGCGGTGTCGGCTTCTGGCTGGGGCCTTTGCTCTGCTCCGCTCTGCTCTGCTCTGCTTGCCCGCTGCTTTTTGTCTGTCTTTATTGATTTCGGCAGCTTTTATATTATAATGGTATGGAGTGGGTGGTGGGTGGCAGCTCGAGTAGGAGTGTCCGCCACTGTCCAAGAGTACTTTTCGGCTTCTTCGTGACCGCCACAATGGCAAACAAACAAAGTCTTTTGGTATCTGTGCGCGCTCCCTACCCCCATCCCGAGCTATTATTCGATGAAAAACAATTATTATATTATTTTCCAGCTATTATCATATTCCTTTTTGGAACAGTTTTATTCATAAAGGAGCGTCACCACTCCATCGCGGCACCCGTCCTATTATCATTATTAGAATAATTATTTTTAAGAGTTTTTTATGCATTAGGAACACGCAAACATTCTTCATTTATGGGTTGTATATTTTTTTAAAAATAATATTAGGAATTATTTCGCTTTATTATCTATCCATGGCTGCACCACAACTTATTTTAGTATATTCATTTTGTTGGGGGCCCTGTGAAAATTCTGGTAAATTCATTGGAAGTGAGGTAAATAATAAAAATATTCATTATGAATACTCCCTCCCACCTTGTCACCCACACATCGCGAACATGTAGCTGTGTGTGTGTGTCCTCTCTGCCACTCACTCACTCTCTCTTTCTGTCAGCTTTAAGACCCTATGCAAACCTTTTTCGACGAACAATGAAGAAACGCGTGGGCCAGGGGCGTGGGTGTGGGGATGGAACACACACACACACACACAGTCGCAGTATAACAATCCCCATCACTATCACACTCTGTAGCTGCTCCTTCACAGTGGGTTTCATATAAAAAAGCGACACCATAATTACTAACCATCAAAATGCGCGTGATGGAGTGCCATGACAAAAGGCACAACAAAATAATCTTGCATACCAATTAGTGGAGGCATCAAATGGAGGCGGGCACACAACACTCCCCTCCACATCCACACACACACACACACACACACACACACACATATAAAATATATACCCATGTCCAGATATCCTAGCTGCTTCCCCAAACACTCTTTATACGTAATATCCCTACCGTGTTTTGCTGAACGAATTTTGCTGGGTTGATGCTGCTCCTCACCCGCTGTTAAGGGATTCTTGTTGGTAGTTGGTAGTGTTGGTGGTGGTAGCGACGTTGTTTATTTTATAGAAGGCACTGTATTTTACAGTTAGAACTATTTTGCATATATTTTTGTGCTGTTATTATTGCTGTTTCCTTGCTTGTTTCTCTTCTCTTCGGTTCGTTTCGTTTCGTTTCTTTTTTATTTATTTATTTTTTGTTTGTAATTTATCAAATAACACTTTAGCAAATATTTGTTTTATTTCGCAAGATTTTGTGGTTTTTATATATTTTTTTCCCCGTTTGTTTTTCGGTTGTAAAATTTGTTTAAAAATGTTGCCCGCTTTTTGTGCTCTTTTTTGGCCTTTTTCTTTTTTCTTATATTTGTTAAATTATATTTGTTGATATTTTTGTGACTGTCTGTGTTAGTGTGGTATGTGTGTGATTGTGGTATGTGTGCGTGTGTACGTGTGTGTGAGTGTGTCGGGGGGGACAAACAAAAAAGAGTCCAAAAAAAAACAAAACTCAAATTTTGGCGTGCAAAAACTGTTCCTCAACGGCGCACATTTACTCGACAGGACTACGGAAAAGGACTGGCGTTGAAAAAGTTTCCATGGCATCCATCCCGGAGAGAGTCCCGTCCACAGCAGACTTCGGTGGAGTCTGCGCAACGCGCAACGTTTCAAAATTTAAGTATTTTAAATTATCCCGACTTGTTGACAAGCCAGAGACTAATATTATTTATTTTACTTGATTTATTTCATTTGATTTCATGATTTATTTTCTCAATTTTGTAACAACAATTATTTTGATGGATTTCATTTCCGACTCTGCGCAACGTTTCAAAATTTAAGTATTTTAAATTATCCCGACTTGTTGCCAAGCCAGAGACTAATATTATTTATTTTATTTCATTTGATTTCATGATTTATTTTCTGAACTTTTTTAACAACAATTATTTTGATAGATTTCATACAAACGAAAACCATCATGTCATGTTATATGAAAACCTTCAACAGGTGCGAAATGGTTGAAAAAATTGAAAATTCGTACTTTTTTCACATACTGGGCTTACCTTTCTGTACGTACCTTGCGAGAGCAAGGGAGGAGCAGAAAGAGCCTCTCTTCTCTTCTCAATAACTCTTGAGCAAAAGCTTCACGAGCACTTTTGCGCTCTCTTGCTCTCCGACACTCCGAAACATATTGTTTCTTGGGTCCTCGGGGGCGACACTGTACGCCACTCTTGGCGCGCGTTTTGAATTTGAAACAACTGTACATGCTAGCAATCGGCGATGGGTTTTGTTTTTAATTTGTGCAGATACTTAGTAAAAGTGACTCTTTGGATCACATGTGGAAATGATTCCTTTCCACAGATTGACGTGGTTGGTTGTACTTTAAAACTATTAAGGGAATTTCCCGCTTAGTCTGGGGAGGAGCCATAGAGTGAGTCAGAAAAGCATTTATGCCGTCAAGTTCTATTAGAGGAAAGTGTATCCTTTCAAAACCCTCTGAGAATGAGTGCGGCATGAAAGAGGATTCCCCTAATGACTGAATTTATAAAACCAATCATTTACTCAGTTAGAAAGATGCCAAAACAATTTTTACACACTCCAAAAAGAGGGCAGTCTGGGTCCTAATTTCATACTATTTTATGTGGCCATAAAACTGTTTGGAGTGGAAAAGATGTCCAAAGATTCTATGGCATAGAACCAAAGATAATGATAGCCCAATTTAAAGGTGCCAAAAACATTTTTTAAACACTCTTAAAAGTGTTTGAAGGTTGGTCATATTTCTCTTTAAAATTATGGTATTACTCCCTACACTCTTTTTCTGGATTTTCATAAGTAGCATTGTTATAATGTTTAGAAATGGTTATACTCTCATCGTTTAAATACTAACATTCTCTTTATTTAAATATTCATTTTGTATATGATTAAAATGCATGATGTACTTGTGTAATAGTTGCAACTTGTATTGGATTTTGCTCCATGGTATACTTTATAAATGTAATATATGTAACCTACGCGCTTAAATTGTTAATTAATATTTGTTTTTTGTTTGTAGTTTGCCATTCGTTCACTTTACTCTGTTCAAAATGCAGAATACTGTTCTGTTCTGTTGTTGTATGCCTTGTATGTTTGTGTTATTAATTGTTACATTGAAACTAAGTTAAATTTGGGTGTAGAATAGATGTACTACATTTTGCTTTTTCTTTTGTTTGTTTGTGGGTTTTCATGTTGTAAGCCTAAAGGTGGGCGGCAATAAATTAAAGGGAGGAGTGGAGATAGGGTGGATAGATTTTTTCTTTATAAAATACCACAATAAATTAATTACTAAAAACTTGTAATTGTGGAAAAGGAAATTACATATTCCGAGATTATGTTTAAAATGTACGTAGCGTAGAGTGCAGCCTTGCTATTACGATCTTTTCCGACTTATAGCATACAATGTTGATGGTTATTTTCGTGTTTTTGTTTGTTTTCTGTTTTTTTTCCAGTAAGTAGCAGCAGTGTTTCGATGATCAGTTCTCAGGGTTTCTTGTAGTATTTTCGTGGTAACCTATGTGGATCAGTATTTTGTTGTTGGCAGCGGTATACTTATCGATAGCAGTGTATTGCTTTTGGGTATGCTGCCCTGCCTTTGTCCCCATCTCCCGCGCAGGTAGGCAGCTTCTTCTAATCGTCGATAGTGTACTCTGGCAGCTTCTCGTACTTCTGCTTGGTGGCCTCGTGTGTGGTGTCCACCAGCAGGGCGGTGTGCGAGTAGCCCATTGTCACCTGAGGTATTTTAATGCCATCCATCTTGGGCACCTCTTTGGGCACCGTCGAGGACTTCTGGAACTCACCAATGCCCAGCTCTCCGAAAGTGGGCGATGCACCCCAGGCAATCAGTGTGTCGTCGGCTGAAATCATGATCGATGTGTTGGCACAGCCAAGATCGGTGATGTTCCAACCGGACAGGTCTTGCACGGGCTTCGGGTACATATTGGCCTCGCCCGTCTTCTTGTTCTGGCCAAAGAGATAGAGCAGGCCCAGCTCGTTGACAATCAGGCTGAATGTGGAGCCACAAAATACGCTGCGCCCGCCACGACCCTGAGTATCGTAGAACTTCATCAAGCGCGGCACCATCTCATCCTTGGGCTCGGCATGGCCCAGACGACCAAAGCCGCCAAAGCCCCAGCTATAGACGCGCTTCTTCGAGTCAATTGCAACCTGTCAAGGGGTATTATTTATGTTTAAGTAGAGAAAACAGAGATACGAGATCTTTCTTACCGTGTGGTTGTTGCCGCAGGCAAAGTCCACAATCTGCACTCCATCCACGGGCGTCACATGGCCCTCCTTGCTCTTCTCAATGTACAAGACAACCTTCTTGGGCGAGGTCTCAAAGTGGAATGACAGCTTGTTGGCATTTACAAAGTACTTGGCATCCGTATTGTGACCCAACTGTCCATACTCCGGCAGACCGAAGGTGTGCAAGTTACCCTTGATGTCCAAAATTACCGAAAACTCGGCGCCACAACCTATGCGAATGATGGGTGGACCCCGATAGTTGATCGGAGTGGGGGAATATATATTGGCATGGGCATTGCCCACACCGCACTGTCCCGACTTGTTCTCGCCGAGGGCGTACACGGTGCCCGTGTCGGTGAGAAAAAGTGTATGATGGCGTCCGACAGAGGCCTGGACAATGTTCAATTGCTCCAAGGCCGGAATGATAGTGGGCTTCTCCACCAGCTTCACATCCGGACTGAAGCCCAATTGTCCGCTGGGATTTCGGCCAAAGCCGAGCGCCTTGCGATCCATATTGATGAGTATGGTGTGGGCAGCACTCGGACCACTGGCAACATACCGATACTGCGGAGTAGAAACAATTGAAGATTAGCTTCTCAAATCGATGAAAAGTCCCTGAATAAGCCGACTCACCTTCTCCTCTGTAAACCGATGAAAGCTGTACAAGTTGGGGCGCACTTTTGTGACATTTTTGCGATCACGCTTGCCGGTCAGATCCCAGGTAACCATGCCGGCCAGCAGCAACTGTCCTGGCGTCTTCTCCAGCGTGGCCAGCAAGTCCTCGGGCAGCTTGCTGGGCGGATCAAGATCATCGTTCGGTATGAGCACCTCCATTTGATTGGCAGCCGCCTGCCGATGGGCGGCATCATCGTCGGAATCATCGCTGAACTCGTCCTCGTAGTCGGACTCCTTCTTCTTGGGACGCCTCTTGTTGGGACCAGCTCCATTGCCACCTGCCTTGCGCTTAGCGGACATATTCTCAACTAAAGTTTCGTGTGTGTGGAGTTTGGGGTTTGTCGGCTCTGGCTGCACAATAGCTGTAACGGAAGAAGAGGCAAAGGCCGAACCTTCGTTGAGAACCAGAAATGTTTGTACGCAGCAAAGCAGCCATCAGCAAAGCAGCAGAGCGTGACCCGGCTTTGCTCTCACACGCTCAGCTCTATTCGTATATGGCTGGTTGTGTGTGTGTGTATGTGAGTTTATGTGGTGGTTTTTGCAAGAAAAACAAAATGAAAGCCGCTACTGTCTCTGTCAACGACGCCGACAGCAAGAAAAAACATTTTCCTCTATTAGATGAATCGTTTCACTTGAATAAAACAAAGCATTGTTTTTTGTTGGCCAATCGCACAGCTTTATAGGCAGCTGCTGATAGAATTAGCAAAGAAAGGCGGCTAAAAACAGATTTGAAAATGTTAGCGTCACTTCACAGACACACAAAGACCTGGGTCAGAATTCACAGCATTTAGCATTATTTTACTCCCATTTAAGTGTTTCTCACAACTATTTCGCTAGGCGGGCAGTTAATTAATTAAAACTATTTATTAGTCCCAAACTTACATTTTAAATCGCGAATTTATAGTAATAAATTTTGGATTTCGCAGAAATTGGCAAACAAACAACGCTAGCAGTGGTAGCGCGGAACTATCGATAAAATATACCGCACAACCCTCAAAAATATACCTTCTCATTTTAAAAATATACCGTAATCTTAAATCATATTCAGCGACTTTGATGTTCTATTTAATACTACTAGCTTACAAAGACTTTCACCACTGAAATAATCATTTAACCGGACTGAAGAATCAATTTTGCATGTTATAAATACGCCTTTTTATTAGATTGTATACCTTATGACCTTCTATTTTACAAATTTGTATTTGAATATTTCAAACAAAATCACCCTTCGGGGTCGGTTCTTCTATCTTTACATAATTGGGGCTAGAATCCTGTATCGACATTATCATTTATAATTCATTATTCATTTTCATTATAATTCGTTATCATCATTATCTTCTAACTATGTGTTTTCATTGATTTTATTTCTTTTCTTTTATTTTTATATATAGTCAAATATTAATCTTTTATATTTTATATTTAGCTCATTTATATTTTATTTGAAGTTTTTTTTTTCTAGCGACCTTTCAGGAAACGAGAGCTTTCACGCTGAGAAATATGTGTCAAAAAACAAAGGTGTCGACAACAGGTAAAAACATCACAAAAAATTCAAGGTGTCACGGTAAAATACACCAGCCGCTTCAGTCCTCCAAGTAACTGTACTTTCGAACAGTTGCACTTTACGGGGGATTTAAAATTTTTTTTTCATTTTGTGTATATGTCTTCAGTTTGTAAATGTACGTAAACCATTTCTCAGAGCCATGTTATATAATAAAATGATCCTGATTTTTTTGGCTTTTTGGTCTGCACATGCTCTTCGTCAATAGCACCTATGCAATTAACAAAATTCCATTGATTTATGAAATCAGTCAAATTTTATATTCTAGCCAAAGGTCACCAAAGGAGCTGAGTTCCTGCAAAAGGCAGTCTCGCACTTGGACAATATCAGCGCAAAAAAAAAATCCAAGAGATGACGCTGAAATTTTCGCTGAAGGAAGGGCTATCATGTTCAGGCAGATGTCGAAGGAGCAACAGATTTTCGCAAAGAAAGGAATTGACGAGCTCCTTATGCAAGCCCAATTGAACATGCTTACTTATCAAGGAGTATCAAGCATTGCACGCCTGCCCAATACTGCTCCTGTTTATCAAATGCCAGTTCCGGCTTATCCGCGCCAACAAATATATGTGAGCAATCCAATAGCAAGTGACTCCAACACCGTATCATCATTTGTGTCTGAAGATACAAACGCACCAGTTCCAGTTGTTATCACACTAAACAGAAACGTGTCAGCTTCCTCATTCGCGGATTGATTCAATAACGAATAACGTATAAGAGGTTTACCATTTTATAATTATATTTAAATACAAACATTTTTTCTTACCTTAATATACGGCTTGAGCATTTTAATTATGGCACTACATGTTTCTAGTAATATGCTCTTATCACAGTGTCCTGTCGTTGAATTTCAGGAGCAACCAAATGAAATAGTGCTTCATATGTTCCACTGTAAATTCTTAGGAAATTCTTTAAGTCAACAGGAGATGTTTCTTTTAGCTCCTTTAAACGATTAGGATGGGTGAGTATTTAGTATTAGTATAGACATACTGTGCTTTCTTTTTGTCGATTGCTTTTTTTCTTTTTTTTCCTAACATATGTATATGTATGTATTGCCATTACGGCAATTACTGTCTCGGTGTCCTAGGACATTTTGACTCGTTGACAAATGTAAACAAAACGAGAAGGGACGTGTGAGACGCTTCTTACGCGTCACAACTTTTATACCCGGTACTCAGTACTACATACATCTGCACCTTAGGTTATTTGTCAAATTTTACATTTTTTTTTTCATCTGTCACCACGATAGAATTTGTTGGAAACATGTAGGGTTCGAGTCGTTGGTGGTAGTGTTCGGGTCGACATTTCGAGTTCGAGTTGTGTTCGAAGAGAATAGAAATTATTATATCTTCGTTGTGGATGGCAATTTTGGCACGAACATCATTTGTAAACAATTTCTACAAGAATTAATACATTGCCTGCTTTGCTTTTTTCATTTTTTTTTCCAAACATATGTATTGTCTTTGATGTAAATGAGGGTAGCTTGGTATTAGTGCTGATGACGATAAAATTTGTTTTCCTTTTGCGACTGGTCCTTGCATACTCGCGTATAACTTCACCTTGATGAATTGATTTATTCGAATACGCTACTTTTCTTAACCATTCTAAGAGCAAACTTATGACTTTTCACCGCCGTGCTCCACATTGTATCGCCTATTCTCTAGGCACCACATTCTGGATTGACTAGGAGTCCTTTTTGATAACAAGCTATTGACATCTATAAACGTCGCGTTCATTGCATGGGTGTCGAGCCTGCTCCAGACCAACCCCCAACCCGTACTTAAATGCCCAGCACATGAAGCAATAATTATAATTACTTTTACCATATAGTCCCCCGAAATATCCCTTCCCTTGAAAAAATTGTATGTAACATTTACCATTTACAATCCCCATAGTTTCGCAAATTTTGAAAATTGTATCTTTCCTTCCTCTTCTGTACTTACATATGTATATTTAATTTATATTTATTCTTATTCCATATTCCATAATTAGCAGATAATTCTTAAGTTAAAATAAATAAATAAATATAGTCAAATGTTGAATTTTGCATATCGTACAGTGCGCACTGCCTATCGATAGCAGTAGTTTGCACTATTACCGATAAAACCGATTAACATTCTGTTCACTGAAACAGTCATTAACAGTTCATTTTCCTTCAGTTTCCAAACAAAATCCATTCGTGGGTGGTTTTTCTGATAATTTCTGAACGAATAAAACACGAAATGAGCAACACTTCAATGAACAAGAGCAACGAGGGCGACGACGGCTGGCAATGGAATGCAAACAACACAAAACTATTGGTGGACCTGTACGAGGAGCGCTACTTACGCTTCCAGGACCCGAGAGTCCGTAAGCGCAGTCTTTGGTTAGAGATAGTCGAGGACATGGAGCAAGCCGGCTACAAAGGCATCTCGGCAGACATCTGTGATCGCAAATGGCGCAACATGCGAAAGACCTACCGCACCTCCAAAGAGGCAATGCTGAAGAGCGGGCGTAAAAGCGTGGCCTGGCCATATTACGATTTCTTTGAAAAAATGCATCAAACGGAGGGACGTCCACAGTCGTCATCAGAGAAAAACTCTGATTCCGATGAAACAACATTCAACATTGCAGTAGCGGATATACTGGCAGCTACGTCAGAGTCCATACCATCCACCACCACTGCCGATGATCTCACAGTGACACAGGAACAACAACGACAGCTGCTTATCCTGGAGCGTAGCCGCATTGCAGCCGTGAAGGAGTTGAGCAGGCGCATCGACGAGTCCAATGCCATACAACGCGATCGGAACGATCTGCTCAGAGAATTTCTGACAAAAATATAGTCCCATAGCTAACTGACCAACTAAATTCGAGTATATTTAAATATTTTTTATAAAACTAGCTATGAGGCGATCGCGCTTTTCTTCCACCGCCACCATATTGTCCGTGTCCAGCAGCCCATGCTGCCGAGAGTGGATTTTCTGGTGGTTTTCCGGCAGCATATCGAAGGCCAGAATGTCATCTTCGATATCCTCCCCACCAGAGCCCAGTATAAAATTGTGTAGCATGCATGCGGCGGACACAACTGTGGTGCCCACCTCCAGTGACGACACATCTAGCGATTCCAGGCGTTTGAAGCGTGCTATGAGTGTCGCAAAAGCTCTCTCCCCAGTTGCTATCCACTGACGTATGGCCAGATTGTACTGAGCATGGCAAGGGGTTGGCTCACCCACGTAGGGCGTCATCAGATTCAGCAGTAGCGGATACGTTTTGTCCCCCACTATGTGTTTGTGTTTTGCCATCAACGGCGTCTCCATGTCAATGAGATCCTCGAACAGGGGACTGGCCACCAGAATGCATTGCTGTTCATCGGCCACATCAATGTAGACATTGAGAAATCGACTTTGCGCATCGCAGACAACTTGCAGGGCCAACGTCGGATACTGCTTCGGACTGTCCTCGTCAATGCGTATAGGCAGCTTGAGGGGTATGCGACACTCGTCGATGACGCCCAGCACGCCTGTGAGTTCGCTTATCGCTGCACTTCCCTCGTCTGCTGCGCCATATTTCGGCCATTTAACGTAGCACGGCAGGAGCGCGGCAAAGGCAGAAGTGACCCACTTGAATATCTCATGACCAGAGCTCTTAGATATGGAATAAATCTCGCCAGCGTCCCGAAACGAGATGCCGCCGCCGAGCAGCATCAAAGTGTAGAGCAATTTTTCTGGCAGGGAAACGCTCCCAATGGGCTGATAGTGTTCCGCTCCAGCAATAGCTCGTCCTACCACCTGCAGCAATTTCTGCAAAGGGAAACGGTTGGTTTTATAAATACTTTAAATCTATGAACCAATGCCAAACCTCAAAGGTCGATCGCTGCATGCGAAATCGCTCCTTGAATTGATCGTCCATTTTTCGAACTGTTTCGTCCTTTTCCTTTAAGTCTTCTTCTTCGGCCTCCTCCTTGACTGTTTCCTTCACTGCCATGTGCTGTGTCAGGCTGCCCTCAAGGCAGGCCAAGTGAGCGGCCTGATGCAGCAGATTTGCGTCCAGTCCATCTTCCAAAAATAAATTCAACAAAAATGTTTTCCGGGCGTTCATTCTGCACAAACATAAACAAACGCTAACAGGTAAAAGTGCGCATAACAGTGTGCTGTTAAGCGCAGGGAAGCGTCTGCAAAGAAGCGATAGAAATTTGCTGTACATTTTCAAATTTGGTTTATTTTAGAATTATGAAACATTTTTTATGGTGAAACGTAATTAATTTTCATTTAGCAAATATCGGATAATACATGACAATTGGCATTCGGGGAATATCAGAATTGTATGAGCGGCTGCTTTTGGGTGGCCCGATACGCCACAATGCTGGGCATCAGTTGACTGCGAAAATGCTCATGGCTTCTGTTGAAGTCCTCCCTGGCTTTGTCCTGTCGCCGCTTTAGCTCGGCGCTCTCTATGTGATTGTTGTTGGCGTTGCGCGGTAATACTGTAGAAGGTCTGCCGCCAGGCGTTTGCGAGCTCTGATGATCGATGTAAAAGGCACTGGTCGTTGGTTGTGGTGCCGGACGTCGGGGCGCCTTGGGCGTACCATGTGGACTGCCATTTCCATTGCCATCTGCAAGTGGTATATGTTTATAGCCTTGCGTGGAAAATATGCAGCAAATTTTCGAAATTATTTCGCCCAGCGGCATGTTTTGATGGAATTCTCACAGACAGAACTGAACCTGGACCGATTCAGACTGAACTGAATCTGATAGGGTTCGAGGGCGAGCTGGCAGTGACGAAGAATCTTTGGTATTTTTTGTTTGGTTATGCTCTTGCTCTCACTCTTATCTCTATGCAATGTAACGGTAAAGAGGAAAACAGCTGGCGCTGACGTCACCAGTTCAGGGCGGGCGTACCTTGCTTAATCATGAGCTGCTCCTGCTGTAGTCGCGCATTGCTGGAGCCAAAGTAGCCATTGACAAACGGCATGGGCGACATGACCACTCCGCTCCGCAGTGCACTTTCGGGCGGTGGCGGTGCTGGACGATTGAATGGATTTGTTCGCCTGGGCGGAGGTTTTGGCTTGGATCCTGCTATGGCATTCTGCGAAGTTTCACCCACGTTCCCCAGCATCTCTGCAAAAGTTCATACATTAATGGAACATTGTTAGCTCCAAGGACTCCTGCTTGGCTTACTGTTCTTGGCATCCTCGATCTCCTGCAGCTGCCTTTGCAGCTCTGCCACAATTATCCGTTTGTACTCGTAGCCGGCACAGGTCAGTGCCTTCATCCATGTCTCCATGCTTTCCTGATCTTCGGCTGCGAGGATGTACGTGCGATTGCCATTGAAGGCAATCTCAAAGCAGTAGTTGTCCACCTCATTGGACAGTTCTATGGTGCATCCCTCGACGATAATCAGGCCCAGGGGCTCTTTATCCGTCCGAGCGTCGAAATAAAACAACAAATTGCCCTTCAGCACAAAGTAGCGTCGTTGAAATGCTTTGTTGACCTCGCCCCGCTTGTTCAAGAAGCCTACGAAACAAATTTCTGGTGATTAATAGCCAGAACAAACAAAACACCTCCATTACATTACCTTCGATATCGTACGGCGGCGTTCGCGCAAACACAGACAAATTCTTCTCGTTTATCTTCATGCTGGCCCGCGAATGGACTGGAAACTACATTCGAATTATAAATAACGTTCACCCAGATTATTTTTGTCGGTTCTTTTTCGTTTTCTTTATTATTGTGATGTGCAGGTAACCAAAAAAAGTGCCAGAATTGATGATATCGTGGAACAGCTGTTGAGGGCACGCAACTATCGCAACTATAACAGCAAAACAATGCTGGTGAACTATCGGTTTGGTCCCTTTTCGGTCGGCGTCTCATCGGCAAACGTTCAACAAAATTGCAAACCAACGATTTAGAAGAAAAACTCAACGATGTCGTACCTCCTTACCGAAATAGCCCTGGAAATGCTGGGCTACAAGTTCTACGACACCAATGGAACGTTTCATCTTACCAATTTCCAAACAAATACGGCCTTGGCAGAGACCAATCCCAACGAGCCGTCGCTGGAGGAGTTAATTTACTCCGATGAGCCCCATCGCGTTAATGGAAACTCTACTGCTGGCAAAACCAAAGAACCAACTGCGTCTACAAGCAAGGGCCAATCCACTGAGACCGCTACTCTGCCTCTCAATACGCGCCGCACGCCGGCTCGTGCTTTGGCCAAAATCATGGACTACGAAAGTGATAAAATTTGCAACCAGATCCGTGCGCGACTGGGCAAGTCGATCATCAAGGCTAATGCGGGAAACAACGAGAAGCTGCTGGAGGAGTGCTTAAAGGAGGAGACGAAACTGATCCAAGAGGATGCGATTGAGATGCAAAATTTCCGCGCCTTTTTGGAGGATCGGCTGCAGCGTGTCGACAAGCGACCGTACGAAAAGTACACCAAGACATTTGGTGCCGAGTAAAAACCATATCGAATATCGTAAACACCCAAAGAGAAAGAAGAATTCTAAATTTATTCTGTTCTAAGAATGTTCCTAAGAATTTCATTAAAATGTAATAAATAGTCATGTAAATTTAACTACATATGTTAATGGCTTTCATTGATTTAATAATGTGACCATACTAAAGCTTTCGTGTCCCATCGATACCTATCAGCCATCGGCAATTTCCCATCACTACTCAGCGCACAACACAGAGTAAAGGTTAGATTCCCCCCCTCGCCATAATTCGTCTGAAATATTCGATAATTACAGCATTTTTTGTCAAAATTTCGTTTGTGGAACACACCTAACACTATCTGATTATACTTTGATTTACCCCACTGCCCTTGCAGGCTGCAAACAAGCCTAGTGCTCTGCTGCGAATAAACGAAAGAGAGTCAAATTACCCAGCCCCACGACAACGAAACGGAGTGACGACAACGAGGCTTGCATAATGAAAATCTGGACGTCGGAGCACATATTCAACCATCCATGGGAGACGGTTACACAGGCGGCATGGCGAAAATATCCGAATCCCATGACGCCCTCGATCATTGGCACTGACGTTGTCGAGCGACAGGTCATCGACGGCGTGCTGCACACACATCGCCTGGTGCAATCCAAATGGTATTTCCCGAAGTGGACGCACGCGCTGATAGGCACCGCCAAGTCGTGCTTTGCCAGCGAACGCTCGACGGTGGACCCGAAAACCAGGCAGATGGTCTTGAAGACAAACAATCTCACATTCTGCCGGAACATAAGCGTCGACGAGGTGATATACTACGAACCACATCCTGCAGATGCCAGCAAAACGTTGCTAAAACAGGAGGCCACAGTGACTGTCCATGGGGTGCCGCTGTCGCACTACATGGAAGACTTGCTCACATCCACGATTAGCTCAAACGCTGGCAAGGGACGCCAAGGACTGGAATGGGTGATCGGACTGATCAATACGGAAGTTAAAGGCATTGCCGAATCGGCGGCTCGGGGCACCGATGAGCTGATACACACAACGCGGCGTTCCATTGATGAGGTCACAGAGAGTGCCCGCAAGGGCATGGATGAGATCAGTGTGCAGGCATCCAAGGCGGCAAAAGCGATGCACATAACATAGACCCTAGTGATGCAGGGGCTGGCTGAGTGGAGAGATCAGCTGATATTAATCTAAGCGCAAGATACGCTGTTTTTTTAGTACAACATTTAGTGCAACACATCAACAACAACAACATACATACATACGAGCAGCCGCAAATTCGATTGTTTCCTCAAATTCCCTGATTCCCTGATATATATTTTATATACAACACGACCACACAATGGTTATCAGTCGTGGAACTGAAATTGATAAGATTGGCGGCGGGCATAGGTTACCTGAGCCCCGCGCCATGCGAATAGTATAGTTAGCTGCAATGAGTAACAATAATCAACTATATATACTGTCAAAACTAATTATGCAAATCAATTTAAGTTTAACAAGTTTATAAAATGCCACAGCAAACATGGAACGGAACGGAACGAAAAGAGCAAACATTAAAAGCTACAATTTGCATACAAAATGCGTTTCAAGTTCAAATGGTTTTTTCATTGTATTTAATTTGCTATATTCATGTATTGCGTATTGTCACTGAAGTGACCGCTAAATGTAGCAACTGCCACGATTTTGAATGGCATATAGTAAATACAATTCGACAGGCGAATGCGGAATGCAATTATTTCCTTCCCCTCCCTACGACACGTTTTGGCTTCGTTTCGTAAATGTTTGGTTGTTTTTTATAGCATTGCATCTGCTTGAAAGGTATTCGACCGACCTGTGACGTCGTCCGCCTTATAGGCGCGCTGAATTCATTGATTTGTTGCTGTTGCCATACGGGGCGCCCCAACACCCCCACCCCACGTGCTGATAGCGACCTGTCTCGCTCGCGCTGCAGTGGAAAGGTTTTTATTTGAACAAGTGCTTTTGGTCTGGCTTTTCTGGAGCTGCGCAGTCGGCTATAAAAGCTGCTGCTGGCTGTTATGAAGCGAACAGAATTTACCAGCTTTAAAGCTGTCAGCTATTTCATTGCTTGCTAGCTGCATTAAAAATGGGGAATTGTAATATTAATTTAAATTAATCTCAAGAAACTCATTTCATTTGACTCTAAGCTTTGTGCGCATTTCTGAGCAGCGAATAGCTGTTGCAAGCAACACTTAATTAACTTAACTCAAATCGCTTTCACGAATACCCCAAATGTCAGCTTAGATTACGCACGTGCGCGCGACGCTTAATTTATTGTTATTGTTGTGCTTTAATTTTGGTTAGTTAGCTAGTTTAATTGTTGCTGGTATGTATACAAGTACGATGACGGTTTGCTTTGTTGAAATTAGCCTGTTTGCGATGGAAAATATGTAGTGACGCTGTCTTATCAGCGAGCCCCCCAAGCGGCAGATGCAAAAACAAGTTGTGACTGCAGTGCATCGAATCGAATCAGCTCGGATCGGGTGCTGCTGTAACCTGATCTGGTAGCGGTGCAGCGGGGCTGCGGTGGAGTTGGAGGTGTCGGCTGCCGTTGATAACCCCCAGCGTAGGCACTGGCCTGGTTGTCAACGGCTTCGCCTCGGCAGCCCCAAGATCAGTTGCGTTTCGCAAAGCAAAGCGCACGCACGCATCAAATACATCAAAACCAAACCAATTGTAGACTGTTGCTTAATATCGATCAGGATCTCTTACAGGACTGCAACATGGTCATTCTACGCTACTACGATGTGGAGGCCTTCGACAAAGCCGAGCAGCAGAGAGTTCTGCTTCGGGTGCAGAAGGAGGATCCCAGTGTGGTTGCCGTGCAAATGGAACGCTGCTATCACCTGGAGTACACCGCTGAGTTGAACCACTCCATGCCGCTGGTTGAGCTGCTCGTCTGGCTGGTCAAGCAGCCCATGGACAGCGGAAAGAGTCTGACCAAGCAGCCCAGCTTGAAGATGGCCAAGAAGGAGCGCCAACTGCTGCTGGAGATTGGTCCCCGCTTCAACTTTTCCACGCCATATTCCACAAACTGTGTGAATATCTTCCACAATCTCGGCTACACTGAGGTGCGACGTATGGAGTCCTCGACCCGTTATTTGCTGACCTTTGGCTACGACGGGCCCAGGGAGCTGTCAAAGTACGCCCTGATGCTGGGCGATCGCATGACACACTGTCTGTACACGGCGGAGAACATTCCGAAGCAGAGCTTCGATGAGCAGCTGCCGACTGGGCAAACCGACTGGCACTTTGTCCCCGTCCTGGAGCAGGGTCGAGCCGCTCTGCAGAAGATTAACCAGGAGTTGGGGCTGGCCTTTAACGATTACGACTTGGACTACTACCAGGAACTGTTCGGCAAGACCTTGAAGCGCAATCCGACCACTGTGGAGCTGTTCGACTGCGCCCAGAGCAACAGCGAGCACTCCAGGCATTGGTTCTTTCGCGGACGCATGGTGATTGACGGCGAGGAGCAGCCAAAGTCGCTGATACGCATGATAATGGACACCCAGGAGCACACCAATCCCAACAACACAATCAAATTCAGCGACAACAGCAGCGCCATGAATGGCTTCAAGCACGACACACTGCAGCCATCGACAGTGTCATCGCCGGGACCGGTTCGCCAGGCGACCGTCCAATCGGACCTCATCTTCACAGCCGAGACACACAACATGCCCACGGCTGTGGCGCCTTTCAGTGGTGCCACCACTGGCACTGGCGGTCGCCTGCGCGACGTTCAAGGCGTGGGCCGGGGAGGTATACCCATTGCTGGCACCGCCGGCTATTGCGTGGGTGCTCTGCACATTCCGGGTGAGTCCACAATACATTAGGAACTATCACATACGGATCTTTGTTCACATTTAAGTCACATTTACACTTGAGTTTTGGTAAGAGTTTAACAGATTTATTAGTCTTCGTCGTTGTCCGAATCATTGGCATTTCCAGACCCCGAGAAGGCAAATGCACCTACAGCCGCGCCTAAAAGTACTCCACCAATGACACACAGAGTAGGGAATATATTCGATTGTGTTGTCCCTTGATCGGTACTTTGTGGCGTTCGCGTCCGAGTTCCTGCGCTTGCCTGGAAAGATCCAGATTGTCGATCATAGCGCTTTCGAGACACCCTGTCTGAGAGCACTTTGAAGGCAGCGTTAATCTTCTTGAAATGCTCGACTGACTTGGGATGATTGTTCTTGTCCGGATGGTAAATCAGAGCCATACGCTTGTACGCCTTAACGATCTCATCGTCTGTGGCTGTTTTGCCTACTCCCAAAAGCAGATAAAGGTCCTCTTCCATTTGGAAATTTATAATTGGATCTTCAAATGAAAATAAGCCACGTACGCAAATGCGTACATATATTTACATATTTACAATTAGTTAGTAGTTAGTTAGTTGCAGTTGAAGGAAATCGATCGGCAAAATACTGGATTTAGCATTTTTTTGGGGGGTTGGCAGGCGATAGTCGAAGGGTCAAGCCGATAAACGGTGCCGAAGAGCGAGGGAAGGGAAAAATAGAAGAGTATGGGGGAGGGGAGGGGAAAGGGGACCACAACGGCAAGATGGAGAAAGGCCGCCACACTTGGGAAGGAGATCTGAGGTATTCTGAGTCGCATCTCAGGTAGAGTACGTAGGACTAGACCATCGGCACCTCAGACTTGTCCACGTCTGTGTTGGAGAGCTGTTTGTCCGTTAGATGTAGAGTAAAGTTCGATGAATTGTTTTGAATTATAGTTTGTTTTTTGGGTATCTGTTCGAGATGTCCGAACAGTTGGTTTGTTGTGCGACCTGGGGGCCTGGTGTGTATAAGTAGCTCGATGAGCTATTTTTGGAATTTAATCTTGGATCACATGGTGCTTAGGTTTTTAATACTTTTTTACCGTATTTATACTTTTTGTTGAAAAATCTTACATTTCCACATCTTAAATAATTAGTCCAAAATGTCTTTTCCCTCCAGGTTATAAGCAGCCCTACGAACCTACGGCTTTCAAATATCCCCCAACGTTTGCGTCACCGCTGCAGATCCTCATAGAGGCCAGCAATGGCGCCTCCGACTATGGCAACAAGTTCGGAGAGCCTGTGATTTCTGGCTTTGCTCTGTCCTATGGTCTCAAGAATGCTGCCGACGACAGCCAGCGGGATGAGTATGTAAAGCCGATCATGTTCAGCGGCGGACTGGGCACCATGCCCGCAGCCATGCGTGAAAAGTTGCCTCCGGCGCGCGGCCAACTGTTGGCCAAGATCGGCGGTCCGGTCTATAGGATCGGTGTCGGCGGCGGTGCGGCCAGCTCGGTGGAGGTTCAGGGCTCTGGCGACGCCGAACTGGATTTCAATGCCGTGCAGCGGGGTGATGCCGAAATGGAGAATAAATTGAATCGCGTCGTGCGCGCCTGCCTGGAGATGGGCGAACGTAATCCGATTCTGGCCATACACGATCAGGGAGCCGGCGGCAATGGCAATGTGCTGAAGGAGCTGGTGGAGCCGGGCTTCGCGGGTGCCATAATATTCTCGAAGGAGTTCCAGTTGGGTGATCCCACCATTACGGCGCTGGAGCTTTGGGGCGCCGAGTACCAGGAGAATAATGCCATACTCTGCAAAGCGGAGCACCGTGGCATCTTGGAGAGGATTTGCAAACGTGAACGCTGTCCCATTAGCTTTGTGGGCGTAGTCACGGGCGATGGGCGTGTCACATTGGTTGAAGAGGCTGCCCCCAAGGACATGGAAGAGGCTCTCACAGCAGTGCGCGGCAGGCCGTCACCATTTGACCTGGAACTGAAGCATGTCCTGGGCGACATGCCCAAGCGGACATATGATCTGAGTCGTCAAGTGACACAACTGCAGGAACTGATTCTCCTCAAGGATGTACGCCTTGACGAAGCCCTGGAACGGGTGCTCAGCTTGGTGGCTGTGGGCAGCAAACGCTTCCTAACCAACAAAGTGGATCGCTGCGTCGGCGGACTGATTGCCCAGCAGCAGTGTGTGGGTCCCCTGCAGGCACCACTGGCCGACTACGGCCTCACCACAGTGTCCCACTTCAGCACGTCGGGCATCGCCACCTCCATTGGTGCACAGCCGATTAACGGATTGCTCGATCCTGCTGCCATGGCCCGCATGAGTGTTGCCGAGGCACTGAGCAATCTGGTATTTGTGAAGATCAGCGAACTAGCGGACGTCAAGTGCTCTGGCAACTGGATGTGGGCTGCAAAGTTGCCCGGCGAGGGAGCCAAGATGTACGACGCCTGCAAGGAGGTCTGCCGGATGCTCGAGGAGCTGCACATTGCCATCGATGGCGGCAAGGACTCTCTGTCCATGGCCGCCAAAGTGGGCGGCGAGACAATCAAATCTCCGGGCACTCTGGTCATATCCACCTACGCTCCGTGTCCCGATGTCAAGCTCAAAGCCACGCCCGACCTCAAGGGCCCCGCCGCGGGCAAGAGCACAGTGCTGCTGTGGATCAACATGGAGGGAAGCTTTCGCCTGGGTGGCTCTGCGCTGGCACAAGCCTACGCACAGCAGGGCAACGAGTCACCCAATCTGGTGCGCAGCGATGTGCTGGCCCAGGCCTTTGCTGTCACTCAATCGTTGCTAGGAGAAGGTCGCATCCTGGCTGGTCATGACATCAGCGATGGCGGCCTGCTCGTTTGCCTCATCGAGATGGCCATTGGCGGCCTGAGTGGCCTGGAAGTGGACATGGCCGAACCGCTGGCGAAGATTGGATTGAAATTCGACGAGGCTGTCAATAAGATCGAACGCCCTGAGCTGGCGCTGTTCTTTGCCGAGGAGTGTGGCTGGGTGCTGGAGCTCCTCGAGTCTGACTTGAAGAGCGTTCGTTCCATCTACGACGATGCGGGCGTGCCCAACTATTATCTGGGTGTAACCGAGGGCTTTGGCCTCGACTCCAGGGTGGTCATCAAAGAGGGAGCCACCTCTGATCAGCTGATACTGACTCAGCCACTGCGCCAGCTCTACAGACAGTGGGAATGCACCAGCTACGAGCTGGAGAAGCTTCAGACCAACCCCATTTGTGCCCAGGCGGAATACGACAGTCTGGACTATCGTCAGGCGCCGCAGTACAAGTGTCCCATGAATCTGAGCTCTGAGCTGGCCCTGGCACGCTCTTCCCAGAAGATTCGCGTGGCCGTCATCCGCGAGGAGGGCGTCAACAGCGAACGCGAGATGATGGCCTGTCTGCTGAAGGCAAACTTTGAGGTGCACGATGTCACCATGTCGGATCTTTTAGGAGGTGAGCAATCCATTCCATTCCCGAAGCGCATTCCTAATTGTTTTGTTGCAGGTTCCGCCACCTTGTCTCAGTATCGTGGTGTCATTTTCCCTGGCGGCTTCAGCTATGCTGATACTCTGGGATCTGCCAAGGGCTGGGCCGCCAACATACTGCACAGTCGCCTGCTGCAGCCGCAGTTCGAGGCCTTTAAGCAGCGCCAGGATGTCTTCTCCTTGGGCATTTGCAATGGCTGCCAATTGATGACACTAATTGGCTTTGTTGGCCGTCCAGTGGGCAGCTCGACAGCAGCTGGCGCAGATCCCGATGTGGCCTTGCTGCACAATCGTTCACAGCGTTTCGAGTGCCGCTGGTCTACCGTCAGGATACCAGCCAATCGCTCCATTATGCTGTCTAATATGCAGGACCTTGTGCTGGGCTGTTGGGTGGCCCACGGCGAGGGACGCTTTGCCTTCCGCTCGGACAAGCTGATTGACCAACTGCAGGCCGAGCAGCTAGTGACACTGCAGTATGTGGACGATGTTGGTACACCCACAGAACTGTATCCGATGAATCCCAATGGCAGTCCCCAGGGCATTGCTGGCCTCTGCTCTCCGGATGGTCGCCATCTGGCATTGATGCCTCATCCCGAGCGTTGCAGCACCATGTACCAGTGGCCATATGTGCCGCCCAGCTTTGAGGTGGCTGCCACCCAAGACGAGAGTCCATGGCAGCTAATGTTCAACAATGCCTACAACTGGTGTGTCCAGCAGCAGTCGAGCGATCATTAAACGCATCACAAAACACATTTCAAAATACATTCCATGTATTTCTAAACCCACGAGCACTCGCTGTATACAGAGTGTATCCAATCCACACAACTTATAACGAAATCAAATATGAACAATTATACAGAGAAGAAACAGCAGCAGTGAAAAGTCCCCGACTAATGCGAAATTTGCAGCAGACATTTAAGATAGTTTGCCTTGGCACCGGGTGCCATCATATACTTGGAGTTCCAGTCGTGCTCGTTTATGTGCAGCACCTTGTAGCCCATCATCTCCAGATGCTTCATCTTCAGCGACTGCGGACCACGCAGTGCGGTCAGATCGTTCTCGCAAAATGAGTCTAATCGCAGCAGCAATATTGCCACCCTGCAGAGAGTTCGGTATGAGGAGAGTTATAAATATGATTTCACTGTGTGCCTACTTCGTTATGCGATCCAGCATGGTGGCCTCTACGGGTGGTGCTGGCATGGGTTTCTTGTCCCGATCGAAATGTATCACAAAGTCAATCTGATAGCCATAGGGCGTGGTGTGGTTGCAGCGGAAGTACTTGTCCTCCTTGAGTAAATGCTTCAGCAAATGTTTCACATCTCTGCCAAAGGTGCTCGGCTGTTGGGACTCTACAATTGGTTGCTCCAATAAATCAAAGGATAACCTTAGTGCTAGCTATAAGTATTCTTACTCTTGCTCAACTGCGCCTCGATGTAGTTCTGTTGGAACCAGGGAACATTCGCCTCCGGCAGATCCAAGCAGACGGTGCGATTCAGCTGCATCACCAGATTGAGCACCCTCTCCGGATAGGTTGCCTTTGAGTAGCACACCTGTATCTCATCCTCGATGCGTTGAATGAACTTGACGCAGAATACCCGATTAATCAGCTCATCCGGTATGGTCTTGTAGAAGCACAGCGCCAGACAGGCCTGCACCAGCGACAGGCCACTCATCTGCTCAAAGTCCCTGGAGGGAAAGTGTTTTGTTAGAAACCAATTTGATTGAAGGCAAGTTGGGGGTTCCTTCATACCTTAGCAAAACACTGGCAGCCCTTTCTAAAGTCTCTGGTGAGGCGGGCGTGTATCCCAGATTGTACGAACAAGTCAGCACCTTCTCCACGGTATCGCCCGTGATGTGCTCGTGCTGTTCCGCAATGTAGCCAAACATGGACTCCAACAGCTCGGGCACAAAAAAATGAGAGGCATTGAAGTTGTACGCCATATCACGAACGACACGCGAGCTGAGATCTTTGCAATGGAGAGTCTTATAGAGGGATAGGGCCTGCATGTAGACCAAAGTGTTCTTCAGAGCTGTGGAGTAATAAAAATAAAATAAATCGTTTTCTGCAGACGGGTTGCACTCACTTTTCCTGTGACTAAGAGTCCGTATAATGATGCTCAGTTCACTCGCTGTGAGTGGCTCTTGCTCCGCATTGGCCAAATGACGCTCCGCACAGCCAATGAGTATGCTGTCCATGGTGGATAGCTGCATGGCCGCCAGTGGCGGTGTGTCCTGACGAAACCTTAGCTCACTGGCTATTTGCATGCTGCGACTGAGCACCAAGCAGTCCAGAATGTCAAACTGCGGAGCCATTGTCAATATTTTGCTCATAAGAATGTTGGGAAACTTCTTCCAGGACAGTTGGGTGTGGCCATAGGCTATCACAAAGGCGGCCAAGCGGCTCACCTTGCTCGGCAGCCTGCCAGCTATGTCCTGCTCGATGGCACTCATGCACATTCGACTCAACTTTCGCTCCACACCAAAGTGGCGATACGTTCCGCCCAGGTTGTTGTTGAAGTTCATGTACCGCTGACAGTGGCCCAGGAATCTGAGGTGCATCTGCTCCTCTGGGCCAGAGTCCAGCTCGCGTATGACACCCGACCAGTACGTGTTGCAATAGCTGATGTTGGATATCTTCAGTGTTCGCAGCACACTGAAGAAGTGGCTGCTCGCTTGGGGCAGCTGCCAAGCGGCGTTCGAGTAGAGCAGTTGGTGAAACATTTTCAAGTACTTTTCCCTTTGCAGCGGCTCGCCAAAGGGCACGGCACAGGCGAGTGCGTCTGGTGTGCACTCATCCGCCAGTAGTTTCTCTGTGGCCTCCTTTAGTGGCTGCATCAGTTCCGCGGGCTCCTGGTGATGCAGAAACGCACGACAAATGCTCTTTATATCGACGGTCTCCAACTGGTGCAGGCATGGCCGCAATGTCAGCAGGATTTCCCTTATCAATTGAGTGTGCCGCTGGGACCACACGCGAATGTTAAGCATGTGCAGCAGCTTCAGTAGGGCTTTGGGTGTATCACAGCTGAGGATGCCGCGTTGCAGCAGCTCGCTCACTCTCTGCTTGTAGTCCTTGAGCAGCTCCTCGTCGATCAGCTGGTGCAGCTGGAACAGGCAAGTGGAGAGAAGCCGCACGTCCTCTTCGCTCTCGCACTGGGCTATGTGCCGCTCCAGATGCGGCAAAAAGTTGCGGCAGACGAGCGGCGTGAAGAAGTCTCGCTCCAAATTGATCCCCACCGAAAGGCGGGAGAGTGCCGTCAGGGGCACAAGGTCGTCCTGCTCTTTTGTATCGATAGCTTGTAGTGCACGGCATAGAATACCCTCCACGGTGGATTCACTATTGGATATGTGCATCTTGCGTAGGTATAGGTAGCTGCAGCTCAACTCATTGATGTCCATGTGGGCTGTATGGGGATCTATGCGCTGCAGCACTTCTTTGTGAACACGCTCCGTAAGAGCTTCTTGATGTGGCGCATCCAAGTTTAGGTAGTGCAGCCACAGCAGGGAAAGACTTTCCACCAGATGGTCTCGCTCCAAGTTGTCTGCTAGGATCATCTCTAGCAGCTCTTCGCTGTTCTTTGTCTCCCTAAGGCGCAGCATGACAGTATCCTCCGCTCCACTTCTCTCTGCTAGACTTTCCATGCGCTGGGAGTAATATTGTAGGTGGATCCGTCCTGCCGGCAGTGCCACCACTGTTTGTATAGGCGGCTTTGCCCCAATATTGACATGCCGTCGTAGCAGCTGCAGTTGACGCATTTGCAGAACATATTGCAAGTACTTCCATTGCCCACGAGGTGCGTAATTCAGGTACATGTTAAACTTCACTTGCTTTATTCAGGAATTGTTAAATAATAATGAAATTGCGACGTATAAACATGCGAAGCAAGACAATCAGCTGTTCTCAGAAATTCGGAACACCCTCTTTGGCGCACACACCTTGCAGTTTTTTACGGGACATGGAGAAATGTCGGCACCAACGAAAAACAAGGTAATTGTGCTCCAGCCAGGCTACTCCCGTGAGGATGAACATGATGCGACTGCCATGAGGGCAAACTGCACCTGTACGCTGGTTCGCTGCAGAGACGGCCTTAATATCATCGTCGACACCATGACAGCTTGGGATGGCGACCTGTTGCGTTCTCTACTGCGGCACCAAGGTCTGGAAGTCGAGGACATACATGTCGTCGTCTGTACCCACGGACACTCGGATCACATTGGATGCAATTATCTGTTTCAATCGGCTCGAATGCATATGGTTGGAGCCTGTGCCTCCAATCGCGACTTATACTTGGACCATTTAACCAGCGACGACGAAAACGAGGAACTGGCATTGGATACAAATGGCGAGGTTGTGGTCAAGCGGACGCCCGGGCACACGCTTAGCTGTGTTTCTGTCATCGTGCAAAACACACAGTTTGGCGGCGGCCCGGTGGGTATTGCTGGAGATCTCTTCGAGCGCCGTGAGGATGTGGAGGATGAACGCATTTGGCGGAATGCCGGTAGCGAGGATGAGAGCAGTCAGCGCGTGGAGCGCAGTAAAATGGCGCTATTGTGCGATCACATTGTGCCAGGACATGGACCAATGTTTTCTTTGAACACGGAAATGCGCCTTAAGTTAAAACAATTCGCTGAATTGCAGAAAGTAAATAATAAATAATAGTTGTAATGGCCACCACCTCTAGCTCACACGTCTTGCAGCTATAAATATCGATAGTGTCAACGATAGTTGGCAGCCCTAGTGACCCATCGCTATTGCAATACATTTAGACTCAAAAGTTCGTTGGAGAGGATTGCCCTGACGGTTTAGACACAGGAGAGAATTTCCCTGGGAGAACTTCCCGTAGGATTAAAATTTACCCGGCGCCACTGGAATTTTTGTGATGTATTTACCTGTTGTCGACACCTTAGTTTTTGGTACAAATTTCGCACCATGAAAGCTGTTTTGCTTTGTTAAGGGAGTTCTGAAAGCTCTTTTCCTTTGCGAAGGGACTATGAACAGCTAATGGGAACAACTAAATATAAAATAAAATATATGAATATTGGGCTATAGACAATGTATGGTTCATGGTATATATTTATTTATGTATTTTCAATTAAGAATGTGCAATGTGATGTTTGTTGGGATTTTAACGCCAGAAACACTTGCTTTGGGGACAATGTCACCAATGCCAAGGGTAGATTCCTAGAGAACTACATGCGTAACTCCGGTTATAATTGTTTGAACGATGGAAAGTGCACCTTTAGACGTCACATCTACAGTCAAAGTGGCTCAGTGTTGGATTTGTCCTTCTCAAACTGCAGCGATAATGTCACCTGGAGCTGCAATTCAATTTTTGTTGGAGGCAGCCACCATCATCCTATTTCCATAGAAATTCCGGAGTGCAAAGAGAAGCCCAAGTTCTTCCTTGCTAAAAATAGACTGCTGCGAAGGCTAACAGGTGCTCCATCAGGAGACATTTCAAACATCACAGAAAGCTTCACATACAACATTAGGGCCTCCACCTACTCCTTGAGCAACCATAGATGCCCCAAGACTTGGTGGAATCCAGAATTGCAACTGTTTTACTCCAAATATACCGAAGCCCAGATCCAGGCACAAAGAGCTCCAAGTCTGACAAACTACATAAAAGCTGTTAAACTGAAAGTAGAATGGAAGAAGGCAGTAATACTTGCGAAAATAAACGCTTAAGCCTTAAGCCTGGCTTTTCTTGAGAAACATTAAGTCCTTTAACGATCCCGTAAATTCCAGCTTTAATGCAGAATGGTCCTTGCCTTACCTTGAGTCTCTTAAAAGCCAAGCCTCTGTGTTGGCGAAAGTTCATACCATCTCTGTCAGGCCAGCTTCACTCAACATCGATCCCTTTAACTTAAGCGACCTGTCTGCTGTTCTCAATAGGGGCAGAAACACTGCGGGAGGAATAGATAGAGTTACATATGACATGATAAGAGCCCTCAGGAGCCCAGCACTGAATAATCTTTCACAAGAATACAACATGTTTGTTATTTACAGAATGTAGAGTCCCTGATCAATGGCGTACAATCAAAGTCATTCCCATCCAAAAGAGGGGTAAGGATCTCCATATCTATTAAAACTATCGACCTATCTCCCTCATCTCGGTATTGGCTAAAACTCTCAATCTAATGATCAAGAGTCGCCGAGATATGTTCTTAGACGATCTTATGCCTACCAAAAGGGTAAATCAGCAGCCATGTGCATAAATGATCTCATCAATACCATGGCCTGTGAGAAGAAAAGGGGAAAATTCGTTGCACTTGTAGTAGTAGACATTGATAATGCATATAACGGCGTGAGTCTTCAAACTCTACAATGCTACTGGGATATGAACACATTCCCACGCAATATACTGACTGGATTGTCAATTTCTTTTCGTCTAGACTACTAAAACTGGGTAACTTCAGTAAAGAAATCAATGGTGGGTTGCCTCAAGGCTCCTGCCTCTCATCTCTACTTTTCAATCTGTAGACCAAAAGACTGCTTCAAATCAATGATTCACATACTTCCATTATTCAATTTGCTGATGACTTTGTCACCATCTCGACAGGTAAGAACATAAATGATGCTTGCAAAAACTTACAGGTAAAGATCAACGACTTTCACCTTCTCTGTCAAGACCTAGGCCTTAATTTCAACCCCAGCAAGTCCTCAGTTATGTTTTGCAGTAGTAAATTACCTTCTTAGGCAGGGTCATAAGTGCCAACATGTCAGACAAACTGCACATTGCAAAAATCAGGGACAAATCAGACAAAAGTGAGCTTTTGTTGCATGCTGTAACTACCATCAAAAATCCTTTATCAGATCTCAGCAGTGAAGTCTCTAAGCCTGACCTTGTATAATGATGTTATTAAACCCACTGCAAAGACTGCCTACACAGCTGTGTACCAAGAATATAGTGATCTTTTCGGCAATTACAATGAAGCCAAGAAGTACAAACATAGTCCCAAAGCCTTAATTTGTCTGTCAGTCTTTGAAAAAGTCAGGAAAAAAATCGACATCTCAAACGAAGAATGCAATGCGATATATCAAGCTAAGCTTGAAGAATGGGTGTCAGGTGGACGGAACATTCCTTCCACTGATGCATCCATCAATGGTGATAAGACAGGCATAGGTATCTTAGATTACCCTAGTAACTTTAACTAACTTTAGCACTGGGCTCTTGACTGGAGTACAAAAAACATAAAGGTCATAAATAGACTGTTAATTAGTCGAACCTATGATAACGTTTATTTACACAAAATCAAAGCTAAAAACACCAACATTTGCGAAGTTTGCAACGTTCTCGACAATGCGGAAGATGAAATCTTTTCCTGCGAACGACATGCTGTTATCAGGAAAAAATATACAATATTTCATCGCTTTAAAGATCTTAATTAGCTATTGCTCACAAAGGAGCCTGTTTTTTTAGATAATTGGCCAAATTTATTAATGAGGCTAATTTGGAGTTGTGAATCGAAACACACTGGATTTTATTCTGGTCGGGTTAACTAGGTGCCAACGGAAGTCACCTTGAGGAGCAACCTTCTGTTGTTCCTACTTTCTGAGGCAACCTTCTGTTGCAATACACACCTACACCTACACATACACATCAATCCATTTCACTACTATATATTTTGTTAAACTCTTATACGCGTCCACACTTTAAACATATTGAATCATATTGTTTAAATTGAAAGAACATTGCCCGCACTTAACAGCAATCATCGATAGCAAGACTCATCAACAAATATCGACAGAAACACCGAAAATAAAAATATCGACAGCCCCAACATCGAACTGAAGTGCTGCAAACTATTCGGGTCATAAAAGCTAAACTAGCCTTTAAAATAAGCTACAAATAAATGGAAGCTACAAAAACGCTATTTTAACAGCAGAATCTCGCAAATTATAACCATTCTGTTCCTGGGGTGATTTTAATTTCTGAAAAATTAAAATTTCTGGACATTTTTATTTATTAACAATATTTTTCCAGAATTTTTCTTTCAATTAAATGCTCTTTTGACTTATCGATCTTTTTTTTTGCCGTTCAAAAGGAAACAATACTAGAAAGTACTTAATTAAAGCATAACAATAATTGAAGATGGCAGATGTTTTGAATAAACTAAAATAACGCAAAAATATCTTGTAAAATAGCTATAATTTCCGCTACCCGCTATTTTACAGTTTAAAGCCTAGTACTCAGATCGAAAAAAGGGACCGCTAGAAACCGTATGGAACCGATAGGAAATTTTTGCGCGCCCAAGTTACTTTCTAGCGGCTGTACGTCAGGCAGTACTCAGATCGACAAAAAACAGGCCGAAATAAGGTAGAAAGTCCGAGTATTTTATGGTATTGATAGTATTTGTGTGGTATTGGTTGGTATGTTGTCAGCAGCTCGATCCCAAATATAGATCTATTTTAATTTCCGAGAGGGTACCTAGCAAATAGAGAGTAAAGTCCCAATCAAATGGAGGCTACAATGCCGCTGAAATTGAAATATAAATGACCACCGTGCTTCTAAACGAGCTTAAGGCCATCAAACAGCATAAAAGGAAAAAATTATTATAGATTAATGAACGCCAGTATCTTCATGTTGTCAAGACACAGACACTGCTGGGCTGTTAACAAAAGGTTTTGAATTGTTTTCCTTTTGGGACCAAGTACTGCTCCAAGGGGCGATGGCGACAATCTGGGCTCGACACTATCCAATGTTGAATAGGAAGGGTGCTTGGAGTTTTACAACTTAGCAACGGGCGCCAATTCTCTGTCGTATTTTCAAACTGCGGAGTATGCAAAGGGTATCGTTTCATGGGTTTCCATAAATGTACACATATTTATATGAGTTATAATACTCAAATGTATAGACAAACGACCGTTCTGGTTTCTTTCCTGCAGATATGGGTTTAATCAAAGTTGTCGGCACTTATTTCGCTGATTGTCCTCCTCCTCCGATCATGCAAGAGCCGCCAATCCCACTAAAAGCAATCTCCTGTATGGATCCATTTTGCATTCATTGTTTTATTAACCTTTTATTCAATTTTCACACATTTTCAAAAAGGTAAACAAAACAACACAGTTGCCTGAGAAGTGTAACCGCACGGAATGCGGTTTTAACCTCTGGTCACACTCTGCTGCTAGCTAAATATATTTTTCGATCTGAGTACTAGGCTTTATCCCGAATTTGACAATTAAAAAAAGCTAGATCTAGTTGGAAAATGGCTAAATTGTCAACACACAGTATCTCTTCAATGCGGACTCATCGTAGTCCAATTTCACGACAGCGATTAAATACCAAAAAAAAAAATTTCGTTTAACAAACCAAAACAAACACAAATTGTCAACTACCCGTGTCTATAGCGAAATGGATCCTTCCACAAGTCTGGCCGACAAGTTGGCCTCTAAAACGGCCAGCAGCAACTCACTGGACAGCAGTTCCAAGTCGAGTTCGCTGGGCTCCAAACACGGTGGCGGCGAAAATGGTGGACTGCGGGACACACCCTTTGCCTACTTGGACGGCGAAGAGGATCAGGATCAGAAAAACGATGTTACTTACGTCTGCCCATACCGCGGACCAGTCTTCGGAGCACTGACCATAACCAACTATCGCCTGTACTTCCGTTCGCTGCCGCTGAGGGATCAAGAGCCGCCCGTGGTGGTCGATGTGCCGTTAGGCGTGATTGCGCGAGTGGAGAAGATTGGCGGTGCCACATCGCGGGGCGAAAACTCCTACGGCATCGAGATATTCTGCAAAGATATGAGAAATCTGCGTTTCGCCCACAAGCAGCAGAATCATTCGCGCCGCACGGTGTTCGAGAAGCTGCAGGCGAATGCCTTTCCGCTCTCGTACAGCGGCCGCCTCTTCGCCTTTGCCCATGCCGCTGCGAATGCTGTGAACGGCAGCGGCGGCTGGGACGGCTGGGCAGTGTACGAGCCGCTGGCAGAGCTGCGTCGCCTGGGCGTGCCCAACGACATGTGGAGGGCGACCAAGATAAACGAAGCGTATGCTGTTTGCGACAGCTATCCGGCTGTTTGGGCGGTGCCCAAGGCTGCATCCGACGACTTTCTGCGTCGCGTGGCACAATTCCGTTCCCGCTGTCGTCTGCCAGTGCTGTCGTGGATGAACCCCCGGACTCAGGCGACCATAACACGCTGCTCCCAACCCTTGGTGGGCGTGAGTGGGAAAAGGAATGCGGACGATGAGACCTACCTGAGCTACATCATGGAGGCCAACGCTCAGTCGGACAAGCTAACGATTATGGATGCGCGTCCCAGCGCCAATGCCATTGCCAATAAGGCTAAGGGTGGCGGCTACGAGTCGGAGGATGCCTACAAGAACGTGGAGATCAATTTCCTGGACATTCACAACATTCATGTGATGCGTGAGAGTCTGCGCAAGGTGAAGGAGGCCTGTTTCCCCACCACAGACGACTCTAAATGGCAATCGGCCATCGACAACACCCTATGGCTGAAGCACATCAGATGCGTGCTGGCTGGCGCTGTCCGGATAGTTGACAAGGTGGAGACCATGAGCACTTCGGTGGTGGTGCACTGCTCCGATGGTTGGGACCGCACTGCGCAACTGACTGCCCTCTCCATGCTGCTCCTGGACCCCCACTATCGCACTGTGCGCGGCTTTGAGGTGCTCATCGAGAAGGAGTGGCTGTCGTTTGGCCACAAGTTCCAGCAGCGCGTTGGCCATGGCGACAACAAGCACTCCGATGCGGATCGCTCGCCGGTTTTCCTGCAGTTCATCGACAGTGTGTGGCAGGTGGGGCAGCAGTTCAACAACGCCTTTGAGTTCAACGAGCACTTTCTCATAACCATTGTGGATCATTTGTACTCGTGTCGCTTCGGCACGTTCCTTTGCAACACCGAAGCCGAGCGTGTGGCCGAGGGTAAGTCCCATTATGGCTTCTTATGTATGGATACTCATCTGAAACTTTTTGCAGATCTTAAGCACAAGACAACTTCACTTTGGACGCACATAAACTCCTCGTTGGATCAGTATCTGAATCCGCTATTCCCCTCGTTCACGCACGGCGCGGAGCTGGTGCTGCGGCCCATTGCCAGTGTGCGCGCCGTCCGGCTGTGGAAGGGTCTGTACTGTCGCTGGAATCCGGGTCTGTGTGCCCCACAGCATGGCTGCCAACGCACACGGGAGCTGCTCTCGAAGCAGGATCTGCTGTTCAAGCACGTGAATGAGCTGCGCCTCAAGTCGAATAATCGCAGCAACAGCATGCAGACAACGACGCGACTAGCATCGCCCATGCATTAATTAGTATTCTCCTCCTTTCTTTATTCCTTTATATAAATATTAATCGTATAAATATATAACTACTACTTATATACATATGTATATGTGTGACCCACGCGCACTATTCCAAATATAATCAAAATAGGTTTAAAGTATACCTCGAAATGACCCACTCCCCCGTGCCAACTGTTGCATTCAGCCAGACCATTTTCATTCATAAAATAAGCTGCCAGCAGGCGCCTGCGCCTTGGACTACGCACAGGCCAGTTCGGTCCGTGCTCCGTGGTCTGTGGCCTTTTGCGCCAAAAATTAAAATCACATTGCCTCAGTACGTTCTCGCACGTTCATTAATGCAGTCGTGCTTGCCGCACGGATCGGCTGATGCTCTGTTCCGATTAGTTGCTGCTAAAACATGCGAATAATAATTAAATGTTGATGCACATTCGCGTATAAGTAGTGTGGCTTTATAATTATCGCGTCGAAAACTATGCCTAGTTGGTGCCGTGCGGCGGTGGTGCTGTGGCTTTGGTGTCTTTTAAGCTGTCATGGCGGCAGAACAGAAGCTGCGACTGGTACTGGTACTGCAGAGGTGCTCGTGGTCATTGCTTGTCCGCCGCTGCCCCGGCGCTCGCTGGATGAATGTTTTGCATTGGCGGACAGTTTGCGGGAGCAGCAACAACAAATGGCGGGGGTCATCCCCGAGGATTATGTGCTCAGGTTCCACATAATGCATGAGCTATTCAATTATTGGACATTGCTGGACGCATTGCCAGGCGAGACACGTTTGCTAAATGCGCGCACGGAATGGATTATTTGGTGTCAACACAACACGCATGTGGTCTCGCTGCATGGCCTGCTCCAGCAGCTACACAACCAGGACCCAACGGAGGTGAGTAGCTGTCCTCTCTCCTCGAGGAATTGAACTATTTTAATTATTCACTTACAGGCTGCCTACTACGGGCATGCCTTGTACGACACGGAGGCCACGATTGTGCATCATTTTGCACACTACAAGAATCCCAAATGGTTTCCATATCCCCTGCTCAGTGCCGGCGTTGTTTTCACAGGTGTTTTGCTGCGCAGGTAATTCCCTTGAGAGGAGCGAGGTGGGGACGTCATCCATAACTCATAATGAAACATCCATTTACAGGCTGGCGGAACTTGTTGCTCTTAATGCCCAAAATGGCTACCGGCACAGTGAGTTTGCCATAGACGCCGCTCACGAGCTCGCCCGCTTTATATTCGACAACTTAACGCCTGTCACGGACCCCGAACTGAAGGACGACCCAGCAGCAGCAGGCGCAACCTTGGAGCGGAAAATCATTTTGAAAAGTGCCGACTACATTTGTCCCACTCCAGTTCCATGGCATACCCCCGAGACGGGCACAAGGGCACAGCCTGTGCTTCCTTGTATGCTCCATGCAAAGCCCGAGCTGTTTGCTATCGGGAATCGGGAGCGGCAGCGGCAGCGGGTGCGGCTTCAAGGGGTAAGTTTATTTATGCTGCCAGTACTGTATGCTTCCTATTGCCACCAGAGGGGAGACTGTGAGTGTGGGTGTGGATTTAACATACCATTGCCAAGAGAGCACTTTGATTTAGATAAAGCCTCCCCGATTGTGTTCGGATACTTCGATTCCCTTATTTGTTTTTTGCACCTCACTGCAGCAAGCAGTGCATTTTCTGGCTTTGTTTTCGAATTTCTTGAATTTTAAAGCACACACACGGAGGCATCCCATTGGGTGCCGAAGAACGACAATTCCCCCCCTAAGCAATTAGCATTTGAAACCTCTATGACCATAAATTCTCTATCAACATTATCTTGATTCCGCTTTCCACAGCAGGAGCAGCGGCAGCGGCAGCTGCCGGTGCACACAACAGGATCGCAAAACATCTATTTTGCAATCAAGACCTGTGCAAAATTCCATAAGGAACGTATACCAATCATCGAACGCACCTGGGCAAGCGACGCTCGGCACCGTAGATACTACAGCGATGTGGCAGGTAAGCGGCCAGGCCATGCCAGTCCAGGCCAGTCCAGGCCAGTCCGTCCGATGAGTGTCCCCCCGTTGACAATGAGAGGGCAATTAAAGCAAATGAGGATATGGGGATATGGCAGCCAACGAACACACGAATATTTACCCATACCCATACATACAAGTGTGTGCGTGGAGCATTAACAAAAACACGATGAGGCGGAGTGACAGGCAAACAAAACAATCATCCTCATGCAGGACCTGTGCTTTTCGGTCCTCATCTGGCCATCTGACTATCCCCAATGCACACCCCGAGCAATCGAACTTATTGAATATTCATTGATTTGACTTTATGTGTTCCCTCTGGTCTGCCGTCTCCTGGTTGCCACCCCACGTGCCGGGCCCTCCTGCTCTAAACCGCAACAGAAGTCGGCATACCGACAATCAGCACTGGGATACCCAATGTTCAGACTGGACATTGTGCCAAAACATTGGCAATTTTACAATTATCCCTGAAGGATATCAGCGCACACAAGGACATACGCTGGCTCGTGCTCGTCGATGATGATACGCTTCTTAGGTAAGTCGTTGCGGGGAAGCTGTTGGGTCGGGGGGGGATTATGTAGCATCTATTAACATCGAAGAACATCGAGACGTTGATTGGATACTTGATCTACTTGGAGGAGTTGTCTTTAACCACGCTTTAAATGCAGAGCATCCATCCAGTATCCTCCAGCTTGAGTCTCTGTTGGGATATTTTTATTTTCCGGCTTAATCGCTTGACGGCGCATTCAATTAAAAATATTTTTGTATTGATAAATCGCACTCATCCTTGCAACTGCAATTTCCTTTGCACTCTCACCCACACTCTTTGCAATCCCCCACAGCGTGCCCCGACTGAGCGCCCTGCTGAATGGCTACAATCACACGGAGCACATATATCTGGGGGAACGCTACGGGTATCGTTTGTATGCCCCGGATGGCTTCAACTACCACACGGGAGGCGCTGGAATTGTGCTCAGTCTACCTCTGGTGCCACTCGTCCTGCAGCACTGCAGTTGTCCGAGTGCCAACGCCCCGGATGACATGATACTGGGCTACTGCCTGCAGGCACTCGGAGTGGTGGCCTTGCCAGCCGCCGGGCTGCACCAGGCCAGGCCTCAGGACTACGCGACGGAGCTGCTGCACCTACAGCCACCCATTTCGTTTCACAAGTTCTGGAACACCCAGCCGGAGCACACGTACCGCAGATGGTTGGGCGGCTCCGCTGGCAATAACAGTGTGCCTCAGGCGACTGCCAAGGATCGAGCGCCACTTGTGCCCATGCTTGAGGAACGCCTGCAGCTGCCGGGTCTACCCACTGGCCTGGCCACGGCAGAGAAGCATTTGGATCTGTAGTCTGCTGAGGTGAGTACACCTAATTATACTAAAAAAACAATTTCACTCCAACTGGGGGGTTTCTGCTGCCGCTGACAGTTAAACAAAAGTTGCCACCCCGCACAGCAGCCTCAAAAACCAATCTACAGCCAGCCATCAAGCGGCTGCCAAGCACACGAATATTCCTATATTTTCTATAGACCGACAACAAAAAAACATAGGAAACTTGTCAGGTGTCGCGTTTTGGAAGGGGCCATGTACTGCTGTTTGTGTGGCGGTTTTCGTGTCGGTTTAATTAGTGAACATTTGTACTCAAATGCGGTTGAGCCGAGGCTTGGGGTTGGGTTGCTGGCATGCTGATTAGGCGGATTTGTACCCGTCTTTGTGTAGCTATAAATGGTATTTCCATTCGAGAATGGGGTCTGCAAAGAGATTCCCTGTTTACTCCCACAAATCACGTTCTTTTCCTTCGATATATATAAATTCTACCATCTTTCACTTGCCCATAATTTGCATTCGATTTCAATTGACTCGACACTTGTGAGTCCCAAAGCTCTCTGGCTGTGCTTCCGCTCAGCTTGGGATTTGTCACACCTTCGATGGACTTAAATCTCATTAAATGTAAATTTTGAGCGAGCCAAAGGAGCGAATCGAAACGATTCTGTGTCTGTGAATGGCTCTTGCCTTTCAGGGGCATCAACAGTTTCCGCTCGAGTGCACTTTTCGAATGGTTAGCTTAGCCCTTGGGGCGGATATTCCTTGCTCCAGCCCACTTCCACTTCCACTTCCACCTTCACTTCCTACCACGATTGAAGTACTGAGTATCTTTGAGATAAAACAAACAAAGCCGCTCCATTTAACCGGGCAGACAAGCCAGGCAGGACACAGGCCCAGAGTAGCTGCCACGCAACCCTCGGCAAGCACTTTGTAATGCACATTTTGCATCCATTATTCAGGCACTAATCAATAGTTTTCGCAAGTCTCGGGCACGTCCACACCATTTGAGGGTGCCACAGCCGTCTAAATAGGTGAAAACAATGTGACAGCCCGTTGACAGAAGTAATTGTCCTGCGGTACCTGAATTATTTAGCGACTGAGTGAAAGTTGTTGTCCGTCAGGGGCAGGTGCCACCGGAAAGACAAAAGCTGAACAACAAAAATTCGATTTGGCCAGATAATAGTGTTTAGCGGCAAGTAGCTTTAAATCTTCCTCGAATACTAAGGGACATTTAAATAATTAAATACATGTTTTGCCTGTACGTTGACTGGAGATCTCATCCGTTTATCATTAATCATTTAAGAGCTTACCGCTCCACTGACCGGAACAGGCTTGTGAGCAAATCAGATCTTGTTTCGATAACTCCCGGGCTATCTTTAAAGGCGAACAGCGAGCCAGTGAGGAGCACACTCAACCAGAAAGGCTTTCAGTAAAGGAAATTTAATGGAATGCAATTCTGTTAATTTGTACATGTGTCTGCCTGGCTGTTTATTTGCTCTGTTGCCCCCTGGCAACGCCGCAAGTTGGTTTTATCTCCTGGCTGCCTGGAAGCAGGCACGGCAAGGCACGGCACGGCACGGACTCTACTCTTGTCGCCGTGTCATCCACGTCTACGTGCTTGCTTCTCCATGCATCGCTTACTCCGTGCGTCCTAATTAGTTGTGGATTTTTCAATGAATGCCAAGCCAGACCAGAGCCAGACCATGCCCATGCCCATGCCCATGCCGAAAAATCCAAACCCAGTCCCACAGCCAGACCCAGAAACGAGCTCAAAGCCACCGCCAGCCGCATGGCGACACTGCGACAAGTTGAATTTAAAACAAAATTTAATTAACAGCCTTGCAGTTAAATAAATGCTGCATGCACACGACGATACAAGGATATCTGTCCCATATCAGCGCCACCAATCCTCGTAGTCGTCGTATTCCTCTTCTGCTTCCTGCTCCTCCTCTGAGGAACCCGCCTGCCTGGGTCCCACAAAGCTAACAACTTTCTGAGGTAAAACTTGCACTTTGGCTAGATTTCTTTGCTTCTGCTGTTTGTAGATGCGGGACAGCATGGAGGGCACTGGATCACTGTCACTCCAGCCCAGGCAAAGGTATGTGGTCATCGAGAGAACTGAGAACGATAGAGCTACGAGTAGCAGGGAAATGTTTGAAAAAGTCTGATTGGAGGGACTCACCAAGCCATCCTAAAACCACACCCAGCTGCATGTTGACCAAATCCAACTGTTGATAGTTTTCTCTTGTTCGGTGGGTTTTATATCTGAAAATGTTTTGTGGAAGGAGGATTTAAAGTAGATTCCCCTCAAAAATCTTAATGTATTTCAATTTATGGATTGTTTTATAAGGCAATAACTTTCCCTTTTTATACCCCATTAATTGTGGAAGCTAGAGGGTCCATTGTGTTCTTGGCAATGTAATAATGAAGCTATAAGCTAAATAGGTTTTAATGTTCATAATTATGTTTTCATGTCCGTGGTTTTTGGATACCAGAAAACTTTACATTTCCATTCTTCATTTTTTACCTTCTTGATACGTTATAAAACCCTTCTCATAGTTTCTTACTAGTTGACAAAATAAATTAATCCAATTTTCGGGTACCTTACAGTCGAAAGAGCGTTAATTATACCCGGTACTCGAAGAGTAAATAGGCACAAATGTATATACGTTCTTGATCAGCATCAACAGCCGTGTTTATATCTGTCTTTCTGTCCGTCCGTCCGTCCGTCCGTCCGTCCGTCCGTGTGGTTTGTTATCCAGTTTTCAAAGACTATAAAAGCTAGAGTCACCAGACTGCTGTACGCTCACACTGATACAAGTGTCTTACAAAGGGCGAAAATCTGAGGTATCCACATGTTTGAAGTGAGAAGTGATGACATGTAGATGTAGATGACATGCATATGTAGCAAAAATGTAACATTTAAAATTAAAAAAAAAAAAGAAAACCGCTTAGGTACAGATGTAATACTGAGTACCTGGTATAAAAGTTGTGACGCGTAAGACGCGTCTCAAACGTCCCTTCTCGTTTTCTTTCTATTCTATACAATTTGATTGGTTTTCTCTTTTATTAATTGGAAACTTTACAGTGTTGATTTACCATCACATTTTAATGAGTCTTTAATGATATCTTTCGGTCTTTGAACAAGTTGTGTAAGCATGGAAAAGATAGTTTTTCCTTTCTCTTGAAGCTTTTGCATACATTCTGCACTCTATACTTTATTTTAATTCAAGAAAAAAAGTGCCGAAAAAACCTTCTCCCATTATCTTGAGTGGGAAAAGCTGCCATGCAGCATTTTCTTTTGCATAAAATTACAGTTTTTCCTTTCGCACACACACACACACACAAACAGACACATAACATGGGTGTTGTGTTGCTTGTGGCTACTCGAAAGTAGATTATGCTGAACAATGTCACATCACTGAAAAAGAGATGGTCCAACCGGCGGGGCAGGGCAGGGCAGGGCAGGGCAGGGTAAGCTCTGTTAATCTGGCTTGAAACATCAAAAGTTGAACCATAAGAAAATTTAAGCAACCGCCCTCGAGCAGGGCAGTGGCTGAAAAAAAAGGAAAGAGAACGAAGCCACACAGAAAGAAATCAACCATGAGATGAAATTGTTTAAAAAGATTTCTTTACACAACGTGCATCAAGTCCTGGGAGATTTGTGAAACAGCTTGTGTCCGGGGTCGGGTCGGGTCTGGGCTCGGGGCTCGGGGGGGTTGGGATTCTAGCTTCGTGTTGGACTTTTCGTGTTTGTTTCCTCTTGGTTGGGTGCAACTTTTGGCTCCCCAGTTGGGTTTTAGACAATTGTTTTAGTTGGATGTTTGTATTTTGCATTTCTACGCTCGCTTTACGTTGCGATGAAATCAATATGGAGGGAAAGTTTAAGACTATGAAATATGCATTTAAAAGATCCACCAAAGCGCTGCATTAATTCGACAAGAGGGGAATTCGAGTCGCTGCAAGACTCCCAAGTTTGGCGTTGATTTGTCAACCCCGTAAACTTTCAGTGAATCCTTTTTGCCATCCCCAGGATTCATCAATCAGAACTTGGCAAATTCACTCAACTGCCTCAAGCCATTTGCCAGCCACAACTTACAGGCGGACAGACAGATAGAGCTTGGCTCCCATCTAGATCAAGTTACAACGCCTCAAAGTAGGCAACTCCATTCAAACAAAACGCAGGACACACAATCCTTTGGCTCACTCCGCCGTCTCCCGCTTTGCCCTCCCTCCCTTCCTCTTGATGTCTCAGTTAACGTGCAATAAATTTTTGTCCCTGTCTAAACTAAAGTTGAGCTGGAGGAAAAAAGCATTTTGTGTCTATCAGGGCGTCTAATCTGCAGTCCAACCCATCTAACCAACTTACCACGTGCAATAAATTTCTAAGGCGCAACGTCTGCACTATTTTCCCTCTAGCCTGGAGACTTTTTTCCAAGGGAGCCATGGAGCAGGGGCAGGACCTGGCAAACGGATTTCTTCTCACTGCTAAGCCACGCGCCCGTACGTGATCTGATGGGGAATGAACGGCAACCGCAAACATAGACACAGCGACGTCTTAGCCGTACGTCGACATGTGTGCAAACTTTGGGCAAAGTCGAGTTGCCACATTTGCTTGGCCTAAAGAACACGCACCTGTGTCCTGCAGCAAGGCAAGGCAAGGCAAGGCAAGCCCAGCCCAGCCCACCCACTGCCACCCCGCCATTGTGGTCTTCCGGCCGCACAATTCGACAAGCATTTGGCATTGCGCTAATTTACTTTAAATTGGTTTTTTTGACATTGGTGTGCCTTCCACTTCCTTATACGAATTATCAATGATAAATGACTTGGGCTGGGTGTTGGTCTCGGTCTGCTGTTCTGCCGTTCTGCTGTTCTGCCGTTCTGCCGTTTTGTGCTCTTCGCCTGGAGGAGTCTATGGGTGTGGTGGTTCGTGGGGGTTCATTTTTTCAGTTTTAAAGGTTTAATGTCAGAAGAAGTACTCAGAACTTAGAGCAAGCATTTTCAATCAGTTGATAAATAAATTTTTTTTTTATTGAAAACAAAAAACCAAAATAATTTTCTCTTACTTCAATTGCAGATATCCTTTGATCCCAATGATGAGATCTATTCCGACTGAAGTCAAATATGAATGAAGAGTATCTTTCGGATCGAGTTAGCTGCAATTATATTATTATTTTTAGAGAATAATGAATTGAATGTAATCCAATCTGGAATATAAATAGAATTACCAGCGGAGATACCTTAAGTTGTATGATTGGGTTGAATCAAGGATCAAGTCATGGTCCTTATTGTCCTTCATGTCAATCAGGGGTCACGTCAAACATACTTTTTGAAAGAGAAATTACCGAATTGAAGCGATTTAAATGTTTAGACAATTAATTAGTTCGGTCTCGCATCGGCCAGCTTTTGACACGCTGCAAAAATAAAAACCAGCTACCTTCTGCTGATTTATGTTTGCCTGGTACTCGGTATGAAAAGTGTCTAGTTCAGTTTGTTCAACCACTTTGAATCTGTTTCAATCCCTTTCAATGAGGCTCGACCATCAGGACATGCCACACCTCGTCGTGATCGGAAAGAAGTCCTCTATCGGTTGGCATAAAGGACATTAAGGAGCATGCCTTGAAATGGCTAAAAGGGCGTTATTAATTAGTTATTTCTCAGGATAAGTCTGTTGTCGAAGCACAGCCTGGATCCTGAAGATCGGAGCCCATTTGGCCGAGCGGAAAAGTTCCAAATTGTTGGCTGCACAATTATCTAAAATACTGTTTTTATTGGCTCACGAATCGACGAGTCTGAAAGTATGCACTAGTATGTTTTTGTATGGGTATTTGGGTGATAAGAGTTCTTTGATGGCAGTCGAAACTGAATTCCAGCAAGTGCTGCGTTGGTTTGCCATCACTTGATCGACACAAACATTTGCTTAGAGCTGATCTAGCTGCATTTATGATGACGAACGCCGCGGTGCAGATACCTGCTGGATGCTTTTGACGGAGTCCTTGCCACACTCATATTACACTTCTCCATACTTACCTCTACATACTCACAGAGTATCCCATTCCCATTCCCATTCCCGTTGCACCGCCTTTCCCTAGTTCTCAAGTTGGCTCCCAACCATTTCTTTCGGTCCGAAATGTCCTCATTTATCGCTAATGGGATCTTACTGGCATTCTGTTGGGGTTAATAAATCGGTAAATCAAATGAATGCAGCAGAAAGTACAAAAATATAACCAATTGAGCCAGCCCAATATCGGCGAGACGAAGCTCTTGACAAACATTTTCTTTTGACGCAATTTGTTTTGCTATTTTTTGTGTTGCTTTCCATAATTAATGAGGAAAGTTTTTCGGACCTTTTGTGTCAAGTTTTGCAACTGCCCGAAGCGGGCGCCCGACTTCAGGTCCTGCCTAGAGTCCAGGAGAGCAGGGTTCCATTGTCGACATGATTGGCTTCTTATCGGCGCAACGCCATCATTGTGGGTGTGGCATGTCAGCGATACTAATGAGAGGCAAAGCGCGGCCAGACGAAAACTTTTCTTACCATATTTCGATTCCTTTTCTTTTTTCTTTGTGTATTTTGGCTCTCTGCAAGACATAATTAATGGAAATATCGTTAACGGAAAGTGTTTACCCGATTAATCATGGGGACATTGTGGCTCTGGGTGAATGGGTGATTGGGTGATTGGGTGCGGGCAATGCTCCCCTCGACCATGGCAAAGAAAATATACGCGTAGCATTTTGGTTTGGTCTGGGTCACCCACCACGTTTCAGTAGCAAACATTTTTGAATACATTTTTGGTCTCATTTCGAGTTGACCAACAGCAAAAAGGGAACTCTGTTAAGAACAAATTTGGATGCCCTGCCAGATCCAACAATCCTGTAGAAGCATCATGAAACATTAATTATTTAACTTCGTGGGCTCCGTTGGGTACTTTCCAAACTGCTTTGCCAAACATGTGCTCCCTTTGCTGGCTCAGCATCACAACTGAAAAGCGGAAGCGCCAAATTGGAATGGTTTTGGTTTCGAATGGGTCACAGGTGCTTGTTTGGATACGCTGACAGTATTTGTAGTTGTATAAAGAAACGTTGAACTGATTTTTATTATTGCTGCATTTTCCTTGCAGTTGTTGTCATTGTTGTTTGTGATTTATCGTAGCTTTTTACCAATAATCTATGCATCTATGGATGCAACTGACGCACGTCATGATAACTCTTGTGGATGCTCCGTATTGTTGTAATTTAATTCGTATCTGAGTCAATAGCACCATATCATTTCAATACATAAGAATTGTGTGAGTTATGTGAATTTAAACTTTAAACTTTCAGTTTATCTTTATTTGTAGTGATTTTGTGTCATATTTTTTAATATTATGTGGATTTATCAGTGATTTATTTAGTTCCTTACACGTCACACCTCTTCCCTATACTTGTAGCTCTTATGCTTAGAATGTGCAAATACTCTCTTATCACGCCCCGAAAGTGGCATTACCTTATGAGATATTCAGGACCTCAGTCATCATTAGTTACTATGTGCTGCATTTTTTTGCTCCACACTTTTTAGGGGCATGGCAATTGTTGTGGCAAAATAAATTAGTTGCACGTGACGCCTTAAATGGTGGCACAGCACAGCCAAATGGAGTTTGTCTAGGATTCCCTCGACCACAAAAAAAAAAGTGAAATAATGTGAAAAATAAACGAAAATACGTTTGAACCTGAACCTGAATGAACATTGCACAAGCATTTGTTGATTCGCTTGGGGTCGGAGTGTGGCTTTTGCTGTGGCTCTGGCTGTGGCTGCTGCCGAACAAATTGCGTGCCACAAATGGACGCACATAAATCATGCGTGCGACAAAAATCGCTTGGGAAGTTTTCACGCACAATTGGAGGCCAAAATCAAGCAAGCTCGAACTGGACAAGTTGAAGTCTCTAAATCATAGCACACGTATCCGGGCACTGGGGTTCCCAATTTGGTTAAAATTATGGATTATGGAAAATAAAGATGGAGAAAGCAGCTCTGAAAATTCTAGTACCGTGCCCGCAACGGTTGACTTTTACTTAAAATGAATACAATCCATAATTTGCACTAACTCATCGCATATTCCCCTTCGGTCAACGCCTCAGCCAACTAAGCAAACATTTTTAATGAATTTTCCCCCAAGTTGCAACATTTGTACAGAAATCAACACAGAACCCTACAACCCCCCTTCACACACACCACATACACACCTCAGCTCAACACTCAGACACACTTGCTGAAAAGAAATGCTGGCACTTTTTTAGCGCCTGAAGCCTCATAAATATACTCACGTACTCGCACTCGTACTTTTTGTACAGCTTAGGGGTTTGTGGCGCGCCCCACGCTCCACGCCCCACGCCCCAACGCTGTTGCCACAACATGCACTAATTAGTCAAGGATTTGGCATTAAGGAAACAAATTCTCGACCCTCAATGGCACAGAATATAGAGCACGTGCCGCGCTTTTAAATGTTGTACCCACATTTTTTTGTTACTCCTCTTTTTTTATCTCGCTCCATAAGCAGGACTTAATAAAGTATGAACAACGTTTTTAAATTATGTGCACGTACAACAACAAAAAGTTAAAGAACTTTGCATTTGTTATTAGGGTTTTCAGTTAAGGCGAGAGCGTTGCAGAAGTAATGGAGGATTTTCGTATAAATTGAACCATTTAAACCAAAGTATAGCCAATGTGGAAATAAGGTCAAATATGCATTAATATCTGTTCCATTGTAGCTTGTGTCTCTCCTATAAAACTTACGCCTACAAACTCGAAGCTAATCAATTATTTATCCTCCCCAAGTTGACCAATTCTCAACCTGATCCTTAAGTCCAAATTGTCAAAGAAAGTGGACTTTATGCACTTAAAGCTCTTGTGCAGAGTTGTTGATCGAATTAACTGGCCTTTTAGCTCTGCACATTTGCACATTTAATTACACTTGAGACTTGCTGCACAAAATCAAACCGCATTCAAATTGCATTATTCAATCAGCAAGAAGCCGAGTCCCCAGTTGGGTGGCATTTGCTGCCATGTGCTGCCTGCCCTGCTGCAATTGTGATACTCGTAATTCTGCAAAAAACAATGTCAATCTGTGCTGCAATTAAGGTCACTTTGTTAGAACATTTTGATTAACGAATTACACCTCTTTGGAGCTGTTTTCTTTGCAGCAAAATCAATGTGCCTCAACTTAAAACAATAAAAATGCAGAAAAATGCCTTCAATTAATTAGCATATATGCGCCTGGACACAGGACTGTGGACAGCGGACAGCGGACAACGGACAACAAACGTGGCCGGCAAAACTTCCTCCTTTCAGCATGCGGGGCAGGCAATGGCGGCCGTTAAATAAACGCAGGCTGCGGTCATGTGGCTGGGGTGTAGTTTTTGTTTTCGGACCATTTGACGGGCACATCCCCGCACACACAAACACACACTGGTCCTCGGATTGCAGTAGGGCACAGCCAGAAAGAGCAAGAAGGAGCAGCACAAAATCGTCCGAAAACTAAAATACGTGCAAAGTTTACAAAAACATTTGGTTTTGGCTCGACTGATGCCGCATCCTGCTTCTGATTCAGCTCCTGCTCTGCCCACACTGCATGTTGTTTAATTATTTGCCATTTGGCGTGCTGCATACACATGCATACGGTACATTTTGGCGTAAATGAAAGTGGAAAATGCTTGGATTGCACCATTTTTTATGGCTTTTTGTGATCTAACTAAGAGTTTTGCTGTGTGCAGCAACAAAGGAAAGAACTTCTAGGTAACAATATTTCTCCACATGTTTTTAGTTATTTTTAAATGATACATTTCTGGAAAGGAATAATTCTAGCTAAATTCAAATCAAGTATAAAATATTTAAATTGGCGCTAACTTTAAATGCCCAATTATCAGAGCTGCCAACCTGCGCGATATCGATTACATCGATACTTTTCAAATCTACAATATCGATATATTGCTATATTTACATTTAACTTCCCATCAGGGTGACCATTTGCGGTATAATATATATTTTGGGGGATATTTTAACTTAGAAAATAAGTTCAAAATATATTTACGGTATATCGGTACATAATGGAATATTTAATGAATTTCAGTATATTTCCGAGGGTCGGTATATTATATCGATAATTTCGCAGTCACACAGCTTCCCATCTCTATTGGCCCAAAACGTGTTTATTTTTAATTCTGAAAAAACGAAGCAATAATGGAAGAAATCGAGGGATATACAGGTAAAAGAACACAACCCTTACCCCAACTATTGCTAATCATAAATACCTGATTTGTAGTTGTTTCGCTGCGAATGAGTCCCGATGCACAGCACTGCCACAGCGTTTACATGCGGGAACACTTCATTCGCCTGATGGATCCAAATAAACCGAAAGGTCGCACGTTATTCCTGCTCAATGTACCACCCTATGTGACCGAGGAGAGCCTGAAGGGGTTCTTCAAGCGCGCTGGTAACGTGGAGAGCGTACAATTTGCAGCAAAGCCTGGAAAAGATGAGACAATCAAATGGTATGAGGGCTCAAAAGAGCCCTTCTCCACAGTGAGCCCGCCGTTCATATTCAAAGTGGCTTACGTGGTGTTCCAGAAGAGCAGCAGCCTGGCCAAAGCCCTGGCCGTGCCGAGCATTGACCTGTTCGACAGCAGCGGCGCATCCACCATCAAAACGGGCATGGAGCTGTGGCACGAAGAGTACGAAAATCATTACATCCTCGATGCGGAGCAGACAAAGGCACAGATCACGGAATATATGGCCGACTATGATAGAAGAGAACGAGCGGCTGCACTGGCGGCAAAGAACAGCGAAGCCGACGCCGATGGCTGGGTCACTGTCGGCAAAGAGGGTCGCAACGCTGGCTTCGAGCAAAAGGAGTCTGTCATCGGACGCCTCGAAAAGAAGCGGGAGAATGACACGAAAACGAAGGAGCTGAAAAACTTTTACACCTTCCAGATACGCGAGAGCAAAATGCAAAACATTGTCGAGATGCGAAAAAAGTTCGAAGAGGATAAGCGAAAAATTGAACTGCTAAAGCAGTCGCGTCGCTTCAAACCGTTTTAGTTCGTACGCGCACGCATAGGTTAAGAGTTGAATAAAAACAGCCTCCAGCATGGGGCATACACACTGCATCTGCAACTGCAACACCTCTGACATGACCGCTGGGGCTGGCAAATCCTCATAAATTTCGTGTTTTGCCATTGACACTGTTTGCCGCGACCAAAATCCTTCTGACCACTGCCATAATTTCGCAGCAATGCCATAACTTATAAGCGAATGCAGTGAGAGGAGGCCATAAAAGCTTATAAAAAGCAAACAACAAAAAAAGAGGCGTTGTGGCAGAGTCCGAGGCAGTGTGGTGCCGTGCCATGCCTGTTGTGGCCGCTGAGCTTATTGTGTGATAATCGCATATGGTTTATGTTAATTTGAGAAATGATAAAAATATTTCGCTTATCAATTTTAATCATCATAATCGTCGCTGTGCCGTCGTCGCGACTCGCGGACGCACATTGAAACCAGGCCCCCGAAATCCCATCCCCACACACACATATGTATGTATACCCACACACAGCACGCGATCGAGGAATGCATTTTGGGGACACGCTCAGGAGCGGAATATACAGCTCTAACTTCGTTTTCCCACACACGTGTATGGTCTTGGTCCGCTCCTGGACTCTGTGCTTGTGGTGACGCGGGTAAATTTCGAGGGGCTCTGCCGCCAGCAAAAGGTAACCCGAGAGTGAGTCTGTGGAGGCTTGGGGAGTGAAATACAAACGAGGTACGCGTCGGATAACGCATGCTGACGATCATCGCTGGCTTGTAGTCGTCGTCGGAGTCGTCCGGTTGCCTGTGGCTATGTGGCTCTGTCGCTCTGTAGCTGTTGCTGTTGTTATTGCTGGCCTACTGTGGAGCCTAAAGACAGCAACACATTCATAATTTCTTCCGATTTGTATCGTTTTAAACATTTTAAATTGATTAAAATGCGATAAATCATAATCGACAATGTCTGGTCAGAGACTTGGGGAACGGAACCCATCGACGAACACCCCCCTACCGCCACTCGTACACTCGGAACCATGTCTGGGTGATGGAACGATTTATGAGCCTTGAACATAATAAAGTGTTAACGGAACGAGTTATTAAGGTAATCTGAATGCGCATAAGTTAATAAAGGCAAAGACGATTTGCATGGGCAGCCTCAGCTCAGCCACAGAGCTCTCGCTCTTCAGAGTCGTCTAAGGTTGCATCTAGGAGGCAATCTGAGGCCATAGTCCGAGTTCAGCGTTGAGCGTTCAGCGTTCAACCCGATCGTCGGACACACAAGATGTCGAAAAATATAACATAAAACGACCACACGTACGTCTCCCATGCCGCACAGCAGGACTCCAGGCTCAGGCCAACGAGAAATGAGGGAAAAAATATCAGAAACGCCGTGTCTTGTGAGCAGAACAATCAATAAATTTGAACACGTGAGCGGACGTGGACGCGGACGCGGACGCGAATGTGGACGGGCACACAACAAGAGAACGAAGCGGAGTACATACGGCAAAAGCAGGGCGATAAGTGATCAATGCCCCGTGTCGACTGATTGGGCAGAATCAGAGAAACCCCCCACCCAGCGCTCGGGTGTTGCCAACGTTTGTTTAATGGGCCATGGGGCAAGGGAAAGTGACTGATTTTTGGTCTGAGCTGAATCAAAATAATACAAATCAAAGCATTAAAATGTGGCAGTAAAAGATAGTCTTAATGGGTGGAACATGAGCGTAGATTTGCAAAGCATTGTTTCAGGCCACTTGGGCACAGAAAGAGGCAATTAAACATTTGATGTGTTCAGTTTTACAAGATTTAGTAATGATCTACTACTTACTACTCATGTGTGCTTAGATGGCTGCTAACTTGGGTGTTCTTAACAAGCCATGAAAGGTGTTTATGCAAAATGATGCTGTGAAAACTCTGTTGGAAGATAAACGCTTTGAAAGTGAAAAAGAAATTGTTCTTCAGAGTACTATTCCCATCGCAAATTACTCCATAGCTTCCCATAATCCAAATTCAATTCGCGGGAATTTTTATTAAATTTGCGAAAACCGGAGGAAGCAATTGTATTCAGGTTATTTATCTGGTTTCGATAAAGTTTTAAGACAACATTTCCAGTGAATCTTTAGAATTAGTTCGATGTTCCTGCATTCTTCCTTCCAGCTAGAGAAACCTAATAACAATCGCCAAAATCAAACCAAGTTGTGGCATCTACATCGTCCATGATTATGGGCTCCCTGCGTGCCGTCGATGGTCCGTAGAGATTGTAGCGCCTAGAATTAGCCAGCACCTCACGATATCGTCTGATGGGAGCTCGAGCCATGTGCAGTTCCATCATATCCCAATCGTTGACGTCCCGAAAGACGGAGCGTATCATGTGCATGCGTCCCAGGAGTTCAGTTTCGCGCAATCCCTCGTAGCTGCGGCCAGTGCGGGCCTTGAAGGTTTTGTACACCTCACTGTGCTGCTTTGTCTCCGTGGCTGTTTGCAGCTCCTTGCGGTACAGAGCTCGGATGCCGCGTCCCAGATGGCGAATGTGCTCAAAGTTACGAATGTTCAGAGCCACCAGGGAGATGGCATCGAGGCTGAGCAACTTGTGCCCATCTATGTGGTTCTCCTTGAAGGTTTGCTGGAAGTAAATGTAAGCCCTTTCAGGCACTGTCGCATTCAGGAGTTCATCCACTCACTTCGTACTCGGGATAGCCAAAGTCGCGCAGCCAATCGGCCACATCCAGGATGCTCCACTTGAACACCTCCGTGCGGCCCTGGGCATCCACGACAGCAGCACACAGATTAAAGAGCGAGTCTGGAGTGGCCTTAAACGGCAGCGGTATATCGTCCTTGTTATACTCCACATCGGGGAACATGTAGCTGGGGTAGCGAAAGCTAAACTCCTGCTCCTCATCCTCACGCTCATGCTGCGGTGACTCGCAAAGGTTCAGGCACTCCATTGGCGAAGGCAGCGACATCGAGGACAATGATAACAACGACAACGACTCCAGCCAAGCGGATGGCACGTACTGTTCCTGGTCTAACCCAAATTGAGTTGCCTCCGACCGAATTGTTTTGATTGTGGTTTACCCATAGCGGAGCTGCAGGAGTGTGGCGAACTCGGTTCGTGTCTGTTTACTCTTTTTTGGTTGCGTTTTGTATGTTTCCTTTCTGCATTTATTATACGTGAATATTCCCTGCCACATGAAGGGTGTTCCGAATGAGCGATGGCTGTGGGGCAGGAGGTGACTCAAGAATTTTAGGAATATGGAAATGAACTTTTAAGATGTTTTAGATATCTTTCCTGCCACCAGCAGGACTTAACCAGGATCTACTTATGGAAATATTACTTGCAATTTTCCTCTCAAAACACCGAATTATATTTGTTGATGTATATATATCCCAATTGGCATTGGTAAAGGTCTCCAGTCTCTCTGATGGAAACCCACTCTTTCACTTCCAGAGCGAAGTTCCCCACGTTTATCTTTTCAATCTACAATTAATCCTTGTTGTATTTATCTATCAAGTCATCTTTATTAAGTATTCCTACCGCAACATAGAGCATTGCCTATGTCACCGTCACCATTCCTCCAGCTTAGCACCCGTTTTCATTTACATTTCTCCCGTCTTGTGTACCATTGGGTTGCATTTGCATATCCTATTTTTATACCCGGTACTCGAAGGGTAAATAAGGTATATTGAATTTTTACGAATATCGGTTGTATGTAACGCACAGAAGGAAGCATTTCCCACTCCATAAAGTATATATATTCTTGATCAGCATCAATAGCCGAGTCGATAGAGCCATGTCTATCTATCCGTCTGTCCGTCCTGATGAGCGCCTAGTACTCAGAGACTATGAGAGCTAGAGCCACCCAATTTTGCATCCAGACTTCTGTATGCTCACACTGTTACAAGTGTATTTAAAAAATGAGCCACGCCCCCTCCCGCCCCCGCAAAAGGGCGAAAACCTCCCAAATCTACAAATTTGAAGATAAAAGGAAACTATAAGTATCTATCAGATCACCAAATTCCCAAATTCACCACAGATCACCAATGAATTAATTAATTTCCAGTGGCTAAACCCACCCCGTCCCGCAGCTTATATTTGTTTTTTGCACATTCTCTCATTCACACTCTGCTTCTGCATTATTCTGCCTCTGCCGTCCCTCTGCCTCTGCCGATTTTTAACCCACCCCGTCACGCAGCTTATATTTGTTTTTTTTTTGTGTGCGGGAGCTGCCTCTGCCTCTGCCTCTGCAGTGAGTTTGCAGTGTGTGGGTCTAGGGAAGGGGGGCGAGCTAACGGAGCGTGTTGGCGTGAGAAGTGTTGTAGATGTAGATGACAGATGAAGAAAATATGTAAAGTTTGACAAAACACCGCTAAGGTGCAGAAGTAGTACTGAGTGCCGGGTATAAAAGTTGTGACGCGTAAGAAGCGTCTCACACGTCCCTTCTCGTTTCGTTGTCAATTTGTGGACTGTCTAGGGGCTGGTACTAGGGTGTGAGGGGCACCATTTTTCCACCCACTGGGGGAGGTGGATTCAACCCTGGAAAGTATGCTAGGGAGAGAGAGAGGGCGGGAAACTCTCCATTAATAACACGATTTCCGCTTCGCAATTTTCTTTTCACTTTATTTTCGTATGCCGCGCAGTGAGCAGAGTTCCCAAATCGAATGTTTACTTGCGATAATTTAATGGCACACCAGACAAAAGTTTTTATGGAGAGTGCATTGTGCATTCTGAGCGGATTTGTTTATGTTTTTCAAAGATTTTCCTTTGGGGAATGCGGTTGGATTTATGACCTGCACGTTACCCACTTTATTAACAACGGAACATGCAGCCCCAGACAGCCTGGAGCTCACAGAGTTCACAAAGATCGCTCAATCCCAGGGCAATTAGGCACGCCGCATTCCGCGTGTGAGCAACAGAGACACACGGACAAAGGCACAGACACAGCCAGGCAGCACATCTGGCCACTAGCTCCGCCCACTGGCAGCGATCGATCGATCGTATTGGTCCGCTGCTGCCAAGCCATGGCAGCCTCTCCACGAGTTGTGGGCGCGCATAGGAAACCGGAATCAGCCGAACGTCGATAACCGTAATGTGCATGTGTTCGCTCTGGCGCTGTGTGTGTGTGTGTGTGTGTGTATGTGTGTGGGGAGTACGGCAACATATGGAGAAATCGGTAAACAAATCTGTACAGCGATCGGGGCAAGCAATCTCCGACTGAGCTAATGACACAGCGGCGGTGTTTGTGTGTAAACAGCACCCGCGACTCTCAGCCATGTGCGGCAACAGTGGTGCAAAAGTGTTCAAAAAATGTGTGGCAAAGAAGTTTTTAGGGAGCTCTGCACAGATAAAGGATTGAAATTGCTGCAAAGTGTCTGGGTTGTAAGTTATGGAGTAATTGATTATTGTTTTATGCGGCATTCAGTCCAGATATTGGAGAATATGTTGGGAGCCAATCATTTAAATTGCTGCAAAATGTCTGAGAGTGAGGATTGAAGAGTAAAGCAAGGCTCCGACTTTTGGGTTACCTAATTGCTGGACTGCCAGACAGCCTTAGTAGCCTTTATTCGATGGAAGGAATGTTCCACCAACCATAAACGCTACACAACTTACCCATTCCTCTTCTGCTAATAACAATAATCATTCCGAAACTCTTTTAGTGTTTCCCTCAGATATCATACCACTGTGAGCACACTGTGAGCATCAGCAGCACACAATCTCATGGAGATTTACCTAAACGCCAGGCCAGGCCAGACAATGCCATGTCGAGTGGTGTGCTGTGCGCCAACGGCAATCGATCGCTGGTTGGGTATGCTCCCGGGCCGGTTCCACTCAGTTCTGTGTGGGTTGTCTTCTGGTACAAAACGGTTTAAGCGGTCGGTTGGTTGCTGCGCAGTGGCTCTCCTTTTAGCCACAAGTTTCGCGTTCGTTTCGAGCGACGGTGTTTGGATCGATCGATTGCTGATCTGAAAGGATCGATACAAAGTGTTTCAATCTCTGCGAATCAAACTGTTGGTATTCATAGTCAAAGCAATGTTACTGCAACACGAAAGTGCCGCCAGCATGGAACAGAGTATGCCAGAGAATCTCAGCACTCATGTTTACGGCGGCGAATGTGAAATGAAGCTGCCATCGCCCCCGGGCAATCGCGATCGCGATCGCGATCTGTCGCCCAAGGAGTCCACCCATAGTCCCGAGACGAGTGTATCCAGTCCAACGCCTCCCACAAGCACCAGCACCACCAAAGTGAAACTCAGTTTCAGTGTCGATCGTTTGCTGGGCTCTGATCCCAGCGAATCCCTGACAAACTCTTCATCCTCCTCCACGAGATCCTGCTGCGATGGCAGCGTCTTCTCCTGCTGCATATTTCCACACTGTTTCAGTCAATCGCAGGCAGAGGCTGCCAAGCTAGGACATGTTTCTGCTCTACAAACTACACAAAGTCATCATTATGCCTATGCGGCAGGATTGGATAAGCTATACCCGAACCTTTATATGGATTACAAATCTGTGCTGAGACCAACGCCCATTCGAGCTAATGAACATGGTAAGACATGGTTTGGAAACTCAAATTATATCTGTATAAGCGGGGATTATGGCAAGAGAATGATTGGATCGAAAGTGCAGAAATACTCAGATTTTTAACAAGTTATAGTCGGAGTCATGGCCATGGAAAGGGATCTGCAGTCAGGATCAGTTGTAAAAGATCTGAAGACAGAGAATATGCCGATAAAAATACAAATTGTTCACATGTTTATTTTATGCATCGTCTTTCTTCTATAGCTTAGTGCTTTATCTATATATATCGGATAGATAGATAGATAGATAGATAGATAAACCCTTGCTACATTTCCTTGATGATTTCCCTACATGAAACACTTTGTAAATGTCCTATATCCGCTAGCTTAAAACCGTTTTAAACTTAAAACGATACTTACCACTTAAACACAATCAAATTTATCCCTAGAAAACCACTTCACTTACAAATTTGAGGCTCACGTAATACGATTTTTCGCGATTGATCAAAGCAAAATCATTCAAACACCTCCAATCATATTTCCCGATATGCCAATCACTCAGCATTCCACGCTCAGCCATCTTCAGGATATCAGACGATCAGAAACGATCAAAAGATCTGTTGAGGAAGTTTCCCCATTTGCCAATCAAAAAGATCTTCAGCTCATTACGAGGCAAAGAGCATGGAGAGCACGGAGTATGCACTGCAATTACGCACCAATTTATCCACATTACAAAGGAAATCCAAAAGAGTGAAAAACGTAGAAAATGTAAATTCCTGGAAGAGCAGCGCAACGCTTGGCCATAAATCGTTTGTTTTTATTGGAATTATTAGTTGATCTGTGGCCATATTGTGCAATATTGTGCCGGGCCAACTGTTCGAACAGACTCTTGACGAAAACAATCCATTTGTTGAGCAGAAGAACCCAATCCAAACCGCAGAATATCTCGATATATTCCGTGTATTTACGTTACTTCCTGCTGGGGATATTTGTATACCGATGAATACTATCTGAACTGTTCTGGGGACGACGACTTTGCCCATGGCTCATGGACTGCTTTGATCTTGTTTATATGAGAAATAGGAAAGGCATTTCAAATAGAAATTGTTCATTGTTACGGACAGGCAGGCTGCAAGCCATTTAACACATTTCGATGGTGCTGGCTTTTGTTTTATATACAATACTTATCAAGTGGGTGCTAAAGAGCTGCAGAGGGCTTGCAATCGATTGCAAAGGAAGTTCGAGGGGGAAGGGCAGGAAGCATGCCAACATATTGTCGAAGATTGTGAAAGGAAGGGAAGCCAGTCAGCCCATGCCACGAGTGGTTTGTGTTCAAATTTTTATTGAAATATGGCCTATGCTGTGAAGAGAGCAGCTACACATGTAATTCAGCTAATATAATTAAATGTTACTTACGGTCTTCCTTGCAATCTACTACACTTTAGCCCACCCTTAGCTCGAGCAACATTTAGCCATGATATCATTTTATTTTGTATAATTTATCATTCAGAAAGAAATCTTTGAAATCTTTTGTATGGCAACAAATTAGCGGCACATTGAAATAAATCGAAATCTGCGCACTTCAATGGAGCAAAACATTTATGAAAATTATCATCAATATTAAACGATTTTCAAACACATTCCGTGCGGGCAGGTGCAAATGGAAGGGCAATTAGTAAAGAGAATTAAATTCGACATTTCCTCAATCAACCGAAGCGGTTCGAAGCAAACGATCGTTGAAAGTGTTTCATCAATCCTTGTGGGAACATTAAATAAATTAAATTCAAAGGAACAGAAAGAACACGGTCGAAAATTAACAGCAATTTATGAACAAATTAGGAATCAGACTTTAAAAATAAACTTCGACCTACGTGAAAAGCGATTGGCTGGGAATGGGTGAACAATTTGTTTATTTGCTTGAGCAATTGGCCCGTCATTCATGGGCAGATACAGATAGCTATCCATCTAATTGCCAACGATAATGAATTGTTCCGCTGCCACCGAGATCAGGGGCTAGAGGACAGGTTGGCAGAGAACTTGAAGCTGCAGTAAGAGAACTTGGAAGAACTTTGGCCCGATCCCTGATAGATGGGGCGCCATTGGGCCCAACTACTGTGACTCAACGCGATGCTGCCGTTTAGCCTAATGACAGGCGCATGACCGACCCGACTGATTGAATGAGTAAATGACCAACTGAATGATGGAATAACTGAAGCTATGCAATGGCTTTGCCTATGCCTATGGTTTGTGGTATTTTTAGGGGCCAAGCCAGAGGGCAACTATTTACACAGCCACCCACTGTGGAGCGATGGAGGAAGAGGATGGCTACCTGCAGCGACCAACCTGCTCCAGCCAACTCTCTGCCTCTCTGGCGGATTCATTTCTTGATGGATTGATCGCATCGCATCGCACATCATAAAAACACTTTGGGGCCAAGCCAGAGAGAAGATCTCTCTCCCTCGATCTTTCCGTTCCCTTCCCTGCTGATACTTTGACTATTTGTTGCTGTTTGCTTGCCTCGCCTGGTGTTGAGTAGTTTGTTTGATTGTTTTTACTTGGGCTTTTCCTTGGGTGCTGGCGATAGATTCATCCATCGCTCGATCGATCGATTCCCCCCAGCAGCATCAATGCTGAAAACGTTTGTCTGCTATATGGGAATGCTGATGTCTGAGCGATAATCTGGCGCCGTTTGCCTAATTAATTTACAATTTATATGTTAATCCAATTGCTTGCTTTATTGGCTGCAGCTAGAGCTACATGGAGTTGCCAGCGATCACAGCAGCGTTCATCAATGAACATCACATAGAGAGAGAGAGAGAGAGTGGATTTCGTAATTGTGGTATCAAAGGGATTATGGCAAAGAGTTCCCAGCAGCAGGGGAGGATTACTTATAATGAGAGGGATTAACTATATTTCGATTGTTTAAGTGTACGTATTGAAGTTGGTATTGAATGATGGAGTGATCTGGCATTTTTTGATGGATTTGTAATGCGAATTTTGACTGCGCTTTCTGCTCTATTAATTATTGTTTAATGCCATTTTTTAAATGATTCCCATAACTTTTATTTTGGTTATCACAATGTGATACATTTTTTGTATCGTCACCAGAATGTGTATTCATGCATATGTATACACTTTTTCGATCTTCAACATATCATCATCATATATGAATAGGATTTGATGATTTTGATCAAAGAAAACTATTTCTTCAGTTTTACGATCATTTTCAAATGATCAAGCTCGTTATCCATGAACATTTACCCGAGTAAATAGAATATTCATGGAAACAGTGTACGAACTTAAGAACTCTTGCTCAAAGCTCTTCTAAATCGAAGCCTCCTTATGCACTGAGCCAAACATAGCTTAATGCTTAGACTAATTAATCTGCTTGAAAATTCAAGAATGGAGAAATTAAATGGTATTTACATGGATTTAAATATAATTTAATATACTATATATCTAAATATGTATTCAACATTTTAAAATAAACATTTAATAGTCATTTTGTAGAAAATATATTTAAAATATTTTAATATTTAAATACATTATTTTAATTGTAAAAAAAATATATTTTAAAAATGAAAATGTTTATTTTAAATGAGAATTCAGGTTAAATATTTCACCGCTGAGGGCACAAAGAATCAAAAAATATTATACTTAAACTGAAGTGAAATTATTGAGAATAATTTTGTTCCTGTGTGTAAGGAAACCATTCATTAAATATTTGGGTAACTATTTACCAAATATTTAGCAACTATTTAAACAAATGTTCGCCTTTAACCTTGCACTTATTTAGTGCATTCCTGAACCTAATTTACAGCGTGAGCAAAAACTCATAAATTAATCACTTAACCTGCTCATCACAATTGATGGACCAGGGTTCGTACTCGTATGCACATGGCCCACCAACAGCGCAGTGGCGTTTCGGTCAGTGTGAAGAGTCCATTCGCAGTTTACCCAGAAAAAAGGAGAGCACCGCAGAGCACTGACAAACAAAATATTCGCCAAGCCATAAATATGGCATACCCCGGGGAATGGCAGGTCAAATAAATCCGTAGAAATGGAAATTTCCTCGTAAATCCAAGACAGCACACAAACATCTCAGAGCCGAGCAGATCCCCCAACTGCGAGTGCATCCGCATCCCTGCAGGGAACAGCCAAGTAGGGGGAGTGGGGGAATCTCTGGTGTGATTTAGCATCACGCCTCGGAATTATCACAACTCATTAAGATATTTACTCTGGGATGCATGGGGATTGTGGATTGGGTATTGGGGCGCCCGATATTTACAAATGTATCTGAAAAGTCGGCAATTAAAGAGCTCGCGCTGTGCCAAGGCGAGAGCTGTGCACCCGAGGAATAAGGTGTTGAAAATTGATGGAAACTCATTATAACAAACCGCCGACGGGTGACACAAACCAAGTGCCAAACAGGCTAATTAACGCAGATGCAGATGGCCAGATACAGATGCAAATGCAGCAAGGAGCAGCAGCGCATTTCCGCTGCAATGCTGCAAAATATCCAAGAATCACACATCGTTGAGTGTTTTTTTTTTCTAGAGTAAATAAAATGGCTTGCCATGAAAATAATTAGACGCATGCCGCGTGAACACACAAACAAAGCGAAAATTCAAGCATTAACTTTATGAACAAAAGCCAATAAAAAGATGAATAAACTAGTTAAGGCAAAGGAGCGAAAGAATCAGCAGCTCTTTGAGATATTTAAAAAACATTTAAACGTATGAAAAGGCACTCGACCTACAGATACAACACACCCACACACACATCTCTCTCGTGTGCCCCATGTCGTGTTCGATTACCCCAAATAATTCTTGGCTCTGCACCGAAAAGAAACGCTAATTGTTGCTCTACTGAAATCTCGTTTCGTTTTTGTGGTATAAACAAATACAAATGGTTCCGCCCCGCCGACAATGCCTCCCTCAATGATTATTTCCAATTAAGTGGAAAATTTTATTATAAACAAACTCATTTAAATATTTTCAACGTGCGTTTTCATTGAACAAAATAATTTACTCGAACAACACACACAATTTCTGAATTTCATATTTTGCACGCGGATCGGATCGGAACGGAACCGAACGGAACGGAATAATATTTTCCTTATGTTTTTTTCCTGATTACGGAAATGCGTAAATTTTCGGTTGGCTTTAAGCTTAAAAAATATAACAACTAATGTATATTGTTTCCACCGGACATGGGCAATAATTAATGGTATGGGAGGATATGGCGATTGAGTAAGGGTGAGGCTGGGTTTGTAAAAATAAATAAAAGTGAGTGAAATATGGCTGGGAAAAGATGGAAGAAAAGTTATGGAAAATTAGTGAAAGGAAGTGAGAGTTCATTCTAGAATGATGTGGATTAAAATCGATTGGAAGATAAATTAAATGGGGAGAGATCTTCAATATATATATATAGCCACATCGGCATGTACAAGATGGAAGCAAAGACATGGCCAATAGTGCTGCAAAATGGAGTAGAGCAAGAGTTAACTCTAGTAGTATAGTAGTATAAGGGATTTTAAGGAATTCAAGTAAGAGTTAACTCTAGAATGCTCTGGCTAAAAGGTTTACCCTAAGAGATCAAGCCACAGCGTCATATAAAGGACGGAAGAGTTATGGGAAATAAATCAAGGAAAATGGAATAGTGCGTGGATTCATTCTGGGATGCTGTGGTCATGTTCTCTATGAGAGGTTGTCTTTACTTTAGACGATCGTAAAAAACTTTAGAGACAGGGACCTTTAATATCTCTCTATAATCATGTGTTACTTCTAGCCCTTAAAACGAAATAAAGTGGTGGAAATATCGACAACCTTTCGCACCTTTATAATACTTTTCGATTTCCTATATTTTCCTTCAGCAACCTCATATCCCACTCTGGCAACCAACGCTCTTCTACGCTTCCATCAGCAGCACCACCACCAGCAACACCCACAGCATCATCAGCCGCACCATCAGCCTCACCATCAGTCGCACCTTCATCAGCAGAAACCTGCCACGAATGCAGCCTCGACAGCTGCAGCGCTGCTGGCGCCTCTTCATAGCCTCAAGTCTCTGCAGTTGACGCAGCAGCAGCGATTTCTGGGCAAGTCGCAGCAGCAGCTGCTGGACAACATTCCCACATCGCAGGCGGCAGCCTCAATGCAAAATGGCAGCCAAAATGGGGGCGGCAACGGCAACGGCAACGGCAACAGTGGCAGTGGCAACAGCAACGGGAAACGGAAACGCTCCTGGTCACGGGCTGTCTTTACGAATCTGCAGCGAAAGGGCCTGGAAATACAGTTCCAGCAACAGAAGTACATTACAAAGCCAGACAGACGCAAGCTGGCGGCACGCTTGAATCTGACAGATGCGCAGGTGGGTTACAGGAAGAGAAAACTTCGAGTGTAGAAATATTTATAGCTATTCCCCTGCTCTTCAGGTCAAAGTATGGTTCCAGAATCGCCGCATGAAATGGCGACACACACGCGAGAATCTAAAAAGTGGCCAAGAGAAGCAGCCTCATGCACAGCCCTCGAGTGTGGCTGCCACGAAGGCCACGACCATGCCAGGTGCTGGCCATCATACACAGGAGCAGCTGGACTACAGCTCCGATAGCTGCTCGAGTGCGGAGCTCAGCGAACAGGCGGACGATGATATAGAAATTGATGTGGTGGAGTAGAGCAATGAATTCTACATCAATACATGCTCGTACATGCATAACTACATGCAAGTCGCATGCTTGTTACTTGTGTAAAGTACCATGTCGAGTAGCTTAAGTCACGTAGAATATTCCCTCTAATTTATTTTATTTATATAATTTTTAACTACAAAATAAATGTTAAAGTGCACAGTCACAGCTGGCCTTACTTGGGTAAATATGGAGAGGGATCATCTATCTGTTTACTTGTTTGAATAGAGCAACAAGATGGAGAGTACAATTTCTCTGATAATTCCTATGAAAATACGAGCATAATACGCAATGCCAACTGCCAAGACAATAGCCAACAAAAAAACAGATACAGAAAATTTAATTAATGGAATAACGCTGCGATCAGCCGAAAATATGAGACGCGGCGACAAGCGGCTTTCTGAGGCCTTCTCCGCTAATCAAATGAACGATAAACCCGAAACGAAAACTGAATGAAAATCCCCCCTTGAGATCGGCAGGCAGTTGGTCAAGCGCGGGTGCTAGTTGGGGGAGAGAGCAGTGTGTGTCTCGGAGAGCAGTAATTAGACAAACAGTGAGAGCAAATTGTTGACAAACAGTGAGAGTAAATTGTGTGTGGATGCACGGCATTGAAATATTACTCATGCTTGGCTTATGGTTTTTATTATGCGCTGCCAGAGAGTTAACCAACTCGGAGAGGGAGTTTGTAGACCTTGGTGGGTACTGGAAATATATTCGATGATATTAAGCTTGTAAAGCAGATACAGTAGAAGGTGAAGGATATAGCAGTACTAAAACTCAACTTTGCCAAGTTAGAGAAAGAAGTCTTAGTCTTTAAAGATCTCAACAGCAGAACAGTTGTTGAAGTAAATGCATTAAGAGTATTCTTAAAAGACCATTCACTCAGCAATTGAATTATCAAAACTTACTTCCATTCAGCTTTTGGCCACTCCTGCTCGAAGTAATCTTCGCCTTTAAAAGAGCATTCCCTTATCGGCTTAAGTAACACAAAAAGCGTACTCTCAGCTCTTTTTTTTCTCCCATGCTCGCGGCTTTGCCTTTCGGTCACGTTCAGTACTCTGACGCAAAGCACAGCGAACGGTTGAATTTCAGATCGAGTCTTGAGACTGGTGGCCATGTGACGGCTTAATTAAAGAATAATAATAATAGAAATTGTATATCATACGGGGGAGCCTTACACAAGCCAGAGAGACATAATGGGCAATGTGCAGCCGCGCACACTGGAGCCGCGCAATGTGGCAAACCGGCGAAGCAGTAAGTGACACAATCAGAAACAGACTCTGCAGCATACAAATTCGTTCTTGCAACTCTTTCTTAGGTATCCTTTGGAACTTTCGCTACACGAATGCCGCACGCCGGCGGGAGGATCTGGCTGTGATTGTGCACAACTCCCGGATGAGCATTGCCGAGTGGTTGGATCTCTTGGAGCTGCAGCAGTACGAAGGTTTGGCATGCTGTCTCTCCTCTCTAACCTGCTCTAACTAGCACTGTACATGTGTACATTCTTCCCTGCTCTTTAGGTAATCTGCAGGCCTACAGCACTGTGGATGATGTGGTGGACATTACGGACAAGGAGCTAAAACGCTGTGGCGTACGCAGCGCGCATCGCCAGCTGATGATCAACAGTCTGCTGGGTGTGCGGGCAAAGCGCCGGCAATCCATGAACTTGGAGGGTAAGTCCCCCGAATCATTCGATATATGTACATTTAATATATCCTCAGCTTTTGTATCCAGCAGCTGGCAGCAGCAGGCCGCGTGCTGTGCCGCGTCGCAAGAATTCCTGCCCATTGGTTTATCTGGAGGATAGTTCCGTCGATATCTCGGGCAGTGGCGATAGCGGTGGACGGGACTTGATTATCACCAAAAGTGGCAAAGTGCTCAAGCAACTGACTTTCGATGATACAAATACCATGTGAGTAAGGTTTTAAAATAGATATACATTTGGGCAGGTTTATCCAGTTCAATCTGATTTCGTCTTCATTGAATTTCAAACTTCAACTATCTTCCACCAAATTATACGTTATCCCACCCTGCCCGCATTTCTCCTTCTTTTCCGAATCTCTTTCGTATATTTTCAATAACAAAAACTCTGCGCATGCTCCAAGAATTTCCCCGCACATAAAAAACTACACAAAAACTTCCTTGAAGCGGCAAAAGGAGTCTTAAAACAAAACCCAAAACAAACCGAAACAACCCTCGCAAGGACAACCCGAATGCACGGCTCGTGTGCGAGAGCATGGGGAGAACAGGGACCACGGACCTGGGACATGGCCGTAACATTTTCAGAGCAATTGCAAACGGCGCAGAGTTCAGACTTGATTCGGCGATACGCGAAAATATATAGAAATATAAATTTTTTGTTTTGTAGTTGCTGTTGAAAGGCTTTGATGAAAATTTAAGGCAATTCTTGCATGGAAAAATCGACTTAAAAGTCGTTTAGGACTCCAAGAAGAGTCTGCCCTGTGCCTGGCCGTATTTTAAATAGTTTTTTTTGGGGCGTTTCCCGTTCCCACATTTGATTTGATTAGAAAGCTTGGCATAATCAAAATGGGCGTAGCAGGTGAGTGATAAGAAATTAAGTGAAAGGATATACGGAAAAGAAAAAGAAAGTCCAAACAAAAATGTGTACAATTCTTTTGAAAAGGAGTAAGAAAGTCCCCCCCGGCTACAAAACATTTTACTACAATTCGATTTGTATTTCTTTTGCACTTGAACTTCAGACAAAAAGTTGGTGCATATACCAAGGACCAAAATATCCCTGCGGGAGCGAAATGTCCCCGCAATTGAGTGCCGCTTCTGGGGGAATGGCCGTTAAGCTAGTCAGAAATTACCCAAAATAAGGGAAATTTACTCATCCAACCGCTCACCCACTCTCTCCTGCACTTCTCTCTGTTGCAGCTACGAAGAATTGAGACCGCGCTCCAGGTGCAACAGTCCCCATTGGGGTGCCCACATTGACAGCGAAATGGAGCAGACTAGCGGCAGCAATGCCTCCACACCGATTGCCGTGAATTCGCCGAATCCCAATGAGCAACAGGAGGCCATTGCCCTGAAGAAGGCCCTCGAATGGGAGCTGAGCTTGGATGCCAGGGAGCTGCGTTCCCATGCCTGGTACCACGGACCACTGCCACGACAACGGGCCGAGGAGATTGTCCAGCGGGAAGGAGACTTCCTGGTGCGGGATTGCGCCTCACAGCCGGACAACTATGTGCTCAGTTGTCGCAGCAAGTTGGCAGTCCTGCACTTTGTGCTGAATAAGGTGGGTGATGGGAGATCCTTGAAAGTTTTTCTCTAATCACAATCCTCTATCTCTTCCAGTTGGTCCTACAACCAGAGACTGTGTACGAGCGTGTCCAATATCAGTTTGAGGAAGATGCCTTTGACACGGTGCCGGATCTGATCACCTTCTATGTGGGCTCTGGCAAACCCATCTCTGCCGCCTCGGGTGCTCTCATTCAGTATCCGTGCAACAGGCGATATCCACTGTCCTTTTATGGTCACAAGATTGTGGGTAATCAGCTGCACAGCCAAATGTTGGCTGGCCTACGTGGCCTGAGTCCTTTGAACTCGCCAATGGGCAGCAATGGCGCAGGATTGGGCAATGCTGGAAGTGCAGTCTTTCGCTTTGAGCAACAGCAGCAGCAACAGCAGCAGCAGCAGCAACAGCAGCAACAGCAGCAGGCAGTGCCCCAGCAGACTGTGGCCTCTCCGGGTAGTCCTCATTGCTCGCCGCCACGAGCACGTCGCGAAGTTCCTCCGCCGCCGCGGCTGCCCTGCAAGAAGCAGCAGCGATCCCAGAGCCTGACGCCCGCACAGGCCATGGTCGTGAGCAACATTAACAAGCTGCAGGAGCAGCAGCTGCAGCTCCAAGAGGCAGCCAATGGCACCAGCAATGGCACTTCCAATGGCAATGGACTGGCCCGCTTCCAGACCATAGCCAGATGCAATCCCACCAGCGATGTGCAGCAGCAACATTTGGAGAATAAATTCACCAGCCACTCGCTGCCCAGACCGAGTACTTCAGCAGCGCAGGCGCTGCGTCAGCAGGCAGCAGCCAGGATGTCCAGTTTAGCCAGAAATTGCAGCCTGGACACAGGGTCGGACTCAAGTCGGCCACCCAGTCCGCCGCCGAAGCCGCGCAAGGAGCCAATGGCCGCCGTGTTGGCATATCAGGCAAGCGGCTCCGATTCGGGCAATGGCTCGGGCGACTCGGCCCTGGGCGATGGCAGTGAGGTGTGCATACAGCGTGGAGTGATCATCAAGAATCCAAGATTCATGAGCAGCTCCGTGTCCAATGGCACACTGAAGAGCTTCAGCGAGTTTGATGCCATGGCAGCGGAGGAGAATCTCTTCACATTGGCCATTGAGGAGGTGCGAGTGGTGAGTGCTGCACGTACCCATGGAAGAACTAATCCTCATGCCATCCTCTCTCCCCTTTCAGGGCAGCAAATTTGATTTTGAAAACTTTAGCACTTTGTTGCTGCCTTCGGTGGAGAACAAGCCGCTGGATGGTGATGCGCTGAACACCTTCAAGATGATGCTGCTGGAAACGGGGCCCAAGCTGCTGGCGGAGCACATAACACGCATTGATATTGGTCTGTTTCTAGAGCAGCCCGACGATGAGTTGGACTACTTTCTGAGCTGTTCGGGACTGGAGCTGTTGACGCTGCCGCATGGCAAACTCTTTCGCGAGGATATCATCGAGCGAACGCAGTGCATCAAGCTGATGGTGGCCGTCACCATACTCACCTGTCAGACGGATCTGGATCGGGCACAGTTGCTCAGCAAGTGGATACAGATTGCGGTCGAGACAAAGACGGCATTGGGGAACCTATTCGGCTTCTGTGCCATTATGTTGGGACTGTGCATGCCACAGGTGCGTCACTCTAAAGATTAGGAAATGTTAAAGGAAATGTTTAAGAGATTTGTTCCCCTCCCCTGTGTAGATCCAAAAACTCGATCAGGCCTGGCACATTCTGCGGCAAAAGTACACGGACAGCGCCTTTACATTCGAGGCCAAGTTGCGTCCCACTTTGAGCAGCATGAACGAGGCATCCAATCCGCAGGCGCCCAACACCACAGTGCCCCATGTCCTGCTCTATGCGCTGCTCATCGATCGTCCAGTTATGGATATTATCAACCATTCGAATATGGACGATCGTCCGGCGCTGTATCACACGTGCATTGCTCCGTGGGAATCGAAGGCGGATGACTTTGGCATGTCCATTAACTTCCAGCATTTGGATGCGTCGCGCGGCTTCCTCAAGAGCCTCGATCTGTATCGGAAGAATGCCAAAATGATGCTCGAAGATGCCAGCATTCGGCTGGATGAGTTGCTGTCGGATGCTTTTCGGTGGGTGCTCTACACGCCTCATTCCTTTGAGTTTATTCGAATAATTTTCGCTTTTATAGAACTGAATTCCACGTGAAGTTCCTTTGGGGCAGTTGTGGGGCCACGGCCAAGCCCGAGGATCGTCATGGCAAGCTGGAAAAGGTGCTAACACTAATGGCCGACAAGTTCTGCATGATGGCCGGCGAAGTCAAGTGAAATTTCACTGAAACACAGCAACGATGATATGGACTCTAGTTTCTAGTTGATAATAACTATAATATAATTACTTATACTATAATCAAAACGATTGTCATTCCACACACTTCCAGCTATCAATCAATCTCTATCAATCAATCAATCTACTCTCTATGTATCTCCAATTGTCTACAGACCCTCCGCAAATTTGAATTTCGTGCTGTCTCTACCTCAGCCTGGGGGTATCTGTATATTTTATATTAATTTTAGCAGAAACACACTCCAAGAAGCACTTTATGTTACAGTTCAAATATTTATTAATTAATCCTTAGTTAAGCCACAAAACAAAAACAAAAACAAAAAGAAACGCTAGCTATACGACGACGGAAAGGAAGAAAAGGAATCAAAATAGGAACCTATACTATATACGAGTTATTTATCAAGCAACTCTCTCCAAGAGGGCAAGAAATCTTCTACTCTGACAACACCCACACTACCAAAGTCTAGTACTTAAATTATATTCAACTAAATAATAATCTTATTGAACTATAGAGCGGACAATATACATTAATCAAAGACATCTTATACACATATGTATGTACACACACATATTTAACTACCCCCACTAGGAATGTATAATTCTTTTGCAATTTTGATAAGTGATAGTGCAGTAAATAAAATGCAAATGCAAATACAGAAAATATTATGAAATTCTCAAGCGAATAATTATCATTATCGGGTGTTGGTCTCGGAGTGCCTTGAACTTAAATGTTTACATACAGCGTGGTATTAAGTGGACAATTTATTTATAGAAAGTTTAAAAAAGAATCGTTTATGGAACTTCTGAACTCAAATTCTTATGGAATTGGAGCTACGATCTCTATGAAAAAAATTCGGAAATGTGTACCAGAAACTTTAAATCATTGTTGACAGTTTTATGATTATTTTCAAGAGCAATTTACAGCCTCTACAGCGTGGGATTGAGGAAACAACGGAATGAAGACATTCAACATTCGGATATCAGGTTTGAAAAGGATTAAATTATGCCACTTATAACTTTGAATTTTAGATAATTTAAACTTAAATTTATAGGAATATTATAGAATCTTTTGTTCTTTTATTTTGGATAGTTTAAAAATCATTTCCAATGCTATTCAATAACAAAACATTACAATATAAAGCCCCCTACTATTAAAATTACACAGTGAATTCAATGGGAAACTTCTGAATATACTTAGCACGAGTTGCAGTCTGTAAAGTTTACCTCCAAAATGTGTGTTTTTAAATTCAAAAACCAATTTGGTTGGACTGTTTAAACTTTCCTTCATTTTACTTAGAGCATGCAACCACAGCCAACCACAACAAATAAGGAGTTAACAAGGAAAATAATATATTCTAATATTAATAGAAAACAAAAAGGAGAAATAAGGCCTAAAACACTTACCCAAACGATGAGTAGGTAATACCCCATCAAAAACAAAATTAACCCACTTTAAACAATCACTAAAATACTCCATAAAAAACAGTATAGATTACCTTGCAGCATTAGCCAGATTCCGAACGAAAACAAACACAATTTGTAGATTAAGTTGCCGCATTAGGCGCAGATTCGATAGGATACTTTCATAAACCCCAAAACACTTGAGAAAGCAAACCACTTGGACGTTAGAGGCTGTTATTATTACGAGGAAACTTAAATGACGATTACTCGAAAATGTGCAGCATTATCAGAGCTCCTCAAGTGGGGAGCAAATAACAGGCTTTATCAACAAATATATATGGATAGATGTGCGGTGCGGGGTGGACTGCTGTACAAAGTGCCATACGGACATGCAAAAACCCATTCGAAAATCGCTTGACATTGTGCCCTGGTCAGAGCTGGAGACCAGTCGATCGTTTCACAGTGCCCAAAAAACGAAAAGAGAGCAAAGTTTGCTTTAAGTCAGCTTTAAGCTTTCGCGTTGATCTAGGCTTTTTTGTATATTTAAACTTTAAAGTTACGTTTGAGGTGCCATGAGCTGTCGCTGCACTCGAAAGCTGACAATGGCCATGAGCGGCTGTGTGATTATTTTGGTGATCGCCCTCACCGTCGGCCTTTGTGTGGGACTGGGCGGTGGCGAGAGTGAGAGCGAGGGAGTACGTGAGGTGAGCAAAACACAAACAAAATATTAAGTGGGTGAAACACATCTTTGCATATCTTGGTTAGGATCCGCCCAAGTTCACAATCGATCATGCGGCAAACAATTTTGTGCTGAATGGTGAACCATTTCGCTATGTCGCCGGATCTTTCCATTACTTCCGTGCGGTGCCCGAGGCCTGGAGGAGTCGTCTGCGCACAATGAGAGCAGCGGGTCTGAATGCAGTGGATACGTGAGTAGTCGTTAACTTACACAAAACAAAAACATTACTCACAAGTGCTTTAGAAGCTACCAATGGTGAAGCACACTTTCGGCATTAGCGAGGAAGAACGTTGTGAGCCGCATTGAAACGCGGCACAACATCTGTCATTAACGTCATGTATAAAAAATTATTTCGAAATTTGTTGCGTTTATTTTGGTCACAGAGAAGCCTGCGCAAAATCAGCCAAAAGTGTGGTAGTTTTACTATAGATCATGTGGGAAATACATTCTTGCTGAATGATGAACCCTTTCGCTATATCGCCGGATCGTTTCATTATTTCCGTGCAGTTAAGGGCGCTTGGCGTAGCCGCATGCGAACCATGCGAGCAGCGGGCCTTAATGCATTAGATACGTTAGTACTGGGCACTACTAGCATTATGGATAACTAGGGCTACATTTCTACTATATCTCTACATTTGCTCCACCCCCCTAGCTATGTCGAATGGTCGCTACACAATCCCCACGATGGTGTCTACAACTGGGCAGGCATGGCGGATGTGGTGAAATTTCTAGAGATTGCCCAGGAGGAAGACTTTTATATAATACTGCGCCCAGGGCCCTATATCTGTGCAGAGCGCGACAATGTAAGGCTACACAGGAGGATCTTTTCAACCAAATAATACTCTAATGCTGCCTCTTTTAGGGTGGACTGCCCCACTGGCTGTTCAGAAAATATCCAAACATCAAAATGAGAACCAGCGATGCAAATTACATGGCCGAAGTGGGCAAATGGTATGCAGAGTTGATGCCACGCCTGCAGCACTTTCTGATTGGCAATGGTGGCAAGATCATCATGGTGCAGGTGGAGAATGAGTACGGTGACTACGAATGCGACAAAGTCTATCTGAATTGGCTGCGCGATGAGACGGAGAAGTATGTGCAGGGGAATGCGCTGCTCTTCACGACGGACATACCCAACGAACGCATGAGCTGCGGCAAGATCGATAATGTGTTTGCCACCACGGACTTTGGCATTGATCGAAGTGAGTTGCGTTATCCCTCGACGCCTAGGTTGATCTTCACTCGTATCGTCTTACCCAACAGTTCACGAGATTGACGCTATCTGGGCAATGCTGCGCAAACTGCAGCCCACGGGTCCTCTGGTAAATTCGGAATTCTACCCAGGCTGGCTGACCCACTGGCAGGAGATGAATCAACGACGCGATGGTCAAGTGGTGGCCGATGCCTTAAAGTGCGTTTTGGTTGCTACCATTCCAAATTATTCCAACTAACTGGGAACTCTATCCCTTTTTAGGACTATTCTGAGCTACAACGCTAGCGTGAATCTGTACATGTTCTTTGGCGGCACCAACTTTGGCTTCACGGCCGGAGCCAACTACAATCTGGATGGAGGCATTGGCTATGCGGCGGATATCACCAGCTATGACTACGATGCCGTGATGGACGAGGCCGGCGGCGTGACCAACAAATATGATCTGGTTAAGCAGGTGATTGGTGAAGTTCTACCATTGCCCGAGATTACGCTGAGTCCCGCCAAGCGACTGGCATATGGCAAAGTGGAGCTGACTCCAGCACTGGCCCTACTCTCTGCCGAGGGACGTGCTGCACTGGCCAAGGGCGAACCCGTGGAGTCTACAAAGCCAAAATCGTTCGAGGAACTCGATTTGTACTCCGGCCTGGTGCTGTACGAGACCCAACTGCCTAGCATGGACCTTGATCCGGCTCTCCTGAGGGTTAATCAGATCAACGATCGTGCCCATGTCTTTGTGGATCAGGAGCTGGTGGGCACACTGTCCAGGGAGGCGCAAATATACTCCCTCCCACTGAGCAAAGGATGGGGCAGCACGCTCCAGCTGCTGGTGGAGAATCAGGGTCGCGTCAATTTCTACATCTCCAACGACACGAAGGGCATCTTTGGTGAGGTGAGTCTCCAGCTGCACAACGGCGGCTACTTGCCACTGGAGAACTGGAAGAGCACTGCATTCCCCCTCGAAGACGAGGCCGTGGAGAACTGGCGAAAACAGAGCGGGGAGCAAAGACTGGATGCATTCCTCGGCAGGCAACGCATTCTGCGCAATGGACCTGTTCTATACACGGGCACCGTCAGGGTGGAGGAGGTGGGAGACACCTACTTAAATATGGCTGGCTGGGGCAAGGGTGTGGCCTATGTGAATGGCTTCAATCTGGGCCGATACTGGCCAGTGGCCGGTCCCCAGGTCACACTTTATGTGCCCAATGAGATCCTCAAGCTGGGGGATAACACTTTGGTCATTCTGGAGTATCAACGGGCGAACAAGACAGCAAGTGGTGAGGATCTGCCCGCGGTGCAGTTTGATGCAAGTGCACAACTGGACGGACAGTCTGGAGATGTGCCGCTCAAGTGACACATTCAATGAGGGGAGATCCTAAATTGATTATGTTACTGATAGATACTTATAGTTATAGCATTTGAATAATTGGTTTGATGAGCCCTAGAAAATATTTTATTTTCATTATTTAAGCAAGAGTTATATCAAAGATCCTTCTATTTGAACGAAGTGGAAAGCCGTTGTGCATCTAATATGATATTCAATCACTCAAATCCAATTGGATTTGTAAGTTGTAAAAATATATTCTTTTATGGGATTAAATAATAAAGAGAAATGTCCCTTATATTACAAAATCAAAACTAATTGCAATTGGAAGATATTTTTGTTGATTGATCATTTGCATCAATAACCGTTGTTAAGCTTTATTTTTTATATATATTTGCTAATTCTTATTGTTATAAATTTATAATTGATAAATTCTATATTTAAATAAATTGTTTTCGTTAATGTGCTGCTTGACTGACTTGCATTTTAGTTTCAGCTCGTTTTTCAATTGACTTTTTCCTTTACCATTATCGTCCTATTTGTAATTGTAATTCTCTTATTTTTTGTTGTTAACGTATACTTTGATACTTGTGCTTAAATTTTGATAGATTCCTAATTGGTAATGGGCTTTATCAAATGGGTTTGGCAAATGGGGAGATTCCTAGTTCTCTATGCAAAAATTGAGCATTAAATCAATTCATGTTTTGGGTGAGAGAACTTTTTCAGATAATTGGGAGACTCTGTACGGGAAGAAGATCCATTCCAAAATTAGGAGATTCTTTTAAGCAATATCATGGTTTCCATGGCATTCAGTTTAATCAATTATTTGGCAAGATACCAACCCATAACTGAATACTTCTTTTCGGAATGTTTTGGACATATACGGAGTGAATCTTCAGCAGGCAATTAATAAATATTTAATCGGTTGTTCGTTCAGGGCAGTGTTTGGGGGATACTTATGTAGGATAAATGAGCTTATAATTAATGGAAATATTTAGTAGATAAATAGTTCAGAATCAGGGTCAGTAATTATATCATTTACGAACACAACTCGTGTAGTATAAATTGTCATATAAGGTACAAGAACGAATGCATTTTGTGCTCCTTTATAGGAGTCTTTGAGTACAAAAGTTAAGTGTGCGCTTTATAGTAAATAAACCACAAACTGATCCTCAAGACAAATTACGAGGGTTTTTCGAGTTTCACATCAAGTTTCAGTTCGTGTTTTCTTGCAAAAATATACATATAGCTTACTTGTTTGTTTGGTTTGTTTCTGTTAGTTTTAAGCTCTTTTTTAGAAATGAGAAAAGCAAGCTACATGGTATGCGTTTTTTTTTTCTTACAATATTTCTATCTGTGCGTCTTTCTTTCGTGTATATAAAAATAATTATTATTGCGTTGCATTCATGTTAGATATTTGTTGTTATTTTGTGCTAGGTTTTAGCTTTTGTTTTCAGTTTAGGAATGAGTTTCGTTTTCTATCGGTTTTTCGGTTTTGCCTTTTTTGTTGTTTGGAAAGTGTTGCATATAATTTCTGTTGTTTTTTCTTCTCTATCTCTCTTTCTTTCTCTATGTCTCTCTCTATACATTCATTAAAAATATATCACAGCTGCATTTCGAGTAAAAATGTCTTCCCTCTTTCGTTTACTTTTCATTTGTAAAAATGTATAGAAAATGTATTCAAAATGTTTTGCATTGGGTTTTTGTTTTCTTGTTTTGTTTTCACCATTTCGGTTGATTTTGGGCAAAGAGAAAGCCGACGTAAAAACAGCAAAAAATTTGGCAACCTAGTTAATGTTTTGTTCATTAGTTAGTCAATGTCCCCACACACGAAGACGGAATGCGTTTGCGTTTGAGTTTTAGACACATACACAGCTAGCTATAGGCATACTCGTGTAGACGAGCACAGACACATATGGGCAGATAGTATAAGGTATTTATAGTAGATATAGTTAACTAACCGAAGCGTAGATGAGTATTTGTAGTGTTTCTCTTCTGCCTTGTATGAGGTGTTATACTTCTCCTCCTTTCAGTTGTCTCTAGAGTGCTGTGGGTGCAGCGAGAGCCATTTGTCAGTGCCATTTCGATTTTTGCGAATAGATGTCGGCACGCAAATTCTGTGCAAAACAAATACCCAAAATCTACAAAGGAAATTACAATATTAATAAATGTACATTCAAAAAAATTATATCACAACACGAATACACAGACAAAAAGTAAAAAAGGTAAATAAAAACCTGGAAAAACATGACCACAATGACAGCCGTTGAAATGATAATCAAATTATGTTCCATCCATTCTTCGCCAGCCTGAACGCAGCCCTTTTCATATATGATTTTGGACAGCTCCATGGCCTAGCGAAAAATCAAAGGAAAGCCAAATTAAATACGCAATAAAATAGAACATATATAATAAAATCTAAAAGAAGGGACATTCTGATCTTTGAGCACCTGCAGCATCAGCAGGCCAACGCAGGCCGCTGCCACGCTTATTAGATGTGCCTCCAGCCAATCCTCGCCAGCGCGCAAACAGCCACGCTCATGTATATTCCTATCCACAGGCTGCTTGCACAGATTAATTATGGGATTATGATTACGTGTAAAACTAAACCTAAAACCACTTACATATCCCTCTTTGCGCACATCATAGCCGCATTGCTTGTTCTTGATGAGCTCTTGCGGCCGGCGACGGCAACAGGAGAAGGGCACACCGCAGGCCTCACGACTGCCAATGGCAATGGACGAGCAATTGAAATAGTTGTTGCTGTCCCAGTCCTTTGGGCCGTCGATGCCGCAACACTGCAGCCAGTCCTCCTGTATCCAATCAATGAGATTCTGCTGATCAGCATCCTCACGATAATGCCGTATGAAGGCTTTGAGCCCCTCAGTAGCTTGGTCTTTGATCTGGAGTAGGGAAAACCATTAAAATCAGTGTATCTTGATTATAGAGAGACTTACCCAGCCCTTGTCCTTGAGTACAAATGCCAATGCACAGAAGCCAATCTCAGCTATGAGTAATATACTCAGAAAAATGGCATACTACAGAGAGACAATAAGATTATTAGTTGTGTTTCGATGGAAACAATAAGCGTACCCACCGCCGCCAAGAGACAAGTATTTTCCCGCAGTGCGCCCACGCTGCCCATGAAGCCGAGAAGGAAGGTGATTCCGCCCAGTATAATCAACACAAAGGCCGGATCCAAGGCTATAAAACTCAGCTTTGCAATGTTGCGAAACATGTCTTTCTCGCTCCAAGCCCAGATGCCAACGGACAGAACCATGAGAGCAGCCACAAATATGAACACATTGCTTGTGAAGAGTAGATATTTCAGACAGCAACTGATTTCGCTTGTCTCGCGTCGATATTTGCGCACTGCAGGCATCTCCGGAATGATTTAAACTTGATTTGTACACTAATTATAATGACTATGACTAAAACATAAACTAAAACGCTATTTTCACTTAGTTTTTACTGAAAGCTACGAAAACATCGATGAGAGGTATCGATGTTTTTGTGGTCGCCACGAAATTAGCCCTCTAAATGATTTGGAAAATATATGTTTATGGCCGTATTCCACTGGACGTGACTTGGACAGGTTGGACAGGTAGTTTTGCAATCAGAACATTTTAGGAAGGGTATGCAGTGGGAGTGAAATAAAGGAACATACAGTGGTCAGTTTTTTTGATAAGTTAAGAAGAAGGATCCACAAGAAGAAATAATCACCTTATTCAAAGAGAGGGAGTCCAAGTGGGTTAAGTTCGCTCACACAGCACACATGATTTATGGTATATTTAATACATTTCTGGTATATTACGGTATATCCGATAATTTCGAGATGTAGAGAGACCCAATCGACACATGGAGGAAAAAACGCAGACAAAACGGAAGAATTAACAAAATAAATACATATTCAATCAAGTTTGCAAGTGCTGTGCTCGGTGGTTTTCTGGAACATACAGTTTGTTTCGTTTTGCCAAACGTGCTCGGGGTTTGCTACCCATGACGACAGTGAGTTTTTCCTTAGCCACTGCAAGTGTATCAGTGTGTGCGTGAGTGAGTTTTTAAGATTTACTGATGGATGAAAATGTTTAATTAGCAACGAAAACAGAAGAAAATGAATACACTAACTTGAAATAGCCGACATACATGAAGGAAATTCAGCGAAAAATGTAAGAAAAGTTGTTACTATAAGCCCTGTAATGGCCCTTAGGGCGAACAACCCCCCGCATTTAATCAAAGAAAAATGTTTGTATGTGTGTGTTCTCCCGTGCTGGCAACGGAGTTTACTGCCGAAAAAATTTGTAATAAAAAGTGAAAACTCATCTAATAATAACAATGGTACGATTCTGCCAAGTTGCAAAGAACAAAAAAAAGCTGCGTGGCGGACAGTGTAAAAGTCAAGCAAGCAAAATTATGTGAATCGCGTATCTGGCGCATGAATTACATACATATGTACATACGCTAGCAGCAGCAGCTCGACAGCGCTGTAAAGTGCGTTGCGTCGCTGCCGTGGTCGCCATCATAGCAAAAAAAAAGACGAAAAAAGGAAATGAAATATTGTGATCCCCCACGCTTGAAAACTTAAAATAATGCCGCTGATTGTAAGGAGAATATACACACATATATTTGTCGAGTAACAAATGTAATGGGATAAGTAAACTTTTGTGAAAAGTACAGTGCTGCATTTACTTTTGAACAAATCGAAACAAAATGAACCAACTCAACTCTCTTCTTTCCTTCTGCCTCTAATGTGCAATATGGCAGAGCAAATGCGTAAAATCACAACGTCAACGATTGTTGTTACTGTTTTTGGTGTTGGTGTTGGCAACACGCTCTCTTGAGCTGCAATAAATTATTGAGCGAGTGTTTAAGTGCGCCCCGTGCGTGCGTGTGTGTGTGCATTGGAAAAAGTAACATGATTTTTAGAGCTAATTTCGCTATTAAAAAAAAATATAAAAAAATCATACATATTTATGTATAGAGAAAACACAACGGTGTGTGTATATAATTGTATACCTGTGTATATCCACATACGGACTTCTGTGTGTCGTCTATGCCTGTGTAAGCTAAGTGCGTGCATGTGTGTGTGTGCTGTGAGGCTGAAAATGGAAATTATATAAAAGAAGCTTTCGGCTTAGGCTTTACTTCTGCCTATCCCAACCAATCCACACGATCAATAAACCAGAAAATAACAGATTCGGCTTGCGGCCAGCTGTTTGTGTGAAATTCTAAAGGTTTGGGCCCAAAAGGTCCGGTAATTAATAATCTTCGATATTAATCAAGAGTATTTTCAAATAGGGGGAACATTATCCCCCAGAAACGAAAATCAAACGCAGCATGCGGCGTCGCTGCTTACGTCGCAGTCGCTTCAAATGTACTTTGCTCACTTGATACACAAAAAACGGTACTCGCCGCTCCTCTCTAGGAGAGCAAGCGTAGGAGAGGGAGAGGCAGACGGGCTCTTCCTGATCGACTCTACTCCCCCACCCACTTTTACTCCCTTTTTCGCATGCTATGCTGCTGGGTGGTGCGGTGCGCCCCACATTTGTGTGTGTTCCTCTTTGTGTTTGTGTGTTACAACAACCACCACAGCCAAAGCCAAAGCTCATTGACGACTGGCGGCGGCTGCCTTTTGTCTAGTTACTAAAATAAAAAACTAAACTGAAAAACCTTAACCGGAACTCAGAAGACAAACAAGTTGACGTTTTTCAATATGGCTTCATTTCCGATTTAGAATTTCGTCACAGCCATTTCAAATTTCGCAAAGATTTACTTTCACCTAGCGAAATACATATGTACATACATACGTACACACTGGTGTAAGTATGTAGTATATATTTATGTATGTCCTGTCGCGGAGTGGATGCTTGTTTTGCCTTAATACATTTCATCTACATCCATGTACATTTACATGTAAAGGCATATTGAATTTGTGAGCTTATCGGTCGCTATGTTATACATACTCACATGCCGCCCCGTGCCCGTGGCCTGGCGAGGGAGGGGTGTTTTGTTTGTGTTGGGAGTGCTGGTGCTCCACTTTTGTATGCAACAAATTCAGTATTTTGCTGCTCAATCGCTGGCGCATACTCCCCTCTCCACCCTTTCCTGCTAATCGAACAGACTCGGATGAGGGATGGAGATAGCTAACAACAAAATGAAGACTGTCAACGAACGTCAGAGCAGAGCGTCTCACCCCTCCAATTTACCTATCCTATTCTTCGATCATGCTAACATTTGACAACACTGGTTCGGATTTTACGACGAACATTAGAGGGAGTAATAACGGTGCTGCAACGAAAATGCACTTGTCCTGTCCTCCGTAAATATTGGTTTACCTGCCTCGGCCGCTGTAGGGCGAGGGTTGAGTACATTTATTATGTACATGAAATATATGTATAGAGGTGCCTATATAACCGTGACTGTGTGTAAGTAGTTTGATGTATATACAGTGGGTCACAGGTTATAATGGAAGATTTTCACTGCCTGTAAATTGGAGTAATACCAAAGATAAAGGTGTAATTGAAAATTGTATGTTTAATATAAAAAAAAACTGACAGTAAATGCTAATTGAAACCACTGTTTGTGTGTATCTCTGTCAAAAGAAGCGTGTGTGTGTGTAAATATACATATTTGCAACTATAGTTGTAAATGAAAAAAAAAAACAGTTGAAAAGACGCAGCCACAGAGTTGCCATATCAATAAAACGTTGCGGGGAGAGGAAAGAGTGGATGTTCAACCCCAGGAACAAAATATAGAAAAAAAAAAGTTAAAACAGCCGAAACTAGACTCTAGCATAAATCGTTTCAGCATTTAAAGCGAACAGGCCTTAACTACAACAATTGCTTATTCGTTAACTTGATTTTTTTCAGAGCCAAACACAATAATTTTCAACTGAAATCAGATTAGAGCGATGTCCGCCAAAACCGAGGCGGACAATACCACGGCTGCCAGCTCCGGCGGTGGCAACAGTAGCAGCAGTGGCGGCGGGGGATCGGGAAACACATCCTCCTCGAACGGAACCGCCACACCGGCTCGTCGTCTTCGCACACGCAACTCGACGGGAAATGGTCCGGCAAGCGGCAGTGAATCCGGCAAGAAATCGAATCCAAACGATGAACCCTCAACACCAGCTGCTGCTTCGGCCGCCAGTGGCCATGGCCCCTCGCCGGCTGCGTCAACGGAACGTCCAATGCCAAGCGTTCCCATGAACCATGCCAGCAGCAGTGTGTCGGCGAGCAGGAAGTACCACAACAGCTGTCCCCATCCCACGCCTACAGTGCACAAGAAGACGGTGCACACGCAGCCGCACAGCAGCAATAAGTTTGATCAGGGCAAGAATGAGGAGTTTCACTTTGACACGCCGCCCGAGTGCCCCGTGTTTCGGCCCACTATAGAGGAATTCAAGAATCCGCTGGCCTACATCAGCAAGATTCGATCGGTGGCCGAGAAGCATGGCATTGCCAAGATCCAGCCGCCGGCGACATGGTCGCCATCGTTTGCCGTGGATGTGGACAAGCTGCGTTTTGTGCCGCGTGTTCAGCGGCTCAACGAGCTGGAGGCTAAGACCAGGGTGAAGCTCAATTTCCTGGATCAAATCGCCAAGTTTTGGGAGTTGCAAGGCTCCTCCCTCAAGATCCCGATGGTGGAGCGCAAGGCCCTCGATCTGTACACCCTCCATCGCATTGTGCACGAGGAGGGCGGCATGGAGCAGACCACCAAGGACCGCAAGTGGGCGAAGGTGGCCAATCGTATGCAGTATCCATCCAGCAAGAGTGTTGGCGCTACCCTGAAGAGCCACTACGAGCGCATTCTCCATCCCTTCGAGGTGTACACCTCGGGCAAGGTTCTGGGTCCAGCTGCAGCAGCTGCCGCAGCCACAGCCAGCGGCACGCCCACGCCAGTAAAGCTCGAAGATGTGGGCACCGAGTACAAGGCCCACGAGATAGCCACACGTCAGCAGATCGCACCGCCCAATGAGACGAACACACGTCGCTCCAAGCGCTTTGGCAACTCGACTGCCAGCTGCGGCCTGGCAGGCGGCGCATCCTGTGGCAAGGATGGGTCTGTGGGTGGTGTGGTCATCAAAACGGAGACAAAGGAGGACTTCAAGCGCGATCTTCTGAGCAGCTTCAATGCTGTGCAAGGCGGTGGCATGCCTGCTGGCGGCACACCTGCTGGCCGCGGCGGGCCCAACAAGACCAAGACCAACAACGAACCGACGCCAGCTGTTCCGCCATTAATTGATCCACTGATGAAGTACATTTGCCACATCTGCAATCGCGGCGATGTTGAAGAATCGATGCTGCTGTGCGATGGCTGCGACGACAGCTACCACACGTTCTGTCTGCTGCCGCCCTTGACCAGCATACCCAAAGGTAAGAGCAACCAGCAGCTACAACTTATCGCATTTAAAACTAATCCCATTCCATTATCAGGTGAATGGCTTTGTCCGCGCTGCGTTGTTGAGGAGGTGAGTAAGCCCCAGGAGGCGTTTGGCTTTGAGCAGGCCGAAAGGGAGTACACACTGCAGCAGTTTGGCCAGATGGCGGATCAATTTAAACAGGAATATTTCCGCAAGCCCGTGCATTTGGTGCCCACCGAGTCGGTGGAGCGTGAATTCTGGCGCATTGTCTCATCGATCGATGAGGATGTGACCGTCGAGTATGGCGCCGATTTGCATACAATGGACCATGGTTCGGGCTTCCCCACCAAGAGCTCGCTGTATCTGCTGCCGGGCGATCAGGAGTATGCCGAGTCCAGCTGGAATCTGAACAATCTGCCGCTGCTCGAGGACTCCATTTTGGGGCACATCAATGCGGATATTAGCGGCATGAATGCCCCCTGGATGTATGTGGGCATGTGCTTTGCCGCCTTCTGCTGGCACAACGAGGACCACTGGAGTTATTCCATCAACTATTTGCACTGGGGCGAACCGAAGACCTGGTACGGCGTGCCCGGCTCGTGTGCCGAACAATTTGAGGAGACCATGAAGCGTGCCGCACCCGAGCTGTTCTCGTCGCAGCCCGATCTGCTGCATCAGCTGGTGACTATTATGAACCCAAATATATTGATGAACAATCGGGTGCCTGTGTTTCGCACCGATCAGCATGCCGGCGAGTTTGTCATCACCTTTCCGCGTGCCTATCATGCTGGCTTCAATCAGGGCTATAACTTTGCCGAGGCCGTCAACTTTGCGCCCGCCGATTGGCTGAAGATGGGCCGTGAGTGCGTCAATCATTATTCCATGCTGCGTCGCTTTTGCGTCTTCTCCCACGACGAGCTGGTGTGCAAAATGGCCTTGGAGCCGGCCAAGCTGACGTTCGGCATAGCCACCGCCTGTTACATCGACATGGCCGAAATGGTGGACACTGAAAAGAAGCTGCGCAAATCCCTACTGGAGTGGGGTGTTACCCGAGCGGAGCGCCGCGCCTTTGAGTTGGTAAACGATGATGAGCGGCACTGTCAGGAGTGCAACACCACGTGTTTCCTTTCGGCAGTGGCCTGCGAGTGCAACGACAAGCTGATTGTCTGTCTGAGGCATTATACCGTCCTCTGTGGCTGTGCCCCAGAGAAGCATACGCTCATCTATCGCTACACGCTTGATGAGATGCCCCTGATGTTGCAGAAACTAAAGGTCAAGGCGCACAGCTTTGAGCGCTGGCTCTCACGCTGCCGGGACATTGTGGATGCCCAAACACCCACCTCGGTGACACTCACCGAGCTGCAGGAGCTGTGCAAAGAGGCGGAGACCAAGAAGTTTCCCTCATCGTTGCTGATTGATCGCCTCAATGCAGCGGCCATCGAAGCGGAGAAGTGCGTCACAGTCATCCAGCAATTGGGCATCAATAAGGTAAGGAATTTTGCACCACCTCCTGTAGTTGGACGCTCTCAAACTTTAGGTGTTGCTCCTCTGATACCACAGGTACGCACTCGTTCGGATCACAATCAGGAGGCGGCCCAATACAAGCTGACAATGGAGGAGCTCGAGCTGTTTGTCCAGGAAATTGATAATCTTTGCTGCATCATCGATGAGGGCACCTCGGTGCGGGAGCTGCTCGTTTTGGGCAAACAATTTGTGGACCGTGCGGAGGCGCAGCTGCAGCTAACGTTGGAGGCACTCGAGGAGAACGAACTGGAGACGCTGATCAGTGAGGGCAGCTCGCTGCGGATTGAATTGCAGCAGCTGGATCTATTACAGAAGCGTCTGAAGCAGTGCAAGTGGTACAAACGCTCGCAGGGCTTGAGGGAGACCAGCTCGAAGCTGACGTATCAGGATGTGAAGAACCTGCTGCATATGGCAGCGGCAGACTTGGATCCCACAGACCCATACGTGGACAAGGAGATGCGCAAGCTGCAGCAAATAGGCGCCGACATAGAGTCGTGGGAATCGCAGGCGGCCAAGTATTTCCGCCGCTTAACGCAACAGCACGAACTGGCGGAGATTGAGCAGTTCTTAAAGTCGGCGAGCGAGATAAGCGGACAGGTGCCATCGCACAGTCTGCTCAAGGATGCGTTGCGCAAGGCGCGGGAGTGGCTGCGAGCCGTGGAGCAGCTGCAGCAGAACAATCATGTCACCTACTGTCACACGCTCGAGAATATGATAGAGCGTGGGCTGAATATACCCATCCAGTTGGAGGAGCTCAGCCGAATGCAGGGGCACTTGTATAGCGCCAATCAGTGGAAGGATAATACGGCGAACGCCTTCCTCAAGAAGGGCACGTTCTATACGCTGCTCGAGGTGCTGATGCCACGGGCGGATGCCATCAACATTGACTCGGATCTCAAGCCGCGCTTCCAGGTAGAGTCGTCGAAAGTATTCTTTGATTTAGATTGCTTTAAAAAATCCCTGTTGCAGGATGACTTTCTGAAGGAGAAGAATCCGGCGGAGATTGTCGATAGTTTCAAGCACGCCGAGGAGCAGGAGCTGCTCGACATGCGCGACCTCAGGCGCCAGAACATGACCAAGAACCCACTGCGGGACATGTTCTGTCTGTGCAAGGCTGAGTTCCGTGGCCTCATGTACAATTGTCAGTTGTGCCGCGATTGGTTCCACGAGGACTGTGTGCCACCACCACCGTCGGCATCGAGTCAGAATGGTTTGCTGAATGGAGGAGGAGCAGGAATCGGAGGCGGTATGGTGCCGCCCACGAATCGGCCCAAGTGGCTGTGCCCCAGCTGTGTGCGCTCGAAGCGGCCGCGCCTGGAGACGATCCTTCCACTGCTCGTCCAGCTGCAGCAGCTGCCCATCCGTCTGCCCGAGGATGAGGCATTGCGTTGTTTGGCGGAGCGTGCCATGAACTGGCAGGACAGGGCCCGCAAGGCGCTCACCAGCCCGGATGTGAGTGCGGCCCAGGAGGCGATTCTCGCTCAGCAGCAGAAGCGTCGCTCGGAGGGCGGTGGCATCGGTAGTGGCGGTGGTGTTGTGGGCAACATCAACAGTCCCCGCAAACCCCGGCGTCGTGGCAGCATGGCCAAGGAGGCCAGCGGCTCCACAGAGTCGGATGTCGATGATGATGATGACGATGACGAGTGCCGCCTACGGATCGTCGAGGATGGCTTCAGTAACGACGAGGATGAGCTGCCCCGCCCCGCAACGAACACCGAATCAAATTCCGATCTCCTCAAGCTGCTGTCCGATAGCGAAATTGAGAATCTACTAGATCTAATGATGGAGGGGGATCTCCTTGAGGTCTCACTTGACGAGACGCTCGAGCTGTGGCGCATCCTGGAGACAATGCCGCCGACAATGCTCCAAGCGGAGGCCAATAACCGTGTGGCCCAGCATTTGCAGCGTCAGCGACAGCAGCCGACATCTCTGCCGCCCGCATCCTCCAGCATTCACTCCGGCGCCGAGGACTCCAACGACAGCCTCCTCGTACAGAACAGTCCCAATAGCAACAGCAACAACAGCAGCAGCACGCCGGCCACGAATACACCCAACAATGGGCGCAACAAGAAGCGGCGCTCGAACGATGCCAGCGGCGGCAATGCGGCTGTTCCACGCAAGAAACAGAACACGCCCAAGCAGACGCCCAGCAAGAAGAACGCTGGCGGTGGTGGCGCGGCTGCCAATCGGAAGAGTGAGATCAAAACGACGGTAGCAGCAGCTGCGGCGGCAGCAGCAGCAGCAACGACACCTGGAGCAGATGCCGATGCAGAGAATAAGCAGGCGAATGGCGGCAATACCAACTCAAATATATCCCAGGCTGCAGCATCGGGGGCGGCGGGAGTGGGTAGCGGCTCGAACACACCCACGCCAACGGCCACGCCTGGTTCGGCGCATAAGAAACGTAAGCGCACTTCCACCAACAATAATAGCAGCAACAGCAACAACAACAATAATAGCAGCAACAGCAGCAACACCAACAACAACACCAATAGTAACAGTAACAACAACAACAACAGTCCGAGCACTCCTAGTGGAACGCAGGCAGCAGCGACACCGACAGCAGCAGCAGCACCACCAACGGGTGGCGGCGGCGGTGGCGGTCAGAAGAAGCACGCCCAGCGCAATCAACAGGCAGCCCAGGAGGATGACGAGGAGGAGTGCAGGGCGGAGAACTGCCATAAGCCGACGGGGCGCGAAGTGGACTGGGTGCAGTGCGATGGCGGCTGCAACGAGTGGTTTCACATGTACTGTGTGGGTCTCAATCGCAGCCAGATCAAGGCCGATGACGATTACATTTGTATACGCTGCACGAAGACCGTCACCGTGGCGGTAAGCAGTAGTAGTAGTAGTAGTAATCATGGCATGGCATCGACAACGACAACGATGGCGACGCCGGGAAAGCAGCGGGCAGTGCAATCGGCGCGATAGACAATGAGAGAGAGAGAGATATGATCTGGTAGAGGACGAAAGGATAGGAGGATAGATATTGGATTTGCAAGCAACAGCCGTTTTGTGTTTTACGCATGATTTAATAAGAAGGAAGAACTAGTTCTTCTCCTACTACTACTACACGACTCACACACATATACACACATTTACTAAGTTTAGTAAAAGTCACTTGAAATGAGAGAGTTTTTGTAGTACATAATTTACATAATTATTATTGCTATTATTACGCATCCGAAAACGTAAAACACACCACACAGAAAACCCCCAGAAAAAAGGAAGAAAACAAAAATGTATAATTACAAGAATTACAATTTAAGCGAAAATACACACACATACACACACTCTTGTAAAAGGCAGTATAGCAAATTTTGTTTATGTATAATTGAGACCCATTTTTCTTCACGTTCGTTAAACGTTCTTTTACTTTTACTTTTATTGATTATTATTACAATAATTCGTACGATATACCATTACCTGCTATTCTTAATTTTTGTTAATTTAATTTCACTTTTTTGTGTTCGCCTTTGAGTTTTTTGTACAATGCGCGCGCCGTTGAGTTTTTATTTTAATTTAAAAATATTCATTATATATTTTTTAATATTACCCCAAGCATAAGATTTAAATTTTGAATTTTCTCTGCTTATTCTCGTGTACCCCTTTTACTTTTGTACATTTTTCGTTTTGCAAACAAAAGCATCAGTAATAGTTAAATATTACTTTAATATTTAACAACAATCTTCCAATATGAACGCGTGGCGCACGAAAAAATGCTTTCTTTGTATTTGTTTTTGTTTCCGCCCCAAGAAAAAATACATTTTTGAATAAAAAACAATCCAAAACATAAAACTGTAGAATAAAGAACCACCTCCCCCTCTCCCCGTAAAAAGTTTAAAATCTAATAAGCAGAAAATGTTGTTAATAAAGCGATCATACATATATATTTAGTGCAGTAGGCAGATAAGTTTACACTTAAAAATACAATGAAAAAATGTATAATTTTTAATTTATAATTAATAAACAAATGTAAGGTTGACTCGCGATAACAACAACAGCAACTTTCCACAGAAATTTAAAAATAAAACAAAAACCCAACAAAAAAATTGCAAAAAGCTCTAGATAACATTTAACGTACAACAAATAAAAAACAAAAAATACAATGCTTAGGATTTATGCAAAAAGAAAAACCAAAACTGCAAAAAAAAAGGGAAAACACTTTGTAAAATCATTTTTAAATGTGTATAAAATAAAAACAACTCAAAATGAAAGGGTTACCCATGCAAGCAGCCCAAAAATATATACAAAAAAATCAAATCCCTAAAACCATTAAGGATAAAACCATTCTCTTTGGTTAAGCCGATCATTAACTATTGTTTAAACAGATCCTCCTCCTCCACACACCCCAAAAAACAAAACAAAATTTAAAAAAAACGAAATGTACGAAAAGCCACACAAAAAATATATGTTTTACCCTCACGACACCGCTCCCCCTCAACAAGTATGTAATTCTATCATATAAATAAATTATATATAAATAGTATTTAAAGAAAAATCTCTACGTATTTTAAATTTAGCAATCACGCGATACACGCGATAATGCTATCTATCAGGTCCCGTATGATAAATTCTCAGGGAAAGTCTACGCTACAACGGCCACGTGCACCACTTTGGCAGTCGTCAGGTTACTCATTTGGACAAGAGTCAGCGTGTACTCCCTGCTTGACTAACGCGTAAACAACTGGCCATACAAATACTCCTAACTGATAACTCAAAGCCCCCGTACACATACGAGGCGTTGTATTGCCTGGGGGAATATTGCTTACAGACCGGCGGTATTTTTTTTTTGCTTAGGGCTTACCATTGCTGAAATACGAGATATAAGAAAAATCACACTTGTTTTTTGTGTATACGATACCCTGACCTATTGCTTACACAGCTCAGGCTTCCCACAAAACTGAAATGTTCCTTGAGCTGAAGATATCCAGATATCGATCAGAACTGATGACAGCGCCCGCACACAAAAAAAAAAAAACAAATATAAGCTGCGGGACGGGGTGGGTTAAAAGTCGGCCAAGCAGAAGCAGAGTCTGAATGCGAGAATGTGAAAAGAGCAACAAAAGCTGCGGGATTAATTTCTTCATTCTGGCTAAAATAATGATCCAATCGGATCCCAATTTGGTGATCTGATAGATATGGTCATTCCCTACGGAATGGAATAGTTTTCTTTTATCTTCAAAATTGTAGGTTTGGGAGGTTTTCGCCCTTTTGCGGGGGCGGAGCTAATTTTTTAAATATACTGGCTTCAGTGTGAGCATACAGCAGTCTCGAGCCAAAATTTGGTGGCTCTTGCTCTTATAGTCTCTGAGAACTAGCCGACAAACAAGACGTACAGACGGACAGACAGACACGGCTCTAACGACTCGGCTATTGATGCTGATCAATAATATATATACTTTATGGGGTCGGAAACGTTTCCTTCTGTGCGTTACATACAACCGTTATTCCCAAAAATACAACGTACCCTATTTACTCTTGGAGTACCGGGTATAAAAACAGAATTTCTGTGTTTTCGTTTTGATAGACGAGCCGCTTATCGGAGTTGCTATTATTACCAGTTGATGGGTCTACAATTTGCTGCTCAATGACTCGCCACACATGACGTGCGGCATGCAATCGCCGTAGACAAACTGCTCCACGTGCAACGTGTGTCCCACACAGCCACACAGAGAATCAGCAATTTTTTGTGTATAGTATTTATACAATAGCTTTGTTTACGTTTCGTTTTTATTATTGTTCAAATATTAGGACTGGTTCTTTGACATTTTGATTCTTCGGTAACAGTTTTTCAAGTGGGTATCAAAAATACATGACACACAGAGCGTAAAGGATATTAAAAAAGAGTTGGTTGTTTAAGGAAAGCGAAATATATATAAATATGTATAAAAAATACTAAGGACATTAGTATATACATATATAGGACACGTATTACACACTAGATTTAACAGGCTTTCCAACTTATGAGGTAACAATTAATTAAAGCGCTCGAAAGTGCTCTCCCAGCTAGTCCTTTGTGGGACACACTAGGCTCACAGTCCAGCATTAATACCAGATATTTATATATACAGAAGACACATACAATATGCTCAAATCAGGCCCATATCTAATCTGTTTGCTTCGGTTTTCGTTATCGCTTATCGTTCCGTTTCTGTTTCTGGTTCAATCGTGTGGAATATGTAGTATATAGAAAACCCCACAATTGGGGCCTAACGCTGAGATTACATTTAACGACAGGAAACCTTGAGTAAACCCAAAACAGACAGTTTAGGAGGCCAGTCCACGCTGACGGCGCTTCACCCGGGCATAGGGACCCACAGCGGGATCCATGATGAAGTCGTACAGCACACGGCTCCAGCTGGTGTGCTGCGGCATTGTGTCGTAGAATTCCGGGGCAATGCGCTTCACCTCTGGCAGACGAGAGCCGGGTACAGCGGGAAAATCATGATGCTCGTTGTGATAGCCCACATTGAAAGTAATCCAATTCAGAGGGCCATAGTACGAGTACGTCTCGAAGCCCTTGGCGAACATGTAGTGCTCTGATATAAAGTGACCCGCCACCGGATGCAGACCCATCGCCAGAATGGAACCAATCAGCAGATAGGCCAAGGGCTTCCAACCCAAAAAGTAAACAATCAAAGCGTTGAACGTCAGCTGGACAATGGTATTGATGATCTCCAGGCGTGTTGGTGGCTTCGGGTTAATAATCAACGGACGGAATATATAGAAGAACGGCTGCAGGCAGACCCAAAGGAATTTTCCAAAAGTGGTGTCAAAGAGTCGTGCCTCCAGTAGTGTGGGTATATCCGTATCGATTGCCTCGTCGCCTTGGTAACTGTGGAAAGGGTAAAAAAAAACTATAATTAATCTCAGGATTCAACAAGGTATTTTCCAGCTGTTTGTACGACTATCAACAAGGCACTTGAGACGAGATTAGATAAAATGTTGATGCCCCTTTATCAGGTGAGTCCACTTTTAGTGAATGAGAGACTGTAAACATAAATACTTGGTACAAGAAGTTTAGTAACTCAATTGGGGAACATTTGCAGCAGATAATCGCTTGAGAATGACTCAAATTGTGTGGGAAATATTAGAGCTACATAAATACGTGAGCAATTTGAGGAAATGCAGATTTAGATATGCATAGATATACAGTATTGAGAGCTTTCTGGCTATATGCCTGAAGCTATAAATGAGTTCTACCTTTTGTCAGACACTCGAAATTGTCCTAGAAATTTAATTGGAGCTAAGAAATTGACTCACGGGCGGGTAGCTTATCATGGGGCGTATATTTCAAATGGCGGCCACCAGTGTTGTACAACGTTCACCGCACCGGCTTTATAGGAAAATGCAAACAAATGTACAAAAGGGCCGGGAGGATGGAATGGGGAATGGCGCTGCGGTTGATGAGGAGTAGGGGCCCCCACATTTACTGTTCATTTTTTATGACTACGCCCCAGCAACAACAAATTAAAGCTCAACTGTCGCAGGCCGCACCTCTGCCACCGCAGACCCGGCACGTAACTGTAAACGATTGAATGTCACTGTATGGGTGTGAAGAAGACCTACTCATAGACGAGTATACTTATATGATATATAGAATAACGTCATAGCATCCAATACATACCGATGATGTTCGAGGTGGTATTTCTTGAACGATATGCTCATGGGTAGGCCAATGGGCAGATTGCAGACGAATCCCAGCATGCGATTGTGAAAGGGACGGCTGTGTCCAAAGGCCAGATTGTGCGATATCTCGTGGACGGCCAACATCAGCGAGTGGTTAATGATGCCGCCAAAGCAGTAGGCCGCCACAATTAGCCATGACCACGACAGATCCTTGACAACGAACAGGGCCAGTATCTGTGTCAAGACCATAGCGCCGGCAATCCATTTGAAGTTCGGGTCGTGTCCGAATAGCTTCTTGATTTGCGGATACTTTTCGAGTATGATTTTACGGCGCGAGGCATGCGGCTCCTCCGTGTACACCCATTCGAAGTCGGTGCGCGACACTTTTTGGCCCATTTTCGAAGGGTTTTTACTGATTCCAATTTGCGATCCGGAATCGAAGTTACTGCATTGACATTATCGATCGAATTGAAACGAAAAACAAATGATTAATAATTTTTATACAGTGGCTGGTTGATCGATAGGGGCGGGTGGGGTGCTTAGCGGCCTCGGCATTATCGATAAGATATACCGTCGGGACATCGCAAATATACCGGATATACTTTATCATTTTCAAAATATACCGTAAAATATACCGTAGTCTTAAATCAGATTCCTCGACTTTGATGTTCTATTTGATTTTACTAGCTTGTAAAGACATTCACAACTGAGACAATAATTTAATCCCATTGAAGAATCAATTCTGCTTAGTATAAATACTCACTTTTATTGGATTGTATACTTTATGACCTTATATTTTACAAAGTTTTATTCGAATTTTTCATTCAAATCACTCCCTATGGAAGCACGGGACGGGAGCTTTGTCTTCAGTATGTAAGTGTATGAAATTATTAAATGAGACATGTATATTAACTGACAATATTGAAATATTTGAAAATTGGCGCGTACAAAAAAAGCGATAAAGAAATTCTATGGTTTTTTTGAAAGGGGAGAGGGAACTTTGGGGAACTGCTTTGGGTGGCAGTTCTTCTATCTTCACAACATAATTGGGGCTAAAATCCGCCCGATATATATTTCAACTTCAGCGGCCTTCATTTTATTGAGACTTTACTCTCTGTTTGCTAGGTACCCTTTTGGAATAGAAATCAGATCTATATTTGTCGAGCTGGGCCAGTTTTTTTTCCGATCTGAGTATTGCCTTGCGTACTGCCGCTAGAAAGTTACTTGTGCGCGACAACATTTCAAATCAGATCTATATTTGTCGAGCTGGGCCAGTTTTTTTTTCCGATCTGAGTATTGCCTTGCGTACTGCCGCTAGAAAGTTACTTGTGCGCGACAACATTTCTTATCGGTTCCATACGAATATCATCCCTGATTTTTTTAGCGGCCCTTTTTTCTATCAGAGTATTAGGCTTATACCTTAAATATAACATAAATCTTAAATCATTTTCGTCGACTTTGATGTTCTACTTAACATTACCAACTAGTTAGGATTATCAGAGCTAAAACTATCATTTTATCCGTCCATCAAGATTGGCTAGATTTCATTTCTGGATTTTGTTCTATTGTTTTCAAAATATGGTTAAAACTACAAAGGTCAACCAAACGTTACCTGAGTGGGAATGGAACTTTTCGTCATTTGACAATTTGTTGCTGGCGAATCGGTGGTATATTACAGTATTATGGGTATTTGTGTACCCTATTTCCATTAGGTACCATTAGGTATTTCCGAATTCCGTTTTACAAATGTTTATATTGTTGGTATATCTATCAAGATACATTCACTTTATCTATAATCTGCAAAATTTCGTTGAAATGGACCTTCAATACAGATTGACTTGATTTGAACCTTAGATTTAAAACATATCCTGAATTCGAAAATATCCTTTGTCCCAAGGAAAGCATACATGCGTATGGGACTTTGGATACCCTATACGCTTGAAAATACTTTAAAAATGGAATACAGATATTCAGTAAATTTACATCAAACTCATTTTCGTAGTGAAAAAATCCCGAAAATTATGTAACATACCTTAAATGGTCGTGTGGTGGAAAGAAAAATGATTTGGATTCAGTAAAATAAGTGTCCATGATTCTGTTTAATATTATTAGGAAGCTAAGACGCTCAACCCTGAAACTATACATTTATCCGATTGATGAAAAAGTGGTGGCGGCCCAGCAGGTCCATCGATATGTTAAGATACCTATCGCCAAGTCCCTCCACTAGACTTCAATCATAGACTGAGAGAATTTAGTGCTTAGTGCATTAATGCTCTGAAATAATATTTTGTACCGTATATGAATGAGTCCTCTGTTCTGCGTGTTGGTGGAAATCAATTGTAGTTCATTCTAAACTATCGCTTTCATGGCTATCGATAGCTAGAACCAAATGCAAGCCTGCTCAACCTTGGCCAAAAATTTAAATTGAATATTTTGAATTCTTTTGCAAATTTCAGACCAATGAAATGCAACAACACCAAATGTTCTGCTTTTGTTTGCCGTTTTTATACAATTTCTTATAATTGGTATAATTTAGTAGTAGTAGTACATTAGGAAAACGTAGTAATTGAAATAATTGAGTAAAGATTACAGTAAAAAGGGAAAGCGACACCACCAGCAGGCGGCTTATGTAGATGTTCCGATCGGCATGACTGGCTGATATGCCACTCCTTGGTATTTCTGGCATAGCTCTGTGGCTGGGTGGTGTGCTGTGTGGGTGGCTTCTGGTTGTTCTATGGATGGCTCCTCAGCTGCTGCTACTCTGTTGCTGTTGCTCGTGGGCGTGCTGTTGTTGCTATTATGTTTAAATATAAATTTTATGTGTAGTTTTTTGTATTGTTTTTAATATATTTATATCAATAGTTCTAGAAAAAGCTAAAACAAAGGTGTGTGTTTTTGCAAGAAGATGTTGGGCTCGCCAATTGTTCGCTTTCGATTTGTTTTTTGTTTTTGTTTTTTAATATTACTCTTTCTTCAGATAGATGCAAATGGGGATTTGTTTCATATATATGTATTTGTATATATTTGTTGCTGCTGGTTGACGACGCAGTTTTAAAATTGATGTTATACAGGTTGAGAGAACTAATTGGATATGGGTCGAGTAGGAGTAGGAGTAGACGGCGGCTGCGTTGGGTCCAGGTCCAATCCACGGCTGGTTGGTGTTGATGTTTTTGCCCTGGTAGACCCCTGGTTGGTGTTTGCTGCTGCTGCTGTTTTTGTTGCTTGTCTGGAACTCCTGCCCCTTGTCGGTGTCGTCCCTTTCTGGTGTTTTTTTTGCTGCCCTTTTTTTTGGATTGATGTTTTGGATAAATATTTAGCTTGAAGTTCTCTTTGAATATTGAGTTGAATAGATTTATGCGCTTGGATCTTCGATTTTATTCTCGCTGTTTTTGCTCACTCACTTTTTGTTTTTATTTTATTTAGGATTCTCTCGATTTATCTCTCGCGTTTTGTTGTTTCGTCGTGGCTCAACAGAAACTATTTTAAATCAAATCGGCAATATTAGCAGGCATTTCCTCAATTGTTGTGTGATAGAACTGTTCAATATCCTTAAGGATTCGTCGATCATCATCCGTAATGAAGTTGATCGCAACACCCTTGCGACCGAAACGACCACCGCGGCCGATTCTGCAAATGAACAAAACAAAATATGATTTAAAGGCGTTTCCCTAGAGGAAATGGATGGGCTGGCTCTAGTAGAACTCACCTATGAATATAGTTCTCGCGGTTCGAGGGCAGGTCATAGTTGATGACCAGCGACACCTGCTGCACATCAATACCACGCGCCAACAAATCAGTGGTGATCAGGACACGGGACGAGCCCGAACGGAATTGTTTCATGATGACCTCACGGTCACGCTGCTCCATGTCACCGTGCATGGCCGACACGGTGAAGTTGTGGTTGGACATATCCTGGGTAAGCTGATCGACCTTGCGACGCGTATTGCAGAAGATTACCGACTGGGTGATGGACAGCGTATCGTACAGATCGCACAGTGTGCCCAGTTTCCAGTTCTCCTGTTTGACATTCACGTAGAACTGCTTGATACCCTCGAGGGTCAGCTCCTCCTTCTTGACCAGAATGCTGACGGGCTCGCGCATAAAGCAACGGCTCACCTCGAGCACATCTGTCGGCATGGTGGCAGACAGCAAGATCACCTGCACATCTGGAGGCAGCATCTTGAACACGTCCTGGATCTGGTCCTTGAAACCGCGAGACAACATCTCATCGGCCTCATCGAGCACGAACAGCTTGATGTTCTGAGTGCGCAGCACCTTGCGGTTGATCATGTCGTACACACGACCGGGTGTTCCCACCACCACATGGCAGCCGGACTCCAGAATGCGGGCATCCTCGCGCACATTGGTTCCACCGATGCAAGCATGCGAATGCACCTTCATGTACTCGCCCAGAGCCATCACTACGCGCTGGATCTGCGTGGCCAACTCACGAGTGGGGGCCAAGATCAAAGCCTGGCACTCACGCACTGCCGTGTCGATTTGCTGAAGAATGGCAATCGAAAAGGTGGCAGTCTTGCCGGTACCTGCAGATGGAAATAGTGGTGGTGGTTAGAATTGCTAAAAGGTTTAAAATTGCTTCACAGATTTGTTTTCTTTGGGAAATCAATCTTTGGGAATCAAGGAAAGTATTTGCCATCTATGATGGAAAATATGTTGGAAACATGGATATCGAAAGGCAGGGAGCAAGAAGAATGGATTCGATTTGCTTTAAGGTAACTAAGCCTCAAGCCCGCTGAAATTTGCATAGATGGGTGGAAAACAAGGGTGGGAATGGCCATTTTCCTTTAGACTAGACCTGCAGGTAGGGAAAAATCCAACCCGTGAACTTAGATCGCGTTCTTATACAAGACAGCTGACGATCTTTGGCCGTTTTCTGGCAGGTAGAAAGTCTTACTCCCATTTCGTGGACACGACCTTCTTTCCAGGAACTTTCTTCCGCAGCACGAAAACAGAAAAACGCGCGCCAGTCAACAGAAAAGTGGCGCGCAAGCGCAAAGACGCTCAGAGAGAGAGGGAGAGAGAGGCAACTGAGCGGAGTGAGCAGAACTCGCTTGAGAGAGCACTACAGACGCAGTGCAGCTGAGTCATCGACGCCGCTGCTCCAAACTTTACTTTTGTCTTTGCTTTTGCCTTACTTTTTTGTTGTTGCAAATTTTGCACTTTCTCGAACAAAAATTTGTCTTTGTTGTTGGATGAATGTGGATATGTTATGCATATAGAGACAATTACTCACCGGACTGAGCCTGGGCAATGACATCGCGACCCTTGACGCACGGAATGATGGCGCGCTGTTGGATGGCCGACGGCTTCTCGAAACCATAGCCATAGATGCCGCGCAGCAGCTCCTCGCGCAAATTCATGTCATCGAAATTGTCGTAGACCTCGTGCCAGGTCGACTCGATGACACCCTCGGGGTCCATGCCAGCGGGACCATCCAGAGCTACTTCACTATTCCGATCATCCCTGTAAAAGGAAATTAAAGGAAAACCAAGAATTAAACATGCCATTTTCTTTCTGTAAGCATATGGTGTACAGCAGATATATAATAAAATTTTTTTAACGAAAATGCAAACACAAATGCAAGGCAAACGATTCCCCATTTTTCCATACACAAACACCCACACACAGACCCACTCTCGCTCATTGCCTGGCACACATTTGTTGGTTAGGTCGAATCGCGCTTGGCAACGGGGCGCCGCCAATCACTTACATTATCAACAATAAAGAATTGACTAGAGAAGTTTTTATCCTGAATTTCGACGGCAGCCAAACCGTTCACTTAAACAATTTGTCGTCTGTTTTTCTTTCACTTTGGAAAAGTGAGTAACAAAGAAATGTATTTTTTTTTTTTGTGTGACTTTTCTTCAACCGAACGCGTATCCCCTTTTTTTCTTGTTTTTGTTGTGTGTGTGAGTGGTGTTCTCTGCTCTGCGGTATTTTCACGTATAAAATGCTACTGCTAGGTTTCGACGACAGATAGACGGCCTTTTGCGAGCGTAGCGTCCGCCCATTAATGTGTGCGAGCGGGACGACCATAGGGGGTGAGTGTGTCAATGTCAGTGGTTGCTGACATTGGTGAGAGCAGTCGAGCAGCAGCTTTGAGCGAACATAACTGTGGGTGCAGTGTTGCCTAACGATTTTTTTGGTTTGCCAAATAGTGGTAGTGGGAAAATATTAGTAGGGAGGGAAAATGAAGCCGACAAGCTAAATTTTCCATCTCACATTATGCGTAGAGAGAGGTGGCAGTGCCATCACCAAATTGTTGATTTCGGGTCTTTCGCTCATAGAATTGTTACCAAACCGCTTTGGCATTGAAGTGTCCGAGAATAAACGTTTGCCGTCATTGTCCAGCCATGAGTCAAATGCCTGCAACCTCTTCCAATGTGTGTGTGTGTGTGTATGTGTGTGCGAGCGGATATTCAATCACTCTCCAGAATGACTCAAATATTTAAACAACGTCATCGGCCTCTCCTTGATCGTTTGCCTTGCATTTTTATTTGCATTTGCTTTGCTTTAAAAAAAGTATTAAATATCTGCCGAACAACACACTCATGGAACAACCACTATGCTCTCTCCGGCTCTCTCGCTCTTCGTTCCTCTCTTTGGGAGCGCTGACATTCGGACGACAGCCGTCGTGTACAATTTTTTCACACACTTTTAGCCGTCACATATTTTAAAATCAATTTTTCCATATATCTTTATATTTTAATTGTCTTTTACACGTTGCTAAACGATGCGAAACGGGATCGGCTGATCTCTTTTCACAATTTTTGCGCTTAATTTACGGTTTATACTAACATTTTCAGAAAAATTTTTGGCACTTTTTTTACACGTGCTACTGATTTTTTGTAAAAGAGGGCTCCTCCAGTGTGACCGCGGAGTTATCGAGAAAATATACGGCCTGACCTTTAAAATATACCAAAAAATACCTTCTCAAAAGAGGCTCCATCTTGCAAAGTTTTCAGTGATGTCCAAAATGTCGATAGTTGGGGGCGATATGTCGAGTAGTGTCAGAGGAAATGCGTCGTTTCCGGCATGATTTCATAATTCTCGTAAGTTGTCAAATCGTTTTCAAATTAATTAATATCAGTATTTGGCTAATTTTTTATAATATAAAGTTTTTGATTATATGTCATAATGTGGGCGCTGCCACTCTTATGGAATTGGTTTCACAGGGATTCATTTGGTTTAGGTTAGTTATAGTATATATATAGTTATATATATAATTTTTTCTCATAATTGTGGTGGATATCGCTCTGAACACTCTTTCTGCCGTGGGATAACTCTATTTGGCGATCAAAAATCACTTTTTAATGTATGCCACTAGAATCAAATTTTTATTCACAAAGAACCACACAAAAAGTACGTTACGGCCGAATTTGTCCCGCCTATCGCATAAAAATACCGATAAAGAGAATCAATAGTCACGGGTATGTGAAACAAAAGCAAAATGGGGCCGACTGCGCTTGGAATTCATTAAATCAGTTCCGTCGATAACCGTTGATATTCCACTAAAACATACATATTAATATTTCAGCTAGTCTGATATATCATCCACCAACAAACTCGCTGAAAATATTTATCGATATTTTTATGTATCAATATATATTTATCATCCCTACATTTTGTCGGCGCAGCGTGAACAGTGTGAGTGGCTACGAAGAATTTTTCCAAATCCAAAATTAACAGCAATTTATTTGATACTTAACGCAACTTGGCTGCCCAGGGAGTTGATTAGGTAGTTTAATGAGTAAAGTGTGGGTGAATGTGTAATTTTATTGAATATAATTCGCTTGAAATGGAGTGACAAAAGAACCACACACATGTACGCGCTTTTTGGCCGACGGCGTTGGCTGTGCGTCGTCGTATTACATGTGTGTGAGTGTGTGTGTGTATAGTGTGCAAAAAATTAAGTGGGAAAAGTTCAGCGGCGGCCGGTCCGTTTGCTTAGAAAAAAAACACTGAAGTTTGTCAGCCACTGGGAATTGATTGCCCATGTAAATATAATTCTTGTGGACAATACGTATAGCTTTTTATATACTCCTGTCGTACATATATGCATTAAAATTAAAGTCTATTTTTAATTTATGACAGTTACTCAGTACCGGCCAAGAAAGCAGCGGCTCCTCCAAACGATTCATAACACTCATACTCGCATACGGGCAACACACTCAGCTCTGCGAGAGAGCGAACTGTGTTGAGTCATCGTCTGCTCTCACTCACTCATTTGCATTATATGTTGCCGGCTGATTAATAACGGCTCGCAATCTATGCCTTTCTCCCTCTGTCGCACGGTCCAGCTGCACTGTAGCTGTGTGAGTGAGAGTCGCGAACAGAAGCGGGGGTGAGTGAGTGTGAGTCACGTTTCGAGTTATTTTCACTCGTGGAGCCGTTTGGAGCCTTTCTGCATTTCGAATTCCCAAGTCGTTCAAGGCGGACGTGTTACGTGGAAATTGCTATTTCGCTGTCTGTGCGTGTGTGTTGTGTGGCTTGTGGCTGCTCGCTCTAGTGTGTGTATAAGTGAGTTTTTTCAAACGAAAAAATTGTTGAAATTAAAGCAGTCGGTGGGCTTACAGTTACATCCCCACACCACCCTCTTAGCATAACTTATTCGATTCCAGTCATTTATAGTTGTTGCTCGCAAAGCGTCCGGCTAGTCCCGAAAGAAAAAAAAGAACCGTCGACAAAAGTATAGTTAACTGGAAATAATTGTTAATAACCGTCTCTATCTCTTTTTTCAACCATCTCTCGTTGCAGTTTGCACAAGTTCGAAACAAAAAAAATTGTAAGCAAATAATCGTCAACGTTGCGGTTTTTTGCTTTGTCTTCTTCCCCCAACTTCTACACTGCGCAAATAAATTCGGTGGCGTGTGACCCCCTACTCCCCCTCCGGAAAGCCGACAAAAAGTGTCAAGTGCAACTCGATAAATTAATTAATTGCCAACGCAATAAGTTAACAACAAATCCGAAGCATCAACATGAGCTGGCAAGATTATGTGGACAACCAACTGCTCGCCTCGCAGTGTGTGACCAAGGCGTGCATTGCCGGACACGATGGCAACATCTGGGCGCAGTCTGCAGGCTTTGAGGTGAGTACAACTAACGGTACAATTGCGTTTGACAATGAATTTTTCGCGCAAGTTCAAGGGTGTGACCAGGCCCACACACACACACTCACACACACATAGCAGTCGGGGCAGACAGAGAGACAGACACAAAGGAGGCACAGCATGTCCGCCATGATTACTTTCATTCTGTGTGATAAAAGAGCCAGGGAGAGGCTTCAGCAGCAGCAGCAGCAGTAGCAGCACTGCCACCCCCTCTGTTCTGTTTGAGTGTGTTTGTCGTCGTCCACCCCCTGCAGCTGTTGTTCTCTCTGCGCAGGCCCTCTCCCACAAGGCAGCAGGGTCCGTGTGTATTTTTGTGAGTGATCGTGAGTAATCTCACCACCACATGGATGGATTATACTTTTCCTGCTCTCTCTAGGTTTTAAGCCTATGACATTTAGGAGACCTTCGGATTAGTGACATCGAAAATGAAAGCTAGTTGAGTACTCAAATTTCAACTGCTTTTAACAAGAATACGGATAGGATCTTGCTCAAATAGCGCTTTAGTTACTAATCCACTGCTTTGTCGAACAAAATAGTTTCAGGCAGATGAAACCAGTTGTAATGTGAACTGTTAATGGAAGATGAAACTAGTTTTTGCATGCAATTGCTGCTAATAATAACAGATGAAGCCAATGGTCTTTTTATTTTTAAAATGAACTGCTGCTTGGAAAGTCTTCGTCTTGGAAAGGTACCTGTCTCGCCACAGCACTTAGATAGTGTCAGACAGGATTGAGTCAGATGTTAGTTTTTACGATTGCTGCTTGTCAGAATTGCGATAAGCGCTGCCAGTCAGTAATATGTTTAATCGCCTATAGCCCAATTAGTCCCATCTAATCAAACAAATTTGTTTGCTCCTCTCAGTCGCCTTACTATCAAATTTGATGTGTTTGCTCCGATGATTCATTCAGCTGGATGATTCGTCATTGCTACTAGGGTGGTGCTGCTGCAGTTGCTTATTCGTTCGATTCATCATCCAATAATACAAAATGCATTTCATTGAAAGGTGTTTTGAGTAATCTGATATCAGCTGCAGCAGCAGCCGGTACGAATATGGTACGGTATGGATAGCATTTACCAACACTACTGTGATTTGTGATAATGCAAGCGGAGACACACACTCCCTTTTTTTGTCAGAAGCGTGAGAGGAGAGAGCGTCAACTGTGAGAGAGCACCCTTTTATCAACTTCACTCAATAGTTTGATATGCCCGTGCGTGTGTATTTGAGTGTGGGTTTTATTATCTCTGTTTTTTTTGTTCGTTTCCTCTGTGCCGGCAAAAAAAAAAAAAAGCAATTCTTTATCAAAAAGAAGGAAACATTTCTTGAGGGTAAAAAGCGCAGCCCCAGAGCGTACCCACAAATGCCGCGTCATCAACAGCCAAATGTTTTAAAAATTCATTTTTTTGTATGCGCGCCACGTTTTTTGCGTTTTTGGAGTGGATATGCTGTGTATGTGTGTGTGTGCAACTTCCTGCTGACTCCACTCCAACTCCATTCCCATTGCCATGCCATGTGCTTTTATCCTGCTCTGCTCTGGCTGTTGCGCGCCCCGTTCTGTGGGTTTGGTTTCTTGGGAAGGAAGAAGGGGTATACGGGGTGGAGCTAGGGACACTCCCTTTTTGCTTTGTTTCGAGTATGAAAACTCGATTATTATATTGCATTAGATGTGAATCGATGTCGGAATGACACAAATTTCACAATGAGTTGGCATCCGATTATTTGCCATAGCAAATGATATTTTGGCAATGAGTTGGCTTTCTGTCGTCAGTCGAACAATTTCCATTTTTAAGCCGATTTTACGTTCAGTTTTTTCACTCCCCGCGCCGTGTGTGTCAACGTCATCATCTTGACCACACAATCATATTAACCTCTCTCTATCTTCCTTTCTCTCTCTCTCGCACATTTCGTTCGTTGCTATTCTCCACGCGTACACCTCTTGCCATATCACTTTCATTTCATATTGCTGGCTCTTTATCTCTCGACTGGCTGCTTTTGTTTGTTTCGTTTGTTTTATCGTTTACCTACCTTTGGTTTCAGTTTGATTTTATTTCATTTTTCATCTCTACCGATGAATCATGGTCAAAAATGATCAAAAAGTATTACCAAATTAAGTTGTGTATTCGAATTTTGGTTTTAAATCAGCTGTTTAGGCCTTGCCAGACTGTTTTAGGAAATCTATAAGTTTTTTTGGCTATGTGTGTGTGTCTGTGTGCGTTTGAGCCAAATGTGGATTCTCGTTCTGTGGGGGGGGGGGGGGGGNGGGGGGCTTATCAAAAAAGTGATTCGCTTTATTTGCGCCAAAACCATATGGAAAACCTGCTTTAAATGGTAACAACAGCGACATCAGTTTTCCCCATTGCATTCCAAAAATATAATATTGTTTTTTTAAATCATTACAAAACTTACTTAATTTTAGTAATCAAACATTGGAAAAATAATTCGCTTCTTGGGGAATTTATTTTCCTTATCTCGAACTTTCCTTTGCTATTTTATTAATTGAGCTGCTGCTTAATTTATTAAAAATTTTTGGCATAACTTTTGTAGGCAGCAAACCGGCTTTTTTGAGCTCAAAAATCTCTCTCTGCCGCCTCTCTTCACACACAGGCACACTAGTGCGATTCGAGTTTTTTATATTTTGCACTCAATTGGAAGCTTCTCGATGCTTTTTTTATGGTCCTCTCTTTTGGGAGAGAGAGAGAGAATGAGAGGAGAGTAGAGTGCGCATGTGTCACAGTTTTGTTGAATCCAAAATGAGTAACTATTAATCATGGTTGTATTATAAAACAAAGAAAATTAAGCGAAGAGCAGCTGTTATTCACAGAAGAGAAGGAGGAGAGGTAGAGGTGGGGCCGCTGTCCTTTTTGGTCAAGGCTAATGACACTTTTCACCATCTCGTTCGCTCCTGCTTTGGCCTCTCTCCCACTTGTACAAGTCATTGAAGCGTGCAAAACTTGTTTTTTGTTTTTTTGTTTGTTTAAAGAATCCCAAAATCAAGAGGCACCAGCGCAGCGCCATATCCCCATCCTCATGATGCACACATATCCCTTGGACGACGTCGACCGCATTTTGTTAATGAGTTGGCAGTCGTCGATATTGCTGCTGCTTGCTGCTGCTTGCTGCTGCTTGCCTAGTGTTGTACTCTGATGTTGCCAACTGTTTGCGAATGGGTGGTAACAACGGGGTGGTGGTGTTTTCAGCGGGGGTTGTGGTTGAGGCAGCGCGGCGGCACTCTGGGTCTGTGTTTTCTGTGGCAGTGGTCGGTTGGTGGTGGGTTTGTGCCTTTGTTTGATGCGTGGGTTGTGTGTGTTGCTTGTGCCGTCTGTCGCTGATTACTTTGATATTTTTAACAGAAATTAATGTATTGTGTATGCCTCAGAAAAGGGCGCGCCAACACCAAAAGCACTCCCCAGATCCTTTCTGTACAATATACAATATTGCAACACACGCGCTGACGCATACAAATGAATTTACAAAACGTGCCCGGCCATGCGCCACCTTCTTACGCACACACTCATAAATTCACACAAATTTATGGAAATTGTGCGTGACACAACACTGGCTTTGGCTTTGGCTTTAGCTTTGGGTTACAGTGTAATGATGATATTCCAAAGAATAACTCCACTAATATCTTCCGTTTTGTACGCCTATTTGTGTTTACAGATTACGAAGGAGGAACTGGCCAAATTGATTAGCGGCTTCGACCAGCAGGATATCCTTACCAGCAACGGTGTTACATTAGCCGGCCAACGGTACATTTACCTCTCAGGCACAGATCGTGTGGTGCGCGCCAAGCTTGGGCGAAGTGGAGTCCATTGCATGAAGACAACACAAGGTAAGTGGAGACCTTAAAGACCTTGAAGAAAATAAATCTTTAACGAATGGCAGGAGGTGCTAATTAGTATGGAAAGAAAGAGAAGAAAGAGAGTGTTCTGGACTGCACAGAAGATTTTCATAGATATCCCGAGAGGGCTTAGGCAGAATACAGGACGTATGGGAATAAATCGAGTTCCCTTTTAGTTGGGAAGGAGATCTAAAGATCAAAGATACCAACGCAGAGAACCCAACGAGTACTTAGAATTAAAGCTTTCTAGGTGACCAGATGGTGACGGAGGTAAAAAAACACCCCTGGGCATCCAAAAGTATTAAACCATCCACCGGAAGTTACTCTATACCTGTAATTGATTACCCATAGTCCAAACCGATATGAATATCAGAACATTTAGTATCTAATCTATTCTGACCCCAAAGATATACATATAAACATATATTTTCTTCATATTTTGTATCATAATTCAAAAACGAAACACACCCGCGGGTACACGCATCGCTGTGTTTGCCATCGATCGTCAGTTTCTCCCTAAAAGTCTCGTTCCGATAAGCATTATCAGTTGCTGCTTCTTTGTTGTACAGCAAGCGGCAAGCAAATCAAAAAAGAAGAAAACTGAGCAGTTTAATGCCACTTGTTCTTTCGTTTTGTGGGAAACGCGGAGCACTTATCGTGCAAGTGCAAAGCACTTGATCCAAAGCCCAAACATGGCTCAAGATAAGTGCCTGCCTGCCTGCCTGCCTGCCTGCCTGCCCTTCCCGCCCTACTAAAACCCGATGTTAACTATGTGAAAACTGTAGCAAAGAAAAGCTCATTAGGCACCCACCCAGAGATGGGTGTACGAGGGCTATGTTGCTAGCACATAATTATGGCTAATTTGCTGCACTTGGCCAACGGCAACAAACACAAACAAAAACAGAAAAACGGAAAAACGCGAGCCAAGCGCTAGGCTGCAAATGATGGTCCATTATTATTATTACTGTGTGCCGCTTGTTGCTGTTGTTGTTGTTGCTCCATTTTTCCGGTCAACAAGCATCAGCAGAGAACCCCGACGACGCGCTACGTTTCGTTTTTCATCACCTTGTTTTGTAGCCTGAAAAACAAGCTAAAAATGTTTGAAAAAATATCTTGGCCATGTCTCACAGCTGCTGCTGCTGATGCCACTGTGGGACTGTGCCATGAAGTTACAGTGGAAAGTGGCTAAAAAGAATGATTTGAGCAAATGTGTTTTGTCGAAATCAAAGCCAATTACAATATACAAATTCTTTACCTCAATTTGTACTCCATGTTTTTTCTATGATTTTTAATTGGATATTTGGAATGGAATGGAATATTTCTAAGTATTTTATTGTTTTAACATTCAAGACATTAACATTTCTAGATAATTTGAATTTAAATATTTGTATTTTTCATTCCAAATGTTGCCTAATTTACACGTAATAGATCGTTGAATTAAGGATGAATTTTATAAATTCTATTGCTTTTCCTTTTATCAAACTATTACTGTATATGTATGGTTTTTTGTTTATATTTTCTCATTTTGTGACCAGTTTGGTTTGCTGACGCTTCAGCCTCGCCTCCATATTTGTACAGTTTTTGTGGCAACTGTTGCGCGCACACAAACGAAAAGCCCCACAGTGCCCCACGCACACACACGCAAAGCAATGTTGGCTGGCCGCCTCACGCCTCCCGTCGTTGCAGCCACAAGCTCAAGGTTATTGCCATAATCCATTTCAAGTGCAAATGTTGCACAGAGTCTCCCAGTATGTGCACCATGTGTCGCTGCTGTCTCCGCCTTGTAGAATGTGTGTGTGTGTAGAATAAACCGCAGAGAAAAAAAAACGGAGAAGCCGCCACATAAAAATAGACATAGAAAAATAGGCAAGAAATTGCAAAAATAGGCAAAAACTGGTCTAACGTCTGGACGGATTGGCAGTTGGCTTGCTGACTGTTCGGTTCTCTGTCTCTGGGTTTTGGCTATGGCTTTGGCTTTGGCTTTGGCGATGGCTTTGGCTTTGGCTTTCATTTGCGGTCGGGTCGGTCTGTGACCTAGCTGTGGAGATCTGGCGCCATACATAGCAACCACATACGGCACGACTGCCACATGTGTGTGTGGCAGTAGCAAGTCGCGGTTGTGGCTTAAATACAGAGGAAATACGTTGAATGGAACCATTTTTCCACTATTAGTTGGAGAAAAGTATGCCATTTATTGAAGTATTCCATGAAATAGGGAAGAAAATTGAACAGGAAAATGTTCTGAATAGACAAATCTGAAAGCTAGAATCGATAAACGAAGTGATGTTTCATTTAAGACCTGGTTCTGGACTTGTATAAAAGGAAATTCTACAAAAGTAAGGTTAAGTAGGGAAATTCGAGGGAAGTTATTTTGATTAAATAAAGTTCGTAACCAGAAGGACAAAAATTATGCAATGCAACTCAATTTCTGGCAAGCATGAAATCCGCGCGCTTTCACTTCCCTGTCAGAGGAATCCCCAGTTTCTGTTACAGAGCCAGAAGACAGGGAAAAACATCTATTAAGGTATTTTCTTGCTTAAATGTTTAAACCTCACAGCCAACCCCCAGCTGATTGTGTGAAGCGTTTGTCTGTACCACTTCCTAACAAGTATATTGCCACAATTTCACGCTACTTGCATTTTACCCCCCCATCGATAGATCTGACCCTTTAATCCCCTGCTGTGTGGAATTCCCTGTGCGGGGAGTGTGGACGGACACTGACAGCCCGACAGTGTTGGTTTACGGTCGAAAGACCCCAACAATGTTTGCTGGTTGTGTAAATCGGATTATTGTTTAATTATGCAACTAACAAGTCATTTAAAAACAAAGCACCATTTGAAATGTTACCATTCGTTATGCTTCGGCTACTTTTAAGAGCTGTGAGAAAGGGAGAATTGATAGAAAAAGACTACATCTGTATGGAAGTTATCATTTATCGATTCTCCGCAACGAATTGGCAGGTCTTTGGCTGTGTGGGTGGGCCGATGACAGCTGTCAGGCGACAGCCAAAAGCTGTCAAATACCTTACTCTGTGGAATGCCAAAGACATTGGTTTATTGACCCCCCGGGCCGGTGCTTTGTCTCGGGGTTTACTCTCCAATTTGTGCTCTCCGCTGTGCTCGCTCAATCAATTAGGCTCCATCTTCTCCATCACATTTTCTGCTCATTCGATTAATGTATTAGCCGCCACTCAAACCGAGACTGAGACGACTCTCTTTCCTCTCATCTGCACACTTTTGAGCTAAGCCCCGAAGAGCAGACACAGGTCTTGTCTTGTCATTCATGTTCCTCCGCCTCCTCCTCCCCATGTCGTCTGCTCTTCGTCGTCGCATTGGGTTTGGGGTCTGTGCGATTTGTTCTGGTTCGGTTTTGTCTGCGGTCTGAGCCGCCTGTCCGTCCGGTTTTCACCTGGCGACAGAGACGGACGGGGGACACTCTCTTTATTGAGCGCTTTTATTCATAATTTGCTGCCTCTCGTGTAAGAAACTACTGTTAGTTCTTATTTCTACGAAGCGGCTGATGGTGTTGCTGCCTGCTTTCTCTTCACATTTGAGAGCATTTGATTTGATTGTCAACCGGATAGAGGTTTCTTGAGGAAGAATTATAGCAAGAAACTGCAGTTTATGGAGATGAAGGGGAAGGAAGCTTTTACTTGCTCTAGTGAAAGCGGTTCTGTTTAAAGAAGAATTCTCAAAAGAATTCGTAAGGAATGTAGAAGCAGGGGAAAGGGAACTTTCGCTGGGAGGAAGAGAGCTCTCTTCAGAGGTGATTCAAGGATGAGAAATCTTTCCTTTTAGAAATAGGATTTTAAACTTGATTTTTGCCACAGTAAAATTCTTATAGAAGTGAAAGATGGTTTAGAATGATGTTTTTAGATTTCCATTTTAGATTTATTTATGTCAGGAAGGTACCCAACAAAAATCGTGTCAATCTTTTAACGTTTTTGTTTTCTCCATTTAAATATTTTTCAAACAGCCGTCATCGTTTCCATCTACGAGGATCCCGTACAGCCCCAGCAGGCCGCTTCCGTTGTAGAGAAACTCGGAGACTATCTGATTACTTGCGGGTACTAGATAGTAGGTGAATAGATCAACAACACAAACAACCACAACTCCACTCCAAAACAAAACATAAACAAGACAAACAACAACTCCTCCATCAAACACACACAACAAAGCACCAGCAACCAGGAAACAACAACCACAACAACAGCGACTTTGATAGGAAGATGGATGGATGGATGGGATCCCCTGAGCGAGGAAAATGCTAATAATAAAAAATCGTAAAAAAAGGAAGTAATTATTAATATTTAAATTATGGAGTAAATTTCCCCTCCCCCCACACACTAAACGGCCAAGGCGGAGGAGATTTTGGGGAACGAGAGAGGATGTGCAAACCGCAATTCTGTTCTGAAAAAAACACGCAAATCAATTACCCGCAAAAACAACAACAGCAAACCACTACAACAACAAAATTATAGATTTCTCTGCTTATTATGATTAAAAAAACTTTTGGTTTATACGATAAAAATAAAATATAAAACAAAAAAACATTGACAATTCCAGTCCTCAATCTAAAATCCAATAATTTGGAACAACAAAAAGTAGAACTGTAAAAATGAAGAGAAAACAAAGAAAGAAAAGAAGAACGAACGCAAAGCAACGCAGGCAAACACAATATAAAAAAAAAAAAACAATTTTTGAAACATTTTTTGTATAGCAATATATACACGCAATGGTATATGTATATATACACGATTATATATATATATATATATATATATATATATATCTATCTGTATACAGACATAAATGAAGAGTAAAAGAAAAGAGAGTGAGTGAGAGCAGAACTCGTATCTTGGATCTCGGAGAAGAGAGAGAGACTTTTGAGGGTAGGCGCAGAGAAAAACTCACAAGCAAAAACCGAAAATAATCGAAAAATAAATATATGTATCTATATATATGTATATTTATATATGTATACTATTTGGAGATCCATGCAGATGCTCTATTTATACACGTGTGAGTGCATGTGTCTGTGAGAGGTGTGGTATGCGCACGTGTGTGTGCGCGGTGTGTGAACACTTTTTATACGATTGCGAAACCTGCATTAAAATAAAGAATCTAGATTCTGTTTATCCCCGCCCCCTCACAAACTGCACCATTTTGCCATAAGAAATGTCTATGTATAGGGTATTAGGATCTTCTTGACCATATAATCAATCACACCAAACGCTCGCTCTCTCTCCATCTCTCTTACCATATACATATATCTCTCTCATTCTTTTTAATTTACTGTGTGCTCATTGCCTTTAGTGTTTCGAAAATCCTATCATACTACATCATGCTTAACAGACAAACAAACATTCGATAAAAACGTACATGTAGACCGTTAAGTGTGCAGTGGTGCAACCCTGGGGTTTTGCGTTGCCCAACACTGAAACGGAGGAACATTTATTGCTGAAAGTAGCACACCTTGCAGAAGACGAAGAACAGAATTCGGCAGTTAAATCGCCATTAAAACTCTCTTACCATACGAATAACGTAACAAAAAAAACAAACAATGCATGTGTAACAATTAAACATACGATTACCATACTACAACAAATCATACATAAATTAATGTGGCTTTTCCGGAATAAACCAACCCCCCTCCCAACCACCCCACTTACTATTCCCTATACTCTCGCCCTTAACCTCTTAGCCTCCACCCCCCAACCATGAGTCCAAAAAACACACAGACATTTTTCGTACAAGCAAACAGAAACGTGAAGTAAAAACCGAATGCATAAATATATGAATATAAAACATAAAACAAAACAAACACAAAAAAAGAAAAAGCAACATATATAATACGATACTTTAATACTATTGAAATAAAAAACTCGAGTGAGACAAACACAAAATTCTCCTCATAAAAAATTAAAACAAAAGTGTGCAATTTTTTTGTAGGGCTCTTTTTCTCTTGCAGGTTTGCTTTGAAGTTGAAGCACACAATAATCAAGGGAAATCGATAAATTGTTGAACTTTTGAGATGTTACCTAAAAATTTCGGATTCTTTGTGGTTTGCTTTTAATTAATTTAACTTAATTTTCGTTCGATTAAGTATTTCAGGTCTGCTGTAGAATCGATCGATTTTTGACCTTGTTATCTAAAGTGATATCTAAAAATTGTTGATTCTTTGTCGCTTTGTGAATGCTTTCAATTTATATATTTTTTCTTTTCCTATTCCTATTCCCGTTCTGCTCTCGATATGATTATGAGTTGATATCGCCAGGGCTTTAAAAGTTGATGATTCCTTGGGCTTGACATTGATTGCTTTGCATTTTTTTGGTTTGCTCTTGCTTTTGATTTGCTTTCTTTCAGGTCTCTGCTCATTGACCTTTTGCGCTTTTATCGCCAGATTTAGCATTTATGAACTTTTCTTTGATTGACATTGTTCTACCCACTTTTTGGTTAGAAACAGTCGCTTTGCAGCTTACCTTCTCTTTCTGCTTCATAATTTGATGGATCATTGAACTCTGGCTGTGTTGTTATCGCCCCGCTTGTACTTTTGCAGCTTTAATGGTTTTCTTTCAATGAATTTATAAGACATTGCTCCGTCTCTGCCTCTGTGTCTGTGCCCATGTTTGGGTCTATGCAAATTGTCTAGTTATTTTTATCGCTGCATAATCATTCTCAATGCGAAACGCCTGACGCAAGTGCGCAATTATTTGGGGGTCAACAAATATTATAGTACATAAAACAGAGATATTTATTTATTAATTTTATGCGTGGGTCTCCGTCCTCCTCTCCAATTTTTGCAGCTGGCATTTCTTTCAATAATTTTGTTCTGCCGTTTTGGTGGCATCTACTTACATCCTCTGCCACAGCACAAAACATTGACCCAAATTTTTGGTTTTTTGTAAATGTGTGAAAATATGTACAAATATTTTTCTGAATGTGCTCATCCGTCGCTGTTCATCTTTCACTTTCGCTTTCTCAATAGCTTCCCCCTCTTAGTATTATTTCTTCTCTGCTATTTTTGGAGAAAATCAAAATGATTCATGAAAGAGCTGGCTGCCTGGCTGCCTCGTCTCGACAACTTTTTATCAGCAGTACAATTAATCATATATTATTATTGTAACTTTTTTTTTGTGACTGGCCTTTGGCTGCCTCCCTGCCCCTCGTCCCATCTCGCTTTGCTGTCTCTCGCTCTTTCTGTAATTTGAGGCGCGTGTTTTGTTTTTTATTTCCATGTCTAACGGACAAATTCAAATGCGTTTGGCTGCGGGGCAACGAGCGGAGCGGATAAGCGCACGAGAGATTGATTCATTTAATAAAATATGCTAATGCTAGTCGCAGTCGCTCTACGATTTCCTAGCTTTCGCTAGTTGCTAGAGTCGGAGAGCTTAAATCAATTATTTTTGAAGGTGTAGAAGGGCAGTGAAGGACTTATGGTTATTACAGCTGTGAAATTCCAAAGATCTGCCCATAAACATTCCGTTTTGGTAGCCATAATGACACGAATGAGGGTGACAGCCAGTCTCGGTTCCAGTCTCGATCACGAGCCGCAGACTCGACTCAAGGTCGCGTACAGTTGTGTTCGCACTCGGCGCGTTGTTTGTTTTTGGATTCTCGGTATCGATAAAGCAGTGGGGGGCCAAGAACTGTCCTAAAATATTTTTAAAAAATTTCCCAGATTTATTTTATTTATTTCCCATCCCAGAATGCTTTTCAAACACTACAAAAAATATTAGATATACCATAGAAAAAATAGTAAATAGTGTGTTAAATTATAGTAAACATCTAATAAATTCCAAGTAACTCTCAAGAATGGACAAAGATCCTTTAAAACACTGGATACTAAAGTCCAACCGAATGGACAGGCGACCGCCATTACCGCCAGTGTCCACCACGGAACCGCTGACGGTGCGAACGGTGCTACAACTTTATTTCAATACCTTTCTGGGCGCCAACTTCGCCGAGTCCTGGGTGTACCCATTGGATGTGGCCAAGACACGCATGCAGGTGGAGGGTGAGGAGGCCAAGAAGACGGGCGCCAAGGTACCCAATGCCTTGGCCACGCTCAAAAGTATCGTGAAGAACGAGGGCCCCCAGACACTGTATGCCGGATTTTCGGCCATGGTCGCGCGGAATTTGATCTTCAACTCGATGAGGGTGGTGCTCTACGATGTCTTTCGGCGGAAATTCATCAAAGTGGATGAAAATAATAAGGAAACACTGTCCGTCTCGTCGGCGCTGTCGTGCGGCTTTGTCGCTGGCTGCATTGCCCAGGCGATGGCCAATCCCTTTGACATTGTCAAGGTGCGCATGCAGACGGAGGGTCGCCGCAGATTGATGGGTAAGGAGCCGCGTGTCACCAACTTGTTTGATGGCTTCACGAGCATCTACCGTGAGGGTGGCCTGATTCGCATGTGGAAGGGCGTCACGCCGAGCTGCCTGCGCGCATGCCTCATGACCGCCGGCGATGTCGGCTCCTACGATCTAAGCAAACGTTTCTTCAAGAATCTCCTCGATCTGGACGATGGCCTGCGTCTGCGTTTCCTCTCCTCCATGTGTGCCGGTCTGACGGCCAGTGTGCTCAGCAATCCCGCCGATGTCATCAAATCTCGGGTGATGAATCAACAAACGGATGCCTCCGGCAAGAATCTCACCTACAGGAACTCCATGCATTGTTTGGTAAAAACTGTCAGCGAGGAGGGTCCCCTGGCATTGTACAAGGGCCTGTTGCCCTGCTGGTTTCGTCTGGGTCCCTTCTCGGTGCTGTTCTGGTTGTCTGTGGAGTTCTTAAGAGATCTGGAGGGACAAGCGGGTTTCTGAGGGCAGGAACTACTTTTTAATGGAAGGAATTGTGATCACTGTAGAGGACTCGGCAACCACTAGAAATATTATAATTTGGAGAGCAACGTGTGGTATAGACTGAAGAGGATCTTCATTTGATGTGAACTTAAAAAGTGTCCTCAAAGATCATTATTTGGAGAGCAAAGTGCGGCATAAACTCGAGAGGATTGTCATTTCTTGTGATCGTAAAAGCGCTTCACTTTCTTCGTTTTATTCCCATCAAAATTGGATTGGAAATCTCATAAAAATTTGTGGAATTTAGAGGATATGCTGGAGAGGATCTTTGTGGGTTTGGTTTGTGCATATTGTCTCAACCAAACCGTATTAAAAATACCCGCAAAGAGGGTACACATTATAGTCTATAGGAAAAGTTAGCAGAGGAATGTATAAACGGAAGAGAATCTTCATTTGTTTTGATCGTAAAAGTGCTTCACATTCTGCTGCATATTGCCATCAAAATAGGCAGTTATTACTTCAAGAAAAGTGTCACAGAGTTCATACTTTACTCTGGAAATTAGAAGATCATCTGATGAGGATCATTGTATTCATATTTTCTCATTAAAATTGTACAATTCATACTCGTAAACAATTCTCAAAAGTATTTTCATCCTCATAATCTGTGAGCAATCTTCCCATCTCAGCTCGTAATTTGTTAAAATTGTCATTCAAATTGTAGAACAACGTTCCTGCTTTCCAAATACGTGCTACACTCTTTGTTGTTCCTGTAGTTTATATATTTCGAAATTCCTTTGCAACTATGGCCCGTGATGGTAGTCCTAGGGTTTACATTCGCAGTAATTTTTTCGCACCGGCCTTTCCCCTTGTGGAGGAGGCCAGGGTGCAGCGCTTCGACGGTCTGCTTGCCATGTACTTCAACACCTTTTTGGGTGCCACAAGTGCAGAACTCTTCACGTATCCCATGGATGTGACCAAGAGCCGTCTGCACCTGCAGGGCGAGGCGCCAGAGAAGTCCGGACAGGGTAAACCGCGACGTGGCATGTTCGGCACTGCGCTGGGCATGGCTCGGGAGGAGGGTTTGAGTGGACTCTATGCTGGTCTCTCCGCCATGATCATCCGGAATCTGTTCTTCAATGGTTTGCGTGTGGTGTTCTATGACTGTCTGCGTCGCAGATTGTCCTATGTGGACCCGGCCAGTGGCAAAGATGTGTTGACAGTGTCCCGTGGCTTTGGTGCCGGCTGTCTGGCTGGTTGTGCTTCCCAGTTTATAGCCAAGCCTCTAGACATTGTCCTGATTCGCAGGCAAATGGAGGGCAGGCTTCGGGCGCTGGGGTATCCGGCGCGTGTGAGCAATGTGAGGCAGGCCCTGGGCGATGCCTACCAGCATGGCGGCCTGCGTTCGTTGTGGAAGGGCTGTGGTCCCAGCTGTGCCCGCGCCATGCTAATGACAGCTGGTAAGTTGTTCAGAGAGATCTCAGACTACAACTTCCTCTAATTTTCGATCTGTTCCCCAGGTGACACGGCCTGCTATGACCTCAGCAAACGTCACTTTATGTCCTGGCTACATATGCCCGACGGTCTGCTCATTCAATTTCTGTCCTCTGTCTCGGCGGGCTTTGCGGCCAGTGCTCTGAGCACACCCACGGATGTGGTGAATTCGCGTATTATGAATCAACCCACGGACCAATTTGGTCAGGGTCTGCACTATAAGAACGCCTTTGATTGCTATTACAAGCTCATTAGCCAGGAGGGTCCCTTGGCCATGTACAAGGGCTTTATACCCTGCTGGGTGCGCATTGGTCCTTGGTCGGTGGTGTTTTGGTTTACCTTTGAGAACCTCAGGAAGTTGCAAGGTCAAACGGGTTTTTGAGTGCAGGTAAATGTTCAGTTTACTCAGTATCTCGCGCTTCTTCGAGTAACTTAAAAGTTGACATATACAAATTGTGAAAAGTCTACTTTAAAATAAACCGAAATGATGGAAATTCTTATGGGTTATTGGGTAACATAGCCTTGGCATTAAGAGAGAAATTGAATGAATGGAAACCTAATGCAATTTTTATAGAATTTCTCATGAAAATCTCAAATTTATTACTGGCGTATCATGTATATTTTTATGGACCTTTAGGGATGAATCTTCAGTCTAGTGATGAATCATGAATCCATCAGGGACCAATATATTAATGGATCTTCCATAGATTTATCATGAATTAATCATGAATCCATTATGTTTCATTGATCCATCATGGATTTATCATGAACTTAATCATGAATATATGAGCAATACGATCTTTGAATTATCCCTCATTAATTCCCCCATTTTAGATATAATATCTGGGACTCTGCATACTCCATTTAGGGTTTCTCAGCTGTTCACGGAATTACTTGCTCAACAGATTGACTCTTTGGTGACATTCCATCCCAGCTAGCTAATTTTATGCCACTTACTCAGTGTTTTATCTTAAAGGAAACGCAAAGTGATTTCCCTACAAAAAGAGTCAAATGTTTGCTGCATATTGAGGTACTTTTTGGGTAGAAAATTCAGGGGTTTAGCCCAGTGCAAAAATAACCCAACAACTAATGTTGCTATTTTGCAAGCAAAAAACAAACCCAATTTAATAGTTGCTATCTATAAAAGAAATTTTGTGATAAGCCGCCAAAGGTAGAGACGTGTGTGTGGCGTTTTTTGGCACGGAAGAAGAAGGAGGTACGACCACACCCTTGTCTACGGCGGGGCGCTTAACCTGATTATTAACAAATGATAATGAATGTAGAGCGCTTCAATGTAGACCTGCCTGCCTGTCGACATACATATGTTTTACAGCGTTGCAGCAGCGGCAACAACCCCTCCTGGTGTCCATGGGTGCGGTTCCCGTTTCGCTTTCTTGAGCGGGAGCCACTCAGTCTATTGCCTGCCTTCCCCCGTAGCTGAGTAAGTGACAAATGTCTGACATAATGCGTAAATCCTCTGCCCCTACCCCACTTCAAAAGGTCTCTAGCACTTTTGTTAAATTGAATGGGGGAGAATGACGGTTTCTGTGGGGGTTCATTTCAAGTTCTGAAGCACACGCATGGCGCAAGGTGAATTTACTTACAAGGTAGTAACGTCTCTTCATCAATATCTCTATCTGCATCCCTTTCCAGCGGCTGTCTCTTTGAGCGTGGTGAATAAGTTGTCCTCCCCACAGCGGACAACTTCACCTTGTAAGTTAATTCACCCATTCGCATGGGTTAATTGCTCTTTCGTTAGTCATCAGTGGAGTGGGGAGAGGCGTACTCTTTATAAGAGGTGGTCTCACGTGTGGTTCTCATGTTTCGTTTTGTTTTTGCATTCGTTTCATGTTTGCTGCTATTTTTTTTTACGGCCATTTCATGTGCGACTCCGTTTCCCCATGTCTCTCCTTGTGGCTGTCCTCTCTCTCTCCCTCTCTTACTTCACGTCTTTATAGGGTTTTCTTTTATGGGTCAGGTCAGTAACAGCGAATTGGAATCTAACACCCGCTGACCCAATGACCAATTTATCGGCTAATAGCTAATGTTCAACACCATGCAAACATTTTCCTAAAAAAAAAACACAGACGGCTCTGGGTTCGTTCTTTCTTCTTTTTTTCTTTGCTGGCAGAACTTTAGGTTTAATTCTTTTGCTGACTTTGTAGTTCGATTGTTGTTCAGGCGCTGGCAATCGGAGGAGAAGTTTCTTGAACTGCAAACACACGCGAAATCACAATTGCGAGGATCAGCGGTAATTGGTGGCTGGAAAATATAGAATTTGGCATAAAGGAATGATTAATGCTCTAAGTGGGCAATGAACAGAAGCAATGCGAATACTAAGAGAACTCTAATGAGAAATTGCTGAAAAGAATGAGAGATCCAAATTTAAATGTCTAATTGACAATGTTCCAATATGTATGGCTAAAAAGCAGCTTAAATAATGACAGAATTAGGATAATTTTAGTGATCAATTAACAGCGATTTATTTGTGATTGAATAGGGGCCAGAAAAACGCTAAAACGATTTGAATATTAATAAGAAATTATCAAGTGTTAGCTGAGAAAATGAAGAGGCGAGAGAACCAACTCGAATGATATGGAAAGTTCATCAAGCAGGAGAGCAGATGCAGACAGGATATATTGATGTGAAAAACAAGCTGAATTTCTTAGTTTTCTTTAACCCAGTGAAAGAAAATTCCTCCCCATTGAAACTACAAAGAATATTGTTTAAAAAGGTATTAGATCTTCAAATAAACGGCATAAAGATCCTACCAAATCAATCCCAAAACCATCGAAATTGTCACACAACTTTACATTCCAGCAGCGTATTCCCTATTCAAAGAAAAAACCTCTTCGCTCCGGTAGACGTTGCATTCGTATTTATTCAGTCATGTGATTTGCAAGCGAAAGAAACTCAAATTACGAGTAGCCCAGTGCCATAAACGAGAAAAAACCCCAGCAGAAAAGGAGGAGAAGGAACATTCAATCAAAGAAAATCAGCAATTGGGCAAGACAACTACGAAGAACTCTATTGGGTAAGAAGAACGTGGTGGGTGGACGTAGAACTTTGAATATAGAGGAGACAGAGAGAGATTCAAACAATTGCCAAACGATTCTGTTCCAGAAAAAAGAGGAGAGGAAAGACAGCTCTAAAGTATATAAAAGAGCTCTCAAGCTGCAAACGGAAGTTAGTAAGCGGAAGAAAATGGATAGATATTCACACCACGGGAAGACTTTGCTGTGGTTATGGCTGGTCTTTGGGCTCCATGGGGTTTGGGCAGCTGAAGAACGAACTATAAGGCTGCCTGCAGTGGAAGTCTCCGCTGAAACTGAGGCCCAGAATGCGGCAGTTACCTTTCCTGTGACTCAAAAGAAGGAGCTGCCTCACCACCGCTCCAAGCGAACTCTCACCACCATTTGCGTGGAGATCAAGCCAAGTGGTCCACTGGAGGAGCCCTACTACATGTGCAAGGGTGAGAATTTCGGTGATGAAAACAAACAAAGTTGCGTGGAATTTAAGCCCGGCGGCGCCCACGGAGAGCTCTACTACATGTGCAAAGGCAATGATTTTGCAGGTGGAACTGGACAAGCCGAGCAGCCCGCACCCCACGAGTTTCCCTACCCAAAGCAGACACCAGCCGCAGCGGCACCAACGTATCAGCCACAAGCAGCACCAGTTGCGCACACCTTTCCGTCGTTTCCCGTCTTTGGAGGCGGGTTATTTCCAGGCCAACAGCAATATGAGGAGCCCAGAAGGGAAACGCCAGCGACGACATACCAGAAGCAGCGGCCGCAGCAGGAGGAGTTCCCAAAGCCTCAGCAGCAGCCCCAAAATGCTCCTCAGCAGCAGCTCCAATACGCACAGCGACCTCCACAGCAGTCCTTCAATGCTCGACAGCAGCCCCACAATCCTCAACAACAATTTGGCTACCCTGGCGGATCCGTGGCTCCCCCTGCGGCTGCATCTGCAGCGCAGTCATATGGCTTGCCAGCAGTTCTTCGCCCAAATCCAGGCAGCCCGTCAGCACTTCAATACGGAGGTAATGCAGGCGCAGGCCCAACGGCCACGCCCACTGCATATAATTCTGCAGCAGCTCCGAAGTCGGCGCCAGCTACAAAAGCAGCGCAGGCACAGGGACAGCAGTACAAGACGCCGCCAGTGGTAGGAGGTCGCCATCAGCCTGGGCTGAATGCGGATGTGTTGGGTGTGCCCAGAGTGGGTTTCCAGCCGGAGGAATTCAGACAGCATTATCGTGGAGGCATGCCAGAGCCGCCGATGCAGCAGCGCCAGCAGCAGGATTTGGCAGAGCCGCAAATGGTTTGGTTGCCACCTGCCCCAGTGGGTGACCCGCACGATGATCCGGTAATGAGATCGTTCTATAGTAGTTTGGCACCACAGCAAATAGAAGGCTTAGCAGCAGGACCAACAGTAGGAGCTGCAGCCCAAAGGGCACCCCTAAGGACACCACAGCTCGAGCGAGTCCAATCAATGCGACCTGCAGAACCCAGCGAACCTCTGGTGGGTCAAAGCTATCAGCCATTCTACGGCCAAGCCGCAGAACCTCAGACACCGCCCACATTGCCTCCGCCACCGCCTGCATATGCCAGGCCAGAGCTGCCTCCGTCAAACCTGGAATCCGCACCAACTGCCTACAACTCCTACTGCAACGGCTGCAACTCTCCGATTGTGCCACGACAATGTCCAGCGGATACTGGTGTAAGCTTCAGCACTGTATGTCCCAGCTTTCAGCCCGTGATCATAGCCATGCCCTGCTACGATCAGCAGCCCACACATTATCTGGCCCTACCCAATAGAGTGGCAAGCTCCTGTGGCAATGAGATGCCTGGTCCCAGTCCCTATGGATCGTCATATGGTGTAAATCAGCAAGTGGCAAGTCCGTATGGCATGGGCAGCGCCTATGGAGCTAATCAGCAGGTTGGCAGTCCTTTTGGAGCGCATCAGCAGGTGGGCAGTCCCTTCGGAGCCAATCAGCAAAGTGCCAGTCCTTTCGGAGCGAATCAGCAGGTTGGCAGCCCCTTCGGAGCCAATCAGCAGGTTGGCAGCCCCTTCGGAGCCAATCAGCAAGGTGGCAGTCCCTTTGGAGCGAATCAGCAGGTGGGCAGTCCCTTCGGAGCCAATCAGCAGGGTGGCAGTCCCTTTGGAGCGAATCAACAGGTTGGCAGTCCCTTCGGAGCGCAGCAGCAGGGTGGCAGTCCCTTTGGAGCGAATCAACAAGTTGGCAGTCCCTTCGGAGCGCAGCAGCAGGGTGGCAGTCCCTTTGGAGCGAATCAACAAGTTGGCAGTCCCTTTGTAGCAAATCAACAGGTTGGTAGTCCCTTTGGAAGCACTCCACAGGTTGGCAATCCCTTTGGAATGGCACCACAGATGACTAATAATCCCAACCCTGGATTCAACATGAACATGGGGGCCCAAGTGGGCAGCCCCTTTGGCCTGGCCGGTCCTCAGGTCGGTGCTGGCTTCGGCTTGGGCCTGAATCCATTTGGACCATTTGGCGGCCTGAATCCGTTCAATCCATTCAACAGAATTCTCGGCGCTGGAGCGCCCACCACGCCACAGCCCCATAAGAATGGTTTCCAGCGAATTTTCCAGTTTGACAGTTCCACACCCCCACCGACAACAACAGAGGCACCACCCGTGGGCTCTACTCTGCAGCAATCCACGGAAAAGTCGGGAAAACTAAACTTTTCCAGCAGCACACCGACAGCGGCACCGAGCACTGCCTCATCGGAGCCTAGTTTGGGGGCTGCCCTCTCCGCAACGGCAGAAGAGGATGAACACGAGGAGGAGGAGGATGAGGAGGAGGATGAAGATCATGTGGAGTCCACACCGGCAGCCTCCAGCGAGGCTGATGCTTCTGTCGGTGCCTCCCTCGAATCCATACCCCTGGGCAAGCTAACTGCCAAGGATCTCATGAACAAGGCCGAGGAGAGTCTCAAGTCGGATGAGCAGGGAAATACCGAAAGTTCATTGAAGGCGGAGAAGCGCAAACGCCACAATTCGCGGCTCAATAAGGGAATTAACCAGAAGCGAAAGTATCTGCAGCAGCTCTAGAACTTTACTCCCCATTTTTGTTTACTTCTATGAATAAAACAAATTTAATTTATAAATTGTGAACTTTCTTCTTCCATTTTTCAAGACCGTTTTTACGAGTATATGTACCTTTGCAGCCTTAATCTTTTGCGTGAATCTAAGTGGACTTTCCGTGGCACTGAACATGGTGTGGAATTTAATGATGGAACGTTAATATTTGTCTTTAATTAAAAGTAAGTTTTGTGACAGTTGAAGTGGGGGTTTCTTATGGTGAGTATTTTGGGTGGCACTTTATGGAAATATTTCTGGCAATTTTCTGCAATTAGTCTAGAAGTTTTTCTACATTTTCTTTGCTATTCGAATTTGAGTCTTGAGGTGAAGGAAACCCTCAAAGAAAGGATTGAAATTTATGGCATTTACCCAAACAAATTTCCTTTAACTACGGCTAGGAGCTTAAAAGAGAGTCTTGGGGATTCATTGGAAATCATAGAGAGACTTGGGGGATTTATAGGATATGGAAGGAAGACTTGTACATTGAGACGGAAACTTCTTCAAAACTTTTTCGTCAGTTACCCCAAAGATCCCCCTACCATTCCCCGTTTCTCAAAACGTTTGATAGGAGATTGAAATGGGACTTGGGGATTGATGCGAGCTTAAAGAGAGACTTGTAGTATATATGTAAATATAAGGAACATTTGTAGATTTAGGCAGAAATCCCATCTGTGTGCCAACTGTAAATATCTTTCTTTAACCGTATATCCACAACATATTTATTTTGTAAATAAATATTTCCCACTCGCATGTCTATCCATCAATGCCCATTGCCCAGCTCCGAAAACGTTTAACAAAAGGCCGTTGGATGAATAAGCAAAGCCAATGGCCAAAGCCACTTAAGGAAGTATTTTATATAGCCAGCAGATACTTGTCTACATATATGTAGACAGAGTAAAGTATATATTTATCCTACTGGCTTTTACTGGATATACCTCCGTATACTTCCGTTTGGCTACGCCTATGGCCATGGCTTATGGCTTATGGCTGGTGTTTTTCTGTTTTGTGTTTATGGCCAACACCGACAGCTACGCTCCACGGATCAAACAGGAACCACCAAAGCCCCAAGCACCAGCTGGCGATTAGCAATTTCGAGCACGTAACAGAACAATTTAAATAAACCATAAAGAGAAAAGTTAAGCAAAGAAAAGGAAAAATGAATGAAAATACAAGTAAATAATAATGCTTAGAGTCAATGCACTGCTGCAGCAAAAAAACCACTTGAATTGTGTGGAGGGAGGTTGTTGGATCTTGACTTGAGTCTGGGATTCGAATTGGGAACGCACCAGCTGTGTGTGTGTGCCTCGGATTGGGTGGGTTGCTGCGGCTTCTATTATTAAGTGGGTTACTCTTTTCAGGGGGCTTGCGAAATATGAGAGGTAAGCAGGGAACTTCCTCATACCAAGCGTACTCATTATGTTGTGGACAGAAATAGGGGCCAAGAAGAATTATAAATGCTCTTTAAAATCAAAATCAAAATGCATCAAAGACCAAATCACCTAATTTATAATCAAGCTAAGGAATTCTTAAAGAATAATTATATGTGGTTAATCTTACAATATTCGAGGAGATCTATTTTTAAGAATAAAGAACAAAATTCATTAAAAACTAAATTATATAAATATATTTAGTAAATGAAACTAAAAATGGGTAATACAAAATATCTAAAAATGTATTACAGCTACATAGAAATAGATGTATCAAAAATGTAAAAAGATACAAATTAATACCAATTAAAAGGAGGCTCAACAATGCACCCACAAATCCACCATTCAAAGTGGCATACCCTTGTCCAAGGCAGTGCATCATCCACTGCTGACCTTGCAATTATATTCCCTACTGTTCTACCTCTCTCCAAATGGAATGGTAGCCACTGGCAGTAGTTGCAGTTGACAGTTCGCGACGCGAGGTTAAAGTTACACTCGGGGGGCCGTCCAAAAGAAGCTTCAAAATGATGAGCAGATCCCCAACAGCAATTTTGGTGCTACTCTGCTGTACCCTGGCCATCTGCCAAGCCATTCAGCAGCTGCGGGATGTGCCAACGAATAGGATTGCCGCTCCAGGCGAAGCTCAGTACTATCTGATGGCCGATGCTGGCTCCTCGGTGGGTCCCAATGATGCACTGAAGCGCACAAATCGATCGCTGCTCAAATGGTGGGATGATCTCTTTGGGCAGAATAATTGCAACAGTTGCAACAACAATTACAACAACAACAACAACAATGTAGTGTTTCCAGCTGTGGCGCCTATTGTTCAACCTCAAACAAATTGCAATGGCAATGGCCTGCAGCTGCAGGACTTGGATCCGTTTAAGCAAATGAAATTGTTCAAGAAGATGCCGGATCTGTTCGGCAATCCGCTGGGGAACTGTGGCGGACTGTGCCGTGGCAACTGTGGACAGCAGCCGCAGGTTAATTATTTGGCACCTGCTCCGACCCCTGGCTATGGCGGGGAGGATGGCTATGCCAAGCCGAATGCCGAGTATAATGGTCCTGGCGATGGCGATGCGGGCTATGTGGCTCCAGTCGTGGCTCCTGCTGGCAGCTATGATGCTCCTGCGGCCCCTCCTGCCAGCTATGAGGCTCCGGCACCTCAGTATGAGGCGCCTGCTCCTAGCTATGATGCTCCTGAAGCTCCTCCTTCCAGCTATGAGGCGCCTGCTCCCGGTTACGATGCACCAGCTCCTCCTGCAGGCAGCTACGAACAGCCTGCTGCCACACCCGACAGCTACAGCAAAGTGTCGGACTATTCCCAGCCTGCCAGCAGCTATAATGCCGCTCAGCCACCGCAGATTGTCTATCAGCCCATCATCTATGTGTCTGCCCCACCAGCATCTAGGACAGAGGTTGCCACAAAGCTGCAGCTTGATGAGCAGAGCTACAACAGTCAGCCCTCGCCTCCGGTCTATGAAGCGCCAACACCGCAAGCGGCTCCTGTTTATGAGGCGCCAACGCCGCCAGCGCCTCCGGTGTATGAGGTGCCAACGCCTGTAGTGCCGCCCTCATACGCAGCAGCACCACCCTCGGCCACGCCCTGCGGCAGCTATCTCCCAATTTGGGGCGTGCCTGTCTATAACTATGGGGCGCAACCAGCGGCACCTCCACCGGCACCTGCCTATGCTCCTGCTCCTCCGATCTACGCCCCAGCACCAGTCGCTCCTCAGGCTTACGCACCTCCTCCGGTCTATGCTGCACCTGCCCCTCAATCACCTGGCTATGCCACGCCCAGCTGTGAGAATCCCATACGACTCTCGCTCATCGATCAACCGTACCGCGTGGCCCCCGAACTCTTTGAGGAATACAACTATCGGCTGGGTTTGGCCGCACAGAACCGATTATAGTCCCATAGATCTTTATACGCTGACAATTCCTGTAAATAAAATGCATCTAATGATTTGTGGACTGATTGTTTATCACTTATTTTTGGGTAAGGGCATAGAAATGGGTTCCATAATTGCCAAGGGAACGATTGCTGATCAAGTATGGCGCATATATGTATGAATATGTCATAGGTGTACGAGTAGAATCTGCTTTGAGATATGCTTTTTAAGTAACAATTGATTGATTTATGTATTTATTAATAACTCTACATGATTGTTGATTGATGAATTGCGTTTGATTGATTGGTTTCAGCGGTAGGGTGCATTTTTAGTGATTATGATTATCAATTGTTGTTTTCAATGGCAGATTTTCCAATGGTTTCCCCAACTGAAAGAAAAGTCTTTAAAGTATCTATTTATTTGTTGTAACTTTTCAGATTTTTTCAAAAGAGAAACATTTTTACATATGTTAATATTGGCATATATTAATATTGTCAAAAAAGTTATACTTTTATACCCGGTACTCCAAGAGTAAATAGTAATAGTATAAATGTAACGCACAGAAGGAATCTTTTCCGACCCCTCAAAGTATATATATTCTTGATCAGCATCAGTAGCCGAGTCGATATAGCTATGTCTGTCTGTCCGTTTGTCCGTCCGTCTTGTTGAGCGCCTGCATCTCAGAGACTGGTAAAGCTAGAGCCACTAAATTTTGCATTACAAGTTTATTTTTGTTCTCTCTCGTCTGTTTAAACAATAAGTTAATTGTATAATTAATATTAAATTAACAGAAATGTCAGTTTTCCAATGAGCCCTGCTAGTATATATAACATCTTTACAGTTTGTTGCACTTATCTATCTGGGAGATCGAGAATGCGGTATCTTTTCAGTCTTCTTACTGTTAAGCTATTGTCTAATAGACTTAAGGCTAAATTATTTTCGTGGTTGTGGAGTCTGTCGATGTATTTCTTACTAGTTTTATTTATTTCTTATTTAATTGTTGGAATATTCAGATCTTTGTGCATTTGCAATGCATTGACAATGTGTCGCAAAGTTTTTGATTGGTAACGCTGAAGTATCTCAATATTTCAGTTGCTAGCAGTCCCCCAGAGCTGTATAGCGTAGGTCCAAACAGGCTTTAGTATGGATTTGTAGGGGCGAATTTTGTTTGGTTTCTGATTTTCGACTTATCAACCAGGACACTTTTAGTGTTTTAAGTCTGAGTTGTTGACATTTTGCTTTAATGTGGGTTTTCCATGTTAATCTGCGGTCGAGATGCAAGCCGAGATACTTCACACAGGTACTTTGTGGAACTGGTGTGCCGTCAAGTTTAACAATTGGGCAGCTGCCTGGTCTTAATGAAAACATTATTTGGACGGATTTCAGGGAGTTGATTCTAATGTTCCATCGAAGGAACCAGTCTTCAATTAGGCTTAGCTCACTCTGCAGGAGTTCGGAAGCTTCATTTATGGACGTGCTTGTGGCTTAAACGGCTGTATCATCAGCAACAGTGCAGTTGTTTGGGTGTAGAGAATTGGTCCCAAAACGCATCCTTGTGGGACGCCTGCGTTGATGAGAAGTAGTGATGATGTATCGGTTTTCTGCTGCACGTAAAAGCATCTTTTAGCCAGATATGATTTGATTAATAAATAGTACGGACCAGGTAGACATTTCTTTATCTTGTACAGCAAACCTTTGTGCCAGACTCGATGCAGCAGTGCAGTATTTTTGGTTTTCAAATGCCGAGCATATATCATTAATAACCCTGTGACATTGCTCAGGGGTCCCGTGACCTCTCCTGAATCCGAATTGGTATTCAGGAATGATGGAAAGTTCGACCAAAATTGGCAACATTCTCTTCAATAGTATTTGTTCAAACACTTTCGAGAACATTGTCAACAGACTAATGGGACGGTATGATGTCAATTCCGTTTCTATTTTGTTTGGCTTTAGGATCATAATGATCTCTGCACATTTCCATTGACCTGGAAAGTGGTCTAGTCTGAGAATCGCGTTAAATACAAGAGTGAGAAACCGAATGCATTTTGGTGGTATTCCGCCCCCACAAAGGGGGTCAGCTTTAAAATAATGAATAAGGCGAAATACTGCTCTTTGTTAAAAGAGATTTTTATGTATATGCTAGTCTATAAATAAAAAATGTACGTACAAACAAATTAATTGGGTTGATAAATAAGGGTTGATATGGATCAACAAATACTGAGATCTCATAGGAACCATTTAATCTTTTATCTCCAGCCAAAACTGTGGAAGATATTTGCCATGCTCAAGCATTATCAACACATAATCCCCATAAACAAATATCAGGAATGTAATTCATTGGAAATTCGTTGTTCAATTGTTTTCTTCAACATACTGTTTAACTTGTTCTTAACTGCTCAAGATACATGTGTACATATATTTATTTTCTGTTTGGTATTCCAGACATAGCCCATATTTATTTGTACAAACATTTCCACTGCCCCAAACGATTTTCGAATCGCACCGAATTGTATCTGCAAAAGCGATCCATACCCTCCAATCGCCAACATTCCGTTACCGATCCCGCCACCGACTGTTTGTACAGTTGTGTGCAAGCGAGAAACGATTTCCGTTCGACTTATCAACATGTGGCATACCACAAATCGACTGTAAGTGTGTGCCAGACTATCGCATGTGGCAAAGAACATGGTCGGGGGCAGAAAAGAAGAAATAAACCCCGGGAGTAAGTCAGTTGGTCGCTGGCCTGCCTGCCTCTTGGCACTGTTCCTTTGTTTTCATTTTCAAATTCAAATTCCAGAACAAATTGCATTCAAGATAAACCAGCAACTAGAGGATTGCCTGCCTGCCTTATGCGGGCTGCCATCAGGGCGAGTTCTGTGAAATGTGATAATAATATAGAGAGATAGACCCTGGCCAACCCCATTCCCATCTCCATCTCCATCTCCATGACCATGACCATGACCAAGTGAAAGTGAATGCAGCCTTGGCGCTTCGCCTTCTTCCCAGCGGCTACCCCAAACTGCCGCTGCTGCTGGTCATCGTCCATGACTCCACTCGGCTGTCTGTCTGTGCCGACTCCACTTTGCATGTGGCACGCACGCACTTCTCCGGCACTTGTCTTCTTTCACCCAACGATCATCACTTCGCATCGCCCCACATTTGCACAACTCCCCCCTTACGCCTGCCTGTGTGTGTCTGTGCATGACGCTCTGTTGGTTTACATAATCTCTGGTCTAATCGCTTGTTGAGTGAGCGAGAAATATGGTTAATAAATTAGCCACGGGGCAGCAAGTCTATGTCGTAATCGTTGTAGCAGCAGTCAAACAGATCAAGTGCTGTATGTGCGAAAGGAGTTGCACCAGAGTGGATAGATCAAAGAAGTGATATGTGAGGGTGAAACGAGAGTAGTTCAATTGCCGAATGATTGTCTGAGGCGAATACAATTTTGAGGCATTCAGTTGGTAGCAAATAAGTGAGGAAATAGCTAAAGAAAGTGCCATAAAAAAGTGCGCCTTAAATGATTATTCTAACTGAAGAAAATATATTCCATTGGTCATTCATATCTTTTCATGAATTCATAATCGAGTCACAGGGCAAGAGGTTCTTACAAACAGAGTTGAATAAAAGTATTTTTAGAAGGAAAATAACCAGAAAGATTTCTGTTAAAAGATTTTTAATTGAAATAACTGAGTTTGATTCATAATTTCATTCTACATAAATGAGAAATTTTCCCATTAAACTAGGATTTTGTTGAGATTTGTAACTCAAAGAAAACCCATTGCAAATGCTACCGTTCAAAGAAAGGGTCCACTGGAAAAGATAAACTCCATGAAAATTTAAGAAAATTTGATCAGAAGAACATCTTGATAGTCTTTTAAACTCCACTACAATTTTCTCTCCACTTAATACCCAACCAAAATGATCGATCGCAGGCAATGGCCGAACCAATTACAAGCATATTCGAGTGCATAATTATATTTTAAATCTGGATTAAGTGATCAACCAGCAAAGAACCGTTTCAGATCCGATCAGATATCAGGCATCAGGAAAACATGAGTTGAAAAAACTACCTCACACAGATTTTCTCAGAACTCAAGAGTCGAGAGCTGCCGACGCCGACACCCAGTTGCTGTTGAGCATAATTTAGTGGGGATGGGAGGAGCCCAAGTGCCATGATCATAAAAAATTTAACAGAACATAAACAACAAAACGCAGAAACATCTATCTCTCTTTCTGGTAGTATCTGCAGTTTGTATCTTTCTCTTGAGTTGCAAAGGCCTGGGGCTGTGGCACTTGCAACCACCACATGCGGGGGCCCTCACAAAAATAGCGCCAATGTTGCTGTAAAGTGAGGATCTTGCCAGATGAAGACATGAAGTTATTTTACTCTACACACGATGAAAGAGTTCAAAGATTATAATATTAAATGGGAAATTTATTTAAAATGTCATTTTATGTGAGAGTTCTGTAGGAAAAAAATTGTGTAATTTGATTCAATTCTTTGTTCCATATTATAATTCGGTTCTAGATCTTCAATTATGAAAAAAAGTTATTAAATAATTATTCTATTAATCATTTTAGGTGAATTCTCCATCATTCATTTATAGTCCCTCAATTTTTGTATGAAGAAAGATCCTTTCAAATGAGTTTTGTAAATATTCTTGCTTTGAAAATGCCTAAAAACTCTCTTTTAAAAGTGTATTATAATTTCGATATACCATATCCACATATCCTCTGCCATGTGCCAGTCGAGGCGTTGAACTGTGCGAGTGACGAACCCCAAGAGGGGAGTCCGAAAAACCGTCTGTCTGCCGCATATTTGTGGAGTGAGTTTTGTTTGCTGCTCGGAGCCTCTGTTGACTCGATCGTCGAGTGGTTTGCCACTGTGAGACCGTCTGTCTCTCCTTACATATTCATGTACGATAATATGTATTAATGTACAAATACGTACATGCAAATGTACGTACATATGTTTATGTATGTATTTATGAACATAGTATGTACATATGTATGTATAATTGCTTTCGGTGTATATTTTGAGAAACATATTTTGGGAGAACATTTTCATTTGTTTTATATTTAATTTTCGTTTGTATATTCTTGAATTTTTATATTTAATTTTCGTTTATTTATGTATGTTGCATTTGCTATACGTAACGAATTTCCAACCCATTCCGTCTGTATATGTGAGTCGTTGGCATTTGATTGCATTTTCAACTGGCTTCTAGAGGAGGAGAAAGTGTGGGAGCATTGCAAAGGAATTTTCCAAGAGAAAATGCATTGAAAACTCAAAATCTAATTACAGCACTCAAGTTGGGAGCTTAATCTGTCTCAGAAGCTTCAAAAAGAAACTCTGCTATTGGGTACAACAAGTGGAGCTTATGAACATACTTCATTTGTCTTTCAGTCTGATGTTCTGCCAAAGAAGCAATACATAAAACGATGGTGGGCTATTGTTGAGCATTAAGAGCCCAATTGTATCGCATTTTAAATGCCAGCTGTATGCACAATTTATCTGAATTAAAATTTGTTTTGGAAAAGCGATACATTTTAATAAATTTCTAATATTAATAGCCCACGTTTGATTGAAGTATCTTAGGAAACTAAAAAGTTTATCTTATGACAGTATGTACGTACATACATATGTATTGCCGCCATTTTTATCTAGTTAAGTTTTCCGCGTCGCTCTTATACCTTGCGCATATTTATGTCTATTCCGTTTTCGCGTTACTCCTAGCATGTAATAATGATTTTAGATAAACAAGATTAAGTGCAGGTGGGATGTTTTCGTTAATTGCAGTTTTGCAGCAGCCACGCTCTTGGGTTCTACAGCTTCTTCCGTTCTTCCTTCCTGCGCCTCGAACATGTTCGACGTCGTTATTGTTTGCCGTGCAAATCGGTTCTAGTGCGTTTGTTGTCTAACTCGCTCGCATCAGCAACACGTGGTTTCGTTCTCTCCGCCGTGTAAATTTCATGCGTAAATCTTCGTGTAGCTAATTTGTGTTTGTGTCGAAATCGTGCACCATCCCCAGGTGGGAAACTGCAACTTATTCGTGGAGCAAGTGTTTGGGCTTCCATTTCGCTCGCGTTTCGTGTTCGCTGTTGTTGCATTGTAAGTATGTTGCATTGAAGCTGCGCTTGTTCGCCGCGGGCATCATTTATGCCGTAATCATTTGACTATCGTGTGTTTGCATGTGGTCTAATGTGTGGGGAGCACATCCTCCGCTTGGAGTAACCCTTTCACTTGATCGAGCCTCGCATTGCTTGGAGCACCCAAACAACCGCTTGCTATTCTCCTTTTTCGATCATTTGTGTCTGTTGTTGTACAATAAAAACTGCGGTTCGAGTTGCGCCTGCATCCTCTGTTGGTTCGCCACACTCTCCCACAACTTCGGATCGCGCTCCGATTCTTCGCTGTAAAAACGACTTTCGGGTGCTCTCGAGCCAAAGAGAGCGAAAGCGGAAGCAAGCTAACAAAAAAGTGAGTAATTTAACATAGATTAGAATTGAGATATTTTACCCTTTGCTAACGGGAGAAAGGCATTTAAGACAGCATTTTAATAGAATTTAATGAATATTTCTATCGAATAAATACGATTAGAATATTTATTATTATACCAAGTCCCCAAAAACCTGAGACATTGCATAAATGACATGTGTTCTACTTCTTATGGAACAAGTTCTTAATATTTCGCAACATTTGTGGCTTGTAACCAGGCCGCTTACCCGTACCCTCCCCCACTCACTCTTCTTACTCCCACCCACACCCCTGTACAGCTGTGCACCAGAATTTCTGAAATGTTTGTACATTTTAGCGAACCTAAACGTAATTTTCATACAACAAAATTACCGCAAAAAGCTAAAAGTCAGCGGTAAATATTTTGTGGAGAATTGGCGCTGATGGAGCAGAAAAATACCCTATGAAGAAATGTGAAAGAATTAGTTCAAGCCACTTACTGCCGACTAGACAGATTCCAGTGTCTATATAAACTAGGGAATCGATGGAGAAAGGCATCAGTCACCTTTGGTCACTTCCAACAGCTCCAACCAGCTTTTCTTCAGCTTCCAGCTTCAATCTTCAATCACCAAATCTTCAATCAAGATGAACTCCTTCGTGTGCTTCGCTCTCCTCGCTCTGGCTGCCACCGCTCTGGCCACACCCACCAATGTTGGATCTTCGGCCACCAGCGGCTCCACCGTCTCCCTGTCTGCTCAGGATGGCGAGGTTGAGGGCATCACCAACCAGGGCTACGGCGATCTGACCCGTCTGCGCAAGTCTGCCTACGGTGGCAGCTCCAGCGGCGGCAGCTATGGTGGCTCCAGCATCCCTGCCCCACCCTGCCCCAAGAACTACCTGTTCAGCTGCCAGCCCAACCTTGCCCCAGTCCCATGCAGTGCCCCCGCACCTAGCTACGGATCCGCTGGTGCATACTCCGCCCCGGTGGCCACCTATGTCGCACCCAACTATGGCGTGCCCCAGCACCAGCAGCAGCTCTACAGCGCCTATGTGCCCCAGCAGTTCAATGGCTACCAGTACTGAGGATCGATCAAAGGATCGATCCCATTAATGGAACACGAATACGACTGTCGAACTAAACACACAAAAATCTTTTGCCAGGTTTTCAGAAAATGACAAAAAAAATATTTATTGCAAAAATTAAAACCACAAAAAAAAACTTAATGTAAAATAGTCTATTTATTCCCCCCAAACATGGTTCCTTTATGCATCCATTAACAGAACCAGAAAATTACAGTCCCTACAGTAGAACATCCATTTGACATTTGGCACTGAATAACACAGTGAATCAGTAGAAACGTGAATGCTCTTCCCACCCTCATTTCTGAAGAGATATTTCTGTCTGAATTTCCTTACTGTGTTACCTTAGGTTTATTATTGAACAATTGGGGATATTGTACATATGTATGTATATATGTATGTATGTATGTATGTATGTATGTCATATGTATGTAACTAAAATACAAAATAATAATGGCAATCTGTTGGGTGTGAGCAGCTTTTACAGAAAGCAATTTCAACTAATTATATTTATATAATAAATATCATTATTTTCTACTGACACTCATCAGTCAAAAGTATTATGGCACTGTGCCACATGCCACAGGTCCATATTTATCTAAACATGAGTCGTCTACCCTTGTGCTTTAATTCTCAAACGCGTATCTTCCTGGGACCTCTTGCAACTAATTGACTTCAGCCATCTTCGACCATCTACACCATCTACTAATAGACAATTTCTTCGCATAAAAATAATTTCTAAGGGCTCTTCCTTTAGTTGAAACGGTTAAATATAACAGTTAGATCGCTTCACTACTTAGTTTTGAATTCCATTATGCCTCCTGATTTTAGTTTCTAGTCTAATTTATAAGTCTCCTCCAAAAGTACCGCCATACTCAAACATTTCTTCCGTCAAAATATTCAATTTGTAAATTAAACTTTTTTAATTGATTTGATTTATTATTATTTTTTTTGTTTATACTTGCACCCTGTTTCTAATGTGTACATTTCAGGCTTTCCAAAAAGGTATCGATCGCTTGGTCAATTCGGAAGACCGTAAGGGTCTCCAAAATAGTTGTGAAAGTGATGAGGTGCGAAACTAATATTTTATTGAAAACATCTGTATGTACCAATCCAAGATTTTCTGAAAGATATGAAGCTTTGAAATGCCAGAACTTTTTATTATGAATCTCTAAAAACTGGTATTTTTTGTTAAGCCTTTTTTAGAGGTAGGTTTCACTTAACTTAAGTAGCTCGCATCTGATTGTAATGTAAACAAAAATAAAAAAGCGAATAAATGCATCTACAAGTGTACCCAATTTTGTGGTTTTAGCTTATCGTCTCGAAAATTGTAAGCTTTGAAAGAAGTTTTGACTTTAAAAACTGAGACAATTTTAATGCCCCAACTCTATCAGAATAAATAGGGTTGTTTCTTTGTGGAAATAAGAAGTCATATTTTGTCGAGTAAACCCATTTTTATAGATCCCAAACAATAGAAAAAACTAAAGAAAGTTTAGATATGCTTAAATATTAGTCTTCTGTGTGCATTCGTAGTTACAGTCTTCTAAAACAATTTGATATACTCTGCCTAAATAGCGTATAAACTAAAACGCAAGCAGGTTTACCTTTAAATTATCTACTAAGCATTTATTTCTTTTTTAAGCAGAATTAAATGATTTAATCCCTATTTTCGTGCGGGGTCTCTGAACCCCAAAAGTGAATGCTGCAAAAAAGAGCAAACAACAATTAATTATATAAAGTTATTTGGCATATTGCAACACATCCGCCGCACCAAATCCACGACCCAAATCCACGTGCAAAAAGGGGAGAACTGTGTAAGTGGAAAGTGGAAAAGTGCAAACAGTGTAAGAAATACGATATCCCGTACAAGATCCCAATCAACTGGTTGAATGAACAGACGGGAGACCAGGCGACAACAAATGCAACAATTGCTGACCTTCGGGTTTCAGGTGGCACATAAGGTTTCGCGCAACAGAAAGCTTTAAGAATAGTAAGTTTCCGACCAGGGCATGATTAGGATGTGTACGCACCTTCTTATAGCAGGAACTTTAATGGCCATGACGTTCTCCAGCTCCCATCTTTAGTTGTTTGCCCTAAAATTGTGTAAATTTGATCGATCTTTAGCCTCTGTTTTCCGCTCTTTGGAATTTTGCCACATTTCTCCCTCTTTGAACTCCATTCTTTCCGCTAGATATGTGCCACCCACTAACCCCAATTTGAGGGATGGAATGGTGCACACTGGAGCACACCTTGTCCCCATTGTTGCAAGTGTCTCTCTTTATCTTTCGCTTTTCGCATGGCATTGCACTTTCCACTGAAAATTCATAAAAACCCACTGACCATCGCCCCAATCGCCGGAGTCTCAGTTTACATCTCGCGGCAAGAGTAAATCCATCAGCAAACCGAGAATGTGGAAGTATCTGGTTCTCTTCTGGGGGCTCTGTCTGTTTGGCTGCAGTGTGGCACCATGTCAGGGCTATACCACTCGCTGTGTGCGAAGCCTGCCCCTGCCGCTCTATCATTTCATACCCGTCCGCCTCTACACGCCGCAGTCGCTGCTCGAGGGACTTAATCAGGAGGATTCAGAACTGCTGCGAGAGCGAAGACAACAGCAGATCGTACAGGAGGTCATTGTAGAGAATAACTTTGGTGGAGGATTTGGAGGGCCTTCGTTTGGACCGCCCCCGTTCGGACGCCCTTCGTTTGGCGGTGGAGGCTTTGGGCCTGGCAGATTCGGACCTGGTCGAGGCGGCGGTGGATTTGGAGGAGGTTTTGGTGGATCATTTGGCGGTGGCTTTGGCGGTGGATTTGCTCGCAGTTACAACCAGGAGGAAGAGAAGGCGCAAGTGCCTCAATATAGCGCGCCTGCTGCTCCAAGTGCTCCCCTGTATAGCGCTCCGGCTGCTCCATGTGCTGCTCCATATTCTCCTCCTGCTGCTCCCCCTGCTCCCCCTGCACCCCCTGCTCCCAGTGGCATCACCTCGCCGGAATGCCCAAAGAACTATGTCTTCTCCTGTGAGGCTGTCATCAAGCCCGTGCCTTGTGCTGCTGCCAGCTCTTGTAGTTATTGAGAGAAACAAATGACTGACTAATAAAAAAAAAAGATTTTAATGGGAATTATTAATTATTCGTACGGAATTTACGGGAGGGAATCAATTAAGTGGTGCAGAGATCTCGAATATGTGAGATCGAACAGTGTAAAAGTTGGGCAATAAAAGCGGAAATAAGTCTGTCTTTATCTTCTTTAATCGATACGGTTATAATATAAGTATCTTTGACTGTTTAAAGGGCACGTATCGGTTACCGTATTTACCATGACGTAAGGATCCATGATATATTGATATTTAATCCCAACAGCCAAATGATTTATCTAGTTCTGGGCCCTTAGGTTCCTCACAATTCCCTAGAGATTTCTCCTGAAAATCTTCCCAAGATTTTCGTTGATGAAAATCTGATAGACGATATAATTATATACATTTTTTTCGTAGTTTCTATACATCTGGAAAATATAAAAACATTTTTCACAAATCTTTCGCTTTGGCTATTTCTTTATATAAAAATGTAAACCACACAGAATGTATCTGCAATCAATTGCTTTTCAGATTTATTATCTTGAACAATGCTGTAATTAGATAGCTGGACTATACGTCCCTTTAAGTTCTTCAATGGCAGCTGAAAAAAAATTAAAAAAGTATCTTCAAACATTGAATAAATTTGTTCCATCAGAATAGAATTGTTCCGAAAATCGAAGGATAAGGAAAAGATCTGCTAAAACCAAAGAAAAATATGTTCAAATGAGAATCTTTTCAGATCTTCCTCAAATAATGGAATAAACACACAAAATTATTTCGTATAAACGTATGATTTTATTCAGAGATGGATTCAGTGTGTTGTCTTTCGGAGTGGAGTCCTTACAAGAATTCCCTGACATAGGGCACGGCGTACTGTGGCACATACTGCGAGTAGGCGCCCGAGGAGCCATAAGATGGAGCTGGAGCCGAGCAGGGCACGGGCTGCAGAGAGGGCTGGCAGCTGAACAGATAGTTCTTGGGGCACGGCGGCGATGGGATGCCAGCGGGGGCGGAGTACGATGGAGCAGCGGGTGCGGAGTACGATGGAGCAGCTGGGGCGGAGTACGATGGAGCAGCTGGGGCAGAGTACGACGGAGCAGCGGGTGCGGAGTACGATGGAGCAGCTGGGGCGGAGTACGACGGAGCAGCTGGGGCGGAGTACGATTGGGCGGGTGCAGCAGGTGCAGAGTATGAAGGAGCAGCAGCTGGGGCGCCATAGCCACCGCCATAGGCGGCTCTCGACACACGGATATTCTCGGCCAGTGGTGCCGGGATGAGGATGCCCTGCGTCGGCTGCAGCTGGATGGTTTCACCGGCAACGGCGGCCACGATAGCGGCAATGAGGAGGAGGTTACCCATGTTGAAAGCCATCTTAGAGGAGAGTCTTTTTGCCTGTCTGTACTTTGCAAACGAAGAAGGTTGACTGTTGGCCAAGTTCTCTGCTGGAACGAATTTTATAGCCCTCTTCCGAAAACTGCACACATGGAAAAACTGCATATGGAAGCAGCAGTCTGCTGCGGCAGTCCGTTCCATGGCCAAAATGCTGACAATTCCAGAACCTAAAATTGATGGTCTGAAGTTCTTTTCGATTCGCCGTGGAGGTAACACTTGGAATCCAAATACAACACCACATTTCGCGATGATCTATTACTGGCTACTGCTGGCTTCGATGACCTTAAATCTGATGGCTGGCTGTGCGGTGGGGGCTTCCGCATCGATGGCACAGTTTCTGGAGCGACCCCATGAGGCGGCGGAGCAGAGTTGGTCCTATCTTTTGCCCACAAACTACTATTCGGAGATAAATCAGCAGTATTATAGAAGATTTCGCAGGAGAGCGAACCTTAAGAAAGGTTTTCCCCAGCCATACAGATGGTATCCCTATGAATATGCGAGATATCTATGAATAAACATTGGAATATGGAAGAGTTATAAACATATATCAAATAAATGGGAGATTTTCTCTCTTAATAAAGAGTTTAAAGTTTGAAAGTTATCATATGAAAAGAATGATTCGACGAGTACCGGGTATAAAATTGGTTTTCGAATGCTAAAATGGAAACTTCTTTTTGAAAGGTTGTTCTTTAAAATACCAGTATTTGCGAACGTTTACCAACACCCATCGCTTATCGATAATCGTTTGCTAGTCTCCCAACAGCGCATGACCGCTTGAAGGACGTCACAACCGTTTGACGTCACTACGGTCGATGGACATCAGACACAAACAAACCCCCAGGACAACCAAAAGGCTTGACATTTGGACAACGCACAGAAGACAGAAAAAACAAACATTTAAGGACATCTGAAGACTGAAAATGAAGCTCACACGCGGACGTTACACATATCTATTGATGCTTCAACTGGCACTACTCGCTGGAGATTTGTTCTTCAATGCTTTTGGGGCATCACTAGCCAAGAATCATCTACAGACATCCATCTTTTTCTTTGTGTGAGTACAACAAAGGAGTAAAGTATACAGTTTTCTTTACGGAAAGTAATTTCCTTATGCAGCACCCAGGACGTCTTGATTATTGTCGAGTATTTGCTCTTCACTTTGGCCCTGCATTCGACGTGTGTCTATCAAGTGGGAGCCTCGCATATTATACTCAGGAATTGCAAGCTCTTTTTGGGCAGCATTACCATATATTTTCTGCTCTCGGCCTCGCAGCATTTCTGGATCATTTATCAAAGACGATTGTCGCCGGGTGAGGATCAGAGTGGTCAGGAATGGCCTTTGGGTCTCTATGCCTTGGCTGTTGTCCATCGGATAAGTGAGTTTCGAGGATGCATCTTAAAGGCAGCATTAACTAATGGTTTTTCTACCCGTTTTTTTTAGTGTCGGTGTTCTATTATTATAGTTCTAAATCGACAGCTTTGACCATGGCAGATCCACGCTATAAGGAGGAACATCTTGATTGGATTGCAGAGCAATTGGGGGATAAGTAAAGGGAGGAATTCAAGGATATGTGTGTGTACATTGGTAGAATGTTAGATAGGAGAAGTAAGGAGCAAAATTAAAGACGATTTAAGGAAAAATGTGGGTAATTTGTGTATAAAATTAAGTCCACAAATTAGAAGAAATGTAGATCCAAAATTGTGATGAAAATGCGAATAGTAATGTATGTAATAAATGTACATATACATTATTAGATATTTAACTGCTGTACAAATAAAAAAAAAAGATTAAGCTATATTACAAACAAAAGTGTTTTTTAAATAGATAGTTCTTACACTTTCAATATTTTCTGATGACATTTTCCACGAATTTCTGTTATTATTTTAATACACGTGTCGCCATCTGTTAGCAAACCATCTGGACTTGTAGGCAGCGCCATCTGCTAAAATTCATGCTGACTTATTAATAAATTCTTCACTAAATCTAATTTTTAGGCAATTATATTGAAAAACAGCAGAAATAACCATGCCATAATGATTCTCAAATTTTTTCAAATTATATTTTAAGGATTTTTATACCAATCATTGCCTAAATCATTAGCCATTATTAGTTTGTTTTTCTTTTTTCATTTTATATACAATGAATTTGCTTTAATCTTTCTCATTTTATGCACACTAAAATATATATGTATATTCTCTTTTTTAATTGTTATTGCAGAGACTTCTCAGTGATTTCATAAACTGGATAATTATAATCATAAATATATACATCGTATATCCTTTCAAATCGTACCGTGGGTAAGCACCAACCATTCCACTGTCTCTCTTTTACATTCCATTATTTTGAAAAAAATCTACATAGAGCCTAAAACACATAGGGAGGTTTCTCCAAATGTAATAAAGCTAGTCCACCGAACTTTGTTTCTGTCTGACATATTGGTCCCTTAAATACACAGAAAAAGAGAGCTACGAATGTTACGTGGCCGCGTAGCTGAATGGCACTCCAAAGAGCTGCTCCCATGTCTGTCCTACGGCATTCAGACAGCATTCGGCATTGGCATACGTTTCAAAGTTTAGTTTCCACATTTCGCACTTGTTTTCGGTTTCATCTATGAAGTTGATAACATATTCCACATCCGTTAGACGCTCCACATCCACTAGATTGCTCATGGGCTGCGTGAGACTTGGCTGCAAGTCGGGTTCTTGGTTCTTTAATGAAAGCCAATCCCATTTGCCATTACCACAGATATGCATGTGGGAATCGGTGCTTAAGAGTAGACAAGGTTCAAAGGACAATCCTTTCTCTTCGTTACAACTAGTCTGACAGCTGCCGAGGATTGCACACATTTTTACAGGCTCCGAGCAAACAGATTTCAATGCGGGGGATGACTGTTGCAACACTTTGCATTGCGTTGGTAGCGCATTGTCTGGGGAAAGGGTAAACAAAGAGTTAAATACGTTTAAATGCAATTCTTTAACTCCACTTACCTTGCATATAAAGCAGCAGACTGTCAGTCCTTAGCATATCCTGCAGCAGCACCACGAAGCCACCCCAATCTCTGAGGCTAAAGGATAGACCCAATTTCCAGGGCAGCACTCCAATGGCAACCAATCGATCCACCGTGACGCTGATGACCTGCCTCAACCATTTGGATACATCATCGTGGGGAGCGGCAAAGGCCTCCATTAGATACAATTTACAGGTGGACATCACTATGAGACCTTCGCTCAGCCTCTGTGTTTGTTCGTTGTAGATGCGTCCTTTCGCCAGCCATTTGAAGTGTTCGTCCTGCTCCTTGAATTTCGTTTGATAAAAGTACAGCTTCAGGCGATGATCAATGTCGTTAAAGTTGCTGTAATTGAATTTGTAAGGCTGCACGCCAGACGCTGTTGATGATGCACTGCTGGCCTCCGCCTCTACGAGTTTCTTTGAGCTCGACATTAAAAGGTTTGTGGACTGGAAGACGGAAGCAAAGGGCAGCTCGGCCACCTCTTCAGCTTTCTTTAAATGATTGTTATTGGAGGATTCCTTGACCGCTTCCTTTTGCTGTTCGTAGGTGGTGCATATGCTATCTGTTACGGAGCCCGAAGAGGAGCTCTCTGTTAGCTGCACTTGTGCTACCGCTGGAGGTGGTGGTGGTGCTGCTGCAGCTGCCGCTGCTGCCGCCTCTTCCAGTCTCATTTGCTGCCCAAATTCTCGCTCTATAAAGCTCTGCGTCTCGTCATGCAACGCCTGCAAATGCGGCAACTGCGATATTCGACGATCTTCGGAGGTTTTTCGACTGGCGCTCTGCACACAATTGGGATCCAGAACTTCGATAGACGATTGGCTTGGATTCGAGATGATATCCACATCACTTTCATTCGCACGAAACTCCAGATCTCGATCTGTATTGGAGCTACCCACCACCGACTGATTGGAGTCGAATGAGCTTTGGGAATTCGTGATTTTCGAACAGGAACTGCTTTCATTCAGGCTATTGGCCGAACCTATAGATGAAGGGAATTGAATATTGGATGTTAGTGGGATTTGTTATCAGTCTTCAAGGCTTTTTTAATGGAAGCAGCATTGGTTTTTAGTAATTTTCATTAAACGTTTTACAATTTGGAAAATATTGTCAGAAAGTACCAGGAAGTAGATGTTTAAGAGGTACTCCAAGGATTGATATATTACAAAAATAACAGATTATTTAAACCGCTAGAATATCACCTTTCCCATCCATAAATTTAAATTGCTTTTTTTGCCCCAAATGCTGCTTCACATCGTCTCATAATTGAAATAAAAATGTAAACGCAAAAAGCAAAATGCAAAAATTAAATGAAAAAGTAAAAGAAAAACTTAGTACAAATCATTGGCATATTAACTTTTAGTGGCTTGCATCAAACTCCTACGCTTGGGTGTGTTTTTAGCGGTGGTTTTAAGCCTGGAGAGGGCCACTATTAAATATTAATAATCAAATATATATATTACAATTATTATTACAGCAATTGTTCAGGTTATTTCGTTGGGTTTTGGTTTTTTGGGCATGAGAGAAACAATATTTAAATATTTAAAAAGCATGCAAAAGAAATAAGAAAGAGAAAGAATTAGAATTAGAAATGAAAATATGCAGATAGTTGTTTGAAATTTTTAGAATTTTAAGAGAAACCATAAAATCCATAAAAATAAGGCTACCAAAAGTTATTAAAGCTCTACTTAAAACAATTTAAAAATGGACTAAAAATTTATGAAATCTTTTAAAATCCACAAAACATGATTCGAAACTTTTCAAATTATTTTAAAAATTCACCGTAAACCATTAAAAGTCTACTACAAATCCAAAGTATTCAATTTCAATGGGAGTAAATATGGAAACAAATAAAAAATGCAAAAATGAAACCATAAACCATAGAATTCTAGCATCAAAATGAACTAAAATATAAAGTGGGTTTCAAAATGTTTCCAAAATTTGGTCAAAATAGATAACAAGACTGGCCAAGGACTTGCCAATGCTATTGGTTTCCTCCGTGGTCTGTGGTGCACCCACAGGTGTCGACTCCTCCACGATTAAAGCGGGTGACAATTTGGGCTCGGCTGCCACCTCCATAGGGGAGGCTTTATCCAGCGATGTGGAGAGATCTGTGACCTCTGCCACATGCACACTGCGACAGTCGGGACAACGTAGCTCTGAAAGAGAGATAAAGAACATTATTTAGGATCGAATTTCAATAGTTTTCGATCTTACGCTCTGTTTTATAACGCTTGATCTTTTGTTCCATGGAAAATTGTATCAAACAATTTACACAGCGATAGATTTTGATGTTCATTTCGGTGAGATCACGCTGGGAGAGTATATCCCGAAGTTTCTTTTCCAGTTCCTAAAAGAGAATAAAGGAGGGACTATATAATAGGAATTGCAATGTTGTTTGTTTTCCTTACCTGACACAAAGTATTCTCCACACAATAGATACGCTCCTGCTTATCCTTGCGCAGCGTATCAAAATTTATGCGTAAAGTATTTGATTTTAAACGCTCGCAAGACTCGAGGATTTTTAGGCTCCATTTGGTTTTGGTGCTGAATGCAGTAAATTAATTTAATTTAAATTTAATTGTATTTTTTAAACAACTTTAAAGCAATATTCGCCAGTCTTTCCCTACCGTTCACTCAATGTATCCTTTTCGCGTATAAAATTGGAAGAAATCGTCAAGAACAAAGGCACACTGGGCTTGTGTTCATGATAGACAATGTACGTCTCCTCGTCGGGTTCCATATCGGAAACTGCAAAGAGGAATAAGACTTTAGACATGAAAGATATCTTCTATAAGAGCAATTCCCACCTGGTTCCTCTTCCTCTATCGCATTTGATCCGCTTGCATAGAGACTCAATAGTTGCTTGTGCTTATCCTGCGAAGGATCCTCCTCTTCCTCCACCTGCTTCTGCTCTGCCTCCACTGGTTTCTGTTCCTCCGACTGCTCCTTCGTGCTACTTGCAATGCTCTCGTAGTTGGTCTCTCCACTCTCATCACAGGTCTCGTATAGCGTTTGATTTTCAGCCTCCTGGCTCTCCGTTTTGATGGGCGTCAAAGTGTTGTTAAAGGAGGCGCCCCACTTGCTGCTTTTGTTTGTGGGAGTGGAGCTAACGTTTAGAGATTCTCCTGCTGCCTGGTCCTCCTTCTGGGCCTGCATTGGGGCAGAGAATTCGCCCAGAAACTCGTTGAACTGCTGCCGCGAGGAGTTCCTCTCCTTTTCGCTGGGCTGTGGCGACTCTATGCCCAGCATGAGCTCAGCATTACCCGTTTTTAGCCACTCATTGCCGTACGTGAGTCGCAGCGTTTCGATTTGCTTCTTGGTCTCCAGATGCGAGGAATCGGTGGCACATTCCTCTGGCTCTGGTTGGGGTTTGGGCGGGGGTAGAATTGCTCTTGCTTCTGCCACATCTTCGGAGTCTTCGGAGATGTCTGCTCGGCGGATTTTACTGATACTTTTCTTGGAGTTCTGCTTTTTGCTGCTCTGCGAGACGTCCATGGCAGGCTGCTGTTCCGTCTCCGAGGCGTAATCCCTGCCACGAATCGATCCCGAAGGCTGCGAGCCAAAGCTTGAAAACTGTGAGCCATCGCTGGTGTTGATGGAAGTCCTGGAGCTGTTGATGGACACCGGACCACTTCTGGGCACACGATGGGAGCCTATGTAGCGCCACTTTTGACTGCCAGTCAGTGCCTTTTCCGACTTGGAGAGCAGCTCAAAGTCCAGCACAAACTTCATCGATGCAGTATTCTTGTGCAGATATTGGGCAGTGGCCTGGCGATGCTTTGGGTTGCAGGACAATGGATTACCCTGTAGATTTAGCATAGTCAGCGTCATCAAGGCGCTGAGTGGGAGCAGCTGTGAGTGCTCCAGCAAACAATTATCCGATAGATCCAACGAGGTCAAGGCATCCAACTTGGCCACATCCAGAAGCTCCTCTACATAGTTGTTGCTAATGTTCAGCTGCTGCAGCTTCTTGCATGCCTCCATGTGGAACTGCGGCAGATACGTGAGACAATTGTAGCTCAAATCGAGTGTCTTGAGATGCGGCAACCATTTGATGGCCGCCACAGAGATGAGCTTGTTGTGTCGCAGATTCAAGTGTTGCAAATGTTGGGCAAACTCCAGCGCAGTGTCCACACTCCTCAACGAATTGTAGCTAAAGTCTGCCGTTTGCAGTTCGTTCCACACGAAACCATTGGAATTGTCGCCGCCACACCGGGTAATTATATCGTCCACACTGGCCAGACTCTTGACACAAATCAAATGCTGCAGTTGTCCCCGCAGCGGCTGTATGCCAACCACTTGATTAATGCTGATTTTGTGCACTTCCAGGCGTCGCAATGCCCGAAATTTGGCTATATCGATAGCGCCCTCAAAGTAAAGTTCGCTGGGGAAATATGTTAGCTTTAGCAGCGCTGTTTTCTGCACAAAGTCATGCAGCAGCTGCAGATCTGGGAAGACACTGGACTTGGCATTGATGGGTTTGACCACCTGAAAGGTTTGCTGATGCTGCTGGTGGTGATGCGAGTGCCGATTATGATGATGATGGTGCGTCGTGCCAGTCCCAGCCCCGGCAATGATTTCCGTATCAGCAATCAATGTAAACGAATCATTCAAAGCGCGCAGTAGTGAACCTGTAGGGAAAAACAGTGGAAAATGTAGAAGAAAATCCATTGAAAAGGCAGGGCAGGCCAATGGGCACTGTGCATCAGGCAGTGATCGCATGTTGCCTCCCATTTTCTGCGTAGTAGTTTTCCAATTTTCCCCTTCCTCCCTCTCACCTGATAATGTTAGCGTAAACTCTGAGCTTAATATTTTATCACCATTTTGTCGCAGTAAATTTGCCAATTCGGTGATTTTTTGTGGATCCATGACGAGAGCGCGGCGGGGGAAAAAGGACTTGAAATCAGCTGTGGCTTTGAATTTTGTTTTGGTTTTGCTGCTGCTCTTGTCCTTAGCTGTTCATTTTTCCATGTCATGGCCATATACGATGCATTTTTGGGTTAATGTCACACACAAATATTTGTTTAATACGTATTTTTGGGGTGCAGGGAAAAACAACAACAAAGAGAATTATGACGCCATTTGTGGTGACAGCTCATCATAATAAAACCCCATTTTTCCGTTTAATTTACGGATATTCTTCGACTTTTCCTCTATTCAATCATCGATCGTATGATATTGCGGTTTTTGATCATTTATTGCGGTTAGTGAGATTTATGTGGGTGGAATTTTCCACTTTTAATGCAAAAAAACTTTTGTTATGCTTCTTCCTCTTGCCAGCAGTGTGACTGTCGTTGAAGAAATACCGAAATATACCGGAAATATACCGAGGCCAATAACGAGCTAACCCACTAAATGCCCCTCTAAATGAACAGGTGAATGGCTTGAGTAAATTAGAGGTAATTAGAAAATATTTCATGTAACTGTAATTCCATTAACAATAAAAAATTAACCCAAAATCTTTAACAACATTCAAAATGAAATTCAAAATATGTAATTGATTGTCCTGCTAGTCTTGCTTTGGTGTGGTAAAGCGACAAAAAACGGTTTACTTTTGTTGAGTTGTAATGGCAAAGCGGGTTGTTTGAATTGAAATATCCATTTTTTTAACGTCAAAGTTGTAGAGAATATTTGATTCCATTGAAGATCGTATTCCCGTAGTGGACAATTCCAAAATACCCACTGAAAATTAAAGAAATTCGAAAACAAAAATAAACATTTTCATGTAACTACTCAGCTTTTATTTATGTAACACTTTCTGGTTTTTTAATTTTTACATTTACAAATAATCCTACAATTTCTAAGCAATCTCTGATTAAAAAATTGCTAAAAAGACGAACCAAAAAATTCGACTTTCATTCGATTCGTTTTCCGATTGTTCCATTCGATTGTTGCCGAGTTGTACGAGTAATACTCTTGGCCACAAATATACATCCTTTTGTTTTGTTTTATTTCATTTAGGTACATGCGCAATATATCTCATGGCTAACTAAATTTTAAAAACAAGGCTAGGCTAAATTAAAGCAGACTTTTTGGTGGTGTTTTCTTGTTAGTTGTTGTTCATTTGGGGGATATGCGTATGGGAATTGGATTAAAAGAAATAACTAAATTAACTAATACAACAACAACCTGTACAGATTTCTTGGGAGTTTCTTCATCAGAGTTTTCTTTAGTTTTAGTTCTCGTCTTAAATGTTTTAGTTTTTTAAGAATTATATTTAGTTCGACTTTTATTTTTTTTAAGAATTTTCTGTTTTAGTTGGAGGAAACTTGTCTGAGATTTTTATTTTGTAGTCTGAGTACTTTTCCTTGAGAGTTTTCTGCATTCAAATTTTTTTTTTTTAATTTAATTGTGCTGCAAACTATACATTTATTTTCTCTGTTTTGGGTGCATAAAAAGGTTAAAAACGTTTCGCCTCCAAGGCTCTACAGAGTTTGCCTGGGAAAAAGAGAGGGTTTAAAATATTACTATATATTCTGTTGGTTAAAAAATTAATAACTTTAAAACATTCTTTTGATTGAAAAATAAAAAATTCGTGCTTTTGGAACTCAAACTGAAAATTGCAGAAAAATTTATTAATATTTTTTTTTTTTTTTTGGTTGATTTTCCGATACGTACTGCTCTCTTTGCCGATTTTGATAGCTGCCAATATTTCAATAATTTTGTTTTTGGTTTTTTTTTAGGAAAATTCGAGTACGAAATGAAGGATAGACATTCGGTTTTTTTTGTATGGTATGTACAAAATATTATATATTTTTAAAATATTTTATTCTTTTTATTCTTAACAAATTTCATTTAATGTTTCAACAAATATATGACACTTTTGTGATTTTTTTTCACATAAAACACTTTTTCACGATAGAAAACAATTGCAAAAATTATGTATGTATAGAAGAACGCTTAAAAATGCAGTTTGATAGTCGTAGAAAATGGGTGAATAAATCAATGACTTGACTTTTGACTTTGGATCGAATAATGATCGATAAATGAACGAGTAGTATTTACAATCTTTTTTTTTGGGTGTGTGTGGTGGGATTTTTTAGAGTTTTGGCGACGGCAAGATGGACGTATCCCTATGAGAAAATAATATATAGAAAAAGAAGAGAAGAAAAACAAATAGTTGTATGAATGAAACAATAATTGTTGTTGTTGGTTGTATTAGCAAATGTCTACAGGAATTCATATATGGATATATTAATCAAAGAATGGAGAGACAAGCTGAATAATGAATGATATTTCTGATATAGTGATTTGGGGATATGTTTTCGATATAAAGAAAAATGTACAAACATTGAAGTTTTGATTTCGATTCAGTTACTTGAATAATTTTGAATTTCGCTTTGCGCATTGTTTTTATTCAGCTTTTGTTTTGGGAATTAAAATTAAGCTTAGTTTTCAGTTGAAAATTACAAAATAATAAAATTTAAAATGCGGTTAAAAAACATTCCAGAAATAAGATAAATAAGTGCAAAAACTTAAGATTTAAACACAAAAGAAGAAAACTTAATTTAAATCGAAAGAAAGGCTGAGGCTTAAATAAAGACAAGGTTAACTTCTAGCAGAAAAATAGGAAATTAAAAAGAAAATAAGGAAGACAACTAGAGCTTTAATCAAATAAGAAACGGGAGAACTTAAAACTAAATCAAAACAGAGATAGAAAAACTTAGATGTTATTCATGAAAAACGGAAAAAAGACTTTAGTTATTCATAAAAAAGAAAGATAGACCTTTTAAAAGATCAAAAGTGTACAAAGCATAAAATGTTTAGTTTTAATCGAAATAAAATAAAAAAAAGACGAAACACAAAATAAGAAGAAAACTTATGTAAAAATAAAAAATAAGGAATAATTATAAGGTTAAAATCAGAAGTAAAGAAGAACACTTAGGATTTAAATCAAAAATAAAGAAGAACCTTAGGATTTCAATCAAAAAGAAAAGACGAAATACAGGATTTTTCAAGAAAGAAGCAAAGATGCCAAAGAGCACTTAAGTATTGGGGGGGGGGAGAGTGTTGCTGGGTTTATAAGATATTCAGGATCAGGAGGATTCAGGCGAGAGAACGTAAACGCAGGTGCAAAACGAATACACTGAAAGAAACGCAAACGAAAACACTTACATATGCTCGGGATGATTGCGTATGCAATCAATTAAATCTTTAGGCTTAAGCTGATTTGTGCATATCTTATGAATGGCCGTAAACAGGGGGAATCTAAAGAGAAGAGAGAAATATATATTATCAATATCAATGGGGATTATGACAGGATATTCCTTACTTATCCTCCAGTTTCTTGTTTTTCAACATATAATTGACTTCCTCGGCAGTGGGTGGGCCCTGGAGTTTTTGGCCATTTAACATTTCCTTTTCGAGTTCCTCGATGGTCTTGCCCGAAGTGACAAAAGCCTCAGAGACGCGACGATTGCGACCACCTGAAGGGTAGATATAAAAGTGGATTAGATATCTCTATCGAAGTCGTATATTTTCCCGTTTACGCACCATAACACGTCGTAATGAGATCCGCCACACCGCAGCTCTCAAAGAAGGTCGACAGCTTGCTTCCTGGATAGAAGACATCCACAAAGCGAATCATTTCCATCAGACCCAATCGAATTACAGCCGCCTTAGTGTTGTCGCCCAGTTTCAGGCCATCGACAAAGCCCGCACCGCAGGCCACAATATTCTTGAGAGCGCCGCAAACCTCGACGGCATCGGCATCGTCTACGACGACCACACGGAAATGATTCGCCTGGAAAAGATCACGCAACACCTTGCCATACTTCTTGTCCGTGCAACCGATTGTCGTCTCACAGAAGTTGCCCTCAGCCACTTCATTGGCCAAATTGGCGCCCATCAAGACAGCACATGGTATCTACAAAGAATATATGTTAGTGATAGATAGATATATAGGGGGTCACCTTCTCGTTTCGTTCTTTCGGTTCGATTTGCTTACCTTCAAGTGACGCGTGATTATATGCGAAATGAGATCAATGCCGCCTCCTTCGGCCTTATCGAAGCCCTTGATCAAAGATATGGCAATGGCATTTGGCTTGATTTTACCCAGCAATTGCTTGCAGAAATTGGGAATGAACTGATGTGGCACTACGAAAATGAGTATATCAGCATTCTTGGCAGCCTCCACAAGATCGGGCACGGCCACCTATAAAAACAGAGAGGGAGAGAGAAAGAGAACAACTTGGCTAATTAGTTGTACTTTTTTATTTTTTGTTCTTGTTTAACTGAATGATAAGAAATAAATAGAATACAGCAGTGGCATAAAAAACAGTCTCTGATAAGCGAGGGAATATTCCATATATCAAGGTTGAATGAAGGGAACGGAAAGCTTTTTGGAAACGCGACTCATAAAATCCGGGGGGGAAATCATTTTTCAAGCACGTGTACTTTTTGGAGGCACGTCTCTGGCTCGACTCGGCATGTGCGATCCCCGTCTAGACTATGCAAATCGCGGAATTACAATCGAAATTGATTAAAAAATATTTTTTTTTCCTATATTTAAAGGAGAAACCTGTTTGCCCAACGCTTCAACTGTTGCTGTGGCTCTTTTTTCTATTAACATTTTCTTTGTGGCTTTTGCTCTATTAACTCGTTTTTTCTGTTGTTGTTTTGTTATTTTTGCATTGGACTTTTATATAAGTGTAAAGTTCAGGTTAAACGTTTAGGCATTTTGCAATGCCTTTTTAGATAACAAACACACGTCTGTGGGTTTTTTTTTTGCAATCATTTTGATTCAAATACAGGGAGAAAAAGGTGTGTATGGTATCTAAAAGAAATATATTTTAGAGGGGAGTATAGATATATCCGTTTAAAATAGCTAAAAATCTTTCATTTATATTTTGTTTCATTTTAAATATTTAAAAACACTTTTCATTAATTAAAGGTTGTTTATTCTAGCCATGTTCTATTGTTAATATTTAAGACCTTTTGTAATGTAATTTAAAAAAATTAAACTAAATCTCTTCTATCTAAAAACCATTTATAAAATCTACCAATTACGTTATTACACTTTTATAGAAACTGGAACCCTAACTAGCGCAGAAATTGCACCTAAAATATTTCCACTTATTCCTCGAAGATCTTTGAAATATCTAAAGTGTTGTACATTTCTTGATCCCATTATCCGTTTGACTCATTTTTTTTCGATTTTTCTTGCATATTTGTTGCATTTCTGACATTGGTCTCGCTTATTGTTTATAAAAATATATTTTTCTCATTTGTTATTGCTCCTGCTGTTCAGATGGATTCCCCTCAACCCATGCCCCGTTTCACACCATCGTGAGACAGAGCTACTGAAAGTTTGCCAATTTTATATCGTATATAATAGATGGCACTACATATGTACGAATATATGGCTAGTATATAAAGGTGAAGGCGTCTCATTATACAGACAAACAAACAAGAAGAACTGAGTATCTATAGAATGGGCGAATGATCTATCTGAATAGCCCATCGTTGTACCCTATGAAATTTAGAGATTAAATAGACTTACACTATCATGAAGTTCTTGTATCTTTGGATTTTCTATGGATATAAGGAATCCCTTGAGCAGGAATCTATTGGATTAAACCTTATACGCGATATAATTAATTTATATCTTACGGAAAATCACTGAAACTTTGTTGGAGAGAGTTTTAGTCTTTCCTTTACAAGTAATAAAATTTTAATATTCATCGGACAGATTTAGCGTAGGATAAGCTAAATCGTAAAAAACTGAATTTTGTTACTTTTCAAGACTAAGATCTCATAGTAGAAAGCACGCCTAAAAGGGTATCAAAATGTTTTATACCAGCTCCTCTGATGCCCATTTTGCTATGTTTTCCATATTTTTTTATCAATCCATGCCACTAACGCATGTCTCCTACTACAGTTGTGTTTAATCTATAGGGCGGGTCTCTGTGTTTATGGAGGTTTTGTTTTTTGTGCTAATGCCTAGAACTTACAGGCTGTTTACAACGGACAAACATGGGACTCACATCCAAAGAGGACAGTAGAGATTGGACATGGGATTGGCGGCTACTAGTCTCTGGATAGATGGTTGGGACTTTATCAGCGTTGCATGTCTGGGGTTCATGTACGACATGAACGGCAACAAGTGTTGGCCGGGCCTTATCGATAATCAGCAAATGGAAATATTCGAGTGCTTTTTATATACACCAAAATGCTGCCATTTCAAGTGGAAAAGTTGTCGTCTCTATAGGTTCGCCTCTTATCGGTACGACACAAATATTGCCTAATAGAATATTGACATAATTTAACGACGTGCCCTTTTCAGGGAGTAGAGGAGAAAGGTCTTGCTCACTTAAGGTCGATATAACACCTTGAGTAAAGGTAAAGGTCCCCAAAGGCGTCATAGAAAGTTGCTTTTCTTCGATTGCTTTCAAAGAAGAGAGGGCCCAAGCCGGCCTTGACCTACGTCAAAGATAACTTAAGAGAAAGCCTTGCAAATGTCAGCTTAAGAGAATGGCAGGCGGCAGCTTTGTAAAGTTCAAGGGAGATGGAGCAAAATTTAGAGAGTGCAAAAACCAATTGACAGCTGAAGAGAGACAGAGAGAGGCAAATTAGCCAGAGAGGGAGCGTAATAGAATGCATGCAGGCCAAAAGAGAAACAGAGAAAGTTATACAAAAGAGAGGGATCTGCATTGAAGGTGAAACGTACACACCCTCGAATAGGTGAAGAATATTTTGATTTCAAGCAGATGTTTGCCACACATATGTAGAAGGTATATTCTTGTCGTAGTTCCCTCCAAGGTTTTTTTCTATAGTTGGTTCATATTATTCACCTTCTGCTGCCTTAAGGGTATCCCAATTGTCGACACCCTCATTCGAGTTAACCTTGTTTTCTCTTCATTGTTTGTTGTTGTTGTTTTTGTTGCTGGCCATGTAAAATTGCAGCGAACCAGAAATCAAGAACAAGCATTTGAGTGCAAGGCAAGTAAACAAAGAGAGAGCAGAAAGAGAGCGCGAGAGTGTAAGGAAGGTGTAAAAATAGCTGTGCAGTTGTGTGATTAGATAATTTGCCGCTGCTCGCTGCTTGCACGACCGACGACGATGACGACGATGGTCAAGATCAAGGCAAAAAGTCGTTTATGTAAGCCAAATGGCTGTTAATCCGCACAAACACACACACACACACACAGAAGTATTACATAATGTATTACACGTACATGGATGGAATTCCACTCTATAGATTATCCCCCTGCTAATTAACAGCTGTTTTTGGGTTGATGTTGGTTGCTCTTATCACACTTACCACATTCGGTGGCAGCTTGTGTCCTTTCAGGTATTTGACATTCTCGTGCGTCTCATTGATGATTTCCGTGAGCTTCTTTCCATCAATCATCTCCTCGTAGACGAACATTGTCACCCGCTCCTCGAATTCGGGCAGTGCAGCAGCATTGGCGCCCACAATTTTCGCTATCGCCGAACCCCTGGAGCGATTGAGAAGGGAAGAGGAGCGCGAAGGAGGTAGGATGCAAGGTTACAGAGGAAGAAGGGAGCGGGTGGAATTAGAAGCATAATGCATTTATTATATAAGTAAAAGATTGCTGATGCCACGGTGGTAGGCAGGTCGCACTCACCAATTGCCGGAGCCCACAATGCACACATTTACTTTATCCGCCATAATTATGTTCTGTTTTGTTTCTCTTTCGCTACTCTGCTATTTATTTATTTCCTAGAGTTGTTTTGCACTTTGTTGCGCCCGCTAGTATTTGACTATTTACACGCGGCAGTATTTGTATACTATCAAGAGAGCTTTTTGGTGGGAAAATATTGTCGAAAAAATACCAGGGCTGCAGGGAGCTTTTAAGCTTTTATATTATGGTGGGGGAGTGGTGGGGGTCTTAAATGAAGCTCGTTCTTTCCTGAAATTGTCGAAATATACCTATATAATCCGATATACCGTCGACTCAATCTCGACGTCAAAATATACCGAAAAGAAATACCGTAAACGTTACAAGTATTATCAGGGGAGCTTTTTGGTGAGATAATATAAGGCCATGTAAAAAGTCACAAAAAATACCAGGGCTGCAGGGGAGCTTTAGAGCTTTTCTATTTAGGTGGGGGGAGTGGTGGGATTGACATACCTTGCGGTCTAATGCTAAAGAGAGCATTTATTTCATCAAAGAGAGGATTAGGTCAGAAAAGAGAGGATGAGGTCAGCAGAGAGAGCAGGATCCTCTCTTCTCTCTCTACACAATTTGTGTTTCAGATATGAGCACCCCTTCATATTTTGCCGCCCTGCAAGGTAGGTGAATGAAGGGTGAAAAGTACATGGCTCCAAAATACTTCAAGTATTTATTCATTTTATTGGAATACATCTTCATTGAGCAGAACTGTTCTTGGTTTCAAAAATCGAAGAAATCATTTATTTCTTTTAAAAACTTTGATGTGGCAATAGCCGCAGCAGAGTCTTTAAGTGCTCCCACATCAGCACAGTTTTTAATAGCTTTGCTAACTGTAGTTGAAAATACATAACAACTAAATCAGCATTCTCTAAATCAAACAGTTTAGGATCGATGTGATTTTTTGTAAGCTTTGATGCCAGACGAACCGTTTTGCAACTGTCTATTTTATGAAGTTGTTTAGTAACTGAATATTTTGATACACCGTTTGGTGTAGCGACATTGTATTCCATAAAACTTGATCTAATACTTCTATGACCGGAGGGAGCGGTTTACACACGTTATGCATTGTTGTAATTTAATTGCTGCAAGGTTCAGGGCAACCCATCTTTTTGCAAGATTCCAGCGCTCTATTAATTATTTTTGCCACTTCTGCACCAGTTGTGCTAGAGAAAGTAAAGGCAATTCCAATAATCTCTTCCCATTCAGTAACTATGCCTCTCAACATGAATGTGAGCATTTTATTTGCTACTTTTGGGTATTCGTCATTGGCGGAAAGACCGTCTCCCAAATCGGTAAAACCAATAGCCTTGTCTAGGTGAGGCAGATATTTTACTTTTGGGCTAACTGATACATTTTCTGATGATACATTTTCTGTCCAGATCACTCATGTTTTGAGCCATTTTCAATAAAAACTTGGCGTGATCGCCCTCAAAGCCCGGTTCAAATTTTTTAGCGGCATGGAATTCTGTAAAGCTGATTCCGATCCCAATTTGCTGCTCAAAAATGTGTAATTTTGAGGGTCACTTAATAGTATTTGTTTTCCAAATACTAAATTTAGTTCAGGGACGAGAAAATTGGGAGATATAATCTCAAATGGCGGGTCGACCGGATGACTGCCTTGGGGGGTTTCTAGCTCAAATGCGTTATGCTCAACGTGCTCTGTAGTTGACATTTGGAGACTTTCACTCTCCAAATTGCCTGTTAGAGCGAGACTTTTGCTAACATTTTTAATTTTCAGGAATTTCTTCCTCATGGTCTTATTTTTAGACCGAAGCAAAGCAATATTCTTTTCGAGCTCAATATATGGGATTTTTGGAAAGAAATGATATCATTTCTTGATGATCTATCTGTTTGACATGCTAAGCCTTTTGACTCAATTATGCAGAACAATGGTTCATGCGAAGGTTGAGTACCTAAAGATATAATAAAACGAGAAGGGACTTTAGCGTTGTTTTTTATGTACATCTACAACAGATGTAGATGACAGATGAGGAAAAAATTTAAAATTTGACCAATAACCGCTAAGGTACAGATGTAGTACTGAGTGCCGGGTATAAAAGTTGTGACGCGAAAGAAGCGTCTCACACGTCCCTTCTCGTTTTTTTAATTTTTACGAGATTTAAATTAATTGAATTTCATGTTGCCACGCTCTATTTAGCGTGTCAAGTATGAAAAGTTCTAAAGTAGTAAAGTGCTGTTAAATGTTTTTGTTAAGGCGCTCAGTTTGAATTAAATTTCGAGTTGGCTTCCAGTGAAAAATGGATTGATACAAATTTTGGGAGAGTCACAGTCGTCGCAAGTGAAACTTGTCTTAAAGAAAAAATATCTGAAAGAACCCTACATTTTCAATCTAAAGTAAGGAAAAATGTTATCAAATTTTCTTTATTTGTCTCGAAGAAACGTTTTCATCAAATTAGCCGGAGTTTAGTCATGCTTCGACTCGGGGTTTCAGGAAAATTCTACCATTTAGTCATGTAAACCCTCGCGTGAACCCTTCGCGTGAAAATTGATTTTACTTCTACAAATTTTACTTCTTTTCTATGGTAAAATATTTCCTCTTGAAGGAATTTCCCAAATGCTAAAGTCCATTTTTATTCAGCTTTTTATCAAGTGACATGTGGAACAAAAGAGGAAATAAAGAAGCGACTGCTGAAGGCCCTCTCGAAGGCGGGTTATACCTTAAAAGTCATAGGTACCACGGGCGAGGTCCTTGGCGATGCCATTATGCATGGATATCGTTCGCTCTCTGTTTAAAAAAGGGGAATTGGAGATTGAAATGGAGGCTCAATGGAGGGCGAAATTGGACGCTGACTTGAAGACTAAATTGAAGGCTCAATTGGAAAAGAAGAAACCAGTGTGTGAACCAGCGAATTTCAAATGTAAAATTCTGAACATTTTTGGTATGGATTTAAATGTTACAAAAGAAGAATCGGGGGATAAAAAAGCTACAGTTGAAATGGATATTTCATGATTTTTGGAGGATAAATGTTATATGTGTACAAATTTAATTTCGTTGACTGAAAAAAATAATTGTATAACTATAATAATATTTGGACCGTTTCAGATACTACAAATCTTTATAAATACCTTAATTATACCCCAAAAAATATCATATAATTATATTAGTTCCTTATAAAATCCTTATAAATCAATCACCAATATTATAAAATGCCGATTTTTAAATATCTAAAAGCTACATAATTTATAAGGGTGACAAGTTCCTTCAAGCTTCTGCAATTTCATTTGCTTTAATTACAAAAGCAAGTATTTATTTAAAAGAAATATAAAATTCCACAAACTTCGCTATGGTTTTTTAGTTCCACTTCAGTTTTAAACACGATTTTTAATAGAAATATCATACAATTAGTCATATCAGTCCCAAGCGATGTCCCGTACCGAGTGGCTGGCGTACTTTCAAATTGTGTTAATATTCAGCAGTAAATATGCCCTAAAATAGATTTAGTATTTTTAGACCATTAATCACATTCCTTTTAGCTCTGCCGCTCATGGATGCTCTTCCTCTTAAGGAAGTTTTGAAGCTCCGCGCTTTAGAGGCTCTCTCCAAGGCTGGCTTCCTGGTCAAAGTGGTCTCCTTAACGGGCGAGAGTCTGGGCGAGACATTGATCAACGTGAGCAATGTGCCTAAAGGCATTGGCATGATAATCAGTGCCCTGTTTTCTGGTGGCGCCAGGGAACAAAAGCCCCCAGGTGCTGATCCAAATTGTGAAAAAGGCGGACTAGCGTGCAAGATTAAGTCTGTTCTTGGCCTGAAATGATTAAAGTAAATTGGAGAATTTGGCATTCAATGTATTTTGAGAATACAAAGAACATATGAAAAATAATATGGAATAATTAGTGATTAAATATAATGAAAAGAAGCTTCATTAAAGGCATCATCCCATCCAGGCTTGTTCTGCAGTTATTACAGGCAGAAAAATCAACCCAATGCCAGGGGAAAGAATTGAGAAATGTGACTATTTTTAGACAGAAACTTAGGGACTTGGACTCAAATTTTAGTAACTTGTACTAACTTAATGGACAGGAGTTTAAAATGCCATTTTAAGATGTAAAACTTCACCGATTTTCCGAAGGAACGTTGCATTTTGAGCCTGGTCCATGGCTATGCTACACCCCATGGCCATGCCCATGCAAACACAGAGAGAGAGACTAACAGGACATGCAACCCATTCCGCATGGCGTTGACCCATGGAGGTTAATCATGCAACGATGTTACGCGCTAATACCTTCATGTGAGCTGGACCACGTGCTGGGGCGGCGGCTGTGTTCCTCCTTTGCCGTCACTCCCACTGCTGCCACAACTCCACTCTGGCTGCGTCTGCCCCTTCTGCTACTTTTGCCACTCCTGCCCCTTCTGCCGCTCCACTTTCTCGTTGCGTGTCTAACGCTGTTTGCCCACCATTCACAGTGAGTGGCTGGGGTGATGGGCTGGGAGGCTGTGTGCCACGGGGTTGCTCTGCTCTAATTCCACTGCCGCATTGGAGGTTGTCTCTTGGTCGTTGCCGCTGCTGCTGCCGTTGCTGCTGCCACTGTGCACCCGTAAAATTGATTGCGGCGAAAGCTGGAAAGTTGCACGTTATGCTCGTGGCCTGACTTGGTATCTCTTCTCGGTCTGGTTCCGGGTCTGCTGCTTTCTGCCGCTGCTGTGGCATGGTCTGACATGGCGTGGCATGGGAGAGGGAGTGTTTCATGGAGATGGTGGCATGAACCGGTGCTGGCTTGGTTCTTTCGTATGGAGTTTGTGCCCTGCTAAAAGTTATTTTGTGCAGCAACCAAAGCGAGTTTTTGGTGGCGAAAAGGAGAGCTACATTCCCTTTGGCAAAGCATTTCCTACATTTTCTTACATGTATGATGCATGGAAATTTGTTGTAAGGGCGTGGCATATACCAGTAAAAGAGTAAAACAATTTTATGGGCAGAGTCAGGAAAAGTAAGACGAATTTTCTACATGGAACCAAAAGCGCGTTGTACCTGTGGCTCTCAAACCAAACTTGGTACGAGATTAGAAGCCTATAAAGTGCCAGTTTACTGCCACCTCGAGGGCATCCACAATTTTATCTCACGCCCCACTAGGCTCCATTTCTAGCCACACAAAATTTACGAAAATTATTATGGGGCCATCAATCCTTTAGCGCCCATGCTCCTCCCACAGTATGGACAAGTGCCACAGTTCACATCATCAAGATTGCACACACACACATGCAGAATATACACACTTATACATATACCTATATAAAGCATAACCCATATCACACATCGGATAACATATCCATCCTTCACACAACATCCAATATGCAAGAGCCACCTTTTTGGCCATGGCTAAATCGCATGTCATGCGATGACGATCACGATGAAGCGGCCTCCACCTCCACTCTTTTATTCGTTCGACAATGACGATGATATAGAGGATAGGTTGGAGGGAATTAACCAAACCCTTTTCTCGCTCTCTCTCTCTCTCTCTCTCTGTGGATGTGTGTGCATAGCAATGTGTCTATAAAAAACAATGACGGACATTTGGGTGAATTTCTTGGGCATGGAATAATAGTACATCAACACAAAATTTTACAGAACACGATGGTACAGGACAGGAAACGGAGAAATAAAATCATTTACGCAACAACGAGACCGACTGGACCAGTCCAGAACCCAAAAAATGAAAGGCAAGAAAAGGCGACAAGGAAAAAGGGAACAAAATAAAAGGAAAATATTGAATGCACTTTCGTGGCTGCTTTGAGGGGCTATAAACATTATATTTGAAAAAAGTTATTCAACTATCTTTTAGTCACGAAAACCGATAAAAATATTATAAAGATTTTATAACAATAACATTTAAAATGATTAAAAATAAGATTTTTAATTATATATTTTATGCAAACATTTATTTAAAATAAATATAGTTAATAGGAACTAAGGACTAAGTTAAGGAACTAATTTGAATATTAAAATAATATTTAATTAAAATTAAAATATGTTTATTTATGAATGAAATATATTTTAATACTTTTTGATTAAAACACTGCTTTTGTTCACCATTTTCAAACTTGGAGAAAAATTCTAGTTTTTAAATCTTCGGGTAAATATGTATTAAAAGTATGTCAATACTTTTCTTTAATAACCAATCTTATCCGCGAATTTTCCACTGACAAACCGTTGCGTTTACCTCCTTCAAACAAAAATTAACGAATGTTTCCATTTACATTTAAAGGGTATCCCACCCACAACAGGACTTACTACTAGAAGAAGACAACGCTAAGCGGATGTAGCACGCTTATCCTTTTCCCACACGAACATCGAAAAACATACACAAGGAGAGGGACAGAGCGGGGGAGAGGACAGTCGGCTGGGGCTTTGGTTTTATTCCTATGTTGTGTGTGTGTTTTTTTTTGCATTATTATTTTTATTTTATTTTAAACCACACAAAATACTTAAGACGATTTTGTGTTCTGTTTTGTGGCCCAAGACGTATTGCCCATGGCCAAAGGCAGCAACAAGAAAAGTGTGAAAAGAAAACCAGTGAGCAAAAGCGAAACAAAACGAATGCTAAAAGTTTTTCCAATCCCAAGCAAAGAACGAAAAAAAAGAACGGAACTAAAAAGGGTAATATGCAACATGTCCGAGTGGTCTGTGCGGCTTTCCCCTGCCTCTCCCTTGAGCGGACAGCTGGCGGCGTTTGCATATGCAAAATACTCTTAAGACGTATTCCTTACCTTTTGCCAAAGACATTCGCACCCAAGGAGAAGTAGGAGGAGGATGCGCCCCGAGAACAATAAAATGCGGCATGGGGATGGGAGACGGCAATGATGGTAGGTCCTTTGATGACAGGACAAGATGTTCAGACACGTTGGGGGCATCAATAATAGACACATAGCACATGTCCTTTGTCAAGGAATACCCTCAAAATTTATGACACCCTTGACATCTCCATCTCGATGTGCCAGCTCCTGCCACTCCTTGGACAATCCTTGAATATATCCTTCACAGGAATATGCGACAGCATACAAATTGAGGATTTTTATTTTCATTTCATTTGTGCTTTTTTTCTTGTTTTTTATGATTTACATTTACATTTTCTTTTTTATGATTTACATTTCGTTTCGGTTTCGTTTTTTTTTGTGCCATGCAAAAATGTGTTGGGTTCTTGGCTCGTTTTGGTTTTTTTTGTTTGTGCTCTTTTACTGCTCTGCAAATAGTGTGGCAAGCACTTAATTGTTTTAATTGCCTCGAATTTAGCTTATTTTTATCATCTTTTTTTTCGTTCGCGGACTTGCTCAGTTTTTGTTGCCAATGTGGAGTGCTACATCCATTAACAAAATTTACTTTCGGCTTGTTAGGGCTTGCATTTTGGGGCGGACTCTTGTTCTCTTATTTGTTTAGTTTAATGCAAAATTAGCATGATTTTTTGTAGCAATTTATGAGTGGGTTGTACGGCAGCTGGTTGTGTAATTGTCTCTGCATTAGTAGGGTTTTTGAATGGTTTCTGTGAGTGTTAAGTGTGCCTATCTAATATAAGAAATGTCTGGAGCCAGATCTGACTTACTTATATTTTTGGGTGGCATTGACATTTTTTCCACAATATTTGATTTTAGTTTCTCAAAGCAGCCTGTGTCAAATCTTTACGAATCTTTTAGGAGTAAAATGTATTACAATAAAAGGCATTGACTTGTTCACAATTGAAAGCAAAATTGTCTTTAAAACTAACCAAAACTAAATTTAATTCAATATGCCGGAGTTTTCCGAGGAAGCCAAGGATCGTTTAATGATTGTTCTCAACGTGGTCCAAAAGACAGTCCACTGGGGCTTTGTGCCTTTCGTGATTTATATGGGTATGTTTTCAAATTGAATTAGCGCCCATAGCTACCAAATTGATTGTTTTCCAATGAAATTGCAGGCTTCCGCAAGGGTGCAGAGATCGGCATGCCGCCACTAACCATAATCAACCTTTTTGCGTTTTAGAAAGTGCATAAAGCACGCTCTAAATTAAACACTTCTTTGCTTCTCCCACTCACACATTCAAGTTTTGACAGAATGTTAACCAAAACGAACTGAAAACTATTTCAAAGACATCCAGTGCGTGCAAATAAAAGGTATTAGAAATATATGATTTGCGTACTGGGTTTCTTTCGTAATGCACTTAATTTCAATAAGCTCTTCAGATGTGCTAAAGGTTAGACGTGTGGCCAGAATCTCATATTAAAGGTTCTGTGGATGATTGCTTTGATAGAGGAGTTTGCTCTGCTATTGAGCCTATTTCTCTTGCAGTAATGGGAGCTGCTAGTGCAATTTAAATGAGTGAAGGGATTACACATGCACACCAAAAATGCGAAGATTTCTCGCTGTCAATATCTCAATTTCTAAAAGGAGCTTATCGCACTCATTCGCTTCCCTTAACTGTCGTGTCTTTGTTTTTTTTTAACTAGAAAGCTTCATTAAAGTCTTTCATAATTTTGAAGAGATAATAATAATTGGAGGTTCTCTTTCAGATTGAAAGAATGGTGATGAACAAAAGTTCTGCTTGACATTTAAAGTATTGAATGTAGGCTTAATGTTGAAAGCAATATCCGTAGCATATCTTCCACACATCCATGCAATTATAGAACATCGAATTTAAAACAATTTCTTTACCACAGAACTAATGTTTGTAGCCCGTATTTATCTTTTGTTACATCATTCACATCAAACCCTCCCTTCTGTAAAAAGAAAACGCAACTCAACAAAAATGTCTTTTGTATTTTTATGTATTTCATATCATATTTAAATGTATTCAATTTCTCAATATGCATCTCTGTTTCTGCAGCATTTTTTACATTAATTTCTAGTATTTATAAGGACTCGTTTCCAAACTATTTGAATATTTTGTTTCGTTTATTCTTTCCATATCCTAATATCGCTCGCACTCAATCATTTTACAACATTTCAATGTGTGAATCAATTATAAAGCGGAGCTTTTTTTTGGTATCTATAAACAAAGCCACACAAACACACACTCATGCTATAGATATAACTTATGTATAGAAACAACTGAAATAGGAGAGAGATCCAGAGAGACTCGAAACAACAGTTACCTGCGTAACTGCGTAAATTCTGTGGCCCTGCGGCAAAGTTATTTTTTCATTTTCATCATTTGACGATTTCTAAACGCGATGCTCCCCATTCTACGCGGTAAATGTACCGTCAAAACGCGATGGCAAGAAAATTATGATGCCACAGCTGCAGTGGAGGTGGGACAAAAAAACCAGGAAGAAATCGGCAAAACAGTGAATGGCAAATGGGAACCAGAAAAGTGGATAGGTTGAGGATGGAGGAAGAATTTATGCGCACAAAAGCCAAGTTTGAATGCCCTTAAATAATGAGTTTCCTTGCTAAACACAGTAAACCCTAATGGAATCTTGGAACAAGTAAGCCATGTTACAATCCAGGCATACCAATTGAATGCAAAATCAAAATAGAAGTTTATTTCAAGTCAAAAGTTTAAGAAATTAATCAAAGTTCGGCATCTTTATGCCTAATTGAATTGTTTGAATATTTTTATATAGAAGGAAGCGGGAATTTTTTTCCGCCCAGCAAGATTGATCTCTAACCCATCGAATTTAATAAGTTAAACCGCTTAAGAAAAGTATTTCTGAAATTTATAGAAAATTTCCTAACAATCTCTAGGTTTATTTTTGATTTGAAAGCATTTAATTCAAAGTTGTCTTAGTTTAGTTGTACATTTGTCAAGAAATGATATTAAACAAGCACTAATCAATTATTTTCTATGGCTATAAATGTTATATTTATTTATACAGAAATTCTAGTTTTAATTATAAATCAGTTAACATTAATAAAAGCAAGCCCATTCAGGGTTTGATTTTGCATTGCTTCGACTGCAAACCAAAGGCTTAGAAAAGTATGCATTACTCTGCCTTTAAAGGGTATTTGCAAACCAAAGCCAAAACCCGAAAAAGGTAAAAAAATGTGCCACAAAGTAGAAGGAGTAGTGCCAAACGGAGGAGTAGCAGGAAGAAGGAAACGAAGACAGCAGTTATCAGAAGGGAAACAGAGTGAAGGATGTGTAAGGATGGTTGGATGGATGGTAGAATTCCTGTGGCCTGTTCCCTGGTTCTTCTGCCAGGTTGAAATAACATGAAATTTTTAGAAAACCAACGACAAAACGTCGAATGAAAGATAAATAAAGGCCCTGTCACACAGAGAGGGACAGGGACTATGTCCCAGAAAGAAAGCAGCAAAAGCGATGGCCAAAAAGATGGAAATAAAATAAAAATATTGGAAATAAAAAAATGTAAACGGAAAAAGCGTTAGAAATGAAAGTAAAAGAAAAGCTGAACAATTTTTCGCGTAGCTATAAATCAACGTAGCTAATGGATGTAGAAATGGTAGCTGGAGGCGTGGTGGACATTCTTGTTGCAGCTAGACAGAGAGAGAGATAGAGAGAGAGAGAGAGGGCGAGAAGGCGTGGCATGTATCTATCGCATATATATAAATATATATCTATTACATGGTCCTTGTGGCTCCTCGTCCTGTGAAATGTCACAGCTGTTTGCAACGTAGGAGTCGACGAGTTAGTAACATTTTTTTCCACACACAATTTTCCACCATTTTCTCTTGCATTTTCCTTTTGCATTTTCTTTTTTTTTTGGGTGTACAAATATTTTTGCAAGTGACGGAAAAATTGTTGCCGCACAAAAATCGATTTTTGATTACATTTTCTGGGGAAACTCTGGAACCCTCTGTTCCTTGCTGTGCCTCCTCACTTTTCGTGCACCACTTGGGCCGGCTCCATGGTGTACATGTCGCGCAGGAGCCGAGCTATGGGCACATTTCCAATCGTTTCCTTGAAGAACAGCGCCTCAATGGTCGAGGCACGGATGGTCCTTAGCGATGGCAGCAGCAGCAGCAAGCGGCCAAAGCGTGTGGCCTGCCGCGAGTAGCGAAGTCGCACATGATCCGAGAGGATGCACTGGGCCTGATCCTGCAGCATCTCCACGGGCTGCACGTCGCAGAGGCCGGCCGTTTCGGGGGCAAACAAAGCGATGGCCTTCATGCAACCCACTTCGCTGCCATCGGGCGTGATCTGGCGGAAGCGGCAGAGAATCTCCTGGATAGTTTTCATCTCCGTTTGCGTGGCCTCGTCCTGCAGCACGCGCTCTTTGATTAGCGGCGATTCCAGAATGGGTGTCAGGTCCAAGGGTATGGTCCATTGGGCGAGATTTAAGAGGAAAAGCTCCTTCCAGGATTCCTGCAAAGGCAAAGGGGAGATTTAGTAAGGATTTAAATGCTAAGGATTTAACGAGTGATCCTACCTGCAGTAACAAATGCTGATCGTTTTTGGAGAGCGTCTGGAAAGGCATGAGGCACTTGACCCAACGCACGGCCATGAACAGCAGACGAGCCGTCGTCTCCTGCAGCATCTCCCAGGAGAGGAGTCTCGAATCGAGCAGCTGCTGTGGCAGTGGCGGTGGAAAGAGCAGCGTATTGTGTTGCACCTGGTACTGAATGAGCTCCTGGCACTTGTCTGGGCTCAGTAGCAGCTCCAGGAAGCCATTCGAAGCAGCAGCCGACGCCGCCGATGGGTGGCAAGGACGCAAACCAATCGTCGGAGGGTGTGCGGCATGCGGTGGCGGTGTGGGCGTCGTGGGTGTTGGCGAACCCGAGGTAAAACTCGATAGTTTCTGCTCGCCATTGAGGCTGCTGCTGCCCTGATGCTGATGATGCTGTAGCTGATGATGATTGTTGTGGATGCTGTGCATCAGCAGCGAGGCATGACTCGGTGGCGTTGTGGCGCCACTCAAACTATGCTGCGATGTCTGTCGTGGCGGATGATGATGCTGTGGCGAACCCTGAGAATCCGTCAGCGTTGGGGCTGGGGAAATGCTGCCCGCACTCAGTGGCGGCGATGCCGAGGGTGAGGGTGTCTCTGTCTCCACATTGACACGTGGACTTTCGCTGCCACCGACACTCCTCGAGCCAATGCTGGAGATCGATTGTATCGAATTGCTCGGCGAGGGCGAGGAGTAGTTGTTGTTGTTGTTGTTATTGATAGTGGGGTGGCCATAGGGCGAGGCGGAGGCTGCGGCGGCAGCAGCGGTGGTTGTGGAGGAAACAACGGCTGCCACTGCGGTGGCCGTGGCTGCTGTAATCCCCGGCAGCTTGCTGGCCGCCTCCGCAATCAGATTGTGATGCAGCAGGTGCGTGGGGAAGCCGCTGGCCGTGCTGACACCATTCTGTGGCACCACCAACGCATGGTGCCCCCCCGGATGATGAAAGGCTGTGGGATGTGGCTGCTGTGCGTGTGGCGGCGCTACCCCCCCTACCGCCTGCTGTTGCTGCTGCTGATGGAATCCTTGAGTATTCGTTGGCGCAACTGGCGGCACCGACGGATGCGTGGATATGTGCTGCGTGTAGTTGAATGAGGCCGAGACATTCGTCACCAGCGACACGGGCAGGTGTCCTCCGGCGCTTGCATGATGATGATGGTGCAGTCCCGCTGCTGCTGCTGCCGCCGCCGCAGCATGATGGGCGGCCGCCGCATGGGCATGTGCATGATGATGATGGTGATGGTGATGATGTGCAGCGGCATGATGGGCAGCGGCTGCAGCCGCCGCTGCATGATGATGGTGGTGATGCAACTGCGGATGGAGCTTCGGCTTTCGCGGACCACGCTCGTGTTGAACGGCTGCAAGAGAAGGGGGTGACAGATGGATAGAGGGACATTAGATGCGTTTTATGAACGATAGAGAATGAGTCATGTATTTTGGGTACTTCTGTGGCTGGGCGTTCAATCAGATAAATATTTTATGGGACAAATAACAGATAAATTCAATACAAATATCTGAAACCGAGAAGGGACGTGTGAGACGATTCTTATGAGGTACGGCAGAGGCAGAGGCAGAGACCGCACACTGCAGAAGCAGAGTGTGAATAAAAGTTGCGGGACGGGATGGGTTTAGCCACTGAAAATTAATTTCTTCATTGTGGATTCATTCATAATATCGGATCCCAATTTGGTGGTCTGATAGATATGGTCCTTCCCTACAGAATGGCGTTTTCAGTTTTCTTTTATCTTCAAAATTGTAGCTTTATGAGGTTTTCGGTCTGTTGCGTGGGCGAAAGGAGGCGTGGCTCATTTTTAAAATACACTTGTAAAAGTGTGAGGAGCATACAGAAGTCTGGATGCAAAATTGGTCGCTCTAGCTTTCATAGTCTCTGAGATGCAGGAGCTCATAAGGACTGACAGACGGACAAGCGGACGGACGGACGGACGGACGGACAGACACGGCTTTATCGACTCGGCTATTGATGGTGATCAATAATATATACACTTTATGGAGTCGGAAACGATTCCTTCTGTGTGTTACATACATGAACTTTGTGCACAAATACAATATACCCTATAATGACTCAAAATAACTTAACAGAAGATCACAAAGAAAAATAAGAGATTTATTTCTGATTAAAAGATCAGCAATCAGTATCTTAGGAACATCTTAAACCCGTCACGGGGATATCTCAGGGAAATGTAAGCGTTTCTAAAGGATTTTTCTCCGCCATATACCGGAGTATCTTATAAACCTAATATTCCAAGTCAAGTTCCATGAAGTGTTTTACCCTGCACTTATTTTTGGCTGATTTCCCTCACATTTCACCACCTAAATTTCCACTCGTATTTGCATCCGCCCCCCCATTCAGAATCAGATCAGAATCATCTCCAACTCTGCTTCTCTTGTGTCTTCCCCATTGAAAATCAGTTCAAGTGTATAATTTCCACTAATCTGTCGTTAAGTATTTAAATAAATAAAAGTTAATTTCAAAAGATACTTTCTCCGGATACTTTTTTGCATGATTTCTTTGAAGTGTTGTGTGCCCCTCCAACCAAGAAAAGGTTCGACTTTCTCTCGTTCTGTGTGTGGCCTTTACAAATAAATAGGGAGGAGGGGGGTATGGGGGAATGGGATACAGAGACATAATAAACCGATTATTAAAATGCTAAAGATGCAAAAGATACAAAGATACAGAAAGGCAATGCCGTGCCGTTCCTTTCCGTCCCTTCTGTCTCGTGTGAACTGTTGCATATGCCACAAGTTGAACCTTGAATCTGAATCTCTTATGAGGTGGGGGCAACACGTATCATGTGTGTGTGTGTGTGTGTGTGTGCTCTGTGCTGTCATGACTTTTATTTGTTTGTAATTAAATGTATCTATAGATGGTGCCACAGCTACTGCGTCTCTTTCGGATGTGTGTGTGTGTGTGTGTGTGGCTCGTGACATGGCGCAAAAACGGGGGTGACATTTTAATCCTCCAGGATAATCGCATATATGATGTGCCTTCCACTGTAAAATGACTGCAGCCACTTGAATGTTCCTCGAAAAACCCCCTTTACCCTGCCCCACCTCTCCTGTGTGGCAAGCACTCCCTGCCCCTGCCATTTTCATGCCACTTAAAACTAGCGCGCTCGAAAAAAGTCTCAAAGCTTTTAAAAGATCACAAATTTCAATTAAAGAAAATGCCAAACTCATCAAATTTTTATTCGCTGCGGGTTTTAGCGACAGAAAAAACTTTCTGCACTGCCACTCCCAGTTTTCCCTGGGAACTTGAAACATTTTTGTGGCTCAGCAAAATAAGAAAAAGTCCTCCCAGACACTGCCTTTGAATACCCTTTTTGGTGGCATACTTTGATTGAATTAAAGCGATCTATTTATGTTGGGAAAAATACGTTGTTTAACTGCGAAAAGATATCCTTTTTGTGCCGAAAGTTTACGCTTCTGCTCAGAAATACTTCTGCTCTCCTACAGATTCACAAAATTTATTTACCCTCCTCTAAAGGGTGCACAAAAAGAACGAGCAAAAGACGAAGCAAAGTACGCCCCAAGAAGTAGCTCAAACTTCAACTTAAACCTTTTTTTTCCTTTTTCTGTAATGACTCCCGCCACGACCCTCTTTGCTGTGGGGGCGTGGCAAACAAAGGAACGTGTGAAAAAGGCAACAAAATTAGCTGCCAGAAGCACAAAAAAATAAAATTAAGATTGTTCCTTTTTGGTCCTGCACTTTTGTTTTTGATTTTCTGCAGCTTTCTTTTGGTTGGAAGCGCCGCCATTTTCTCCACTTGGTGTTGGAAAACTTTGTTTGATGTAAAAGGCAACGGGAAAACCCGAGAGAAGAAAAGCGGCAAAATGATTTACTTGCTAAAAAGTTATGATGATGGAAAATGCAAAAGTCGTGTCTCTGCGTCGAATGATAAAGAGCAAAAGCCCCAGAGGCGGTTTTCTATTTGTTAAAAATGCTTTAAGAAGGGGGAAAAATTAGTCCTTGGAAAATTATTGAAAGAATGAGGAATATATTTGTGAATATATATAGAGTAAATAATAAGGATATGAATCGAAACTCTATTAGATTAATCAAAGGTGTCCAAAAAATCCATTAAAAGTATCCAACAAAATTGGAGTAGTTTTTTTGGCATTTAGTTCCTGCTTTAGGGTATATTTTGATCCTCTCCATGAATATGAAATCTAATTAACACTTGACTTATAAACCTTACAGGGATTCCAAACTCCAAGGACTTCCATACGCCATACAACCCCCCCACAGTACTTTAGCCACAACACCTGGAAAGACTCTCAAGAATCTCTCGCTCCCTCAGCAATCTGTTCTGCCCGAAGTGTGTAACAAAAAGTTACGCCCTTTTGGGCGAAAAGAATTACCAATCTACAAATCTAATTAGCAACTCATTACGAGGACCACAGCCACCCTACATTTCCCCGGAAAACATACACAGATACAGATACAGAGATACACAGAAAAAAGAACAAACATATTGACCGATTTGCTGAAGCTAATCAATTAATTAGGGCAGCGAGGGAGTGCTGGGAGGCTGAGGGACACAGTCCAAGCAAAAACAATTATGTCAAAATAGCGAGAGAAAGAGCAGGAAAAACAGTGGAAAAGAGGGGGAAAATCATCAGGAAACAGCAACAGAAACAGAGACACACACACACAGACAATGGTAGAATGGATGTCAGCATGCCAGAAAATGGGCAAACGGGAGAAAAAAAAGAAGCGGTAGAAATATTAATGATAAGTGGCAGCAGGAGCAGAAGAGCCAGTCGAGCCGAGCAGGATGTTCTACAGCTGTAGCCATTCCCAGGAACCAGGAAACACCCACAGGACGACTTCAAGGCACGCAAAAATGTTTCCCAATTAATGATGATGATCATCAGCACCAGAGAAAAACACTCTGCTGTTGGGAGGGGCGGCGGATGGAATGTCCTACCGTAAGCTGAAAAGCGCAAAGCGTGCCCCAGAAATCGAAATAAATAAATCGGTAAACGATAATGAGAGAGGAGAGACGGAAAGGCCTTTACATTATTTTTATATGTGCCCTTAATATGCAGAGACAGACACCCACTCAGAGCAGGATAAGGGACACCTTTCCTCCCACTTCCCCCCCCACAGATAATGTCGTAATAAAAACTTCGACCCACAATAAGAGAAATGTATCAAACACTTTGTGTGGTTGTATGTTTGGCAGGCAAATTAAAAGTAAATAAGGCAACGTTTTGGCATGGCAAAAATCATGCGATGAAGAGGGTACAAACCCGAAAATAAAATAAAAAGAAATATAAACCGTGAAATTAGGAAAACACTTGAAGTGATTCGATGCGCTTTCCCCTCGTCTACGAGTGCGGGTGTGCGCCCCTGTGGATGAGTTCTGAAGGGTATGGCATATGGGTATGGGGTGTATGGGATAATGTTCAAGGGGTGTTTACATTTAGCCACTGATTCGCGCTGGGGGAGGTTTGGTACGAGGCTGCGTAATGGTCCATAATGGCCACACTTTGTGTCAGCTCAATTCTCAGTACAATATTCTCTTGGTGGCAGGCAGTCAACCGTTGAATTGTCGGGGCGTTACAATGGTTTTTGAATAGAGCGATTGTTAAGTAGTTATCTTCGGTAGAGAAGAATGTGGGGGAAGGTAAGGGATATGGGTTTGATGTTGATACTCATCAGAGGATGATTTTTGCGCATTGATAAGCTTTATGGAACTCAAAAATAAGGAAATTTAAAGGAAATTTTTGGTAATATTTACCATAATGATTTAGTTTTAAAATTATGATACACATTAAAGGGTGAAGGGATAACTTTCTTTGTAGCTATTTCATCAATTATAGTTTCGGAATTGGTAAGAAATTGATATTATTTTGTAGTGATAAGGGAATTGAGTAAATATTTTACCAATCAGGATAGTGAACTACTATGCATTTCTCTTAGTTAATAACTTCTTTTGGCACTATTTGAACATCACATTTAACTCTTAACCTCCCTAGTTGCCAGGGTGCAGGAAGGATGATTAATTACCATGCATTTCCCCAAGTTGAGAACTTCTTTTGTCACTAATTTAATATCAAATTTTACTCTTTCTTCCCTTCCTGTTACTTCCTAGTTTATTATATTTCCCATTTAATCTGTCATCGCTTTCCCGTTTTTGTTGTTTAATTTATACAAATAAAACTGTAGCTTTTGTCATATTATTATGTCAGATATATGTACTATACGCCACCTGTCTGCAGCCCTAGAGTGTGTGCGGCATGTGTCATCAATGATGAGGCCAAGGGCTTTTATGCCTCCGCTCTGACTCTTGTGCCAGGGCCAGCGATGTGCTCTTCGGATGGTTGGTTGGATGGGATGCTGCACCCAAAAGAGTGAGTGATTTTAAATCCGCTTTTAATGTTGACACTGACACTTGCACACATACAGAGAGAGAGAGAGAGAGAGAGAGAGACAGACAGGGAGGGAGAGGGAGAGTGAGTGGGGAGGCATGACATGTGCAAGCCAGTCGCATTTACATGTCGCATGTTTCCCGGGCACTGCAGTCGGGCTGGGTCTGTGGCTCTCTCACTCTCTCTCTCTTTCTGTGTGTGCAAAAGTGTATGCACATATCGTAGTAGGCTATAATGTCAATTAAGTAAAACATGCAACGCGCCACTGTATTTGTATCTGTGTCTGCAACAGGGGGCAGCTGTATGCCTGTCTGTGTGTGGGCGTGTCTCTTAGACATGGCTTTCTGTGCCCTGCAGTCATCTGTAAATGAAAATTGCCTACACCTCGGCCCCGCACATTGCAACTCAACCGAAAACTGGCGGCTTAAAAGCTGCACAATAAATACAACAGCCATATATAGAGATATATAGATATATATATAGAGATATTTGTATCTATATATATGGAAAATATATCTGCAAAAATCAATACGTTAAAATGTGGTCATGAAATTAGCCAGTGACACTCACAGTCTGCCTTTTGCGCCAGCGCCAAAAAGTCGTCGGGGTGGTAATAGACAACAACAAAATGAACATTGACACTTGGCACTCATACGGCAGGGGCATGCCGCATGGTGAGCGGCCTGAAACGACAAAGCACGCAGGGAGGGCCAGCCCCCACACCGCACGGCAAGAGGGCCTAAAATGGAACGAACCTTGGCTTACCGCAGTGCCAGGCAGCGGGCATGGAAACGGTTGACAAAAGGTTTAAGTGCCACAAAAATATATATGCAACAAAGTGTGGCACGAGAGAGTCCCTGAGAACTAAGCAGAAGCATTTCTATTTTCTAAAAGGATTTTCATTAGGTTTTCCGCCAGGCTGCGTCTTGTCGTTTTGCTGTAAGCCTTTCCAGGAAAACCCAAGAAAACGAGGAAAGGCCACAGCGACTGGCTGCCTTCTCGTTAAGAATTGTGTTTGCTTTGAGCTTGTAAAACTTTACGATTTGCAAAAAGCGCTAAAGTTAAAGTTCTACGCAGAGTACAGACATACGAAACGAGTTTAGATGAACGGATTGTTGTGTACTCGCGGATTAAGACGTTTTTCTATGGTTTATCAAAACCAAATTAAGTACTCGTAGATGATAGTTTGTAGATTGCAATGAATATTGGAAAGTGTTGATGAAATAATTCCATCGAGTGTTGACACACATTTTGTAGGAGGAAACAGTGAACCTGTTCTAGTGAAATCATTTGAATCACAAGAATACTGTGTGTAAGGAGCTGTGTACCATAAGGATGAAGTTTCCATGGCTAGGGACTCTAGAAACTTATTCATGTTTTGGGAGGAGTTGACATTTGGCAAATTTCTACAGATAAAATCTATACATCTCTGCTTTTGTCCATAGATAAATTTAAAAATATAGATCCTTAGAAAGTAGTTTTTGTTGAATTTAAACTCCAAGACTCTACAATGACAGAACGGTTGCACTTTCCTTATGTTCGTTCACTCTAAGATCATGCTGGCTGTTCCCTTCATTCAGTTCATTTTCTAGCTCACTCAAGACTAATTCGATACATCATCTTATATATGTAAATATATATCGTCTTATAGGGATAATACATCTCCTCCTGCTAATGATAATCCCTCTTCGCCCACATCGAAAATTTGCAGTTGTCCAACCATACAAAAAATGTCTTCATTGCCATTAGATGCCCCATTAGACATTACTTTTCGGCTCATCACGCACCCTGCAGCCAGTGGTTTAAGGAGCCCAATTTTCCCACGCACCCTGCAGTCCGCCCCCCAATTTCCCAAGGATTGCCAAGGATCTGGGGAGATGACAATATTTTTATGGCGATTTGAAAAAGCGACACAAATCACTCAAAATGAGAAGAAATCCGCTTAAAATGCCGCGTAAATATTTGCCAAGGAAAAATAATGTGAAAGCAAGGAATTGTCTGGTAACTGTAGAGGGGGAGGCAGGAGTACCAGGAAGGACGAAGGATGCGTGTGTTGATGATGATGATGCCGCTCTCTGACACTTTGGTGTGCGAGTATACAAATGCAAATACCATTAAATGTGACAAGTGGCAACATAATTTGTTAGAAGAGCTCTCCTGCCAGCTCTTCGTTCTTTTTACTTGTTCCTTTCGGTATTTGGTCGCTTTCTTTCTCTCATTCTTGGAGTGGTGGATATTAGCATACAAAGTAGCCAACATTTATAAGACTGTCAGGCAGTGGACGGCGTTGGTTCGGTGGTGCGTAGAAAAAATGTGCGCTGCTTGTCATATTTTCCCATAATAACTTATTTGTCAGAGTCTAAAGTGCTCTGGGCAGGAAGGAGTCAGGGGATTGTTGGCCAATGCGGCCATGATGCCAGTTTTGGTGTGGGAAGGACACTGGTGTTGTGGGTTGGAAAAATGCCTTTATCAGCCATGAGAATGACGATTAGGTGTTTTAACATCTTAGATTTATAGATTTTTAATTGGAATAACATCTCTAAATGTGTAGATATTTTGTCTTTTATTATCTTTATTCTAGGACTTTAGGTGATTTCTTGAACTTTCAACGGATAAACAACACTGGAAACACACAAGTTGCAGACTTTTACCTACTGTCCCTCGAAACCAAACCAAAGTTACCTTTCTAGCACTAACAGTGCCTTTGCCAACACTCCCATTCGATAACCAACACTGTTGTTGGCTGGCAGGGCAAACATCTTTTCAATTAACTTTATTGGCACTTTGGCAACGTCGAGAAATCATATAAAAAGCAAAAGAATGGAACCCAAACAGAGGGAAACAAAAGGAAAAGAAAAAGAAAAAGAAGAGACCCAAAAACTAGAAAATGGCAAACCACAGCAGGGTGCCAGAGCGTGCCACCCCCAAACCCCTCCCTTAACAACTTTACTACTCGCATGTGGCAGCCACCAGCCCGTGCCACACACACAAAATTCTTACACAAACGTGCCTTGAACGATTTTTGTGGCTTTTTTGCTTTTTGCTCTAAACAACAAAAGCATTTTGTATCTGTCTGTTGGTGGATGCTACTACAATGGTGTTTCGTCTGTGTCTGTGGGGTGTATCTTGGGGGGTGTCTATGTGTCTATGTGTCTATGTATGTTTGTTGTTTATTTACGGCTACCAGCCAAGGAAAACCCCAAAAAGGCAGCCTAACATGAGGCTTTGTAGCGGCCAAAAACTAAGAAAATGTTCCGCCCAAAAAAAAAGAATGCCAAGAGACAGAAAAACATGCGACATGTCAGAGCAGACTACGAGGAGGATTGCCCCCCATGCTTCTAGTGTTACTCCTTCTTGGCCAGCAATGTGAAAGGATGGATGCTCTTTCTGTGAGGAGATTTGGGGGCTTGAAAGGATACTCTTTCTGGGAAGTGTGTGGCTTTGATGGGTCTTTCTGGGAACGATAACAAGGCAAAAGTTTGAAAAAACAAAGAAAGTTTTGTGGTGCAGAGATGTTTCTTTGGAATGGTTATTGATGTGTTTCATAAATTTTAGGCTGGATATTATTTAGTGCTGGAAGAAAGTATTTGTCTGCCTAAAATCTCATCTAATTACTGGCCACTCTATGGGTTTTTGTTTACAGACTCTCCCTAATGGGATCCTTATGGAATCTTTTTTCTTTAATTCTTGGATGTTTTTAACTTTCGCTGCCAATTGTTGTGCTTCGAAAGACATCTAAATATACCTTTAGGAACTCTTTTTCTAGAGCATTTCCTTTGCCGGTTTTCTTAGCTTTCCCTCTATACTTGTGTTCGCTTTGTGTGTTGTTCTCCTTTAGCCCGTTGTATTATTGTTTTTTTGCCTACACTTCAGGGAAGAAGTATTCTCTCTCCCACTTTTGGGACAAGTACATACGTAAACCACCTGCTTCTTCTGCTGCCTCGCCTTCTCTTTCTTTTTGGGCAGACATCCAACGCTTCTCCATAAATTCTCCCCTAGGTTTGAAGGTCTGTATTTTGACTGACGTCTAAGTTTCGGTGTTTCGGGTGGGCAGCATCATCATTTGATTGCCAATACATTTTAGTCGCATTTCCAACAGCAGAAGCAACAGCAAACAGCGATGGGGGATAATGCGTGTAATCCGCTATTAAGTGCACATTGTCAATCGCTTCCCGATTCCGGCTCTATCACCAGACTGCTGGCCCACCCCCTCCACGGGAAAAGCGGAAAAGCGAGCAAAGAGGAGAGACCTTTGCGTGTGGGTAGAATCTGCAGCGATTCTCACGCTGTTGATGATGTGTCCCTGTGTCCCTGTGTCCCTGTCCCTGTTCTGTGCGCAGTGAACCCATGAATAGGGCACAAATACTCTGACTACTCTGAATACTGGATGATGGCTCTCGAATCGTAATCGTATATACGAATCACCACCTCCCCTCTCCGCCGGACCCCACCGCCCTCTTGCAAACGCTATTATGTGTTTTTATGCTACATTTAATGTTGGCTTAAGAGCTTTAAAGCTAGCATTGTTGCAGCACACAGCATTGAGCTGTGTATTTGGGTTTTTGGTTATGGCCATCCGATGGCCGATGGCCCATTGCTTGGGTGGGGCGGTGCAAGCGATGTGAGATTGAGAGAGACGTAGACGTGAGTAATTTCTGAAAATAACACTTATAATTAAGGCACTCCAAAATTTAAATTGATAAGACACTAATTTATACTTTGCTGTCGAAACGGAATCCCCAAAATATTGCATTTGATTAGATTCGACTGTTCGTTTGGGGGTATAAAACAACCAACCGTTAGGAGGAACCTCCTAATATTCACTTTCCCTGTCTAGGGCGTATGAAATAACTCCAAGTATCATAGATGGTGAGATCAACCGAAGTCATCAGCATCAGTCAGTATTGTATATAATTGTTCGCTGTCTCGTTTAGGTATTCCTGGATCAATGAATATCACAACCGAATTATATTTACAGGTTTGTGTTGGATATTATTATTTTGCGTTTGACCTGGCTCTTCCCCAGCTACCGCCTTAATCTAACCTAAACTAAAAAATGAGGATACTGGACTGGAGGGAATGACTTGGCAAATCATGGTTAACCCTGCAGAGCCCATTAGACTAACAATTTGGAAACAAGTTGAACCAAATAATGAGAAGGGAATCGAGCATTGCGACTAATTGGGGTACACGGGGAACAGCATAAATTACACACTGCAAATTCATTTCTTCATTGTGGCTATAATAAAGTCTGATAGATAATTTCTTTAAAATTGCGGACTTTCGTCCCGGCATGGCTTAATTTTGAAAGAAACTTCATTCAGTGGATATCCCTCCGAAACGGAAGCAACATTAATATTATCATCCAGATAATGTCTGATAGGTGCACTTTTTAGTTTGCCTCAGAATAAGGCATTTAATAAAGGCATGATTGTAGTTGATAAGTGGTTTATTCCTAATCAGAATAATGTATTGAAGTGCCCAATTTATAATTATTAATTATTATTGATTATAATTATTATAATTGATTTGTTAAGAATTCTGTGTCTGTTGGGGTATACAATTGAAAATGTTAGCGAACAATCATCATCGTCTTGTCAAAATGTTCTGAACTACACTGTGCTCTTTGTCATTTTGTCATTGGTGGGAATTTGTTATGGGAATTAATTAAAATTCACTGGATTTCCCAACATTAAAAAGCAAAGATTAAAACCATTACCAAATATTAATGGTGGTTACCAATAAATAGAGCCACAACTAAAAAAAAACTGCCAAAAGGTGCGACGCTTATGAATCTTGTCACCGCATGGGCCCTGAATTAGTTTTATTCGATCCATAAGTATCTCGAACATGGAGGGTAGAGATACTTCACGCACTTTAGAGTCATGTTTTTTAGCCAAAACAATGACAGTAATAGGACGAAGTATTATGGTACTGTCCCTCAGCTAAGACCGATGTCATTATTAGTGATCAGTTTTATGCTTCATGTTTAACCAACTTGATAAGAGGACTTTCTCTGTTGTGGCATAAAAGCAACAACTTAGGGGAAGAATCATCATAGTTTTTTCAAAAAGTTGTTTGAGATACTCTGGAGTCTTGGCATTCGCCTGCCCTTTTTCCTCCCTTTACCTTCTCAAATGCACTGCCATTCCAAAAACAAATCAATTCAATTATAAAAATCAGGTTCAACACTTTTCCTTGGGAAAACTCCTGCCAGCCAAGTCGGGGGAGACAGAGCGGGAGCGGGAGCTGTGGAAAAACCTCGCATAATTTATAATCAGCTTAATGACAACTACAGCAAAAACCCCAAGCTGGCATTTCATTTGCATGGCCACAAAACGAGAAGTAAAAGCCCGCGGCATTTTGGTTTTTGGGTTTTCCTGCTTTTCCCCAGTTCCAAGTGTAATTTATGCCAAAAATCGTTGACGTGGGCGAGGAGAGGGCATAAGCAATTGGAGCTAATTTCCTGCATAATTAAGTGTATTTTGAAAGTAAAACAAAGGACTTGTGGGCGCCAGAAGTGTGAAAGGCGAGAAGGGGTTGGGTTGGGTAGGGGCATCGCTTACCATCCTTGTTCATGGCCGATTGAAAGCATTTGGCCAGGCGGCAGGCGCGACACTGATTCCGATGGGTCTTGTCGACGGGACAGCGGCCCTTGAGGTCCCCCGTGGCCTTGCAGGTGTAAATCCGGTTGCGATGAATGCTGCGCTTGAAGAAGCCCGAACAGCCTGGAAGGACATAAGGGATTATCATAGGATTACATGGGGGAATTATTATTATGGTAGGAGCAGAGGACTCACCATCGCAGCTATAGATGCCATAGTGTTTGCCCGAGCTTCGATCGCCACACACCTTGCACGGTATGTCCAGTAGGCGGTCACCCGCTAAAAGGGGTATAAAAAAGAAGAGAAGGAAAATGATTAATTTTAACCCAGAGATAATCCTCCCGGGAAGGGTTATTCGAATTTTGGAGTATTTCTCTTAACTGCTTAGCCACGTTGTGGGAGAAAGAAATCCTCACAAAAATCATTTAGTTTACAATATTGTCAAACCCAATGTAATTTATAATTTATACACTTTTAAAGGCATTTTTAGTTGACGTCCCCCCGTTCTTTTGTCCCCACTCTCGACATATTTAACTTTTCATTTGCCACTAATCTCTATGCCTCAAAGGGCGTCTGTGTCTCCTGTCTGGTGCCCCCAAAGACAAATACCATGTGTCACGCACCAAAGATTCGGTTGCCTACTTTGCGGCGCGGCTGCCGCGTGTGTTGTGCCGCGGATTAGCAAGTGAAAATGGCACTCAAACACACACACCCACAACAGGAGCAGGAAAATACATATACATTATGCCTTTGACTGTGTGGCACGCTTCACAAATTAAGTTCAACACTCGGCACTTGTCAAAATAAAACGCTCTCCCACTTCAGCCTCCGCCTAGCGCTGCTCATCGTGCTGTTTTGCCCTTTGTTTGAGCTCCTTTGTCCTGTGACATTTGACATATTGTCGCTTGTTTGGTGGTTGGGTCTGGTTCTGGGGTTTTTGGCGGCCCTCCGGGGTTTCACGGTTCGGGTTCTGTGGCCGGCGCGTGTTGCCAATTTTCACACCCTGCGCATCGGCCAATTGTCCGCAGCATGTTAACACCTTCCGCCTGTCTCCCCTGTCCTCTGCCCAGAGGGTTGCATCGGGATGTCAACCTTTTGTCGGCCTCTTGTTTTCTTTTTTAAAATATATTTTTATTGTTGATTTTACATATTTCTGTTTACTTATGCCATCATCGCATTGTGCACTCTTCTTTTAGCTTTGTTTTTTTAGTTTGTCTTATGGAATATGCTTTTCTGGTATGGAAATCTCGGACATGTTTTCATAGGCCAAAAAGAGTTTTCAAGCACTCTGTATTACCATCCTGTGGGTGTGGGCAGAACGTGAGAGTTTTGCATTTTGGGCGTGAGAGTTTTATTTGCAGAGAGTGGGGCATAAATCCGAAATCATAATGGAATAAAGATCTGGGAACTCAAATTTAATTCAAGCTGTCCAATACAAGACGTTGGATGTGCTTTGATCAAATTATTCCCATTTTTGTATTCCCATGTATTCGAAAATTGAGAAGTCCATTTGCAATCATTAAGTCAATTCGGTTTTCGTACATACATACGAAGCCCTTGCGATACATACATACATATTCTTACATAAATATGTACATATGTATGTATATTGCGTATATTTCATGTACATATGTACATGTACAGTTTGCTATTCCTTTAAGACTTTTCTTGAAATTCAAAAGGTAAATTTGGTACGAATTCTATACGACTGTTGGCAATATCTTCTACATAAATTAAGAAAAAGAAGGTAAATATTCAGGAAAACCAGTCAATAATACACAGTTGTAAAATAAAAGGAAATATGATAATAAAAATAAAGAAAATAATATTACCTATTTTAGATTAATGTTTTGCATTGACTTATCACATCTTCCACATAAATATCTGCATCTGAATCTGCAAAACATGAACTGTGGAGTTGAATAAATTAAAAAAAATAAATAGTTTTGTTAACGTTTTGAAATTCATAAAGGATAATGACAAGTAAAACCCAAAAAAGTCTAAAATCCCGTATAACCTGCAATCATTTATTATATATATAGAATGATGAAAACCGACGGCTTTTCGAATAATTTTCTGACAACAAACCGACGGGAAAATATCAATTTGCAGCACGAACTTCCAAAAGGTGTGTCATTTACCTGTGCCCATTTTCCGTTGATGGAAATATTTAAACCCTAGGGTATCCAGCTTGCTTAGATTTATGTTCCACAGTGTTGCAGTCACTATTTTCGTTGAATTATTACAATTAACAACAACTTTTGTCTAATCTCTTGTTATTTATCCTTAATTAGAGCTGATGAGAAAATGCACTTGGCACACACTTTTCCGTGGCATACAGAATTTTCCTATTACTTCTTAACGTATAAGTTTTCCGTGTCACTACGAATTTTTCTATCACTTCGTCACAAACGCATTTTTCATAACATTTTCCTAACGTTTTCTTTTAATTTTTGAAACATATTTTTGGTATTGCCGATGCGAATCGAACTTTTTTGGGAGTCACTGCGCTGCTGTCCTGCTTTGGAGACGCGTGTGCGGATTGCGGATCGGCTGGTCTGACGGACCAACTGTGAATGAGGCACACGGATGAGGCCGTGGCATGTGGCAGAGCCCAGCAGCAGCAGCAACGGCGGCGGCGGCGGCGGCGACCAGAACCGCCAATTACGAAAGTGAAGCTGCCAGAGGAGAGGTCTGTTGGTCCTTTCTTGCAGTCAATTTGACAAGGAGGGCAGGAGGCAAAGCCAAAGGCAGTGCCCACCCACCCAACCCCCTGCACATTTGCTGCCACAAAACGATAAAAACAGAAGGAAGAGCGAGCGGCAAGCGGAAAACGCAGAGGAAAAACAGCAACCAAATGGAAGGCACAAAAAAAAAGGAGAAGAACCAAACGAAAGTCGAAAATTTACGAAAAGCTACAAAACGTTACATTTCATCCCTTGCGAGTGGGCGAGCAGAGAAGCCACCCACCCAGTCCACCCCCTCAACTGGACACACACACAGAGACATGCAGATAGAGAGAGAGACAGAGTGAGATAGAGCGGGAGTGCGGGGGAGCAGGAGAGCGAACTGTGTTCGAGCAACCAACCGGAAAACGCCCTTTTTTGCCGTGTCCCCTCGGCCCCTGATGCGATTACAGCAAATGAGGACCGGCTTCCTGGCCGTCCACCATTTTTGTTTTTTTCACCATCCCCACCCAGCCGCACACACAGACACTGGCACACACAGTCGAGTCACAGGACATGTCCTGGCACACGCACACTGTCGCAGCGTATCCTGTGGCTTTCGACAATTCACCACAAAATGTCAAGAATGACGAAAAGCTAGCCATGGAACGAACCGAAACCCAACGATGGGGCGTCGTGCTTTCAGCTATCGCTCTCTCTCTCTCTCTCTCTCTCTCCGTCTTTTTCTCTCTCTTGCACTCTGTGCTTTTGCGCCTTCTTGCTCTGCAGTGCTCGGCAAATACCATGCCATATCTACCTTCTGGAGTCAGGGTGTACCCTCCTGGCTTTCTCTCGATTTTTATTCGCTTTTTTCGACCCTGCCTTTGCCTCTGCTTTTGCTTCTGACGTCTGCCTTCTGCCGGTCCTGCTGCCATCATCCTCCTGCGCTTCTTGTAGGCTGTCGGATTATTAGTTCTAAAGTCAGGATCTCGCTCTCTCTTGCTTTCCCTCTCTCACTCTCTCTGTGGCTTTGCAAGAAAGGGCGCTACAGTTTAGGGTCCATTAAACCGTTCAAGTCATTTGGGTGCGCAACTTGTAAAAGGGTTGCCGCAAAGGGATAAGTCGATGGGGTAGTCCTTGCTTATGTGTGTATTAATGGAACTGTAATTGAATGGATTTGAGACCATGTGTACAATTTATTTTCAAAGCTAAACAAGTTGGGTTTGATTCAAAGCGAACACTAGATAGTATAGGAAAATACTACAGAATGCAGAAAACTCGCAACAAATAATACGAGTACATACAAAACAATATAACAATATAGAAAAATAAAATAACAAAAAAATAAAGAAATGTATTCAAACTTCAATAATGAATGCTACTGAAAGATTTACTAGAGAACTAAAAAAAACTATTGGAATACTCGAATGTACCCTGAATATTTAAATGTACATATGTACATTTAATGCATTGGCCATTAGATTTCCATAAATATTTTCTTTAAAATTAGAAAATCTACTTAAAAGGTTTGACAAACTTATATTTTTTACCATTAAGTGAAAACTGTAGCACTTTCGAGCAGCCAAAGGACTCCATTGGATGCCACGTAGAACGCTCTACATGGCATCCAACGCATCGCAATGGATATGGGGGCATGACGCATATGTGTGTGGGGGCCATGGATATATAAGAATATATTTGTATGTCTGACTGTATGAATTTATGTCTGTATCTTATGCACATGTGTGTTGGGTGGCATCAGCTATAAGTATGTATGTGTGGCTCTAGCTGTGTGTGTTAGCGGCATTTTCGCAATGGCGTTTCCTCGACAAGCGACTGGCCGGGAGTCCCCTGCCCGTTCCTTCGGTCGTTGTGGGTGTGGATGTGGATGGATTGTATCTGTGGGGTTGCCGTTGCTGGTGTTGTTGGTATGTTTATAGGGGTTGATTTACTGACTCTCCATCTCTAAATTGAAATGACTTTTGCGACAGTCTGAAAACGAGAGGGGGAAAGAGCTGCACATACGCATAGAAACACAGTCACAGATACAGTTGGAAGAGATACACATACAGTTACAGGTTAGAAGAGCGCTCTCCGGTTACGTCTTACTGGGTGGGGTTTTGTAATTTCTGGTTTATGGCAAGTGGGGGGATTTTGTGGCTCAAACTCTTGGCCATTACGTAAAAGCATTAAGGCAGAGGATTCGTGACGTGGTTATATAATGGTCCCACCCACTCAACGCCCCCTTATACCCCACCCACTCGCTGTAATACAATCCTGCGGTTATATTTAACCAGTCAGAATGCAAAGTCATTTACACAGGCACAGGCAACGAAGTCGACGTCAACGTCCGGCGTTTGGTGGTAAATCAACCAGAAACCAGGCAACCCTCCCACTCAAACTCTTTCCTCCACTCTTTCCCTGCTACACACACAAACATGTTCTCCCCACTTCCTGGCACACGCACACACATCGTCAGCCGTTTCTGGCAAATTTGTGGCATCAAGAAGTCGCATTTTTTTCTATGACCCCCGTCTCAACAGCGTCTCATATCTCTATCTCTCTTCCCGAATATGCGGCAGGCCACGCCCACTTTGCAAGCCAAAAAACTCACCACTTTTCGAATAATTTTCGCGCATGCCCCCTGTCTTGTCTTCATTCGAGTTTTGAGTTCGAAAAATATATACATTTACGGAAACAAACGAGGCCATGACTTTCGAGATTTCCCCTTGCCTGTCAAGGCTGTGTGGGAAATGTTCAGGGTAGTTCGGAGCGGAGCTCATTCTCTGTCTAGGCCTTAAACTGTCAACATCTCTGGAGTGTTTCTAAATTTTGTAGTTTGGAAATTGAAACGTTGTTTTGTCCAATTTGACGAGAAAAAAATTACTTGCAAGTGAGTAAAAATGTGTGAATAAAAATAAATAAAAAATTAATTTGATTACACAGAAGTTAGCCAAGACATAGCCATGGATGGATACTACAATGGCAGCGGTTATGGCAATATCTACGCTCAGGGGTCATCGCAGGGTAACAGCTACGGTTACGGTTCCTCTGGGATGTTCACGAACGAAGGTTGCTCCAATGGAAGTTGCGCCAATGGTAGCTGCTCAAACGGCAGCTGCTCTATGGGGAGTTGTTCGAACGGCAGCTGCTCCAATGGAAGCTGCCTCAACGGTAGTTGCTCCAACAGAAGCTGTATCTCCGGCCGGTGCACACGCATGTCGGCAGGAGGTCAATTTGGCGGCAGCTACTGTTCCGGTGGCAACTACGGACGCGGTGCCTCGGGCAGATCGGGAGGTAAACCAGCGTGGAACTCAAATTGGAATGGACGCCAGCACTAAAGAGCTGAGCGACTTCATCTAGGCGCAGGAACGCTCCGTCTACTGGCAAAACAACGTTACAAATTTCAAGCTAATTCACTATCGACTCGTGACCACCTTCTAAACATCTATTTCGCCATAACACTACAGTATTCTGACTTCTTGTGATAGACTATAAAAGATGGAATATAAAAAAAAATGTTATACGCGCTACTCGAAGAGTAAATAGGGTATTTTGTATTTTGGCTCGAAAGTGAAAAAACGACTCCATAAAGTATATATGTTCTTGATCAACATCAATAGACGAGTCGATATAGCCGTGTCTGTCTGTCCGTCTGTCCCTCTTTATGAGTACTCAGAGACTAGTACTAGTACTCCTACTACCTTTCGTAGCCACAAAAGGAGAAAATTTTCTGTATCCACTATTTTAAAGATAAAAGAAATCCAAAAACGCAGTTCCGTAGGGAATGACCATATCTATCAGATCACAGAATTAGGATTAGGCTGAATCATTATTATAGCCAGAATAAAAAAGTCACAGAGCGTGTTGGCGTGAGAAGTGAGTTAAATGTAGATGACATATGTATGTAGAAAAACTTAAAAAAAAAGAAGGTACAGATATACTAACTCAGTACCGAGTATAAAAGTCATAAAAGTACATCCCTTCTCGCTTTATTTAATGTAAAAATAACTGTTAGGTAAGTACAGTGCACAATAATTCTCAGTTTTTACTCGATTTGTGAGTAAGTTAAAACATTTTTCCACTTTATTTAAGATCTGTCTTTTCAGACAATTATTAAATTTCCTCTTTGGGTACTTGGCAATCTTATTACAGTTATGAATTTAAACATAAAAGCAAACCAAATCAAATATTTATTAATTAATTAATTTCATGTCTTTTCTGTAAAAACACAGGATTCAACTGAAATTAAATCTCAAGTTGTATAAATAAATATAAATAAAAAGTTTTTATCCTCAATTTACACAAGTCTTTTTTTTTCAGAAAAACCTTCACTATTCATTACTTTCAAGTGAAATTCCTCCCTTATAAATGCCTCAGTTTTTGGTGAAATTCATCACTTGTAAACTGCTCCTAGGACATCTAACTAGGACATCTAACATCTAGGACATGTTAACTACATCAGTTTGTTGTATGGAAAATCATCATGTCTGATGGGTGAATGTAGCTGGCTTCGATGTGTGGCCGCTTACACATCGATGATACTTACATTACGCACCAGTACCTGGTATAATAGTTGTGACGCGTGCGAAGCGTCGCACGTTACTGATCGTTTTCTTTACGTTTCCCCATAACAATTGTGTTCCCTTCTCTCTCTTTATACCCATTAAAAACTGTGTTTTTTTTCGTAACATTTTCTCATTTTGTTTATTTGTATTTGTTGTTCATTTTCGCATATTTCGTAGATGTTGATTTATCTGCGTATCTCACAAACTAACAATTAATATATATATATATATTATTTTTATATAATTATTATATTTCTTAGTTTTTTTTTTGGTATTTTGTAATAGTTTATTAATATAGGTTCGTTTGAGGGGTTTGCTGTTTTTCGTATAATATTTTCTTTGTCTCTTTGTGTTGTTTTTGAAATGTAACATTTTGAAGTCTTTTAGATGCATAGTTTTCAGTTTTTGAGATGTGTTTTTTTGGTTTGTATAGTTTTGTTTTCTGATGATTCAAGTCTTTGGATAGTTTTTTAGCGGGTATTTGTTACAACAGAGGAAGGAGTAGTAAAAGGGAGTGAGGGGGGATTGGGGCATTGTATATTCGATATAATTGAAATACATTCACATTTACATATATACTCGTAATATTTGTAAATTATTATCAATGCAACATGTAGATTCTCTACAAAATACCGAATTTTTTATCTGCTGTTTTCTTCTTCTTTTGTTTCTACATCCACTACTAATTTATTTAACTAATTTGTTGTCACTAATATTTAGGGTATTTTTCTCTCTAATTTGTATGGTATTTTCTTTCGTATTATTTGTCTTTCGTATTTACATTATTTTTGCTGGATTGAATGATTTGCTGTCATACGAAAATTCACGGAAGAAAAAGCATATTTGAGATCTGAAGTTGAAGAAGAAAATGTTAAGAATTTATGACAGCGAATGTTCCGATTTAGTCTTACTTTATAATATTTTTTTTTAGGTTTTTTTTAAACTGTTTTTTAATGTGCAATTTTTTATTATTGCTCTTTTTAGAATTAAGTTTCCATTTCATGCATCTTTTTCAGAGATTGATTTTTATTTATTTATTTTGTTCTTGTTTTGTGGAAGTAATTCTTTTTCTGTAGTTTACTTATAAAGAAAAATCTACTTGCTTTCCGTAGCATATACGATATATTTAGGTTGGTTTTTTGTGTTACGTGTCGTGAGGTTTGTGTGTTGTGTTCTAAAACGTGTTCCAAGTATCCCTAAAGGATGCTTATTCTGCTGATTCTCGTGAGTTTTGGCTAGCAAAAAAGTGTGTCTAAAGTTTTGTCTCCCTTTTCGATTTTTAATTGATATAACTGGCGGTGCTTCGTGGTTGTTTGTCTTTTTGATTATTCTTGGATGTGGCTATTCTCCAACTGCTGACGGGGGGAATACTACATACGTTTAGCTAGCTCTCTGGTAACATTAATAGACTCTTTCTGTGTTGTGCGCCTCTCACAATATTTATAGAACGTTTACATTACTAGAAAAATTGTCCATAAGCAACATTTATTATCGTATTCTTTTTCGTATTTCGGTGTATAATAAATATTTGTAATAACTAAATTCTTTTGTATAAGTTATATTGCAACTGTGTATTTTTTGTAAAAAAAATTCATTTAAAATTATATTTTGTGTATAATTAAAATATAAAATCATATAACAGCCTTTGGTTGTTGTTTTTTTAGCTCAACTCTTTCATTTGGTTAAAAAATTATCGTAAAAAACGAAGTTAATAATTAAATAATTTAGTTAAAAAATTAAATTTTTAAAATGTTTAAAAATGAATCATTAAGTATGGAAACTAAAAATTAAGTTTTTTTTACAATTACCAAACATCACTGAATGCCCCTTTTAAACGTCTTTTAAATGGTTATGCGCGTAAATATTATAAAGTAAATTATCTCTTTTAAATAATTTATAGGTACACTTTGCTCCTGCGGTTCTTCAGCGACTGGAAAACTTGTTTCCAACCTAATTATCCAACGAATTGGAGCGCAACTGACTAAAGCACGCCTGACACACCCGCACAGGCTTGAGGATCCTCAACCGTGAGATCTCCGACTCGAAGCGACTGCATTTATTGCAGAAAACCTGACCACAATTCCGACAATGATGCTTGCGCTCATACAGCGTGAATCTACGAGTAACAAATACCATATAAAACGCCAAGGGGAGTGAATTTGTTAGATAGAACTTACTTCACATGACACTTAACACACTGATCGGCGCCCTCATCCTTTAGCCAATGATCGGCCACACCCCGTCCTGGCTGTTCCGTGACGCTCCATGAAAATATGCGACCACGAGCATCACCTATGCAGCATATAAATCGTTTGTAATATATTTTAAATTGATTTTTATTTGCTGTACCTACCAACATATAAGATTTTATGATCTTTCGACACGGTGAGTGCTGTAATGCTAGCGGGCTCTGCATTATCCTTGCGATCATATGCCGTGTGCATGGTTAACTTTGAGCGAAACATTAATTGACGTTGCCATTTGAAGCCTAGCCATAAAGAAAATTAACACATTACGTTTAAATATTGTAGCTATACTGTAGATCTATCTTTGCTTACCCTTTCTTAAAGCCTGATCGCCTCGTTGTCTGTCATTGTCTATCAAAACGAAACCATCGGTCAGACTGGTGTCTGATTTACTTGGCCTAATAGCATGGGCATCTTCTAGGAATACATAGAGAGAGAAGAGTAAGGGGGAATTATGGCTAAAGTTATTTCATTTTGCCCACCTTCATTTCCCTTTGCATCCGAACTACAGCCGGGTGCCTCGACTGTCGCAGATTTCATTTCATGCAGCGACTTGGCCCCTGTAATGGAACTTTTTCTGCGCTCCACTGGGGATTGCTGCTCCTCGCGTATCTTATCTTCCTCTGCTGCTTCCGCTTTCTCTTTGGATTTTAGTGACTCTTCTTCAGCTCGTTCTTCCGACTTGAGCGACTCTGCTTTGCTGTGCTCTGAGGCCTCTGAAATGCTGCTCTCCGAGGCGGATTTTACAATGTCTAAAGAGAGAAACTATTAGCAATATTTTTCACAATGGTATGCCAAAACTTTACCTGTTTCTCCTTCTGGTTGTGAGAGGCTTTTCATTTGCTTGAAAATGTTAATTTTATCGGCAGAAGCAGTGTCGGGTTTGTCCTGCGAGCCGACTTCAACGCCACGTTTGAGTTTGCGATCAATGGGAACTTGTGTGTGCTCCAGAGACCACATCTAAGGGGGAAGAAATCATGGAATTATCCATGGATAAAGACTATGTGGAGCACTCACCCTCACAACTCCATCGGTGGAGCCGGTCATGACGACATTCTGTTGATCCCATTCCCTGATTTGTGAGAATGCCACACACAAAATCTGCTGCATGCGATCCGCACTGCCAACGCACGTATTGACCATGGCCAGGGCATCACCATTGATGGACCACACGTGCAACCACGTGGCCGAACAAGTGGCAATGTCACCCGTTAGCTCATTAATCGAAACAGCAGCTACGACACCAGCATGCCCGCGCAGCTGACGCACAAATGTGAATCTGGACATGTCCCAAACGATGGCAGTGCCATCCCGAGAGCCGGAGACAATCACATTGTATGCAGCACTCGCTGCCAGACATGTCACCGCATCCGTGTGACCATGCAGCGAGTGCTTCACATTGAGACTCTTGCGATTCGCGTCAAATTTCCAAATGGTCACAACCGAACTGGTGCCCGCGGTGACAATCATCTTGGCATTGGGACACGCACATGTGAGGATCTCCCCAGAGTTCTGGGCCGCTGCTTCGGACACAAAAGATGCACGATCCGTGTCGTAGAGTCCGACGCGGAGCGAATGATCGGCAAAGCCCCAGGCTATGTATTTCGTATACGATGGCGGCATCATCACTTTGTTTTGCTCCACAGCAAACACGGTCTTATCCGGCTGTAGAATCTGTCCCACCGGTCCCTTGAGCTCCTTAATGGGCTGCAGACTGGGCTTTAGATTATCCAAATTGTGGAAGAATAAACGATCCGTTTGCAGCACTGTGCTGTTGCCCTGTATCAACGCTGTGGGATCAATCAAAGCTGAATGCCTCGAGCCGCCCATTTTCTTCGCTGGATGGGCCTTTTTGAACAGCTGCTTCGGGATTTGTCCAAAGTTATTGATGAAGCCAATGGTGGCGTTCTTTTTCAAAGGATCGTCGATGCTGCAGGAGGGAAAGCACGGGGTTTAAGCAGGGGTTTTAGCTTAGGGAGTGACTGTACTTACTTGTATATATCCACATTGCCCTCATAAAACAAATGATGGAAAACATTGACAGCATCCACAGCCGAGGGACCCTGCTGTTTGCAGCCAAAAATTAAATCAATCCACTGGAAAAACATCGAAAAACTTTAATTTGAGTGGGAACTATGGATCATCTCTCTTTAGTCTTACCAAATGCAAGTTTTGGCTAACATAATCACACTCCAAGGCACTCCTGTGTAGGCGTATAAACTCTCGAGGATCCTGCTTGGCCCATGGCGGCAATATGACATGATTTAGGGTCTCGCCATTCTGTTTCGTGCCCAAATCAAAGTTGTTGAAGTTGCTCAGAAACTCTGGCAGATAGAAAAACTCCGGTATGAGTTCCTTAACATCCGCCATGTTCAGTTTGGAGGCCGACAGCCATGCCTCTTTGATGCTGTGAAACATGCGATCGGCGAGGTCGAAGTGTCCGCCTTGCAGCTTAAGGAATGGTTGCGCAAACGGCTCCAAGCGCACCAAGTACGAGCACACAATCATGGCCGAGGAATAGTGGGTGCCATAATGGTAGGGCGGCGTCTCGCCATGTGGATCATCCCACTCCTTGAAACGCTTTTGGAACTGCTCCAAGCGTTCGTCTGCCTGGGCGCCCATGGGTCGTGAAAAGTCACGGAATGTCTTGGCCGCCGTGAGATCTAATTCCTCCGAGTCGTAGTCGGCGAGGATCCAAGGGAACACTGGGTACTGCATCAGGTCGTTGTAGCTTCGACCCGCCAGCGTATTCAAATGCATGAGGTATTGGAAATTGGATATCTCCCCACGTACCCAACGTTGTGTCACTGATGTCTCCCCGATTAGGCCACTGAATATGCCCGAAGTTTGTTCCACACTGGCCGTACGCTTTTGTCCTGCCACCGATTGTTGCGCATTGTCATTCAGGGCCGTTGCGAGGGCCAGGAATCTTTGGTTTACTTTATTCCTCACCTTGCGCGGGAAGCTCAGCAGATAGTTGCGCCCATCCTCGGAGAAAACCTCCAGGGCAATCGGTTGCAGCAAGTAGCGTCGCTTGTGCACTTCGCGTATCTCCTCGTAGGCAAACTTGGAGCACTGACGCAGCTTCTGGCTGACGGCACGCGATGTGGTGGATGTGGTGCCGCCAGAGTTGGGTATAATGGGCTCATAGGCGCCCGTGGGAAGCGTGTCAATGTCGCGTATCTCGCGATTCTTGAGCAGCGTGAAACCATCGACGATGTAGCAGTGCTCCTTGCCAAACAGCAGCAAACCCTCGAATGTGTCCAGGCCCTGCACGCGGGCACAACGAAACATGAAGCTAATCTTCTCCTGTTCCTCCAGCAGACGCAGGAATGTCTCATTGTCGCTGGTCATCGAAGTGTCCTCCTCCTCTTCATCGTCCTCAGGGGCAGTTCCATCTATTGACTCTTGGGGATACGGCGCCGCGCCATGGACGCCCATCAGCTTGGGGGAGACAGGAGGCGGTGGCGTTGAGGTGGAACTGCTAGCCTCTAGACGATGCGACTGTCCATGCACCGACTCCAACGAGGCCTGCTGCTGCATGGACGCCGACGAGTGCTCTGCCTCGGCCAGTATGCGCGGCTGCTGCTGTCCATGCTGGAAATATGTTTTGCTATCAAAACTGGAGGCCACCTTGTACTTGAGCTGTCGATTGTCTGCCAGCTCGAGCTCCGGGCGATAGGGATAGTGCAGGTAAAACACATCATTCCTCATCGTTTTCTTGCGCATGCGATGCGGTCCCTCGGTGGTATCCATTATCCATTTATCCAGCGAACAGGTGCCCGCGGGACCCCACAATCCGCGCTCTCGAGTGAGCTCCGTCTCCGAATGCACCCAATCCTGGTAGACATATCGTTGGGTGTGCTGCAGCATCTGTTGGTATTGCTTCGTGCGCAGCTCCAGCAGATCCTTGATCAGCTGCACATGAATCCCCGTAGACTCGTAGGCTGCCTCGCGACTCATATTCGACTTGGTGCGCACCAGTTCGTCCTTTTTGACCTTTGTGCGGCTGGCGAGCCGCGTCAGTCCCCCGGTGACCTTTTGGATCTTTGATTGAATTTGGTTGTGCAGCTCCCAGGGCACTCGATAGGAGGCCTTTCGTTCGGCTTCTACATAGTTGAACCACAGCTTGGAGGCCAGCTCCATGACCTGTTCGCGTGTCGTCTGCAAATCGGGCGCCTTCGAGCTGGCTGGTGGCGGAGTCAGTGAGATTTTGAAGACCTCCTCAATGGCGGGCTTCTTACATACGTACAGCTCCTCCCACACACGAAACGCGGCGCCAACAATGAGGTTGCGACCCTGCAGCTGATTTAGATCCTCATCTTTCGGCTCCATGGTCTCGGTTTGCGGATTGACATGCCATGTAGTGGCTCTGCTCGTCGATGGCTCTAGAATAATCTTCATGTCAGCCGTCAGCTGTAGCAGGCAGTAAGTCAGGCAGCCAATAAACTCCAGCTCGTGATTACCAGCACCAAAGATCAGCAGTCTATGCTGAATGATCTTGTGGAGCGCTTCCAAGACGCTCATTTGATCCGCACGGGAATCGTCGGTGGGACGTGAGAGCAGAAACAGAATACTTCGATTCAGCGAGTGGTGCAAATGTTCCAGCGACAGCGACGAGGATCGACGCTTGGCCTGAGCAATCAGCTTGATGACAAAATCAAAAATGTCATGCGGATTCCGAGCCAGGCAGCCCTGCCACAGTTTATCCACAATCCTTGCTGTCAAGTAAAAAACATTCGGGGCAATGTGCTGCATTTGGCTCTGGAGTATGGGCACCAGTGGCAGGGCCGCCTGCTCGCCCACAAGCACATCCGCTGCCAAAAGATGATCCATTAGGGCAATGATTATCTGCGTTTGGTATTGCACCTGCAGAGACATGTCTGCCGTGTCGGGGGCGGCATCCAGCACGAGATCTATGACGGGTGTGGCCTTGCCATGCATATTCAGACCCAACGAATCCACGACAATTACGCGTAGGAAGTCAATGATGCATTTGCACACGGGATGGGCTGTGATCTTGGGCTGCACAGCGGCCGCGTGCAACGTTTCCGGTGTTGGCAGGACAAAGCTGCTGATAGTGCCATCGGTGGGCGTGGAGGCGCCGCTATTGGGCTCTGAATCTGCTGCACTTCTCGACACCTGTGGAAACAGCACAGCCACCAGGGAGGTGACAACGTCTCCTGCCATCATCACGGGCGTAAAATCACTGAGATTCTGATACAAACTAAACAGCAATTGGATAATGGTCTCCGGGTGACTATGCAGCCACGTGGCACACTCTCCGCCATGCACAATGGCACGCACCATGGCCAGCAGCACACAAACGCCCTCGGGGCACACATTCAGCTTGGGCAGCTGCGTGCTGGCTGCGACCGGGGCTCCCCAAAGGAACGACCAAACGCGATCCAAGTCGAACTTTGTGTGTTCCGTGGCCAGCACCTTGACAGGTTGCCCCATAATGAGTGCGGTGACTAGAAAGTAAAGCTCCGGCACATCCAAATGATGCTGCATAAGCCATTCGAGCAATTGGAAACCTTAAAGGGGGAGAAATTGATTGAAATTTCAAAGAAAGAAGGGAGTCTGTGGCATACCTGGTATGTTCAACGCCGCTGGACGCACTTCCCCTGCGATTTGTGTGGGCAAATGTTGAATGGTGTTCTGCGGCGTGGCGACTATGACTGTGCCCGTGCCATTGCTGGGACGTTGATTGAGCTGCTGTGCACCCAAACCCATCATTTTGCGCTGGGAAACCATTTCGGTGAAGCGTAAATATCCGCCATTATGCGTGGCATCGCGAAAGCGCACCAGGAAACTCTCATTGGCACACACCACAACGAGTATGCGCACGGCAATGATGACTGTGGTAAAGTGTACATGCGGCTGCATGAACAGCAGCAGCCAATCCATGCCCAGCGTCTTGGAGATGTCATCGCAGATGACATAATTCACAGTGCTCCGAGGGGTGAACAACAACCCGTGCAGCAGTGAGAGGCAGCGATTGCGTAGATAAATATTCTGTGCCACACCGCCATCGGGATCCTCGCCGAGGTTCTTGATGCTCGGCAGCAGCACGGCACGTTCCAGTGCGCCATCCTGTGCGCGTGGCAGCTTGGCTGCCACATACTGTCCGTACAGCAGGAGGTCCGTGTGTCGCGGCTGTCCGCCCAGCAGAGTTTCCAGCAAATTGAACAGAATCTCGCGCGTTGAATGATCCTGAATGTGTGTGATGATGTGTAGGAGCTTTACGAGCAATTGCAGATCCCTCATAATTTTGACATTTTGTTTCTTTTCATTTGACTCCACGACCAGTTCGAGCAAATGTTCCAGCAGCGAGCGCAGCAAACCGTTGGGTGCATTATGCCAAATCTCCAGATCACACAGCAGATCCTGAAACGCTGTGACATTCGGTATGGCAGACATATCCTGGCCACTGTTTACAGTGCCCACCAAACCGAATGTCAAGTGGAGAATGTGACTATTGAGCAGATGTTTCTTTTTCTTGAAGAACATGCCCAAAGTCTGATAGCAACGCTTGCGATCCATTTCCGCTTGGGCAGCACGATTGCTGCGCACAACACAGGTCAGAGCTTTAACGCCCGCATACAAGGACTCCACATCCTGGGCCATGGCTATGATCCCGAGCAGCACATTGCAGCCACCGACAGTGTCAATCATGGCAGAGACTGGATGTGGACTAAAGACGCGCACGCCTAAATAACCCACGACCACGCCGCCCAGGGAGCGCCCCGCGCCAGCCAAATGACCCGCTGAATTGTGTAGGATTCTGTAAGGAAAAAGGAGTAAAGTACTGGCGGGGATTAGCTGTAATTGTTCCCTTACTTTATGGGCGTCGCATTCTCATGTGAATTCATATTCAGCTGCTTGGCAATGCTCTTGTTATCCGCGCGACTGTACACCTTGCGAATCTTTACCAGCGTCAACTTTGACACCGCCTTGGCATTGAGTCCGAGCAGCACACGATCCTCGGGCACCAGGGGAGCCACTGCCTCCGACTGCTTGCCCAACTGTGGCGCCTGCAGCGAGCCCATGTAGTGTGGACCCAGCTGATAGATTGTCTGCACTGTCTGCTGTGGGAGGACATCCTCCAGCAAATGGCAGACGCCCTGCTTCCAGCAGAGTCTCGAGTAACGCCGCCAAATCGGTGGCGTGCCAATGTAGCCAAAAATCTGTGTGGCTGAAGTCAGATTTGCGGTCGTGGCGCCCGGATGTTGCGCGATGTAGTGCAACTTCTGCGTGTGCATGGGCACACCATCGAGATACAGCGACAGACTGGAGTTCTTCAGCACCGCACGGTTGAGCACCACAACGAGATTGTGCCACTGGCCCTCGTGTAACAGATCCGGACACCAAATGCGTGCAATGCCATCATCAGAGCCCTCCGGTTCCCAGTCGCCAATGCCTGAAAAGGGAGTGGTTGAGGGGATTTATCCTGAAAGATGTTGCCAACAAACTTACTCTTTCGGGGCGTGACAAGTGTCTCCTGTGTGGACACCACAATGGCCTTGTCCCGGGCGGACAAAAGTATCGAAAGACACGCCAGATTCTCCTCTCTTGGATTGTGAATGGTCCGCACCAGCGTCAGCAGTCGCACACAGTGAGGATCTGTCTTGGGATCGGAGAACTTCTCCACGCAGAACCACGTGGAGTACGAGAGACCGGTTTGTGGTGGAAATATGCGATCCCCGGCGCCAATGCCGCCGATGGTATTCGCATCGATGGTGCCACCGGCTGTGGCCGTGGCCTGCGGTGCCAGCGATGGCAGGTAGAGGCAGCCAAAGCCCTCAGCAGACATGTCCAACTCCACAAAAGGTGGCAGCGTGCTCGAGCCATGTGCACGGAAGTCCCTTGGTGTGGTCATGGACACCAGCGTTTTGATGCGCGTGAGGGGCACAGGTCCACCCAGGCGGTACGGCTGCTGGAGATCAATGTCCGCACAGGAGAGGGGCTCCCCGAGTCGCAGAAACTGTCGCAGTTCGGTGGGTTGCAGCGCCTGAGCGGCCAGACGTTCGAGGATGTACTGCATGGGCACGTGCAACGGGTGTTGCTCCTCTGCCAGTGCTCTCCTCGTGAGCTTTAGCAGCTTCTCGGCCAAGCCATGGTCGCACATGATCTGTTGATTGCGCTCATTCCTCACGAGGGATTTTATAATTTCACTCAGATAAACCTGCAGCTGAATAGCCTCCATGGGCGACTCCTCGAGCTGCACTGCGGGCAGCAGTTGTAGCATGCACAGGACCACACCGGGATGCACAATCCTCAACTCTGGCATGGGCTGTGTGAGATTCAGTTGACTGGGATGCACCGGTGCAGCCAGCTCTTTGCTCGGGGAACGCGAGTGTGCAGGCGGATCGCTGAATAGCGTAATTATGCCACTCAAATTGGGTGCCTCAAAGTTATCCAAAGCAATGCTGTACAGCAGGCGGAACACAATGCAAACATATGACAAGGGATAGGGCACATCCTCGGAGAAGCTGCAAGGGAAAATGCAAAAATTAGGTGAGAATCTGCTGCCTTAAAGGCTGATCCGCTGCTTACCTCACACTCAGGATATCCCCACTGAAGATCTCATGGTAATACTTGAGCAGAGTCTGCTGGGGCTCGTAGCTGCTGCCTCCAGTGTAGTCCTGCAGCGTGGAAGCGCCACCGAAGCAGCCCAGCAGTCGCAACGTGTCGCACAACGAACTGCTACTAATCTCCTGATGGAAGAACTTGGCATTCGCGGGCTCGAACCGCATGGCTGTGGCCAGCGTTTGACAGACAATCTGCAGCAGTAGTATTAGATCCTGTTGGGGTATGCCCGGCTGTGGTGCTGCCATGCAGCCATCCAAGGACACAAAAACGCTCGTCAGATACACAAAGCCTCCAACCTTCCGAAAGACAGTCCGGGTGCGATGCGAATCCTTGAGGCAGCCCAGCAGCATGTTGAGTATTTGTATCTTGAACTCCACTTGATGTGGACTGATGCTGTGCATCAGGGAGAGGATATAGAGCATGTCATCATCCCCACCAGCGGACAGTATAAGCTCCCGTATGATGCCCAATGCCTGCGGGCGGCAGTGCTTGAACTTGACCAACTCGTGGGTGCACTTGGCGCCGCCGTACTCCCGGAATATTTGAGCATTATTGCTGGCACCGCCACCCAGCAGCATGGTCAATGCCTCCAGCACATGTTTGCCGAGAGTATCCAACAGATCCTCCTCTTGCTCTGATGACAACTCCACGACCATCGACTCTTCGCCCTTCGTGATGTCCTGCACATGTCCGGCGTAGCGTGTCAAGCAGCTTACAAAGATTTCCAGTATGCCCACCTCTCGATAGACGTCCTTGAAGACTGCATTGTGGCGTAGGATATTCAGGAGAGTCTTCAGACACAAAATACTGCAGGCTGTCGACTGATTGTGCTTGAGGAGCAGCGAGAGGCTGATGAGCTCCTTGCAGGGCACAAAATTCAATTGAAAGACTATAAATTCCAACAGATCAAAGAACTTTTCCTGTATCTGCGGACTCTTCTGGTGTATGCGCTCCGCAAAAGAGCTCAAAGTGTGCTCCGATTCGAGTATAAAATAATTGGCATTCTCCGAATGATACACCCGTGAAATGGCATCCAAAATGGTGCAGCAGAGTGCCGGAGTTGTCGACTTGAGAAAGACATTTTGTAGCACTTGGAACGCGTAAACATTCCGCACGCAAGTCTCACGGGAGGTGGCCTGTGGCAGTTGGAAATTCTGCAACTTGAAGGCTGTGTTGAATTGTGCCGCCGGCGGACGCAGCTCATAAAAGCCGCACATGCACAGGGAAGAGATCATGAGTACTAAGTTCCTTATAGCTGCTTGAATTTCCAGCGATTGACTGCGATTGTTGTCGAACCTAAAAGTGGGTGAAACAAGAGAGCAGAGCATTAAAAGAGAACTTTGGAATGTTAATCTTTGACTCACTTTAACAAAAAATCACTGAGAAAAACGTAGCCTTGTGAGGCGCGAAAATCATCCATTAGTATCTGTGATACCTGACTAGAGTCTTTCAGAAAACAAAAGACGGTGACGAACATTTCCACAATCTCCAAAGGATTGCCAAATGTTAAACGTTGCATATTATCCACACACAGGGCCATGCAACCTTTGGCTACAAGAAGATATAGAAAAATGCTATAAAATAGCTCTTAATAGAGAGTTTGATGTGCACTCACAATGTATATAACTAACAACCGCATCGGTGAGACCATGCCTCGATATGGTAGTCAGTATTTCGGCTGCATTCTTACGCCACACAATATTGTGGCAGGGACAGGGCGATGTTATGGCCGAAAATAGCAGCGTTAGATCATCCATGCGTGCCAGTTCTTCGGCAGGGTAGGGATACGAACAGAGTTTCACCAGCAGCTGCACAAAGACCTTTTGCAGCAGTGTGCGACGTTCGTGTGCATTGAAATCACTGATGGCTGAGCCATCCTCGTTCGGCTCATCATCCTCCACAATGGGCAGATCGAAGAAGAGATACAGGCACTTGACCAGCGTTGAGGGCACAGAAGCGGCTGTCATGACCTGGAAGAAAGATGGGGAACAAGTGTTAATGGGTTGTTTAGGGAATAAAGAAGGACTGGCAGCTGAAGGGAGTTTTCAGCTCTGAAAGAATACAATCGTTGCATCATCAGATGAGCTTGGACTCTCATTTCGTTCCTTAAGTTTCCTAGACTTTTAGGCTCCCTAGCAGTCAGCTGCCTCAAAACTCATTCCATTCGTTAGCTTTAATTGAATTACCATCAAAATCCTTCGCCTCTACCCTCCCTTGCTCATTTATTTTTCTCCTTTAAACACTAAACGAAGTTAACCTTGCGAAACCCCTCAAAAATGAATCAAGTTTGGTTCTTTTTTAAGCTCATTGAAATATGCCTAGGCAGCCTCTGCATGTCCTTCCATGTGTTTGGCTCGCTCTACAAGCCCGAGCCCATACCCCACATCATGCTGTACTGCGCCACCTTTGGCTCCTACACGCTGCTGGCTGGCTTGGGTGCCTTTCGGTTGCTACTAACAAAGAGTTCCATACTGTCTTCAGAGCTACTGCTCACGGCGAGTGCCATGGGCATGCACTACTTTTGTGGCCTGCTGGTCATGGGCAGTGCCAAGGGGGATGTGCATTTGTCGGATATGAATTCCACGTGGCAGTATCTGGAGCATCCGCATTTTGCGCACTGCAAGCGGCAGAGCATTGGGGCATTGATTACGGGCTCCATGTATCTGATGCACATGTTCCTGCTGCTCGATCTGTTGATGCGCATGGAGCCGGGCGACTGGCGGCGTCAGGCCACAGGACAGCTCGGTATGGGCTTCCCGGATCTGCTAGCGGAACGTGCCACCGATTTGTTTGTGTTGTCCAAGCCAGTGGATGATTTTCTGTGTCGTCGCTGCAAGTGCTATGATCGTCTAGCGCACTCTCAGCCGCTGCGCTTCAAGGACACAGACGACGAGGCAGAGGGACCCTCGTTTATGGAGAAGGTTATTAATCTTTTCATTGGCATACGGAATGTACTGTTCCGCGGGCATCCGGTGGAGAGTGAGGAGAGCTTTCTGGAGACGCCCACAATCACCAGTACTAGTGAGGAGGCGCTGGATCGCTACGAGTCTTCGGTTTCCATGGAGCACGAAGAGGAACGGGCACGTCGCAGAGACTCTTGGACATGGCGTGGCACGAGCGATTCCTCCAGCCTTTGGGCAAAGATTGAGGATTGGAGTACAGCCAATCAACCCACAGATGAATCTACGTTGAGAGACGTGGACAGTCAGGAGACTATGATGGGAGATATAAGAAGCAGAAGCAGAAGCAAAAGAGAGCTCTTTTTGAGTGAGAGAACAGGGGGAGATTCGGAGGAAGAGGAGCCAACTTTGCAAGATAATAGTCCTGCGGAAAGTGAAGGGCATGAAGCGATTGAAGGTGGACCGAGTGACAATTTAACATCATTGGAGGTTAAAGCAGTAGAACAGGTGTCTGTCCGTGAACCTATTTCAGAGGAAGAAACCCCTAGGAAAAGTGAAGCAAAGCCTGCCAGTCTGCACACAGAGGAATCTAAGGATAGGGAAGTTAATATCCAAGAAGAACAGGATTCTTCGCCTGACGAACCATCAATTGAGCGCAAGAAATTGACGTTTCATAACGAAACTAATCAAAGTTAGAGTAAATTTGTACACCTACAAAGCAGTAAAGAACTTTACCAGTTCTAAGAACTAGAGGCTGACTCTTAGCATTTAAAATACAGTTTATAGATGTTGCCATCTACTTCACCTATGACTACTTTCTACCTTCTCATCTATTTATCTAAAATCATTATCCCCATTTTCGCATCCATTCCTTTCTGTACCTGTATCAACGACACATCTCCATTGGCCAATAGATTCAGTGTGGCCAACAGCATCCAGCCGCTGCTTGTCTCCTCCGTTGTCTCCACCTCCAGAAACTTGACAATGGCAATGGAGGCCGCCTCTGTGCTCTGGTTGGATGCCCGCTTGCGTATCTCGCTGACCATGAGACGTGACACCTGCTGGCAAAAGGCCACCACATCCCAGAACTTTTCGCTCATATCATTCGCCGGACAGCTACTAAACACCTGTAAAAAAAAAAGTTTTGTATGACAATAATTTCTTCTCGATCTATAAATTACAAAGAACTAACCTTGCAAAAGAGTGGCAACATTTCGTAGAGCTTCTCGTCGCGCTCCTGTTCGCTCAGCGGCTCTCGGGGATGGGTGTACTCGTTGAAGAGTTTCTTGAGCGTGCCCAGACTCATTTGGATGCGGGCATCCACGAGCGCATCCTCGCCAGAAGCGCGTCCATTGGCTGGGGATTGGTTGGCGTCCGCGGTGGGTCTGCTGCCATTATTTGTGGTGTTGCTGCTGCTGCCGCCGCTGCTGCTGTTGCCTCCAGTGGCAGCGCCGCGCAGCTTCCGCATTACATTCATCTTTGGGTTTTTCTACTGCCAAATGTATTTAAACTGCAAACAGACGACAACAGAGTGTTAATTAATCGGTAAAGAGCTTGGGCAGACTGATATGTGGGATGTATCTGCCACTTGTGAATATTATGTGTTAATTATGGAGGTTTATTTAACAATTTTGCAATGTCAAAATGTCAAAACAATCGCCCAAAAATCTCTGCAGTAGCTACAGACTATCGAAGAAATATAAATATAGAGTTCTCTTTTTTATCGCAGTAACAATTTTATTGATTCTTTGACTTTATTCTAGATATTTCAATCTGTTATGTTGACAAGAAATATCGCCATCAAAGCTCTCAGCTATTATTCACTATTATTCTAAGTGACTTCAATGGAAACACCTAAGATATCAAACGAAATGTGTCTTAAGTGCCTTAAATATGATATCATCGCACATTTTATTATACTTTTGTAGACAAAAACGTCTCCTACTGCATAAACTCAGGAAACTGCTTTATAAAGAAATCAATTCAAAATCTCAACTATATTTAGAGGTTGATGTGAACGCGCAACCAAGCTGTAGCTTGAAACCGAGAGGCATGACAATAAATAAATATTTCTGGTAACAACTCCGTTAAACAGCTATTCCAAAATCCTCTAGCACTTGTACCTATCTCCCAGTTATCCCAAACTCTACCGATAACTGGCAAAACCAACTGATTCTTAATCGAGTTTTTTTGTTTACTATCCCATATTGTCACAGTTCATGGTCAATATGCTTATAAATATTCCAAACACACACACAACATATAATATGTTCTTCAAACACAGATACGATGCCTCCCCACAATCCCACACAATTATATATGGGTTTTGTATGCCCCAACACTTCACTTCACTTCTACTTCACAGTGGGGGAATTGCTTTCAAGTGGTTTAAAAATCACATCATCGCCATTGGCACAATGGAATTACGTTTATTATTTGCTGGGGTTACGTTTCTATTGCTCTTTCTCGATTCTTTGAGTTTTTCGTTTCGCTCGCGCGTCGCACACCCTTCGCTTCAATTAGTGGGAGCCGCGTTAGCAGGTGATTCATACTCGTATTTCGCATTCATTCCGCTAAATTGTTATCATTGAATTGTGTGTGTATTTGTAAGATAAATATACATTTTTTTTTGCGTTATTCTTTACACTTTTGTAGGAGTAATTGTGATTTCAGTTAGAGGTTTGTAGTGGGGATCAGAAAGAGGGGGTTGTTTTGAATTATTAACAATGAAGTTTTAACTAGCGGCACTTTTATTTATGTTTAATTTTTCATTCAGCTTCATTTCTACGTGGCAACGGAAGCTCTCAATCGTAATTATCATAATTAAATGGAATTTAAGCAAACACTTTAGCTTCTTCTCAATGATTGAGACTCGTCTTTGGTTTCTGAATTTATTTCAATTAAAATTAATATTTAATTTAAGTTTAGTTTGTGTTTGATTTGCTTTCATTTACAACAAATATCACTGTAAGTGTATAATTCACATCAGCCTTGTTCTCTTTTAAGAACGTTTTGTCATTCGTCGCGTACGTTCGTTCTCATTTTCCGTAAATGTGAATGAACGTGGCGACCCCTAGCCATCGCTGCACAGGCGTATGGGATGGTAGCGTACCGTAAAAACCGGAAATATTGGAAGTGTGTGGGAGGCAACGACAATGCCAGACCTTACGAGCGCGTACTTATTGACTTTGAGTGCACATGTAGATACACACACACTAACATTTAATTATTTGCATAAAGAGAGTGATTTGCCGAAACCAACAACTGTTTATTTTATCTACTTATTGCGCACTTGTATTTTGTTTACTCGCCAAATTCTCTCCAACTCCACTTCCACTCCACTCTACGTTTTCTTGTATCTCTTCTTTCCACTCGCTCACTCCAATTTTCACCGTTTTGACGTCACATTTGGGGCATTTAACGGCCCCTAAGATAGATTCTGTGTGCCATTACACGCACATTCGTTAACCGCTCTTTTGTTTTGCTCGTCTCAATCGCGCTGCTACGACAATTTTTATTGATTTTTCTTCCTCTCTCACGCAGAAAATCTCTCTTTCTCTCTCCGACTTACTCTTTCTGGCCAACGGAGCACTGGTGCTGCAGGCTACACAAAAATTTTCACACGCACTTTTAGCATATGTCCGTTGGGGGTTTCACTTACTTTTATTGCACATTCGATGCATTGTTCTGTGCCCTATGTTTCCCATTAGTTTTCGTTAATTATTGCATTGTTAATTGTTGTTAATTTACATTTTTGTTTCGAAAACGTTTGGCCAGTGTGACCGCGGAACTATCGATAAAATATACAGGCCGACCCTCTGAAAAATACCCTTGCATTTTCAAAATATACTGTAAATGTACCGTAAATCTAAAATCGTTTTCATAGATTTTGATGTTCTATTCGATATTACTGGCTATTCAGGAGACTATGCGCTAAAATTATAATTGTATCAGTTTAATCAATAAATTTTACACAAGATTGGCTAGTTTTTATCTGTGGTTTTTATTGTACTGGTTGCAAAACAAGGTTAAAACTAGAAAGGTCAACCAAAAAAATAGTAGTTAAAGTTACGTAGGGGGGAAAGGAATGTTACGTCATTTGACAATTTGTTGCTGGCCAACCAATAGTATGGGTAGTTGAGTACCCTATTTGCTATACCTAATATTAAAAATCCATTTTACCAACTGCTTTTAAATAATAACAGTGACTGTGTTTAAGACCGAAATGCTCTTAACTTTTCCATCTGTTTTCTATGTATGTATATATGTACATATGTATGTTATATGTACCTATATAGAACACACTCACCATGGCTCACCAACACAGGTTGATATGTTTTTGCATTGATTGGTACAAGACATTTCCAAAATTACTTCCAAGGGTACTAAATGTTGCTTACTCCGTGCCAAATGATGGGGAACAGTGCTGCTCACTTTTTGCAGCATGTTGCTGGCCCATTCAAATTATGTTGCCAACGGTAAAATACGTAAGTGGGTTTGGAATAGAGACTCATTGCTACGGTGAAAATTCCCATGTTGCGAAAGAGAAATATTCCTCAAGAGATAGGTGAGGAAATATCCCCAAAAGTATATATTATACCGTACATTTTCACCGTGCGTTTGGTAAAAATTTAAAAATTTAAATCATTTATGCCTTTTGGTGTTGTGCTGAAGAGCGTCAGCTGGTGAGCACAGCTGTTTTGCTGACACCTACAGCACTAAAAGTACGAATGTATGTACATGGAGTTAAAATGCTGCGAGGATCAATAGATGGATTAACATTTTTGTCGCTTCATTTATACCATAATCAGCTTGCAAGGCATTTCGAATTCAACATCGAACTGCTTCTTCGCAGTGTTGTACCAGGCAGACTTCGACAGTCAACGTTTATTCGCAGTCATTTACTAACTGTTTTGAATGAAAATTCAAATAAAATATCAAAACCAAACGTAATTTTATTGCATTTATGTTATTCAAGAAAATATTTTAATTGGTTAATCACTTAAGAAAGGGAAAATGCCATCTTCAGTAGCTCTTTTGTGTCTTTGAATTTGGCTATTGCCATCTGTAAGCTTAAAAGGAACCAATTTTCCATTAGTATTCTATTAAATGGTCAATTGAATGTTTAAATCCCAATTTATTTCTATCATCTGGCAGTCGCTTTGAACCGAGCAGCTTTAAAGGTGTGTTGTGGAATCCTTGAATGGTGGCAACAGACAGCGATTCCGCATCCTTCATGCCCACTTCCCCTTCAGACGTTTTAGGCTTACTGCAGCTTACTTATCCATGGTCCACAATCGTCTTAGCCGAACGTAATTTAGCATAATAATTGAACAAATTTACGTTCCTGTAATTTGCATAATTGGTAAACAAGGTCCTGGTCATGGAATGTGACTCTCAAGCCGACTTGGGTGTAGTTCTAAATGTTAAATGAGAATTAATTTACTGCTACAAAAGGGATAAAATATTCAATTTACAAATTTGAGAAGCATATTTTTAGACAATTTCAATCATTCCTGTTTTATGTACTCTGCAAATTGATAATGAATAGGAAAACATTCAAATAAATGGATCAAATTTGCTACAAATCTGCAGAGCTATTTACCAAACCCAAGTAGGGTTCATGGCTCTGTTCATGTCAATAAAACCCTCACATAATTCGAGAACCACAAATAAAGAAGTTCCTACCATAATCGGCAGCAGCAACCCTCAAATCTCACTTCTATTGATAAATTCATTAACTTTAAGCCACACTTAAAGTCCACAAATAAATTGCTTATTTCACTCAGACCGTAAAACCCGATATGGCACAAGGCCACACAAGAGAGAGACAGAGAGAGAGAGAGCGAGAGACACTAAAGAAATTCCAAACTATTAAGCAGACAATTTCTTTGGCCAAACATTATGGACACTTTTGTGTGGCATCCTTTTCCTGTAGAGCGAATCAATTCAATCTTATGGAATTTCTTAGGGCTTGTGTGCGGCTACTGATCCACCAGAAACCCCCAGAACATGCGAGTATAAATGTTCGAGTATGTGTCTCTTAGAGTTGAACAAATTGAATTTGATTATTGGGTTCACACATTTGTGGGGGGTTATTAATATTTGTATTTGCATTTGCATTTGCATTTGCATTTGCATACGAGTCGTTAGACTCGTTCTAATTGTTGGCCACAATAACAGAAAATCAGACTATTACTCACTTAAGTCAACAGCTAAATGGGATTTGCATAGCGTTGGGAGAGAGAATTTGGAATATATTTTACGCATTTCCCTGTCCCAAATTGAGTCAATTTTTCGGACCATTTTTGGCCATTGAAATTTCAGATTAAATTACATTTTTTGAATCAATTAAGTTCTGGTTATCTCTGACATGTCTGAAGGCGTGTCAAAATAAATATTCATGCCCTCTGTCTGGTGTCCAGGGGGTTGGACTTACGCTGTTCGTTGTGTGTCCTGCCTGTCTGGACAAAAATAGTTTGCTCTTTGGGCGTTGGCCCCCAGGTTTTGGCCCCTCTTAAACCTTCGACCCCATTCGGAAGCGGGTGGTCATTGCGTGTGCAGCACAGTCACGCCTTTGACCCCTCCCCGCCGCAAGCCGCAAGCCCAAATCCACAATCCTCATGAAAGGTGTGTGTAGATGACTGCCTAAGTTGCAAGAGTAAATTCTCTTAATGCTTCTTTATGTGGCAATGCTTTTGGGGCTTGGCATTCCACATCTCACCCCTCGCTTTTGCGTACTTTTGTGTCTGCCACACCTGTGCAGCGGGGTGGGGTAGGGGCACGTGTCTGCGGCAATATTCTAATGGATTTTTCGTTTTCCCAGCTATAAATAGGCGCCAGACCGCCCAAACAACTGACAAACAATTGAAAGCATATTTTAGGCACTCCAAGAAGGGGTTATATTCGGCTTCGAAGGGTCGTCTAGGGGATGCATAAGCGAGGAATGCTGCCACCTCAAAGAAGGGGTAGCAAGGGTAGGTAGGGGTGCGGCAACAATAGTAGGAGCTGGCAACAAAGTGTAGGGGGCCCTGCCATTCGAAATGTAATGAATATTCTATTATTCTCTTGCCACTCTCTCTCTCTCTCTCTCTCTCTTGATGTTTTCAGTTGTTTTTCGGCCAACCATTTTTCCCCTTTTCCACCTTCCTTCCGTTCTTTCTTTATCTTATTTTTTTTTTTGGGGAGAAACGTGTAAAAGCGTCAGCCCAAAAATCATTTGCACACAGCAACATTCCATGTGGGACTCATTAGACCGAGTGTCTGTCCCCCCCACATTTTATTTTTTTGCACAGACCGGTCTTATTTTTGACTACATTTTTGTTGCTTTTTGCACCGAATTGTTTTTGCTTTTTTACTGAATTTGTGTTGCTTTTCGCACTGATTTGTTTCTGAATTTTGTACACATTTTCGTCCGAATTTTGGTCTCCTTTTCCACTGAGTTTTTCCTCCGAATTTTACTCTTCTTTTCCCCCCAATTTTGGTTTCTTTTTATCTGAATTCTGCTCTCATTTTGCTCTGAATATTCTTTCTTTTTCTCTGGTTTTCATCTGGTGCTGATGTTGACAACAAGCAAAACATTTTGCGTATTGAAATTGACATGTCTTAAGGATGAGCTTAGGGACACCGCCCCTCAAGAATTTCCCTAAATCCTTCCCCCTTTTAACATGAATATTCATTGGGGGAGGCCTTAAAGAGTAAGACAGAGAGGAGAGGTGCAGCTGCCAGACACTTTATCCTTCGTTTTGGGTGTCGCTTCCTTCCACGAGGGAGACCCTACTTTCCGTGGATTTACATACAATTTCATTTGATTGTGTTTTGGTGAAGATTTTTATGGGTTATAAAGGATTTTATATATGGCAACTAACTTGTTTTGTTTTGGTACTTTGGTATTTTGGGTATCTCTTGGCCGTATAAAAGATGTCTGCAAAAATCTCTACGGGCCATCAGATAGATGGGAATGGTCTCCATTATGGCCAGGGGAGAGCTTTGTGGTACTTTGAAAGAGGATTATGCGTGTCGGGAATACAGGAAGATGATGTAAATAATTTGATGTTGAGAATGGAGGGAATTTTTAAGGCGAGTTTATTTAAAACATTATTAATATGAAATTATGTGAAATTTCCTTAAATGAGTAGAAAATATTTAATATTTTTATATTCTAAAAGTAAAAATAAATAAAAAAAGCTACAAAGAAAACGAACAGGTTTCTTAGAGCTTTAAAATATGCAAAAACAAATACAAATACAAAATACAAAAAATGGTAATAATATCATAAAATATATTTCCAACCTTTTGATCTGTAGAACAACTTCCTTTTCAGTTCAAAAATGTTCGAAATTAAAGAAACTTCTGCAAGAATACTACAAACAAATGTCACCCTCATTGGTGGACATAATTATAAAGTTTAGTTAAAAAAGTTCACAGCCACTTTATGTTTTATTTACCACCGCATAAACCCTGCAAACATTCCCAGCATACCGTCAACTGTTGACCCTTGAAACGTTTCAGCCATAAATAATGCAAATTTTAAGCAACCGAATCCCAGAGTTGATAAATCCTTCAGGTCTTTAACATAATGAATACAATGATCATAACAAGAAGCAGGGCAAAAAGGTGGCAAGCCATCAAAAAGATTTACTTACAAATCCCACAAAAAACAAGTGAAAATTGTCACCAAAAAATTATCAGCAATAGATATTCAATGGATTATTGTTTCTGCTATTGTTTTGTGCCATTGTAGATGCTTTTTATGGACCTTCAGGAAGCGTTTCTACTGCCATAAAAACCATCGAAGCCAATCCCTGACAGAAAACACGAAATTGCGATTATTTTGATGGCGGGGGTGGAGGCGGAAAGTGAGATTTACGATGCAATTTGATGATGGCAATGGCGATGATGACGTTGCGTGGAAACAATATGAAAGATTGATGAGCTTTCTTCAAGGTCGTTCCACTTTTTTCTCACTGTTTGCTCTCCCTTTCGACTCTTCTTTGGCTCTTCTGCGACTTGTTCTTGTGTTGACGATTCATTCCTTGTGTTTGTCTGTCAAAATGTTAAGCAAATATTCAGATTCGTTGATTCAACAGTCCAAAAAAGATAAAGAACGGGCCAAGGTGGTGCTCTCATCTCGGTGGGGCTATAAAATGTGAAATTTTATTGTGGCTTAAGCACAGTTCTCCATCGAATTGATTCCATCATGTATCGGCTACTGTGTTATCTTCTCGCTGGCTCTCTGCTCGTGCTACTGGTGGCAGGAGAAACATCATTGGAGGAGCAGGTCTCTTCTGAGGAGGAGATTATTGTGGACACGACGCCCATTGCTTTTATGAGTTTTCCTGCCAACTCCGCGGTGCTAATGGAGCTGGCAGAACCTTCGGCGGATGAGCAGGATGTGATGACAGCACAGAAGATCAATTGGATGCCCGTGTGGCAGGAGCAGGACTTGTTTAGGGATATTGCAAGGTCGAGACGACAAGTAAGAGATGGTTCCGACAAGGATCCTTCAATTGAAAGCGCAGATAAGGACGTTCCTGACATTCCCAGCAACGATAACGTCTCTACCACAACCACCGGAAAAGTATCCTCTACAGCGAACAGTGCAGTTTCTCCCTCAAATATTAGTCCCACAGTGATCCCAACCACCACCAGCTATCTATCCACGCCCCTGGAGGATCTACTGACCAATCGTGACACCAAAGAGTGTCCCAGTACTGCCCAACGTGGACTCACCAATCTCATACGCGTGGCACGGCCACTTTTGCCTGCTGCCGAGCTGCGCAACATCTTTGCCAATGCCCTGGGAGATCCGCAAGTCAAGGAGCTCCTTGAACTGCTAAAGAGCAAAGCTTTCAAGGAGCAGGTGACACTTTTGCGTGCCACCAAGCAGCATCAGGCGCTGCAGGACTACATTTGTCGTCGTCTGAAGCTGGATCCCGCCTACTACTTTGATTATGTGCGAGTTTTCCTCAATATTCACACCACCGAAGCACCCACCACCCCGTTGCCGAATCGTCGCAAGGGCATACGTGGCCTGCTGCAGGATGTGCGTGATGTCCTGCCGCGCACCGCTCTCAGGGATCTCTACTTGCGAATGTACGCCTCGGATGCAGAGCTCTCCAGCGCTGTGCGTCTCATCCGCAGCCTGGAGTTCCGTCAGCTGCTGCGGGATGTGCGCTCCTTGAAGGAGTACAACGGCTTGACTGAGCAACTGGTGAAGGTGGGTGTGCCGCTGCGACAGATCCAACAATTGGTTGCCACTGCCTTGGGTTGGGCCAACCTGGATGCCACTTTGGGTGCAGAGACGGTCATTTTTAGTGACTAAATGGGAGGTGGAGGTACAGTTTCGGAAATGACTTTCTTTCTTTTGATTTTTTATTATTTTCACACTTCTTTAAACTCTTCTGTCTTGTATCTTTATCTTTTAACTATGTTTTGTAACTTTATCTATATACTATGCTACTTTTTATGCATAATTTCCATCAATTATATGCAAATCTTCAACAAAAATTGAACAAAATGGGGACAATAAAATATTCCTGGAAATCATTGCCTCTGCCGCATGCAGTGTGCGGCTCTGGGGGAGCGGCGAGCTCAAAGGTGGGCTGATGGGAGAAGTGATGAATACATATGTAGATGTAAAAAAAATGTTAAATGTAACATTCGAAAATATCATGAGGTTAAATACATATGTATGTTCGTATCATACTAAGGTTACATACATACTATGTAAATATGTATGTAATTAACAAACAAAACAATTAAATAAAGCGGTACTTAGTCTGTATTTAGTATTACCATACATATGTACAAAAATACGTACATATTAATTTATATGTATGTATGTATGACTAAGAACAGACTAAGCACCGCGTATAACAGTTGTGACACGTACAAAGCGTCTCACAAACGTCCCTACGCGCTGTATTTTAGTTTTGTTATTTTTTTATATTTTTTATATTGTATTTGTGCGAATAACGGTTGTATGTAACGCACAGAAAGAAGCATTTCCGACCCCATAAAGCATATATATTCTTGATCAGCATCAATAGCCGAGTCGATAGATCCATGTCTGTCTGTCCGTCTGTCCGTCCGTCTTGTTGAGCGCCTAGTACTCAGAGACTATAAGAGCTAGAGGCACCCCGCAAAAGGTCGAAAACCTCCCAAATCAAAACCAATCAACCAAAGTTGTGACGCGTAAGAAGCGTCTCACACGTCCCTTCTCGTTATTTTTTAAATTATGCTTGTTTAGCTTTTTAGTTGTGCTTAGCTCTAATTTTCCTCGACTATTAGTCTAACATAAACCTTCCCTGCATGTTTGCGACCGGATCGGTTTAACGCGCCGCGCGTCATGCGGCAGCGTCCCTCGGTCGGTTGGACCGGCTCCGGCTTCGGCTTGGTGTCGCATGGTGCATTCATTGCATATCAACGTTCAGACATAATAATTTCTCTTCCCTCTTCTCCAACTCCCTTTTGGCGGCTCCACTTCAAAGTGTTGTGTAAGGCAACACCTTTTTTGTTTGCTTTCATTTAGATCGTCTGTTTAATCGATTTTATATATAGATTTTGTCTTTAACTTTTGCTGTGTGTGTGTGTGTGTGTGTGTGTGGTGAGGCGTTTGGTGTGGGCTCAGCTCATCCATCAATCCAGCAAAAGTCTCATCAGTCATCTGTCAAGCAATTTCAACTTCTGCGGCACCCCAGAAAAAAGAAGAAATAAAAAGGGGAAGTGCGACATCTATGACGTGGGGCAGGCACCAAAGAAGGAGAGGGAGAGTGAGGGAGAAAGACATCCCCCAACAACTGGGCAACGAATTTATAACTCAGTCGGTGTGGCATGGATGGTCTTTGGGATGGACATGTTTACAACTTTTCCAACGGGGCATGCAACCAGGCAACCGAAACCACTTGAAAATTCGTTCAGGGTCAAAATCATTAGGGCAGAAAGTCGACAGCCAGCCAACAGCCAGCAGGCAGTTCTTCCAACTGTTTGTCGTGGCATAATAAACAACAACAAATACGAGAATTGCCGCCGCTGCCACACATGTTGCCTCTCGTTGTTGCGCCTTCAAAAGAGACTTCATCGAGGCTGTCAGCGCCGACATCTAATCGAGGCAACAGTTGCCATAAACAAATTACAAACAGATCGCAGCAGACAGTAGCCGACAGTCGTTTGCCTATAAATAATACCCCAAAAAAGGGCATACACAGCAGAACCTATGAAACATTTAGGGAAATTTATTTACTAACAAGAGCCAAGCTCAAATACGTGTCAAAATAAACAAACATTTTGGCTGAAAATGCACTGAAAAATAGCAACAAGAATTTCCAGTAGCAATCGCCGGCAGACGGAGCCAGTCAGAGTCACAGACAGAGACAGACGGTTGGGTCACAGTTCAAACGATAAGATAGCCCACGGTCTAGACCTAGATACAGAATGGATGTGGTAAATATTATCTAAATGATATTTATGCAATGGTTATGACTGTTTTTTCGCTTGTAGCTATGGGGAAATCTGTCACACTGCATGGAATGTTGGGTCATATTGTGTGATAGCTCGTAAATGAATGCTGAAGAGTTTTATGCAATTTTGAGAATTGCAAGAGAATGAATAACAATTGTGCAACAGAAAGAATATTTGTGCACATTTATGAGCACATTTTTGAAAGATACCAAGCATGGAAACATTTTTGTATATTTCCGATGTTATATTTTCTTTGAATGCAACTTTATATTTGGAGTAATTTTTATAGACAAATGTAAAGAAAAATATGCCCAGTTCCTGGAACTACTGCCTTTCCCCTTTTTAGATTACAAAGGTTAGCATAAATTTCTTGTGTGGTCTTTTTAGTGAAACGAGCTTTACATTTTTGCGTAGTTTTTAGAGACACATCCATAGCAATATTTCCTGTTCCCAGTTCTATTGTCATATTTTGCTTTTTGAATACAAAAAATGAGCCACATTTCAAATGAAAATGCCATTTCAAAATTCCTCTAAATTCAATATCAATTTTTGCACAATCTATACACATATCCAACAAAAGATTTCCTGTTCATAAAAAAAAAAAAATAATAATAAATAATAGCAACATATCAAATAACATAACAGAAACCCAACACAATAACTAAGAAGTTGCTTTTAAAATACCGAGAACTTGCTACCAATAATAAAGAAACCCATAAACAACAAAACTGCAACTTGCCACCAAAAAAATAAACTTTGGCTTGCTCGTTGTTTTTTTTTGGTCTAGAGTCTAGATTTATTTCTATCTTTTGAGGCTTCTTCAGACAAATAGAGACATGAATACAGGGGAGTGGAAAAAGCTCTGCTTTTTGTTTGAAAGCAGCGGAAATTATTATTAATTGCTTGGAATGCCAAGCACACACACCGGAGCCACCCGCTCCTCGCTTTTCTACTCCACAGAACAAGTCCCATGTGCCGCTGCAGACTCCGCTCCGTGGCCCATGTGGCAGCCACTTCTAATGGCTTCCGTTGGCGTGGCTCTGAGGTTTTTCTTTCTCCAGATTTTGTTTTCATCCAATCATTTCGATGACGTAAAAAGCCGTTTTTCATGGCCAAAAACCTGGCCACAGAGCGACGAAGTTCTTGGCCTCAAAAAAATATCAGCTAAATGTCGGGCCAATGTGTGTGTGTGTGTGGGGGGTAAATGCGTTGGATGTTGGCTGTGGATTATTTGGAGTACATGTACTCCTCGTACTCTGGGCCTCTGGGCGGTTCATTGGCCTTGGCTGACAGATAGACGATGGCGTGGGTAAACAGTTTGACTTTCAGAGAACAGTGGAACTGCTGGTGGAGTGGCAGTGTGGATGGAGCCTCTCATGGCACTATAGACCACTGCTGGAGGAGTGTGCCCAAGCGTGTCCAGATGGTCGTCTCCTTTTACAATTGCACAGCGCTCCAGCACTTCCCCAGAGGAGCGTGCCCCCCCCAAGAGTGGGGTTCAGCAGTTGCCTCTTGGAACACAAAGCGTTCGCTCGTTCGGGCTTGCAAAGTGGAGTGCAGTGGAGTTTGGAGTTTGGAGTTTGGGTGTCTCTCAAGCTGTGGGTGTCGGTCGTCTGGAAGCTCTTGCTGGACTATTGTGTTCCCAATCCAAAGGGAAACAACAGCGATGGCAGACCATGGCGAAACGAGGTGCAAAAGGAGATGCAACAGTGGGCCAGGGAGGGACAAACTAAGCGCTGAAACAGCGTGCAACAACAGAGGAGCAACAAAGGTGAACGACTCTCCCATTTGGTTAATTGAGTTTGAATGGCGGAACGAAAAACTTGCGACTCTGGAGGGAGAGAGTAAAAAACGTTGCCATTGCAGTGATTTTCTTTGGTTGGAAAAAAGAGGAAGGAGGAAGGGTTTTCTATGGCAACGTGGGAGGGGGCTGGCAGGTATCTTGGCAACAATTGAACTTTGAAGTGCGTCAATCTTGTGCGGTTGTGGAAAGAAAGACTGAAAGAACTCTTGGCCCCAAGTGGAATTCTTTTCACAGTCTAAGAATTTCAATTGAAACCTCTAAGCCCATCTTCATAAGTGGAGCTGTAATAAATAAATAAATTCGGAGATCTAATTGTTCTCTAATTTAATTACGGAATCAAATTTTCCCTTCACTTTGACCATTTCATTTCATTTGAGAATCGAGGTTTTCTTTAATTTCATTCGAGAATATAAGTTCTCTTTTATTCAATCTGAGAATTAAACATTTCTTTCATTTACGTCGAAAGTTCCAGTTCTTTTTTATTAGTATTCAAAGTTTTCTTGCTCCACCAGCTTTTGTCGTAACTAAAAATAACATTCCTGGGGTCAACGTCAGACCCTTTGGGGCCCTATAATTATTTAATATAAGAGATATAAGAGATGGCTCTCATAGAACTCTTCGCGGTTACCCCTATATTAACAACTTAGGAATGGGTCTGGGGCGTTACGGCTATCCACTTCACTCCACTCTGCACAGAATTCACGCCTTATGAAGCACCACAGTCGCTGCTCCGATGCGATGCTCATTGAACTAAGGCGAAACCGAAACCAAAACTGAAACTGAAACGAAACGAAACCACAAATCAAATTAAAATTCCATAGCATTTTTGGGCAGTCATTAATCTTTAGGGCAGGGGGCGGTATAGAACCGCTTGAACTGCAATTGCTGCATGCAACGTGCTACATGCAGCTTGCGTTGATCTTTCAACGAGTCGCCAGGGCAACCAAACAAAACAAAAACAAAAACAAAAACAAAACAAAAGCAAAACCTCTTTTTTGGACCCAGCTTTTGGTGTGTGTCCACGCATGACTTGGCGTTTGCTGGAGCGCTTAACCCAAATCCAGAAACCAAAAGATGAGAAGTCGAAACAGAGGGAGGGAGAAGAAAATATGTAGGTGCTGACATAGGACATACCCTTACTAGAAGTTTTTTTTTTTAAGGCTTTTACATGAATTGACAAATGTTTGATTTTGCTGATAAGAAAAAATGTAGCAACAAACTATTTTGGCAATTGCAAAAAAAAAGCAATGCAAAATGTTGTACATGCTTTATTATTAATTGAATTAATATTAGCTGAAATTTTGCTGCTTCAAATACACAACAATCGTTAAAAGATCGAGGGAACCTCTTTTAGAGCCCTGATACAGCAGCTTGTCCAAGAGTCAAGAGTCCAAAAATTGTTGGAACAATTTTATAACCTAAAAAAAAAGCCACAGTAGCCAGTTCTCGTTTATTAATTTTTTTACACTAACAAAACTTTATGTTATCGTTAAAATCTATCAGTCCTAGAGTATTAAAATTCGAATTTTATTAAAAAAATGCTTGTCCCAGCATCAAGTTGACAAAAAAAATGTAGAGTTTCAAAAGCTTACAACAAAAAACCTAAAACGTAGAAATATCATTAAATGAATATACCTAGAATCAGCTTTGGCTTATCATTTCACATGCCATTTGTGTAATCATCATACCCTGCTGTGGTACCCTAGCTAAAAGACCGAAACAACCAAACAACCGAACAACATTGATGACAACAATAACCAGAATTGAAAGTGCATATTGCGCTGTTGCTGCCGCCAAGCCGCTGATTCGTTCGCTCGTTCGCTCGACTTGCTTTAATCAGCGCTTTTTGATCTGAACAAAACAATTGCCGGCCGGCAGAACACAATAACCACGACGGCGCCCTCACCGATCCACATCCACATACACATATCCAGTGGCCCACTGTCTCGCTGGTAGCCTGTCCCCCCCCCACTCGCTGCTCCCTTGCTCGACTGTGCACTGAAAAACTGCCTCAGGTTTTGCCCTCTGTCTTCGGTGCGCCCTGCTGCTACTGCACCCTGCGCACTCTTTCCTTCACTTCTTCTTTGGTGGCAGCACACACAAAAATTGTTTTGAAAAGTTGCTGAGTTTTCAATTGAGGCGGCACAAAGTGCGCAACAGAAGTAACAGCAGTAGGGAGGGAGGGAGGTGTGTAGCGATGGCTGGGTGGAGTTCAATGAAGGGAGTAGAGTAGAGTAGGTAGAGTGGGTGCTTGGAAAGGGGTATGGATAAGGCAGCAAAGGGGAGGTATAGGGACAGTGTGGTTCCAGTCGTTCAATTTGTTTGGTCAGCTCCCTGACGACCGAGTGCCCGGTAGCTAAAGATTTTTTTCTACTCTTTCTTCGGTTGAGGGTATTATAAGTTTTTGAAGTTGTTTGTAATGATGAGAAGAAAGTGGTGTACTAGATTCCTTATCAAAATATGAGAAGAATAGTTCAAATAGCTGTGAATCTTTTTTCTTGATGTCTTTCAATTTACCAAATTCTTTCAATCTTATACCATCTACATAAGTATTCGCTTTAGAATGAGCTAAAGAAGTGTAATAAATTGTAATACTTACTAATACTGAAGTAACATAGCTCAGGATCAAGATCAGATAAATATATTATACATTTGACATAGGCTAAGGTTTATTTTTAAAGAAAATACAAATATTATATTATTATAAATATTATTACACGCCTCAAAAAGTAAATTGAAACAAATCCCACATCTAGCATGGGAACTGAGGAAGGGCATCTCAGGCTCCGACTCCCCCATGGTATTCATATTTCTTTTCATATTTTTGTTTGTCGACACTGGTCTGCTTTTTGAAGCTCTGACGCTGAAGTACACATTGGGTTAAGTGCGGTTTATGGTTTGTTGATTCAAAAGCGAAGCGAATCCTCGCCCGAGCCCCTCCCCCATACCATACCCCTAGAGGGGGTCGCCTCTGCGCAGTGGAGTGGACAGTGGCCCGCCCTAAGGCTAATGAATTTCTGGTTACCAAACTTCGATCTGGTGACAATATCTGGGGCTTCAGCTACTGACATTCGGCCTTCGGTTTTTGTCTCTCTCTCTTGGGGCTTGGGCGTAATACGCAATTTTCAGTCTTTTGATGATTGATGGATGGAAAAACTTTGTGTTCGTTGACCTCAAAAAATTGTTGTAAGTATGTGCGCATACCACAGCACACTGCAGGGGTTTTAATAATTGGCTATTTGATTTATGCCAAGTGGAGCGCTTGAATGGAGCTTGAAGTTGTTAGAGAAATCTCTATTTAAAATATGTTAATCCCGAAAACCAATAAAATAAACCAATACTTTAGACAGGGAATATCTTTTTGATGTTGGATATTAGACAGAGACTTCCTCTTGAGAGCCTCTCTCTCTCTGGATTCTTATTCTTTGGCTTCGATTGATATGCAAATGCTGTTTGCCCATAAACACCTTTGGGCCATGGATTTTTACAATTAAAAAACAGCCACAAGCTGCTAGTTCGATCCATTCACCAAAAAACCAACCATTTCATTCAACAAAAATCTCCACAGTCAACTTCCAATGAATGAATTTGTGTGGTTTGTTGTTAGGCTTAAAGTTGTTTTTCCGCCAACGCTCACACGGGTTTTGAGGCTGTTTTTCCAGGCCAGCAACCCACGCTGAAAAGTGCAACAAAAACAGAGCCGACAGACACATCCACAAGATATGCAATCAGCCTACAAGATTTTAGGCGCCTTTTTTGTCAAGAGAAAAGTTTTGCCACGCGCCAACCTGTCGCGGCGCTGCTGCTTCCCATTAATTAGCGGCCAACAAAAAGCCAAAAACAAAAACGGAAAAACGTCCAAACTTGGCTAAGAACCAGCGCTGCAGTTACGAGGAGGAGGGGCTCTCTGTGATGTATCAGCTGTCAGGGGGATCGTTTCGTTATATAAGACGCAGCGCGAAAAGAAATATAAAACGGCAGCAGCGGCAGCTTATGTCATCCATGTGCGGGCGGACGTTCCATAAAAAACAAGAGATGATTTTTTCTTGCTCTTATGGGGCCATCTGTTGGGAAGTCTGCCCCTGCCCCATAAATGGCATCAAAATTGATGACGTTGTACCCCGACTTTTGCTGCCAGACAACGACCTACACCAATGCTTGACTTGGGGTTTTTTATATTTTTAAGGCTACTCAATTTTACTCAGTATTTGTGGCAGAATGTGGGCAGCACTAAGCTGCCCCCAAAAAGTGAGCAGCATCGATGGAATTGTGTTCTTACGAATGTAATTGTCAGCTTAGTTCAGGAATATGGCTATGTGACCTTTGGAAATCATGGAGAATATACCTAGAAAATATTGTGGGAGATTCATAACGAAATATTAGAGAAGTTCAAAAATATCTGAGGGATCAACGACTTGTATTTCATAATAAGACAATAAATAATCCAGTAAGCCACCAATTTCAATACAAATTTATTTAATCTATGTACATACGTCTCTTTGATATAAAAACTAATGAACAATATGCTTCAACACAGACTGAATCGATTGTGGGAGAAATATGGCCTTGAAATACTAAAGAATGTTCTATAAAATCAGCCAGAATGCAAGCATTTTAAAACGCCAAAGAGCGCCAGAATCATCTTTAAGACTCTAAGATACCAAAGCATTAATCAATTTAAAATATGTAATTAAGCCTAAAAGAAGTGCGACCCGATCGTAGGAGACAATCATTTGAAAATATCAACTAAAACCCGTCAGAACTAAACTAAATATTTCCCTTGACTTCTTTGATCTTTCAGTTCCTCTGAAAGCTACACTTTACGGCTGTCGGCATGGGGCAACTCAAGTGTGGGAGCCATCAAGAGTCGCCAAAACAGGGTCATCAAGTGGGCGATCGAGGCGATCGTTGATTGAGTGGGCCAACCAGTAGCCCCTCCCCCGCCAACATTATTGTAGGTGTCTGGTTGGTCTTTAATTGAGGAAAATTATACACAATATCCAGCGTAAAATACGCGACTTTTACAGATGCCTAAAGAGATCTTTAAAAAAATCCACAAATGGCCAAGAGTCGTTTACTACCTTGTAATCCGCAAACCAAAAAAAAATCTACAGATTGGATATGCCCATAAAAAGGCGTGAGGAATGTTTGAATCTTTTTTATATGCATTTAGTTTTCAATTTGGAACCGCATTTGGGGTGTTCGATGCCCCCTAATGATGATTGCCGCCATTCAGGTGGCGAGAAACTTTCCTTTTCTTTCCATTAATATGGTTAATGAAGAAGGGGGAGCACCCACTATCATTACATCATGTGGCAGGGCAGATAGACAGAGATCAAGATATGAAATCGACTTCCGCTTGCCACGCACTTGGCGGTGGGAAAGCATCCATGAGATACACATAGGGAAAGTTATCAACATAATATTACCAGAAAAGATACAGATACAGATACAGATACAGATACAGATACAGAGTGAGTGAGTACAACAATCGGCCACGAGAGTGAGTCTGTTGGTGTGCTGGTAATTTCAGATGCCAAAACAATGACACATAAATCGTTGAATAAAAAATCAAGCGTAACATCAACATTTTCACATTAACCTCCCCAGCTCTACAGATACAAGTAGCATCTAAGAGATACTTACACGAGTGTATGTGTGATACTTGGTGGCATGTGGAAAGTTGCAAATTGCTGCTGCTGGTGGGGCAGTGTAGTAGAAAGCAAGGCAACAAGTTGGCTGCAACGTGTGCGCATATCTGCCTGCCTCCCTGCTATTCAGTTACCAGTCGCTCAGCTCGCGCACTCACTCACATCTCGTGCCTGTAATGTGAGAAAGAAAAAAACAGCAAACTAAAGCTAAAAAGTGCAACGTTGACACAATTGTGAGTATCCATGAGATACTCAAGCAATTGTCAAGCGATTGTCTCTAGCTGTGCGGCGACTGGCAATTGCATTACCACAATGGGCCACAGATGAGAGTCTGTCTGACTGCTGCCAGAAGATGAAGTGGGATGCAGCGTGTTGTCACCTCCATCCACTCACTCTATAGTGCTCTGTGTGCAGTCCATGGATGATTTGAAATTGTTTTGCAATTCAATTCAACTGCAATGACATATGGTACATATCTAGAGGTGCTATGTCTACTCGCATGTATCCGTAGTATAGCTCTGAAATTGGGTGTGCATGCAGTTTATTTCTTAATATGAAAGGACAGATATCTGGTGGGGCACAGCTGTAATGGAAAGGAACTAAAGGAACGCGAGATAGCCCCAGTGCTGATGGGAATGCTAGAGTTAATCGAGCAAGAGACTACAAAATGAACTAATTTTAATACGTTAATACATACATTGTTGAGAAAAAACTATGAAGAATTGCGCAAGAATTAATAACTCTTGTATAAACTTATGCTGGTATGTGTAGAGACATTGCAACACTTACAAGACACACAAATGCATATAAAAGTGAATGGTAAACGATTATAGTGGAATGCTCATTATGGGATTGTCCCCATTAAATTGCTGTGTATGTATAACGATTGCCAAAATGTGAATTTATCCCACAGCTTATCAAAGAACTCACACCACACACATCCATCTTACACTGCACTTTCCACTTCCTTGCTTTCAAATGAACTTCTCTCCTCTGAAGAACCTTTCAAGAACTTGCTTACTTTCAAATGAACTTCTCTCTTTCTAGAACCTCCTTCTTTACCCCAGATTTGTTGCTCTTTAGTTTTCCCATCTTGTTAGGCTTCTTCCTGTTTTCAATGACAGCCGCCCGATTATTATGTCATCTAATCCACAAATTTCGAGCACGCATCGCATCGCATGCCACACAGAACTCAATTAAAACAACATTATCCACACCAGACAATAGAACTAACATTTTGGGGATTTGTTTAATAAACAATTTCCGCTTTGATTTGAGTTTCCCCCCCATCGGCAGTAATTAGCCTGACGGTTGCTGCTGTGGCTCTGCCTGCGTATAGGCAATCATGGCACCCCGATGATTTTCTGTGGTGTGAAGAGTCAACCGTAGAATGGGGTCAAGACCCAGCAGCAGCAGACCCTCAGGTGCGGCATACACTTGTCCTCTTTTGGGTCGGAAGTTGCAGCTTCCTTTTGTCGGGCCCAGCAGTTGCGCGATTCTTGGCATTCCTTGTGTCAAAATTAGCTAGTAATTTGCTCTGGCTTCAGCATCGACTTTGGCATCAGCCCTGGCATCGACTTTGGCCCTTTAGTCGATTGATTGTGTTGTGCGGATTCTTTTGCACACAGTTCGATTGAAGTCGGCATCGTTTGGTATTTTATGGCCTTTAAGCAAAAGCCGACAAAATGCGAAGCACAAGAGAGGGAGAGTAAAGAGGCTGCCAAGTCGTTTAAGGCCATTCGATTGGCATGCCGTCGCTCGCTCGCTCGCTTTGGGTTTGGTTCTGCGGGATCCATTAGCACGATACTTGGGCAGCTACCCCTGCCATCAATCAATGCATCATCATAGGATGCTCATGGAGCGGGAGTCTCTTGGTGGACCGCCCCTTCCCTTTTTGTTTTCAGACTTCCACCGGAAAATATTTGCTTCCGTTCTGTTGTTTTTCCAGTCCCACATTCTAGGGAGAGTATGGCAAATAAATTACAATTAAATGCAACAAACATGCAACAGACGCACAATTGTTGTATTCAGCGGATGTGAGGAGTGGGACAACATCATTAGCCCCCACAGCACTCCCCACTCTTCAGTCTCCGCTCTGGACTCCTCTCTCTGCACTCCAGCGAGATCTGATTCTGGGGCCCTTTTTCCTACGTTTGTAACGACAGTAAAAGTGGTGCATGCTAATCCGGAAGTGGGTCATTTTCCCCCGAACGCAAATGAAAGCGTGTGCCCCTGTTCCCTGCGAAGCGATGAAAATCATATAATAAAACACATGCTGGCAGCAGGCAGGGAGTAGCCATGGGAAATTGAAACCGAAAACTGCAGCAGCGGAAAGCAGCAGAAGAGCGTCACGGAACCAACATAGAGAGAAATGGAGATGAATAGAGAGAGTGAGAGATTGAGAGAGATAGCTAGAGAGTATCATCATCATCATAATCATAATAAAGCAATCAAAATGAGAAAATAAGACATTGTCTCCTTCAATCTCTGTGTGTGGGAAACACGCTGACAGATGAGATATTGTCTTCGAACTTATGCAAGAACATCTGAACATTTGAAAGCGAAGGGGTGGGGAGAAAGCTAAGAAAAACCCGAAGAAAAATATTTCGATTTTAAGGAAGGAGAATTATATATAAGATATTTGCGTAACAGTGTCATGGCACAGCAGTCTGAATGAAACTAAGGGGGTTGTAGCTCTTATGGTCTCTGAGTACTAGGCGCGGACAGACAGACCTAGCTATATCCACTCGGCAATTGATGCTGATCAAGCTTATATGTATGTATCCTCAAGCGATGGTAGCCTTAGGGCAACCAGCTGAAAATTTAGACATGAATGCAAACAAAACTCAAATATTTTGTCTACCGATATTCCAGCTCACATTTGTTTTGGTAGTAAACGACTTTTTGGGGCATACTTGTACGTAGATCTGTTTCAGACACCACGCAAAATGCGAGGAAACTTGCGCATAATTTGGTAGTAAATTCAACCATTAAGAAAAGACAAGACACCTACCCATAAAGGCTGGAAGACTGACCAATCGCCCACATATGATGGCGAGGAAAAGGGGCCAGCTGCCAGCCCACACTCAATTCCGAAACCAATTTTGACGCGTGCGCAGGCGCAAGTCTTAATTTGCATATCCCGGGGGCGACCGACTCTAAAGTGATGATTGTTTCACATTCTACGAGTACGAAACCAAAACGGATGTCTCCGATCTCTCTCTCAGTGGCTGCAGTTTTACTTTCACTTGACAGACAATGGCAGATTTGTACTCAGATCTCTCGGAGGAGTTCTCACATTAATTTTGGTTGCTTGTTAAGTGCACATTAAATCTGTTGTGATCTTAATTATTCGCGAAAATCTTGTGGAGTGAAGTATCAAGAGTGTATCTTTGGCTCTAGGGTCTCAAAGAGGATCCATGAAATCCATATCGAAATTATGTGCATTGTCGGGCAGAACTAATGTGGGGGTTCCGTCTTTATACAATTATTTATTGATGTTTTGGCTCTTTGTAAGTATTGTTTACTGAGAACCTATTAAATATACAGATATATTTACTATTTTTCTCTGAAGTTACTTGGTGTATATCAGTGGGCTCTTCAGCGTCTCATTTCGTTCGACCCACCGAGTGTTCAACAGGACTTAAAGAATTTTGCTGATCATGGGAAGCTTTTCGATACGTGGAACCTGAACTTAAAATATAATTTGCACTGAGTCAAACAAAAATACAACTGGTTCAGGAAATTATAGATAATCTGCTAATGGCCACAAAACAGTTGGCAGAAATCCGTAAAAAGATAATAAAATAAATATAATACCGCATCAGCCAAGCCAACAGAGAAGTAAATCGTGGTTTAAATCCTCGCAACAGTTGTGACCAGAAGTGGCGATGTTTTACTAAAATCCCTCTGCGCCCAAAATGTATCTATCATATTGTAATCTATGAAACCCATATCGGAATGATATTTCACATTTCATATAAAGGAATTTGTCTCCGTCACAGGAACGTAGCGAATCTTTTAGTACGAACAATTTTATAGTTTATCTGCTAAAAATATCAAATATATATTTATACCCGGTACTCAAAGAGTAAATAGGGTATATTGTATTTGAGCGAATAACGGTTGTATGCAACGCACAGAAGGAAGCGTTTCCGACCCCATAAAGTATATATATTCTTGATCAGCATCAATAGCCGAGTCGATAGAGCCATGTCTGGTCTGTCCGTTTGTCCGTCTTGTTTGTCGGCTCGTTCTCAGAGACTATAAGAGCTAGAGCCACCTAATTTTGGATCCGGACTCCTGTATGCTCACACTGAAACCAGTGTATTTAAAAAATGAGCCACGCCCCCTTCCGCCCCCGCAAAAGGGCGAAAACCCCCCAAATCTACAGTTTTGAAGATACAAGAAAACTAAAAACGCCATTCCGTAGGAAATGGCCATATCTATCAGATCACCAAATTGGGATCCGATGGGATCATTATAGCCACAATGGAGAAATTAATTTCCAGTGGCTTAACCCACCCTGTCCCGCAGCTTTTGTTGCTCTTTTTACATTCTCTCATTCACACTCTGCTTCTGCTTCACTCGGCCCCTGCCTCTGCCCTCCCCCTGGCAATGACTCTTCCGACTTTTAACCCACCCCGTCCCACAGCTTATATTTGTTTTTTTTTTTGTGTGAGGGCGCTGTCTCTGCCTCTACCGCAAGTCAGCAGTATGTGCGTCTAGGGAAGGGCGGCGAGCGTGTTGGTGTGAGAAGTGTTGTAGATGTAGATGACTTTGTCGCATTAAGCTACTGACAGAAGCTTGTTGCTATAGAACATACATGTGATATGTGAATACGATAGAGAAAGGGGAAGAATATGCATTTAATAGGTGAATATCGAAATTGAAAAGAAGAAGAGATTAAATTGATTTGAATTCCGACTCGGCCGAACAGCAGCACTTGGCTTTTTATTTCGAGATTTTGATTCTGAACTGGTTGCGAGGAGTTGCGGAAACAGTGGCCAAAAGCTAATTTTTAAAAGTTAAAACCAAGACTAGGTTTTTAACGCTCTGTATTAGAAAAAGAGTGACCATCAAAGTTGCGTATAAGAAATTTTCATAGATGGCGCCACTTTCGAAAAATCTGCTGTGAAACCTAGCGGTCATTATTTCACAGAATGTGCAGGGAAAAAGTACCAATTTTATTGCTGTTTTAAATATCTCATAAATTGGAAAATACGATTAACTGATCCAATATTTTTGATGCATTTTATTTAGTAGGCTTTTTACTTTGTGTTCTGTAATGTGAACGATATCTAGTGGTTGNATTCGTTCTACAAAATTGGCTGTCGCAAAAATTTGTAAAAGCCTTCAAATAGCATGCCTGATTTAAGGATAGATTAAGTCTAGATAAATCCATTCGTTTCGCTATTGCAAAGTCGAATGTAAATTGAAGAGTTATATCCACAGTTTGAAACAGAACTTTCCACCATGAACTACACTTCACTGCTCTTCCTTTGCTGTAACTAAAAACGCCATTCCGTAGGAAATGGCCATATCTATCAGATCACCAAATTGGGATCCGATCGGATCATTATAGCCACAATGGAGAAATTAATTTCCAGTGGCTTAACCCACCCTGTCCCGCAGCTTTTGTTGCTCTTTTTACATTCTCTCATTCACACTCTGCTTCTGCTTCACTCGGCCCCTGCCTCTGCCCTCCCCCTGGCAATGACTCTTCCGACTTTTAACCCACCCCGTCCCACAGCTTATATTTGTTTTTTTTTGTGTGAGGGCGCTGTCTCTGCCTCTACCGCAAGTCAGCAGTATGTGCGTCTAGGGAAGGGCGGCGAGCGTGTTGGTGTGAGAAGTGTTGTAGATGTAGATGACTTTGTCGCATTAAGCTACTGACAGAAGCTTGTTGCTATAGAACATACATGTGATATGTGAATACGATAGAGAAAGGGGAAGAATATGNCAATGACTCTTCCGACTTTTAACCCACCCCGTCCCACAGCTTATATTTGTTTTTTTTTTTGTGTGAGGGCGCTGTCTCTGCCTCTACCGCAAGTCAGCAGTATGTGCGTCTAGGGAAGGGCGGCGAGCGTGTTGGTGTGAGAAGTGTTGTAGATGTAGATGACTTTGTCGCATTAAGCTACTGACAGAAGCTTGTTGCTATAGAACATACATGTGATATGTGAATACGATAGAGAAAGGGGAAGAATATGCATTTAATAGGTGAATATCGAAATTGAAAAGAAGAAGACATTAAATTGATTTGAATTCCGACTCGGCCGAACAGCAGCACTTGTCTTTTTATTTCGAGAATTTGATTCTGAACTGGTTGCGAGGAGTTGCGGAAACAGTGGCCAAAAGCTAATTTTTAAAATTTAAAACTAACACTAGGTTTTTAACGCTCTGTATTAGAAAAAGAGTGACCATCAAAGTTGCGTATAAGAAATTTTCATAGACGGCGCCACTTTCGAAAAATCTGCTGTGAAACCTAGCGGTCATTATTTCACAGAATGTGCAGGGAAAAAGTACCAATTTTATTGCTGTTTTAAATATCTCATAAATTGGAGAATACGATTAACTGATCCAATATTTTTGATGCATTTTATTTAGTAGGCTTTTTACTTTGTGTTCTGTAATGTGAACGATATCTAGTGGTTGGTGATGTCTTCTACATCTAGATGTAGTCCTGAGTGCCGGGTATAAAAGTTGTAACGCGTAAGAAGCGTCTCACACGTCCCTTCTCGTTTGTAGTTGCTTTGGTGCTGGGAGTGTCGGCTTCAGCCAATAAACTTATAAACAAATTGAATAGCAAATTTGTTCCTCGTCTCAGTTTTGGGAAAGTTTATAAATTTATTTAGGTGTTTATTTTTACTGATTGCCATTGAATACATCGGAAACATGCATTTAGCATATTTTTTTAAGGCTACATATAAATCGAAATTCAATGAAGTAAATTTATTTATTATAATTCTCTAGCAATGTAAAGCAGACCAGAAACTAAATAAATAATAAATCCGTTGAAATCTTTTTTATACTTATCAGACTTATAGAAATATATACACAGATTTATATGCACATGCTTGAATTTGAACATATACATATATATTATATAAAAACCAATATCGAAATGATATTTCACAGTAAAACTGATTCTATACTGGGAGCGTGTTTTTATTCTATATAAAGTGAGGGACTCTTGGCAAAAGAAAAGCGAAACTGTTAGTATGAACAACTAGATTGTTTGTCTGCTGGGGGCTTGTAAGTAACTTCTACTAAGAAATACTACCAGAAAATATGAAAAATAATTTTTTTTAAAGGAGAGGAGAGAAAGGCTCTCAGAGAAATTGAATATCAGCGCAGGTTGGATCGAGCAAAGGAGGGATTCAACAATTTACAACCTGAACTAAAAATGTATTTTGCACTGAGCCAGCAGATATAATTGGATCAGGAAACAGTAGACAAAGAGATAACCAATTATCAGATGGCACTGGAAATGGCCGCTAATCAGTTGGCCGAAATACGTGAAAAATTAGTGGAAGCCAAACGTGAATGTCCACAGGAGCAGTCAGACAACAGAGAACCAAAACCAAGCTACCAACTTGACCGCAATTGGCAACCAATCAGACGTATAAGCCCAGGTTTAGTTGTAGTCCCACATAATCCGAATTGGAAACCCAACAGAGGTATACGTCATGGTGTTAAGTGAGTCCCTTATAATCCTAACTGGAGGCCAAACAGAGACATGGATCGGGGTAATCCCTACGGGAGACCTTAGAGCCACTTCATTCCCTCATGGCCCCGTCCACCTTAACATTTTCCAAGTTAAATACGAAGCTTCTAGACATAAAATATGTCTGCAAAATGTATCTAAATATATCTTTTTAATGAAGAAAAGACCAATTCTTAGCTGAAGATGGATATTCGGAATAATTTTAAAGGGGACATGGCCTGAGACTTAATTTTATTAATTTCCATAAAAAGATATGTAAAACATGAAAAAAATACCAAAGAAATAGTAAAAAATAATAATTGGAATAATATGTTTATAATATTTAATAGTAATATAATTGTTTTAGAAAATCAAAAAATAATGAAAACGAGGAGACGCTTGTGAGACGTTTCGTGCGAATCACAACTTTTATACCCGGTATTTTGTACGTACATATGTATGTAATTTTATGATTTTTTCAGATTGTACATTTGACACTTTACGTTTTTTCTACATCTACATTACTTCTCACACTAAGACGCCCGTTTACGACCCGCTCCCGCAAAGCCGCACACTGCACGATGCAGAGCCTGCGAGCGAGAGAGTATGAGTAACAATAAACGGTGTTGTTATCTTCAAAACTGTGGATACATCAGATGTTTGCCCATTGCGGAGGCGGTCCGAAATTTTGAAATACACTTGTAACAGTGTGAGCATACAGACGTCTGGATGCAAAACGTAGTTGCCCTATCGCGTATGGTCTCTGAGTACTATTCGCTGATAAGGACGGACAGACGGACAAGCAGAAATGGCAATATCGACTCGGCTGTTGATGCTGATCAAGAATATATATGTACATACATAAACTTTTCATCGAAAAATACAATATTTCCTATTTACTCTTCGAGTATATAAATTCTGTATAACGCTTTGCAATTTGCTTCGTTTGACATTTACTATACTCCAAGTAAATGTCAAACGAAGCAAATTGCAAAGCGTTATACAGATTCTCCAGACAATCCGTAATATAAAGCTGAGACTTCCCATGGCAATTCTACAGTTTAAGGAACGCCTGCATCGAGATGAGATCTGTTTTGTTTGTATTCACCGCAGCACTGCGTAAGTTTTGTTGACGGCAAAAAAGTGTGAATTGAACTATAAAATACTTATTTGGAATAGTTTTGTGGGGCAACGTGGCAGGAACGGAAGCACCAAAGGCAAAAGCTCCACAAATATTAGAGCCATCCGAACGAAGCGGTGGCGGATTGTCCCCAAAATCTCCACAAATATTAGAGCCATCCGAACGAAGCGGTGGCGGATTGTCCCCAAAGGCACCACAAATTTTAGAGCCAGCTGGTTAGAGCCCTGCGGTTGACTATTGATAGGGAGTTAAAGATAGTCACGAACTCGCTATGGAGGAGGCTTTCACGCAGAGAAGGCACAAATCAAAACCATTTATATTTTATAATCACACTGTATGCCTTGGCATGAATAAATATAATCCCTGAGCATCAATCAATGTTTAAGCTTATTTTTAATGTTTAAATGTTTAATGTTTAAAGCTTTTTTTAGAGGTAGCGGTTTGTTTTTTCACATATGTTAAGTATCTTAGATCTAAAAACCTGATTGATTCAGCTAAAAAGTGGACACGAACAATCTGTGGTTTTGGCTTAACGCCTGGGAAATGCAAAAATGTTGATTTTTGTGGCTTCTATAGTCTCTGAGATCCAGGCGCTCAACAAGACGGGGGGATGGACACACGGACGGATAGACAAACGGACAGAAAGACATGGCTTTATCGACTAGGCTGTTAATAAGTACTGATCATTCATTCTCTCTGTACATCCACTGTTCCACACAAATACAATATACCCTATTTACTCTTTGAGTACCGGGTATAAAAATTGTAATAAAATACCTTGGAAACTTAGCCTCAACCAAGACGCTTTTCCTGAGTAAGCAAGATGTTTTAACCGACAGCGTTTTTAAACATTTTCGGAAGTTTATCGTACGGACTAAATTCCTATCTAATTCAGATCTATTTAGGTAAGCAAAGCGATAACGTTTCAGCTTACATTTAACTTCTCAATATAGGTGTCAAACTTTGTCTTGAAAGGTGGTACTTGATGTGAAGTGACGAGAAGGAAACGACATTGTTTTTAAAAAAACATTGTCTAAGCTCTTTCTTTTTGTGCTGACTTTCTTCTATTTATTTTGAAGGCAGCATTTGTCTCTGGCACTGCAATGTTGCCATAATTGAAGATATTCCAATAATTGGAGACTTACTCGACAAAACCAACCAGGCAATAGGGTAATAAAACCTCATAGAATCCAAACATATTTGTACTTAAAGTGCACTGTAAATATGTCTATATATATCTACTGAATAAATAATGCAAAATACAACAAAAATTTTGAAAATATACTAAATGCATAGAAACGCCAGGACACTTTTCACGGATATTTTGCTAAAAGCTTATGAGTCATAAGAAATTTAAAAAAAAACCTTAAATTCAAGTGAGTTAGGTTTAAAACGAAACTAATTCAAATGAACGCTCATTCGTTATGGTCATTCGTAGTTGCATTTAATTCCATTCATTTGTACTCAGTTTGGTACCGAAATCTCCACCATGAACTACACTTTTTGGCTTTTATTTTGCTGTAAGTCCATCTGATTCCTTCGATTAAGTTGCACAGCTGCTGACTTTATTTATGTAGGCACCATTTGGCTCTGTCGATTGAGTATAGCTCAACCAAGGATCAGCGCTCGCTCTGTCACCATTTCGAAGCAGATGATTAATGGAAAGCCAAGGACTGTTATCACCGAGGTAGAGGATAATGTGGATTCTGTACATCAACTGATAACCCGTACAAAAAAGACCAAACGCCAACCTGTAAAAATGAGCAAAAGAGCTGCTGCTCGTATGAAGTATAAGATGGATACGGGAGTGGCACGTTAAAAAAATGCTGCAGGGAAACAGATTTTGATTTTTAAAATCTAAATACATTGGCAAAGAAGTGTTTCATTCTAGATTCTTTGGTTGTAGGAAAACCTTTGTTTCCTCAAGTTATTTATTTAAATATTGATAAATTTGTGAATTTCTTAATATTTCTTCGATGATCTATTGTGAACTGTAAAATAGAAAGAGATGAGACTCTAATGCTCAAAAATACTATGCTGCTGCGGAAAGGTATTTACTTCCTAGTGTGCCTCTCAGCCATTGAAAATTACTTTGAAATATTTAAAAATCTTCGCTCAGAAAAACGCATCTCTTCCACTTTAACCCTTTCAGCCACCCGGCGTCATAGCGCTAGTTCTAAATCATAGAAATTCGTCTGGAATCTAGATCTTGATCTACTTTCTAAATTATGGAACCCGTAATAAACTGGGCCAAGACCAGGGCGCCTTGCTGACGCAATTTGTAGACAGATATCTACCTGTCGGATTCTTGGGCTACCTGTTGGGATCTCAGTTTTTGGATTGCTCTAATTTGTGAAGGGTTTTCGTGTCGGGTCTATGGGATTGAACGAACCTTAACTGGAATTCCGTTGGCAGGGTAAAAGTGTCGCGTTTCATCAGCTTTAAATGGACCAAAAACGCTGCCGTCGCACTGCTTGAAAGCGTTTCGTTTGACAGATTTATGCATACTTTCAGTTTTTGGTCGAAGATCGTCTGTGCATCTCGCTGCTTGAGTTTCCGAAATGGCTGGTAATTTATGGACTGCATTTTGTTAGCTCAACACATTTTATTAGTTTTATTGCCGGGTGTCATTTGAAAACGATAGCATAGCCCATGGAATGTGGAATGTGTGAAGAAAATATTATGCTTAATGCTGCTTCGAGTGGGTTTTTGTAGCTATAAAAATGCTACCAAAAGAACTCATATTTGCAGAGAATAAAAGCGTGTCAAATTGAGGCTTAAATATGAGAAATCCTTCAATTACTTTAATCTTATTTACGTAATCCTTTGTCAGAGAGCGTGTTCTGACAAACATTTCTGAGAAATATATGTACATATGTATACTCGTAATTTGGTAGCGTCTCATTCTGCAAATTTGTCACGTAATCAAATATGAAATTATACCAAAAATAAATTCCATAAAAAGAGCCACGCCACACACTAAAATACTCATGATATTTATATTTGCGGCACACGACAAAACCACAAACAGCCAAACCAAAAATAAAAATAAAATAAATAAAAACACAAGCAGACAAGACATTTCTTTGGGATATCATCATCCTTTTTTCTTAGCCACGAGACAAACGCCCACCAACAAAATGTTTCTACAAAGAACAAAGGAAGAAGCATGCAAAATGAGCAGAGACTTGTTGTTATGGGTTTAATTTGAATGGAAGAACGAGTAAAGGAACAGCAACATCAACTTTGCATTGTTTTCCAGCTCAAATTAAAACCTAAGCCCATACGAAATATAAAGCGAAAATTACACACAAATCAGAGTCACACTAAAAATGACCTCCACATCGAGCTCTGGCAAGAAACAGTGCTGCCCCAGGGAGGTGCACGTCGAAGACATTCACTTGGGTGATGGTTTAATGGAGGATATGGGTCGACGCTGCCTCAGCGAAGTCTTTGCGGATGTTTGGTTATTGGTTGAGGATCAGCGGATTCCCGCCCACTGTGTGATTTTGGCCGCACGGAGTGACTTTTTTCGTGATCTGCTCTACGGCTCAATGCCAAAGGATCGTCAGATAACGCTATATGTGGCATTGGCGCCTTTCAAAGTGATTTTGGGATATATCTACACGGGCACCCTGTCAATCTGCACACTTTCTTTGGCTGCCATTGTCAATGTGTTGGCTGTGGCCCACCTATATAGATTGGATGAGGTAACAATGGAGTTGAACAAACGTCTTGAGCAGAGTCTGCACCTTAACAATGTGTTTATGGTGCTGGAGGCAGCGCGGTGCAATAATCTGGAGGAATTGGCTGAAGAATGCTTTCAGTTCATGGACCGTATGGCAGCCGAGCTGATTAGAGAGGAATCCTTCCTACAGGTGTCCAAGGCGACACTGGTGGAAGTCCTTAATCGGGAAACCTTTAAAGCATCAGAAGATGACATCTTTTGGCTAGTCTGCGAATGGAGTCGCCAAAACACACAGGAGAATATTCAATCGCTGTTTTCGTTGCTTGGTCTGCCACTCACCAGTGAGGAAGAAGTATACCTGGGGAGCTCCTCAGGCCCCACAGACGCGGAAAAGCCTCCAAAAAGTGTGCCCTTCCTCGCCACCTTGTGGCCAGAGAAGGATGTGGCCTATGACAAGTATTTCTTACGGCGTATACGTGGCAGCCACAATGAGCAAATGATCGATTTGAGGCACTTTTACAGAATAAATTGTGTCAGCCTTATCGAACGTATAAAATCTGTGGAGATCTGCTATGATGTGCAGGTCTCCTGCGACCAGCAACGTTGGGATCGTGTCAGCAGGATAATACCAGGTGGAATGCCTTGGCCCGAGGGCTGGATGAATGTCTACTTTGCGGATCGACCCGTGCGCTTTATACGGATAGTGAATCCCGAAAATGAGCGCAAGGATTTGTTGGCATACTTCGAGCTGCAAGCAAAACACACGACAAAGCTTTAATGAAACTGTTTGTTCGTCAATTCAACAGCTGCACAGGAAGTGGACAAGTCTTATCTGACAGATACAAATACGCAAATGCCCGCAAAATGAACAAAATACTCGCTGTTGTTCAATATTGTTTATGATTTAAGTCATTTGTTTGTAATTGGATCTTGATAATTGTCCGGTGATAGGGTGACATAGAAACGAGCCCTTCCCCTAGCCTTCCTCCCCCCAATGTCACTAGATTTGACGCATCTTATCAGCGATTCGTGCAGCTAAGCAAACAAACGCATTGTATTTGCTGTGTATTTATTTGTTCAACTGGCAAATATTAAGACTCAAATGATAATCGACAAAGAAAGGGGGTTTGGAAATTTGCATGGTCGGATCTCAGTGTGGAAAAGTTCAAAATGTAAACATGGGCAGAAAGTTCCTCCTTCAAGTGTGTAAGCAAAAGTAATGAAAAAAAAAAAAAATACAATAAGCAAGAACTTTTTCCTCCTCCGCCCATTAAATTCATTGCCACAAACAAATGTTTTTGACTAAATGATGTTTGTCTTTACTCTTGATTCTTTTTCCTTTTGGCTTGCCAAAGGCAGAGTTTTGCTGTTAAGGAAACCCAATCTCCAACGACAATTAAACTTTGGAAACATAAATAGTATGCATTTGAAGAGTGTTTTATGACGTTTACATTGCTAAAACTTTAGGATTACATTTCGAGTATTGTCTGCAACCTCTTCCAAAAACCAGCTGTCAGTCTTTGCTCTTGACTCAGCTTGAAGTATTGCAAAGTATTTTCAAATAAACAATAGCGGAGATTTTTTGGTTCATTCAAGAAGGTTTTTGGCTTTACAAAGACACCGCAGGAGCTGGACAATGCGCTGTGCTCAATGCCTCTGCGATTGTCATTCGTTTCCGTTTCCTGTCCTGCGGCGCATCGAATGCGATTTAATTTTTATTGTACGCCGCTGCCAATCGATACAAAAGTCATTTATGGAAGGTGAGAGAGCTGAGACATTGCCGCTTCAATGTGAGTGTCGTCCACTCAGCAGTGAAGTGTTGGCCATCAGGGAGGCAATGGCGAAGGCAATGGGAATTGGCCAGGTGCTCACTTGTAGGCAGACCCTCAGGTAGGCCATAGAGAGTGTCTTAGAGTCCCTTTGGTTAGTGAAATGGATAAGATTTATTTTTAATTAATTGATTACATCCACAGACAAAGTAGAGGCCTAAACCAGACATAGTAAGGGGCAGAAACCGCACATAGAAAGAGGCAGAAACGGAAAGGCTAAACTATGTGTTAAAACCCCCTAGAGGACACGGCCTGGCAATTCATTAATTTGCTAATACCCTTTGCCAATCCTTTAGACCACACACAGAACCCACACACACGCCATTTCGAAGTTCTATCCCAAGAGCTTTATTTATTACTTAATTCTATCATCAATTTCGCAATCAATTAATTTGTCATTTGGGCCCGATGCTTATCAATCATTGATTGATTTCCGCCACAGCTGGTATTTGTGCGGTGGTGGCCAAAATCAGAAACACGCATCACACAGTGAGAAGATTTGTTTAATCAAAAGCCGCCACACACAAACAAAAATCAAACAAAAGACTCAAGCGCTCTTTTTAATGTTTTACGGATGTGGCTGATTATATTATAATTGTTTAAAAATTTCCCCATAAATAAATAACTAGAATAAATGTGGGATTAAAGTGCTTCGAAAAAAACAAACGAAAAATACTTTTACATATATTAATGATTTAACCTGAAACCGTATTTAAAAGAGAATTATATATTTTAATCGAATTTTTTCCCCGCAAACTTTTTACCATCCATCATAATGGAGTATGAAATAATAATAATATTGAGAATTTTAACACTTTCACGCTTTACCAAAAGGCTAATTGGTTAAAACCAATTGAAATGTATTTTATTAAGCCGCTTATAGAGTGAATTGTGAGGGTATGGAATAGTAAGTGGTCCGTTCAGAAATGGGGTATGGAATATAAGAGTCTTTAATAAGTGGATTTGACTTGTGCTATTCGTTTGAAAATAAGACATATTTACATATGTATATGTAAAAATATACTTATGTTTGTACAATGTACAGTATTCGTGTGTCTGTTTTTGCTCTTGCACTTTTGTTGTATTTCTCCAACGCACGCGGTGCGGTGCACTCGCATTTTTAATCTCACTTGATCTTCATTTCATCGACGAGCTTTGGCAGCTCTCTCACCCATTCAAAGCATAGCCTACCTGCTGTCTCAATTGTTGCAATTGCCCCTCTCAGAAACAACAACTCTTGCTCCAGCTGCGACGACGACACCTTCGCTCTCTCAGAATTAAGTGCCCTCCATTTAGCTCTCTGCCACTTCCTAGCAACGCTCTTCCTCTTCTTGTTTGTCTCTGTCTCCTATAGATTTTCCATTCAATTAATTAACTTATTTTGTGCTGTTTTTCGGGCTTTTTCAATTGCCTGAGAGCTAATCAGTTAATTGTGCTCCAATTTGAGGTTCCAGGTCACGTAATGTACATAGGTCCTAAAACTGTTTTTGTTGCGTGAGCGGGCTTGGCTTTCTTCTGCTTGAGTTGGCTCGAGCCCATGGCTTTAATTGTTTAAACAATCACAAATCACAAAAATCACGAGAGCGTAAAATTCCGATAAGGCACGCGTCCTGGAGGCACAGACATTTGTCTGTTCTGGGGGTCATAGATTTAGTATGTATTTTCCGCATTAAAATCCCCCCCTACTATGCAATTGTCTGGTCATTGTTTTGGTGCTGACGTCAATCTTTGACTCTTGGGATTGAGCAGATGCTCTGTCAATTCCCGTAAGATCTCTGGCAGTACTCTCCCACGCCTGTCAACGGACGGGGCTGTGTGGGCCTCTCTTCTTTTGCGGTTTGTGTTTCACGTTTAGCTAATTTCTCCACATTAATTTTCTTCCCTCGTTGTTTTGGCCATTTTCTGCGGTCTGCCCGCATTTGTGCTTTCCATCGAATCGAATTGAAAGTGAAAACTGAAAACCTGAAAGTGTGAGTGGAAAATGATTTGCAATCAAACCCCACTTTGATTAAAGCATTCAATTTGATTAGCTCTCTAATGAGGCAGCGCAAGGCGACTGGTGACTGGCGAGTGTCTCGCAGTCGATGGCTGGCTGATGGGCTTATGCAACAATCCTCCTCGCCCCTTGCCACACACCCACAATGTACCCCTGCCCTGCCACACTCTCTCTAGAGGACCCGCACAGTTGTTGTCATTAATTTCAAATTTGTTTCGCCTAAAAAAATAATAATGGAAAAAAGTCAGCAGACCACAAAATGTACTCCCATTTGGGCTTCTGTTTCCCTTTCCATTTTTCAGATGTGCACCACATGAGATTGTTTAGCCCTTTATTTTTCCTGATGTGAATTGAATTTGGAGCAATAAAGAACCTAAGAGTTTTTATACCCGGCACTCGAAGAGTAAGTATTGTATATTGTATTTGTGCACAAAGTATGTAACTCACAGAAGGAAACGTTTCTGACCCCATAAAGTATATATATTCTTGATCAGCATCAATAGCCGAGTCGATTGAGCCATGTCTGTCTGTCCGTCCGTCTGTCCGTCTGTTCGTCCTGATGAGCGCCTAGTACTCAGAGACTATGAGAGCTAGAGCCACCAAATTTTGCATCCAGACTTCTGTATGCTCACACTGTAACAAGTGTATTTAAAAAATGAGCCCCGCCCCTTTCCGCCCTACATATACAATTGAAGATAAAAGAAAACTAAACACGCCATTCCGTAGGGAATGACCATATCTATCAGATCACCATTGGGAATGAAGAAATTATGTTGCAGTGGCTAAACCTTCCCTGTCCCGCAGCTTATATTTGTTTTTTTCACATTCTCTCATTCACACTCTGCTTCTCCTGTGTGCGGCCACTGCAGTGCACTGCCAGTGCCGCGAGTCTGCAGTGTGTGGTTCTAGGGATAGTTTCCTCATGCTCTAGGGAAGGGGGGGGGGGGGGGGGGGGGGGGGGGGGGGGGTCGGAGCTAAAGGAGCGTGTTGGTGTGAGAAGTGTTGTAGATCCAGATGACAGATGAAGAAAAAATGTTGAATTCACAAAACACCGCTAAGGTGCAGATGTAGTACTGAGTGCCGGATATAAAAGTTGTGACGCGTAAGAAGCTCCTCACACGTCCCTTCTCGTTTTTGTTACGAATTATCAATATTTGATGGAGCTCTAATTTTTATTTATTTGTATTATTATTTATTCAGAGCAACAGCTCTTGGCATAGGACGGGTCCTATATTCATATCTACCCATCAATCAATTATAGAGTATCTTTGTTCTTTCCTTTATTTCATCTTCTAAAGAGTATCCCACAGCTCACCTTCTTGTACATAAATTCCACTCTCTTGGTGCCTCTATCCACCACGAATTCCACTTGTTCTGATTAACCCTTTGATGGTAGCACAAATAATTATAAATTAATATGCTGCCAGATGCCTTTTATGCCTCCCGCTCGCTTGCTTCACTCCATTCCTCTTCGATTCTTACGCTTTCCTCCCCTCCAAATTACCAAAAAAAAAACATTTTTGTCTCTCTCTTTTGTTTTTTACTTTATTGTTTGTTTTTGCTGTGTTTTTTGGCTGATAATATAATTGCCACTTTTGTATTTGTTTTAATTATGCCGCTTTTGATGTTTTTTAGCACATACTTTTGTGTAAAATAATGTTGAATATCATTTATAATTTATATCGATTTAATTGTATTAATGGTTTTTTCCAATGATTGTAATTATTTTTTATGAATTTGTGTGGTTATTTATAATGTAATTACTACCTTACTTTTAGCCCTAATTGGTGGCTCTTTTGGCCACTCAATTGAGGTTTTTGGATCAAAAAATTACTGATGATGGATTACTGTCACGACACGTATGGAAAAACGCCTTGAATAATTGCTTAACATGCATTTAATTTTCCACACTTCCACACTTGAAGTGTGGTTAATTTGTCGCTGGTGTTATGGCGTTTGTAGATGTGGAATTTGCATAATTTAGTTGACATCTTTGTTTAAATGAAGCTTGTAACATTTATAGGTATTTATGAATAAATTGTTTTATTTTTTAAAATTTAGTTTAACTTTCTTTAAAGTTGTTGTGGGCTTTGCTTTGCTGCTGGTTTCCAAGAATCGCAAATGGTACGATTTTCACAAATACATCCAATTGCCCATCATAGGAATGACAGCTTAAGATCGGGACAGCCCCATAAACTGTCTAAATAATGTAGAATATGTTGTGAATATTTAAACGATGATATAAAGAAGATGGTTTATGGATAATTTCCAGCGGAGGAACTTAAATCGGGGGAGTTATAGAAAGGATGGCCTGTTTTCCTTCGATTTATTTATATGATGATGAGTACTGAATTTTAAGAACAAATAAGTTCTGAGGATCTTTTCTTAACATTGAAGCAAAGACAAAGATTTGTACTTTAAGACTCTTTCAAGATTTAAGTTGTTTTGAAATGTTTATCCTATACAAAAGGCTCTGATAAACTAGCAGCCATCAATGATCACTTCAAAGTTAATGAAAAATTTAATTCGGATATCTTCTAAAATGTTTTCCTTTAGTTCTATGCACTATACAATTCTTATAAAAAGCTCCATTTGGTTTCGAAAGGAATTTACTTTCTCAAAAGCCCCACCCATAACTCAATCCAGTTTTAACTCTAATTTCTAGACAATTTTGAAAGGCCTCACCACATTGACTTGCTACCGTTTCTTTTGTAGATTCCATTATATATTTTGGCAAACCATTGACACTTCCCTTTCCCATGTGGCCTAAAGAGCGATCAAACCGGCTTTTGGGGGTATCAATGGAGTAGGTTCGTTTCATTCATAGTCTACTTTTGCCAATTTGTCTGTCATTCAAACACTCACGATGTGTTAACATGTAAATTGATAAGTCGACTGAGAACGCAGGCGGCAGGCTTTGCTGGTGGGGGTACACTTAACGATCGACAGCGGATGAAGATGGGAAAATAAAATATAAATAAACCGATTTATATGCGCCCAGTCAATGAATAAACTCTGTAATGATGCCCTGCGAACGGATGAATCCCATCTAGACCCACTGATCAATGAATCTTTCTCGTGTGGTTTTATGTTGGCCATTTCCATGCCCATACCCCTCCTTCTCCCCTCGTTGGGCATCGTCCATTGTCTTTTGTGGCTTTTTGTCGTCAACCTTACACTAAGTTCATTGATAAAACTTGTTGTAGCTGTCGCTTCCTCTTTGTAAGTGATTTTTTTCTCCCTCTCTGTGCGTCTTTCAGCGTTTCTGTCTTTGGCATTTTTTCATTCAAATCCGGTCGGTGGTTGGTCTGGTCTGGTTTGTTGGTCTCTTGGTATTTTGGTCTCTATGTCGGCTGGTCGGTTGGTCGGTCGCTGGGGTCTGCCGTCTGGTGTCGATTTCGCATGTGACTGCCGTGCCCCAGTAATCAGTTCGTGTGGAAGTTGATATCGGAAATGGATTTGAGTAACAACAATGTTTTACTTGATTTTCGATTGAGTTTTTTTCTTGGGTTTAACTTGAAGCTTCTTCAATGGGTTTGTTAATTAAGTTTAAAATATATTTAAGTAGTGAAAAAAGGCGTGAAGGGTAGATGGAATTGAATAAAATAAAATACAACTATAGCCTAAGTTTTAGATGTAAATCTGCAGCTATTATTTCAGAAATGTGGGTAGCTATGCCGCAGAATTGTTTGTCAAATTTATGTTATTTATTACTCGTGTACTTTTTGTATTAAAGAACCATAGAACAATGAGAGCACAGAAATAAGCTGGAATCTATCTTATGCTATTTCCAATAAGAATTTTCCCCACAATTTTTCTATCTATATAATTAACAAATCTTTGACTGATCCTCAAGACACAGTAATGAAAATTCGAAAAAGGTTTTTTGTTGTTGCAATTTTCAAAATTTGCTCATGCTCTGGGGGGATACATAGATTCGATTGTATACATATATGTATATGTATGTGCGTGAATGTTCTGTGTGTGTGTGTGTGTGTGTGTGTGTGCAGACCTCGTTAAGTTTACAATTGTACAGCTTATGTTGCTGCTGTGAACTCTTCAGAGAAGATCCTCAATCCTTAGGCGGGCAATGCCTCGGCAATGCCGTCGGGCGCAATATCATCCAGGCTGCCCGCATAGCCCATCGGATCCAAAAACATTGGCAATAGACTGGGAGCTGGGGCTGGAGCTGGGGCTGGAGCTGGGGCTGGTGCTGGGACTGGATCTGGATCTGGACTGGCCGAGAGGGCAACAAAATTGGCATCCGATTTCTCAGACAGCATCGTGGGCCGTGGCATCATTGGTGCTGCAAGAGGCGGGGCAACTGGCGATGGATTGGGACTCGGTTCTGCCACTGGATTGGGTCTCGGTTCTGCCACTGGATTGGGACTGGGCTCGGCCACGGGATTCGGAGATGGCTCTGGGTTAGGGTCCGCCTTGTGCTTGGGATCAGCCGCTGGATTCGGTTCTGGGGAAGGCGATGGCGCAGGTGCACCATAGACGCTGTGCAGCACCGCAAAGGTACCGACTATCAGAAAAACGGTGGCTATTTTTAGTTAATGAAACAACGTTTGATCAAAGGATATTTATACTTTACCACATACAAAGGCGAAGAACGTAAGGAGTTTCATTTTCTCGCTGAATGAAGAAGTGGCTGCCTGGGGCAGGCTTTTATAGGCAGCCCTGACGAATGGCGCGAATGGTGGCTATAATCAGTTTAATTTTATGACCAGCCATGCTCTGTGATTGGAATAATATTTATATGTTTGTTGTGTCTAATTTTGATAGGAAATAATTGACTAAAATGCGGGTGGAAACGGTTGTAACTTTTGTGACTTTAAATGTTGTTCTAGGGAACCAAATTATTATTTATTTTTTTGGGAAGGATACTTAGCTGATTTTATCTACAGCTGAATTATTTATTAGATATGAGAGTTAGAACTTATTAGATATGAGAGCAGAAGAAGAACATTAAATATATGTATTTATGGCTCTCTGCGGCACTCGCGTTCCTTCGAGTAGTTCCTCCCGCACCCTGACTTGATCATTTCGTTCTCTTTGTACCAAGAGAGAGAACATGGTCCTTTCTCTGCAATTCCCAATGAAGCCACCTCAAATGGAGCTACTTTAATTTGTATTTATTATGCAATATTTAACTTTGCGAGTTCTTAAGTCCTTTAATTAAACTCAACAAATAACAACTTCTGCTGCAATTTTAGTTGCCTTACTCAAAGTTTATTTGATTTAAAAAACAAACTCAAAACATATTAAATTATTCATATAAACCAAAAGGAAACCCGCCACAAATATATCTTTAAATATCTCCAGATATCCTATATGGCGCCTTGTGCTTTGTTGAGGACTCTTTCTCCCATGGAAAGAGAGTAGGCGGCGCTGCAGCATACACCCAGACTTCATTTCCAATCAAACTGAGAAACACAGCTGTAAAAGATGGTATAATATGTCAAAAATTTATATAGCTAAGAAATCTTCACTTCAGGAGGTGGACTCACCCATAACTCCGATGAGCAGCGGCCAGTGCATATTGCTGGCACAGTTTCAGTACATCAAATGCGAGTTGCACTTCACTCGATGGATACTTTATAACGCACTTTCATGGCCATAGCTAGAGCCCCCCATAATGAAGAGTTGGCACTATAAAATCAATTTACAACACATCACAGCATCGACTGGTCATAAAAAGCAAATTTATTGATCGTTACAATTGCCACAGAGTGCATAAACATAGGAAAAGTTCTTAGACACTTTGATTGGACAGAGAAATACTGGACACAAAACCGTGTTCTGAGAGTGGAGTACTTGAAGTGAGAGGTGACTCTGGCTGGAGGTCTTGCTGGAAGTCTTTATGGAATGAAAGTCAACGTCTAAGGAGAAGATACAGTTATAAGTTTGCAGTACGATGATTTTAGTAATGGAATACTAAGTGCAATTCTTGCAACTACGAGTCTAGAAAAGATGGGAATTTATGTAGTTCAAAGCTTTTCGATTGTGTCATTTATTTTAGTTGCAGCTGTTGCTTAAGGAACATATTTCTACCGTAATTTTCATTGAGATAAACAAATACATTTCCCATTCCATAAAGCAAACTTCTCCGCATTTTTCCGCTTGATTTCCCAATCGTTTATATAACACTGAGAGTAAATAAATTACTTAAGCCAGCAGACCAAATGGGAATTCCATGCTTTTTTCCTTATAAAACCACTGCAAACTTCCTTCCCCACGAGCTGTCCAGCAAAGATGGGTTCGATACGGAAACATCTACTAACATTGGGGATCTGTAAGTGTAGATCAAAGATCTTTTAAAGACACTTCCTGGCATACATAAGTGAATCTTTTTCTAGGCCTCTGGCTGTTGGCCGACATTAAGCCGATCTCTGGTTTTCCCTCAAAGAAAAATAATTTATTTGGTCAGTGTGACACAGAGCCAAGGCCACGTCTTACGGTGATACAGCCGGGGCCAAATGGCGAACTGCAGCTCCAGGGCGGTATCATGGGACTCTATATGAACGTGCACCAGAGTCCATCGAACCATGGTCCCACGCCTAAGGATTCGCTTAAGCAAATGCACGTCTGTCCGCACTCTGAGCAGAAGTCCAATGAAGATCTATCTGTACACTATGTAAAGGTCACAGCATTTATACCGGTGAATATAAAGCCGATTCAAAACTGTGGACATAATGCGGTAGAACCACCTCCGACGCCTCCACGGCCTTCACCGTCTCCGCAACCTGATCAACCGCTACCGCTGCCACCGCCGCCACCGCCTCAGCCTTCACCGCCACCACCGCCACCACCGCCACCGCCTCGTCCTCTTCCTTCTCGATTCGTTAAGCCACCTTGTCCACATCTACCGCCTCCGCCACCCCCTAAGCCTACTGCTCAACCGGAAATCAATTTGAAAGGCTGTGTTGCGGATTGTCCGTAGTTCGTAGAGCTTCTCCAATAACCTAGAAATAGTTACGGAAATAAATATAACAGAGATCACTCCGTAGAAAACGTTAATTACAAGTTAATCTGTTAAGATGCTCATCTGTCATAAGAAAATTGCTATTTTAAAGTAAACTTTCCAATAACTTAGTGTTCAGGATTATCCAGTTGCTCAGGTTTGGCTTCTTGGTAAGTTTTGTCATGCGATTCTGGATGCTGCCACGTTTTCTCCTTGTTAATTCTTAAAATGAGCATTTCACGAAGATTTGTTGATATTTTAGAGCATTTTGGCATGGAAATTCATGAAAATTATAACTCGCAATTTTTAGAGTTTTAATAGGCTAAGGAACATTATTTCCACAGTATATTATTGGAACCTTGCAGCACTTGGGGGTGGCCATTTCTCAAACACAGCGCTGTCCTTTTTCACAATTGGATGGCAAGAATTAGGTTGGACTCCAGCCAGCAGCCAGATATCTATAATCATAGATTCAATTATGCCTGCCAGAAAGTATCTATATAGTTGCTGCAGCTACTTACAGATTCCCAACAGTACAAGTTTCCGCATCGAAATACACATTTCTGGACTGTACTTAGAGGCAGGCTGTCAGACAGAATTTTACATGTCAAAAAGCATGCAACTAACATTGGTTCTGGTGGACTATACTCGGTCTTATATATACGATAACAAATCGGCTGTGCAATTTTCCAACTAATGCATTTCGATCCCTTCAAATTGCATAATTGATATATTTTTGCCCTATGTTTTGGAGAGCCCTTAATATGATTTGAAAAGTTCTTAGAGCTTAAGCCTTGTGTTTTATAGGGCATTTATGAGTTTTACAGCCAGTATCCAGCCCACCCCTCCAGTGTCTTGGCTGCACCCAAAACAAATAACTTTACGAACATTTGAAAGTTTTCTTAGTTGTGCAGAGTTCTAGAGTTTCAAAGTTTTCTTCAAACCGTGGCACCCCACATTAGACATTAATATGCGGCATGGCATACATTCTGGAATGGAAATGCAAATGGAAATGGAAATTTGTGTGTTGCCTGTTGGGCAGTGTAAATGACTTGTAAATGATGCCGTTTATGGTCAGCGGGAGGCACCCAATGGATTGACACACATATCACCCATTGAATATCGTTGATAGGTAGACCCGAAGTATCTCATGTTGTAACCGAATTACAGCTAAAGATACAGATTTCACAGCATCAGCACTTAAATGGGAATTAACATAATTGGAGGCACAAATCGGTTTTTAAATTGAGGCTCATTTACGGTTTCAAACGGAATTAAATGGGGAAAATGGAAAATAAATATAGTTTTGCAATAAAAAAAAAGGGGGATGTATGTATGTATGTATTTTTATGTACTATCAAAGAACATGCAGCCCCGTTATTAAAAAGTGCCTTTCAGAGAAGAAATTCCTTTAAGACACATCCATTTCCTTTGCTGCGCGACAATTTTTTGTACCTGAGCGATATTTAATGTTGATTTATTATATGCAATCCGTGAGATACAATTGCTTGCAGCACTCGTTGCGTGTGTGCCTCGAATGCGATTGAAAATTGAAAGCTAACCGACTGAGCAAACATTAGCTGAACGCTGAACGCTGAACGTTGAACGTTGAAAGTGAAATTCGCGCCATAAGCATCAACGCAACTTTAAAGGCACTTATTAAAAACGTTCTTGGCCCGAACATCAGCCTCATAATTAACTAGCGAAAACCGAAAACGTTTCGCACAATAAATCATCCAGCATTAATATATCATTTTAATTATGTAAACCGCTCAGACAGACGGCGAATAAAACAACAGAAAAATACCGAAAACAAAATTCAGAATTGCTCAGAAAAAAATATGAGCAAAAGCGCAGAACGAAGCAAAATAAAAATAGATGATACATATTTAATGTTGCACATCTCGCTGGAGGATGAGGCAACTTCCCCAAGAAAGAGTCTGGATAAAGCGATATTTTATTTCTGGGGAATAACTGAAAGACAATAAAGAAAGATTTATGTTGGACTTCTGCAGGAGTAGAAGTAGCTAAAGTGTAAGATAAATCTGTACAAAATCGTTAAAAAAACCATAATATCTGCTAAAATATTTACACAAATATCTGCTAAAATATTTACACAAATATCTGCTCAAATATCTGCTTAAATATCTTCCAAAATATCTGCTAAAAATCTATATATGTCTTAAATTTTCTCTTTCGTAAATTAAAATCTAAAGCGCACTTTAAAATCCCAAATCTCCTCCGACATAAGCTCTAAAAATCGCTTAAGCTTATCATAATTCCTGGCAGCACGAAATTCGTTATAAATCAAATTAAATTTCGACACCACACAAGCTCCTAAAATATTCTATGGAAATGAAACCATAAACTGCCAAAAAAGCATTAAATGCAAATTCCAAATTCGCAGTAAAACATTTGCCGATGCCACCACAAAGAAGCGCCCAAACTTTGGGGCTACCGTCCGTCGATGAGTTATGAAGGCCAAATGCTGTTTGTTGGAGCCTTGGAACGCCTTTCCGCTTGACCTGGCCAAGAAAGGCAAAATACCCTGACCAACACCTGACGACAGGCGGATGACAGCGGATATGACCAAGACGTTGTCTCCCTTCTGCTCGCGTCTGTTCAGCTCTGATCTGATCTGCCACCTGTTGCCAATCAGCTGCTTTCCAAGTTTTGCTTAAAGTTTGGTTCCCTTTTTTTGTGTTGTATTTTGGTTTTGGCTTTAATAAGGCAGGGGTTGGGGGCTGCAGCTCGTGGCACTTGCCGCCACCTGAGCAGCAGACGCCGTAATCGGAAGTCCTTGTTTATGACATGGATACGGCACCAAGGAACATAAAGCCAGCGGTCATACGATATCAGCTGCCAGCTGGCTCTTGCTTTTTGATCCTCGGATAAGGTCAGTGGCCATAAATCGATGTGGAAGCCAGATGATCGTTTATCGGAGAGCGTACTCCCGCAAAGTGGATTGCTCCATCATCTCCCAATCATGTCTAATGCCATTTATTCATATCTAATGCATCTAAAGCACCTCTAAGAGGCATGCCACATGGCATGGGAGAGCGGTGGAGGCTGGGGCCACTCAAAATGTGGATAGAATTGTTATGGTTTTTGTTGAATCTGAGAGTGCCGGGCTCTTGATTGATTGCCTCAATTGTAGTTCAAGTCTGCTGTTGCTGCTTCTGCTTCGCTTTTTTTGCTTCTTTTTTTTTAATCTTTTTTGTTTGATTTACAGCTACTATTTATAGGAAATGTGCAGAGCACGCAAAAAACAAGGTATTTGCGAGGGGAAGTCGGCATCGCATCCCACTTGACAGACGCCGCTGCCATCCGGAGAGCGGCAGCAGCGGCAGATGCAAGATGACGAAAGGCAGCAGAGGCAGAGGAATCAGTAGCAGAGGCAGAAGCAGCGTCTGAGGCAAGTGCACCTCTTCTATATACAGTGCCCCAACAATTTTGTTTACAATTGGAGCACGTCTGTTTTGGATGCGGCAGCTGCTGACCAACGGAACGGTTGCTGCCCATTAACTTGCAGCCGTCGAAAGCGTCGAGTCTGCAATTACAACATGATATACATATGTACACAGCAGAAGTATATACGTATATAAATCTACAAACATATAAATATATATACAGAATGAAGTTCTGTAACTGGAGCATGCTTTCGTCTACAGCTCCCATCTCGAGGTAACATAACACCCCGCTTCTGGGAGGGTGAGAAAGAGAGGGGGAGAGAGCACCCGCCCGTGAGGAGTCAAAGTCCCGTACTAGTGGGTTCTCTGTGTACTTTTCACACGCTCATGTGAAAAGCGTGCTATGATACCATTTTCATTTCCACACCCATTCTAGACAAATATTTAACTGTTCGACAAAGGAATGCCATGCTAATAGGAGTGTGTTTGTTGGCTTCCCAACATCGAGAACGACATGTTACAATTTTGAATACCCTGGAAAGGGTTTCTTTTTTATAGACCAGCAGGGAGATCTGAGCACAGAATGTACTGCCAGTAAATGAAGCTTGCAATGGATGCAAACATGTTGATCGATGCGATTCATTTAATGATTTAAATGGGGAAAGATATGAATATAAACTTGTAGCGAAGGTTTCTGCATTGTTTTCGATCGATCTTAAGGCATTTTTTAGGCTGACCTGTGCACTTACTGTCCATAAGGACTGTTTAAGCCTCGTTACAAATTTGTGGTTGATTGAACTGATCACGAACTATTCACATATTAATCCTCTTTTTAATCGAGAACCATTAACAGTCTGTAAGAACTGAGATTTCAAAGGACAACAATGGAAGTTGGAAGAAATTTGCACATTAAAAAAAAATGTCTAAATGGATTTCATACAGAGTGAAGAGTGAAATATCTTTGAAAATCTCCATAATCAATGCAGAACCTTACTGTAATGATCCTCTCCCTTCATTAAATGGTATTTAAACTTCGTTACTCTTCTCTTTTTTCTCTATTTTTCTCTCACAGTTCTTCTTGTTCGATGACCTCCTAATTAATGCCTGATTCATGAATTCTTAATTGCCATACCCTGGGCTAGTTGCATAAGAGGCTGCCATCGTCTAACATCAACATCAGCATCCACTATGCCGTGTTTCAGGCTAATTAAATCAAAACTCAATCGTAGGCCAGCAAACCGATTTGGTTCCGCATTTTTCGCACAAAGTTTTTCACAACTTTCCGAATCTAACCGTCCAACCGTCAGAGCCATCGCCAGCGCCACTCGTCATCTCCATCTATCAAAGATCTAATGAAGCTGAGACATGGCCCATCATTCGTTTTTTTTGCCATTTCCTTATATTTCGCAAATTATTGGAACCACAAAAGTTTCGGTTTTATCTCGTGGGTTTTTTGTGGATGTTTGTGGAGTTTCTGGTTCGTTGATGATAATTTCACTTTCGTTAATAATTATTTGGACTCTTTGACTCTGTCATAATTAATTTTGATCTCTTTTTTGTTTTTTTGCTTATGTTGTTTGTTTTATTTTAGTTAAATAAATCATGCCAGAAAACAGCAGCAGACGGAGGGGGCAAAAATTATGACAATGTCTGGGATGAATTCGAAAATTACGTTTGACTTTTTGACTTTCTTTTCGCTTCGTTGGCTTTTGTGTGTAAGTGTGCGAGTGTGTGGCCAAAGCTAAGGGCAGGGGTTTATTACATTTGCTTTTAATAGCAAGTCCAAGTTACGAGCTGAGCCGTATAAGTCTTTAACCCATAAATGGCCAGAAACGTGCTCATCATAAATGTTCAAGTAAGTTCTAGCTATTGAGTTATGGTAATTTTTTGTTGGTAGCTCGTACTTGGGCTTCTCTGTGGGGCTTATAAATTGTTTTAAAAAATCTAAGGTGAAAATTTATTAGCCCAGCAGTATCATTTACCGTCAAGAAATTTAATATGTGTTTTTAATGTTTATTTTGGTCATGTACGTCTTTAGGGGTACTTTTTTTTCAATGACAATGTTGCTTAAAATTGAATTTATAAATAAAACAGAGAATTTATGAAACGTTATGGCTATGTACAGTGTCATACTCTGCAGTCAGCTAATTTTGATTTTTTATTTAGGCTTCGTTTCACTTAATCAACAGAGTTTTGCCCCCCTGTTTCTGTGTTCTCGAACTCTCTGTCTGCCTCGCCCTTTCAACTTTGAGCACCATCCAAGCCCATCCGGCGTCACTCAACTGAGTCTTGCTTGTTGTTCTTTCTAGCCTATCCTCGGTAACCAATTTTCCTATGCGTGGAAAGCCCACATGCCGGTCAAAATCGAATGGGAAACTAGTTTTCCGCCACACAATCGCCCAAGAACGCCCACTGTACGAAGAGCACAGGCACCGCTCAAACATTGAGCGCATGCGTGACAACCCACACAAATGTACGAAGAGAGCGACTGCACACCTACGCATGGGAGAGCGTAAGTCTGACAGATAGTGAGAGCAAGTGCAGCAGAGAGAGAGACAGCAGGGAGACCTTTAGTCAGAGAGAGAGCGCGCTAGTCAGCCCTTGAGTTAGCCCGATCTGCTCCCTCTCCCATGCCATGTGCCGCTCTCAGCTATAGCTGAATGCAGTGTATGTGCATGTGAAGTGAGGCAAACTCACCGCCTCTAGCAAGACCATATATTGTGAGTGAGCTCTGCCTCACCTCTCGCCAATAGACCTTTGAGTGCTTGTTGAGTCTGGAACAGGTTAGACCTCGCTGCCGCTAGCCGCTGACACTCAAATCACTCCAAAACATTGCCGAGTGCGGTTCGTTTTTTCTGTCGTTGGTGTTTCTGTTGGTGTTGGTGTTATCATCTAGCGGTGCCGCTGCACTTACTTAGCGGTACATCAGAAGCTTATCAAAACTGCACGCGAAACTGAAAGTGTACGAAATCGAATTTTTGGGCAAAAAGTACTACGAGTATTACGGAATCAAAACTGTGACTAAAAGGGCATATATCGAAAAAATCACTGCACCTGTTTCCTGTACATCTGTTCGACAGTTTGTCGCTCCCTTCTCAAGTGTCGGCTCCCCTAACGCGTACTCGTACCCCATGCGGCACGTACGCACCTTTGGCTATGGCTACGCATAAAAATGCGGCGTGTATGTAAAACAAAGTGAAGTGCGCGCTGATAACTTAATGCAAACCGAAGGGCCATAAAAAAGCAACATAAAGTTAGTGGAGACGGACGGCCTTGTGCTTTGTGGACTTGTTCTTCTGCGTTTTTCTTCGTGATCATCCATCAAAGTCAGAAATCTTGGGATTACACACCATACCATACCATACCATACCACTATTTGGATATAAAACTCTCTCTCAACCGCTCTCAAGGTAAGCCTAAGTTCTTTTTTGCAGATCAATCAAATTCAACCCAGTTTTCGATTGGGATTATCTATGTGGTTCAATACTCACACTCTTCCTGTAGAAAGTGGGGATCGGTTGATGAACTTGTTTTTCTGCCGATTCTGATCTGGTTTGTTTAGTTTTCTTTTCGTTTTGGCGAAAGTCTAGAATTTTCACCAAATCACCAATCGATTTTTCAATCATTATTAAAGTCCACATCTCGCACACTAGAGTTTATTGAACCTCGGGAGTCGTCTCGTCTGTTTCTGCCACAACGGTTCCCACTTGGCACTTGGCAACTCATTTCCGTTTCCCCACCAGTAAAGATCATCTTGTGGCGATTATAATGCAAATCTTCGCAATGCCCATGTCATTGTCCGGTTCTTTGTGTCTGCGGAAAAATCTGCAACTGAACAACAATTAATTTTTCAACATTTTTATGCAAATATTTCATGGCAAAGGCCCCTCAGGGGGCCACACAAACACAAAAGACCTTCCCAACTATTTACAAAAAATGCATAATACATTTTGTATGTAAATCCACGCAGTCAAGAGAGCCAGCCAAGCCACTCTTAATTAGTCAGGGAGTTTCGTTTTGTTAAATGATTATAAATGACATAAAGTTGGGGTATTTGAATTAGCTGCATATGATGGATATCTCGGCTGAGAAAAACCCATTTCCATTGTCTTTGAATGCATATTCGATAGCTAACAAGTTCACATGGTTGTGCATGATTATTTTGATTGGTATTTCAATATTTTACCCATTGCTTCATGTTTTTCCAGTGCCTCCATTAGGATTAGGAATACCTAAAAATGCTTATCCCTTTCGTTTCTTTAACCCCCTCTGATGCTCAATTTTTTGACTACCATCGAATGTTTGTTTTAGAACTTCTGTAGTTCGCATCGCCATGCCATTACTCATTTCGAAAGACAGAAATTCAATCACACAGTTGAGATCTTTGGCTAATTAACGCAAATTAGTACAAGCAAATTTCAAGACACAAACAAATTATAAACGCTGAGAAAAAATGAACATTTTCCTTAGCAAACAAAAAAAAAGCAAAGTCAAGACCAGTCCAGTCTCGTATTCAAATGAAGCTCTCAGCTCCCGGCGCTGGCAGTAGCTCGTCGTCTTGTCGTCATAATAAGTGACTCGGTGAAAATTCCCCAATGTCCCCAAAGCAGTTTTCAGTTACCAGCCCCCGACTTGCTGTGGCTTTTCACTTCACTTTCAGTTAATTTTCTTCTGTGTGTGGAGTTCAGGGAACCCAAACCGTTGGATATTGAATTAATTTCCTGTCTCTGCTGGCCAGGCGAGTGTGTGAGAGTTTTTTTCGTGCGAGTCCCGAGTCCCGAGTCTCATGAGTGGACAAATGCCAGGCACGTATCCTCACTGCACGGGCATTAACAATTTGTACAACTTATTTTCATTGTTTGCTTCTATTTGGCTAATTAAAAATCAGGAAATGCACGAGAACAATGCATAGGGAAGGAAGGGTCTGAGACTCAGTAGGGTGCCACAGCACCCTATGTACGTGAGAGATTCGCTCTGGATTCACCTCCTACCTGCCGCTGCTGCTGCTGCTGCTGCTGCTCGTGCGCTACTGTCAAGTGCGGTTTGCTTTTGGCTTAGCGCCTATTCTCTCCAAGGATCGTAACAGGTAGAGAGATGATCGTCGTCATTGGGAGCTACGTGCTGCTGCATGGAAGGATATTCGCCTCATTTGATAATTTGATATTGCACCCACGTTTTGGCCCAAAAAGGCGTTTTAAAAAGGGAAGTAGTGCATTGATGGATGAGCAGAGGGCGAGAGGAAGTCTCTGATAGTTTCTGCAGTGTGTGGTCTGCTGCTGCCCATCATTTATCTTTCGCTGGAGATCTAGCTGAGGCTTTGCTTATAACTCAATTCGTACTAAATGCTGTCCATGTTGCTGGAAACTTGCACGAATGAAGATGTCTCTAGATATGATCTCTGTGGAGTGTGTGGAGTTTAACAAACAAGTTTTCTGCTACTAGAAGAATTCCAATGAAAGGATTGTGGTGGCGCAGCTCTATGATCAATCCGTAAACGTTTTTTGTCGTATAATTTGCGGTTAATGGTATGCATGGGGGGTGGGCGCTTTATAGCTTCAGGAAGTTGTACCATTTCCATATACAGTTATGCCTATTGGATCATATAAACAGAAGGTCTATTGTCTTTCAAATGAAACAGAGGCACACCCACATGGGGACACACATATGCCAAAACGAAAGACAATTGAATCAGAAATTGCCATACAAATTGTGCCACCCGGATTTTTGTTTCCATGAATTTGTATCTCTTTCTGTATCTGTATCTTTTAGTAACTCTGCCCCACTCCCTGGCCCAGTTGTCACTCGTGTCATAAGCAAATTTTCAAATCGATTTGCAATTCAATGAGCGCGACGACCAGCGACTGCCACTGAGTTTGTATCAAAAGTATTCCGAAATTCAATTGAATTCAAGTCTCAAGTCTGGGGGTTTTCGTACCTCGTTTACCATTTCATGCTAACTTGGCTGAATTACACAGAAAAACACACTTAGTCAGCGCCTTTAAAAGCCACCGTCAAAAATATAATATATGTGCAGGGTACAGGTGTTGGGGGGAAGGGTATATATTTTATTATAAATTATGGCTCCAAAATGTCAGCAAAAATTGGAAGCTTGACTCGCTCTGTCTCTCAGTCCGGTTCGACTCTGTTGCTGTTTTTGTCGACAGTTGGTTTTTTGTTAACAATTAATTAACAGAAAGGCTAAGTACACAAAATCTGTTAACGGTTTATTTGATTGCGAGGCTTTGAAGTGCGAGTGGGCCACCCCATAAAACAATTATAGAGCCACCGGGTTTCTCCTCAAGTGTGTGAAGGTGCCTTCTCTCTATACAGAGAGAACGATTAGACTTGGTGGAATTTGTGTTAAGTGATTCGGTATTGAATTTGCTTCTAGGGAAATCTACTATTAGTCATCGAACGGGGAGGGGGGAAATTTGCAAATCGAATTTAAGATGAGTTAAGCGGAATTTAAACAGGTGGAAGAGGAATGTGAATAGTCGGAAGAGGAATGTGAATATTTAAAAGAGGAATTTGAATACTTGTAAGTGGAATTTAAATAGTTGGAAAAGGTATTTCAATAGAAGTTGGCTAACTACATGTTCGATTGTTGTTTTTGCAATGAAAGCAATGCAAGTTTCAATGCCCTACTCTTCATATTTGCTACAAAATATCTACCTTAAGGTAGTTCCCTCCATTTTTCTCCTACAGCAAAGACCTCTAAGTGTTCCTCAAACTAAAGCTAATACACCCATTAGCCATAGCTTTGAGGGCTTTATCTGCATGCAGTCTTAGTGCTGCTGTGTTTTATGGTCCATCAAGGTTTTATCTTGAACTTTCTTCTGTCACAGATGATCTTGTGCCCTTTTGCTTTTCTTCCACACGTTTCCCTCACTCTGCTCATTCATTAGGGTCAGCAGCAGCTTTTGAGTAGCTTCTGACTTGAGGTTAACCTTTCATTTGTGCTGGCCTAGAGGCCTCGTAAAACTTTCGTTTACCTGCTAAATGTATCTCACAGTTTCACGACTTATCACAATGGGAAAAAATCATTGCCTTAAGATTTACTTTCTATCACGTGCCCTCTGTCTCTCTTTCCACCCACACCCCACAGAGAGGAGGCAAGAAATTCTCACGCCCTGGCAAAAGTTCGTATCTCTTTTGCAGGGGTTCTGGCTGTGGCTGCGCCTGTTCCTGTGGATGCATGCCGCCCATAGCAACGAAACCACAAAATGCAACCGCAAGTGGTTTCTGTGCTTGTTGTGTTTCTCAGGTCTCTCGCTCTCTGTCCTGGGATCCCTGGGACAGGAATTTGCTGGCAGAGAGCCTTGGACAGGGCAGTGTCGAGTCCGCTCCGCTTAATGCACTGTGGGAATGCGGAATGTTGGGGCTAAAAGTTGATTGACTTACTTTTTGTTGCCACGTCTCTTTGCCCTGCCGTCTTGCGAGTAGTTCTTCTGTGGACAACTTGGGGATTCATTAACTGGAAAACTGCAACTTTTACTTGCCCCTTTACTTGTCCTGCCCCGCCCTTGTCTCTCTGCCTTCCTGCATTCGTTACCTGTCGTAATCGATATGCGTGTAACACCCGTTTTGTAGGTAGCTCTTCAAAGGCCGGAAACTCTACAGTTTAAAGCCAAACAACGAGAGACAACAAAATAAGAGCTTGGAACCCACTTTGGAGCTCTATTTGAGCGTGATTAATTCTCTGCACATCAGTCAGTGCCACTGCCAATGTCAGCCGACTAAATGCAACACTTGGCACATCAGGAGGCATTTCAGGGGATGCTAGCAGCCAAAAAAAGAACACAAAAAAAAGCAAAGGGAGAACTCTTTACAAAATTGCACTCGTTTTTTTCTTTGCTGTGTCCCTTCTTTTGACAAATTAACCAACTTAAAAGCTGTTACTGCCGCTGCATCTACAGACAGGGCCACTGCCACTGCCGTTGGGCTGCCAAGTGACAAGTTGACGTCTTTCTTGGCACATCATATACTCCACTGCAGCAGAGCGGGGGCACAGAGTTGGGGCAAGGGTCTGGTCTGTCCGCCTGCCAGCAGGAAGCTCCTCCACTTCTCCCAGGCGACTTAATTGTGCGTTTGCAAATTTGTGTGAGAAGCGCTTGAGGAGGAGCTGTAGCTGTCCTTTTATTCTTTTTCGTTTCTCTTGGTCAGTATTTTTTGCTGGCAGTTGGCTTTTTGGCAGTTTTCAGAGTTGTGATTGGTGCTCCCCAGTGGGAGTAATGGAAATCGAGATCAATTTACGACACACTGAGAAAAGGGGTAACAGGGTCCATTGAGTAAACAACATTACATGGATAAAATGCTATAAATACGCGTACAAATCTCTGTACAATTGTGCCTTGAACCACTCTCTGGCGAAGAGTTCAAACTTCTGCCCCATAAATGGAAATGAATCACTCGCCCACAGAAACACACACCAAAATGCATGAGAATATAGTGCATATATATATGTAGATACATGCATAATGCTTATCATGCATACTGGGCATCAAGGCTTCTCTACTGTTCAGCCCACACGCTCTCAAGACATATGTATATCAGGGAGAAGACTTAATGTTAAAACAACTTAATCGACACTTGAATAAACAAAATGAAAGGCAAGACCCAAGACCATTGCAGCAGATGAAGATCGGAGATGAAAGAATGAATGAAGAAATATGGAAAATATTAATTGTTTGAGCTCTTAAGTGGAGCGAAGTCCCCTCAGCTTTTTGCAGCATATTTATGGAATATGCTTATGGAAATGGACTTAAAAATAAATACGAGAGAGACAGGCAGGCAGTTGGATGATTCCCCCAAGATCATAACTTCATTAGGAGTATTTCTTGGAATTTGGGTGCAGTACATGGGGGAGAGATCTGCGCTCCAACGATGCATTTCCACTCCACACTCTTGGAGTGTTTCTTGTTTTGTTTTTATTTTTAGTGGTGTGCATAGTTTATTTATGATTAGTTTTTGTGTCTGTTTTGACTTTAAAAGGCATTAGAGGACGTCTCCAAGTGTGGGATAGTCATTTGTTTAGTCTGTTTTTTCAGTTGATTTATCCGAAACAAATGTGCAATTTGTTTTACTGAGGGAGCGAAGCAACACAATAGATAATAGACGAGAGAAGACCTTGCCTTGTGGACTGGGAAAAACGTATGCTAAAACTTTTGTCTAGAATTTGAATAGAATTGCAATTTCCCAAAGCCCAACGCCCAATGAACTCCAATTTAATACAGACAAAAAGATAGAGAGGGTCAGACACATGGGTGGCACAAACACTCGGCTGGGACAGAAACACGGGAGGCACAAACACACAGGTGGGGCGGCAGTTGGCACAGTGAAAATTATCCAAAAATAGAGCATGTTGCAATAATTTATTGACAACCACAACAAAAACCAAAAAAAAAACGAAGCTTCTGCTTTGTGATTTTCTCGTGAAAAACTGTGGAAAACCAACCCATGCAATCGAGAATTGTGTAAAACATGAGAGAGAAAATATATGTGCATATGAAAATCGAGAACTTTTGCTCTGAATTTATAATTTCCGCCAAGAGCTGAAAGCTTTATGCTATTTTTTAGATTTTTTAATTTTTTTAACATTTTATTTTACACAATTTATGAGGCGGCAAACGTTTGCTGCTTTTTTCAGAGGGCGGGATTCAGAGCTTCAATGGAGCTCAGACCAATGAAATATGACAGGATTTTAACAGATTTATGAATCGTTCATACAAACAGGGCCAAGGACAAGGAATTTTTGCGCCCGGGGCGAAGTTTTAAAACAGCGCCAGCAAGCACCTTTTTTTTGCAGTGGCTCTTTTCATAAAACAACAGAAATATTGTTCAAAATTAAAAGTGGTACTAGATGAAAATCAAGAGTGTACCCATAGACAAATACTTAAACTTCAGCAAAACCAACATTATTTATTTGTAAAAATTTTTTTAAATTACATTTTGGTGCCCCATGGCACGGCCCTGCATACAGAAATACATACAAATGTATGCATGTACATATTTACATATAAATATGTATGTATTTTTTGTCTGTTGGCAAACTAAAAAAGAAAAAGAGTAATGTAAATGGAAATATAAAATGCTCTTAAGGGGTTTCTTTATGTGTTAATCAATGGCAGTTGACAGTGTGCATTATTTTACCAAAGAAAAAAAATGGGCATTTACAATAATTAATTTCAACAACGCGAAAGCGGCAGCTGTAGAGGGATTTTCATGGAAGTTGGTACAATAAATGATTTTTGAATGCTCTTCCAATGTGTGGAAAACTATTTAATTTGTTTTTTTGCAGAAAATATACGTACTAGACGATTCTTGCGAAAACCAATTGAAAATTATTAGTTAGTTTTCCTTTTCCCTTAGCTAATGTACCACGTTTGAATGGCCTCAAATCCGTTGCAAGTAATTATTATCATTTTAATTCTTTGAGTGCCAGCGCAACCAGCGCCAGCCCTCCCATCTATGCTTTTGTTCGGTCGTTAAATTAAATTAAATATAATTTGCAATATGAAAAATGAATAATTGATTAATTAATTGAACAACAATTGAGTTTAATTGAGTGTCATATTTAGATTTCCTCACAGTGTTCCGTTGTGTGTTGTTTTTTTTTGCTGCAGAATTCATTGTTTTATTTTACAGGAGCGTACAAACAATTGTGGTCATTAATTATGGTGGAGTTTGCGTCTTTAACTTAAATAAAGAGAACTCTTGAAAGGAATATCTTTGATTTTGGGCACTATAAAAGAAGTTTCAACTTAGTCTGTACTTCTTCTATCCGCAAGTAAAATAATCAGCAACAGTATTGAGATTTTTCCAACACATTGAACCCTTTATTTTGTCCACCGTTGTATTATGCATACATACAGAATGCATTCATTTGTATGCATATAAACATATTTCATGTATCTGATGCTGCTGCACTTCCGACTGGCCGGGCAGGAAGAGATGTCAAGAGGCAAAGACGCAGTAGCGGCAGCGGCAGCTGCCACTAAGCGTATTAACAGTTAATGCATCATAGTTTAAAATCCAGCGCATATTTGCACTAAATACCAGGAGATGCAACTTTTTCCACAACAACAACAACAAGAAAGCTGCAACGTCATTTAGCAACAAAATTACCCAAAGGCCAATCACCTGCAGCTACATGTCCCCGCAGCAGCAACCTCTGCAGCCAGCCAGCAACATGCAGTGCTGACAGACAGACGCGGAAAAGCGCAGCTAAAGTCAAAGACCGACAACAAATGCATCATACAGTGCACGTATGTGTGTGTGTGAGTATGTGACTAAGCGTTGACGCTGAAGTTTGTCGCTAACTGCAGCGTCAACGCGTGCTGCTTTCGCGCGGCGTTTGCAAGCTACGTTAAAGCGTGGCAAATAGCAGAGAACAGAAAGAGGAAGAGAGAGAGATAGAGATAGAGAGAAAGAAAGATGGGATGTACTGTGCTTGCGGTAGTTAGTCACTTGCTGCATGCATTGGCTGACATTAGAGATGAACACGTGACTGATACAAATCTCTTTGAAAACGATTCCTAATTATTTATTTAGTGCATTTTGAAGCCAAAAAAAAAAAACCATCAAGTTTCTATATTTAAGTGCTTTTGTCTCTGCACAAACCATACAAATATCTGCCAAACCCTTGTAGATCCCTCCTTAATAGATTCATTGTCCATCGATCCTTCATAGTCTTACGTCACGCATTCATCTCTAGGCAGTACCTGAAGAACATGCATATGGCACGTTGAGCAATATTTCAAGTGAATATGTTGCCGAAAGAGACAGGAGAGGCTGCTGCTGGAGAACTTGTTGCTGGGCAAACATTAAGCTACGTAACTGTAAGCCTCTTTAGCCACCGCCACAGCCGGAGATAATCAGCAGCAGAACAGGCCAAGAACAACCAAGAGGAAGTAGAGGAACAAACAAGGAAAAAAAATGTTAATTTTGTTTGCTTAGAAGCACGGAGGGCGGACCTTTAGCCCATTAGCCGCTGTAGCTGAAGTTCATTTGGGACCAAACACAAACTCCGATTCGAGAACATTTCATGCGTAATTCCATTTTGTACTTCGTTTTTCGCGTTTTGGTAAACCGAAAACTAGTTTAGTTTAATTTGCAATTCCCAAGAATCTCGGACAAGCGGCAAACGGCAAACGGAGCTCCATCCATGGAGCTCGCTGGTCTGGAGAGCTCATTAAAATACTAGAAAATTTGCTCTGGCAGCCCTCTAGTCATTCCTCCGCTTTTTCGGGTGTAATTTATGGCCAAAAGAATTGAAGTTAGACAGAAAAAACATATTTCCAGAGACACAATCAGCTTCCTGTCTGCGCTACAGTTTCGAATTCGTATGGACAACAAAAGGAATCTTGTCCACTCATGCCTACAAATTGTCGAGTTGACAAAATATGTATCGCTTACACGAGAACATTCTTTTGAAATGGCCTCGTCAATTCTCTCTACTCAATTTGCCACTGTAAAAAGGCTCAGCAACAAAACTACAATTGAGAATGGGCTGGGGATTTCCCTTTTTCATCCATATAGCAGGAAGTGGGCCCCTGAAGGAATCAAAGTGTGAGAGCGTTTAATTGATAAATGATTCCGACTTCAACGTCATCTGAAAGGGAAATGGAAAATGGGAAACTGATGATTGGCCGTTGGGCAATACAAGTTATTGGATTTCAGATTGAGTAAAGTGACATCAAAGGATCATGAGATAAACAGAAACTCTAAATGGGGGAAAAAGTGTGCATAAAAGAAGAGGAAAAGGCATTATAGCTAGAAAAGAATTAGAGCTAAACATGATGAAACATAAAGTTTATTTCAACAATCATTCTTAAGCATTTCGTTGCAACAATTATTCCCATAATTTTCAAAAACGAAATTCTAAAATCAAAGCCTCCAAACGTAGACCCACACTTTCTGGAACAGCTTAAAGAAGTTTTGCGCAATGGCACCCAGAAAAAGGGCCTCTAGATACTCATATCTATAGGCCTTAAGTCTATAGAGAGCTCTACCATGTGGGACAGCCCACGCTCTTATCTGAATGCATCAATCTTATGCTCAAACAATATACTGACAAGGTAGATCCCTTTACCGGGAAAGATAAGACAGAAGAAACACCGCTGCATACACACCTCTTTTCACACCTTTCCATCAGACTCTGGTATATCTCTCTGTTTGTTCTTTAATTGTGGGCGTTAGCCTTAAACAAAGGTCGAACAATGCCTGCTAAATAGATCTTGTTATGAGCAGATGACCTCTGAGCCCCTCTCCATCTCTGTCGTTTTCGAGTCAGGTAAAACTCCAACCGCATTTCCCAGCTGAAAGGGAACTCTCAACCGGAAACTGCGGATGCATTTGCATCCAATGAAAATGAAAATTCGGTTCTAGTCTCTATTTAAATGCGCCCCAAACATTAAAGTTTGCCGACGATTTCCTTTAAACTGAACCGGATTTGTATGTCTATCTGGCCCGGATTTTGATAGGGAAAAAAACATAATTCCATCTATCGACTGTTCCCCATTTCCCTGCCACATTTTCCACATGTTGTGCACACGCACCCAGCATCGGTGGATGCTGCCTGCTACCTGCTAGATCTCTGCTGCTGCTGTTGCATCTGTCTCTCTGCTAGTTCTGGATGCTGCTGCTCTTGCCACTGCTGTTGCTGCCTGAGACTTGTCTCTCTCGCATTTCTCATAGCGAAAATTCCCACACTCCGCGCTATCGCTATCTATGGAAGGACTGCAAGTCAGCTGCCGGATCGGATCGTCTTTTCTCGTCTCGACTTCCCATTCGTCGTATCAAGTGTATCTCATGGATACGATATAGTCGTATGAGAGTTGGCGTAGCGAAAGCATATGTGCGTTTCCAGATTCTGTGCTCTGTGTTCATGAGAGCTGCTTGCTTCCTTTGCCCTGTTGTTGTTGATTTATTTTTTTTTGTTTTTGGCAGATTTTCTCATATGGTTTTTCATAATGTGCTGGCCCAGTGGCAGCTGTCGCGTGGCCGAGTCGTGGCCATGGGAAAACTGTTGTGTGCAACAGTTGCAGGTTGCTCAGTTTGCACTTTGCATGGGGCGAACCTACACTCGAGGCAGCTTGCTTGATTTATTTTTTGGTGGTGCTGCTGGTGGGAAATTAAAATTCTTGAGTAGTTGCTGGAAAAATAGAAAGTTCGAAAACAAACACGAAATGCTAGTGAAACTTCCAAAAAACACCTAAAAACTAAACTGTTGCCAAAAATCAAAAATATAAAAAAATTGAAAACAATAAAGAAATGTAATGCAAATGTAAATAAACCCAAGCACATAAAAATCAAAGCTTAAAAATCAAAATAAAAAACACAATAAAAGTTATAATTTAAACTAAAATTTCGCAAACAAATATAAAAAAAAAAATACATAAGTATACAAAATTATGAGCAAGTTTAAAAACTATTTTTAAACATTAAAAATAAGTACTTCATTAAAATAAAATAATATACCCAAAGTATGTTTCAGAATTCTACTAAACCAATTGCTCTGAACTTGCTCTTAAATTGAGAGCTTTAAAATAATAATATATGTACGTATGTATAGTACATATTTAGTACATATTCTTTCACCATTTTCGCTAGAACAAAACCTTTCTCTTTTCTTGGATATTCTTTACCCATTTCCCGTTCTCCATTCCTGAGCCACATAGACATTCCCCAATGCGAGTATCTTTTTCAGTTACCTCATCTAACAATTAACTCAACGCGTACTTACCTCATCCTTTCTTTCTCTCTCTCTCTCTCTCTCTCTCTTTCTCTTTACAGGTAAGCACGCAACTGGCAGCTGCAACATAAGCAACGCCAATCCACACTCCCCCAAACCCCACCAAGCAGCATCAACATCGTCATCTCTATCAAGCCGTGGTCTTTAGCGACTTTTACTACCCGACCAAACTATTTATAAGGTAATTCGAGAATCCGCGTTGCTCTGCCTCTGGCTGTCTTTACTATCAGAGAGAGAGAGAGAGTGAGAGAGGGAGAGGCACATATGCAGAAGAGAGGTAGCAGAGGAGTCGCGTGGAATGCTTTAAATGACAAGACAAATAAAAATTAATAGCCAAGATGGTTCGGACACGCCTGTTCTGCTCCGCTGTTGCCTCCCGTCTCTTGCCCCATATTACCCCTGGCTTTGGTTTCTTTTTTTTTGTGCCCAGCTCCTTTGGCGGCTTTTGTTTACCTTTGAGTCGTCGGTTTTTTGCGCCCCCTCTTTGTGTGTATGTGTGTGAGTGTGCTAAGACCCTTTGTTGGTTTTGCTTCGCTCCTATATACATATCTACATAATATGCAAAACCCACGCTGTATGTATGTATTATTTTTGCGTAATGCGACGGCGCCTGAAAAGCGTTTCGTTGTCCTCCTTTTAATAGTCTTAAATTCCTGAGCAAATAATTTGACAGCAAATAGTGTCCTACGCCCCACAATGTCAATGGCCAGAGCAGAGACAAAGAGGATCCGTTCCGTTTCGCAGAAGGACCAACAAGAGTGAGAGGTAGAGGGAGCGGAAAAACAAAAAGAAGAACACAAGATTTGAAATATTTGTGTGTGTTTTCTGTCGTTTAAATTATTTTTTGACGAGCGAGGCTTCAGGCCCGAAATTGTCTTGAATTTTAATTATATTAAACAAATGAAAGATGTAGAGGAAAAATAGGCATTTGAATTAGAGTTGAGGCGGCGCTAGTTAAATGTTAGTCCCAGCTGGAATTTCTACCCTAAAGCATTTCCTACATTCCAGCGAGCTGTTTCCTGATTTGACTCTAAAATATATAATATATTCTTTCCAATTACAACTAATTGAATTTCCGTTCTCCACATGCTACATGGCGCTATTACTGTTTGCATTTCCTGTGTTTTAACACACACGCACACGGAAAATGCCAACCAAAAAATAAGCAGAGGAAGCAGCCAGCAATCGGGGCAGGGGAGAACCTTTCTTTTTTCGTTTTTCCCTTCTTCTGGAGCGTTTCAAGGTGTGGCGTAGGAAAACCTATTAACAAACTTGAGGCACTCACACATGTGACCCGCAGAGCAGAAAGTGTCAAGCAGAATGTGGCTCCTCATGGTAGTGGTTGGGGCGTGTCGTGTCGCCTGTTCGGGTGGTTCCAAGCTCCAAGAGGGTGCTCCAAATTGTGGCTACGTGCAAAGGGGTAGAGGCACACACACACACACACACACGCGCATCAATTTGAGGAATTGTCAAAATCAGCACAAAAAAGTGCGAACCTCAGGGTAATTGTGAAGTTCAATTATCCCTGCCTAATGATTTGATTGTGACGCAACTGTCGTCGTCTGTGCGGAATACGAAATGGAGGTAACCATAATCAAATGGTGCACATTCCACAATGATTTCCCCCACACCATCCTACCCTATAAATATAGACCACAAAACAGACAAGACAACAACATTTACGGCATTATTTAGCATAGCATTTGGTATATATTTTTTGCTGCTTTTTTTGCCTTTTTGCTGCTTTTTGCCACCGGATGGCAAATGCATTTCGAACCAGTTTGTGACATGGGGCCAGTGTAGTGGCGGTGCAGCAAAAACTATCTTACAAACTATAAATCATATCGAGAAGAATTTATGCAGCAGGCAAATTCCTTAGTGCCACATTCGCTGCCCCTTGGAACATGTTTCTTTCTATTCAACAAGTGGCAGCCAACATCCAACGGAAGTTGCTCCCTGCTCGTGCACATTCTTTCTCTCTCTCTCTATCTATCTCTAGTTCTGCTGCTGCTCATTCCATGTCTCTCTCGCTCTTTGACTCGCACTTAATGAGTGGGAAGTGATTTTCTTCCAATTTGACTTCCTGTTTGCTCTGCCGCGTCAAGGATGCACTCTAATAAGTCTTGAGACAGTCATGGGCCCGGAGGCCCGCTGGCAACACAGAAGAACTCGTTATTCAGAGCAGCCCGAGAGTGTAAGTATCTTGTAGATACGAGTGCGAACGCGGCTCATGGGGTGTGTCGATGTCGATGTGGCCAAGTGCGTGTCTCTGCTGGAGTGCCGCTTCCGTTTCTCTAAGGCTCGATCCACTCTGGCAACTGCAACCCCGAGCCCCAAACTGGTTGCTGGTAACACGACGAGAGATTAATTGCTATTTAGTGCATTAAAAAATCATTTTCAACGTCTTATTAATTATCTCTCTTTGGTATGGCTTAAATGTTAGTTCCCCCCCAAAGTCAGCTACAAAGTCAGCGCCAAAGTCAGCGAACGTGTGGCTGTACGTGTATCATATGCAATAATGAACGTTCAGGGAGCAGAGCTCTAAATCTTTTGGGAAACACCTAGTCCCCTCCCCTGGACACATATGCTGCTGAAGTTGAAAGTGGAGCTGGAATTTATGAGTTGCCCCCCAGCACCGAAACAACTTTTTTGCTCCCTCGAAAGTGTGCAATGGCAAATTGCGTGTGCCTAGGGCAGGAGTCTCTGTGTGTGTATCAGTGTGTGTTAGGGTGTACGCTCGACTGCATTCGAGTCAATTTCATAGCTGACTCTCGCACCTACGCAAAATTTATGACACTTTTAAAATGTGCAATTTATGAAGGCAGCCAAGCCAGAGAGAGAGAGCGAGAGGATGCCAAAAGGAAGGTGCAATAGGACTACAGGGGCATGCCTCATACGCTGCACACATACAATGTGCCTGCTGCAGCTTTTGATGGAACTTTGTCTCGGGTGTGTGCTGCAAGTGTAATTCGGGCATTGTATAAATTGCATAGAATTTGGGTTTCATTTTTGAAATGGCTTACAGAAGGAGGGAAAAAGGAGTCTACAAGCAGGCAAAACTAACGAAGTTTGTGGGGGGCAAACAATGAGTGCAGCGTGCAGGACTATAAAATTGTATTCATTTGCTGGTTTAACCAAGAGTAAACTAGAGATTGTGGAGGCGGTAATAATATTCCATTTGTGGAGCAAAATATACGCCAAGTATGCAAGGAATTCCCTTTTGAATTCTATATGCTCTGTTCGCCGCACTGACATTTCCCTGTCAACGAATGATTGTGCTCTGTCTCTGTCTCTATCATGTCAATGTCAGCCTGCCAAATGCCCGCAAAGTATGCAAATGATTAGGTGACACAAAATGCCAGAAATAGCTGTCAGGGACGTTAGTTTACCACAAATTTTAAACACACTTGCAAACACACGCATAAATCGACATTTCAGTAGAGCTCTATGGGTGGGGTAATGGAAATTTCGGTTGCGCCCATCCCCTCCCCAAAGTATGCTCTAAATAATTGGAAATTATTTTACCCTGTCAGGGCAGGACATGTGATGCTGTCACTCCCACTACACAACCACTATTTTGCACTGTGTACACCACACCTATGGAGTTCTCTGTCTACCCTGCCCTTTCCTCCATTTTATCTGCCACTTTATGCTTGCATAATTTCGCAAAACATAATTTACTCTGTGTGTAATATATAGGGGTGCTCCACTGAGTTCCCTCTTGTTTTGCATAATGACTTTTCCTGTATCCTGGAATTCGGGATGGTGTGGTGCGGGGCAGTGCTATTTGTACACTCTTCAAAGGTACCCAAAATACACCCAAAAGTAGTGCCTGGGGCAAAGAGTGGTTCTGTTCTGTTCTGTTCTGTTCTGCTCTGCTCTGCTCTAATTTAAAACTAAGTAGAAAAGATGCACAGCTGCTTGAGGGGCAACCCACCGCTTGCTGGCTTAATTCGCTGCAGTGCCTTGAGGGCTAAAGCCAAATGTTCTTTGTTCTTTAAGCTACTCTTAACTCGGCGGAGCTTCATGCACGGATTGCCACGCTTTTTTGACCCTTTGATTATATTTTAAGTGGGCGACGGACCAAGGGAAGGCCTTCAGCCAAGCAGATCTGTGTTGTGTGTGCTTCCCTTTGCATTCTATATGCATTCTGGTAGTCCGTGCTAACATGAACTCTGCCCAAACCCTGCTACTGTCCTGCAACTGCATTCAGTGTTTATTTTCTCAGCCAGCATTTTAATGAGCAACATAGCTCATTCCTGCAACCAGCAAACCTGCAACGTGATGTTAATGCTCTTAATTTTAAAAAAGAAACAAAAGGCAGCTGGTAGTAAAAGGAACTGGAAAAAAAAACCAAAAACAAATTTGCAATTAACAAACGAGTAAAAAAGTAAAACAAATGAAACCTTAAAGTCAGTGGAAGAATCAGGCTCCCAGGAGACCAGGAAAACTCTCCTGCATAGCTGTGATCCCATTCCAATTTCCATTCCTCCAGTTGCACCGTAAAATGCGCTTTTAACTGCAATTTAATTTGGCCTTTGGTCTCTTGTCGCGGCGCCTCGACCTATGCAACACTTTTTAATTGCATAAAAAACTGCCCCACTAAGCGGCTTAAAAAAGCGGCAATAAACATGGTACAACGGCATGGAGAGGGGGCAGGGCAGGGCCCTGCAGGGTCGCCAAAAGATAAATAAATAAATAGCCCGCTTAAGCATTTGGCATTAAAAGTTACCAGTGCGAGACGCTTTTTTCCCCACCACACTGCATTTTCGTGCTGCTTTCCACAAAAGCATAAGGAAAAAATTGTTTGCTTTTACTTGTTGGCTATTTATTTGGTTACTTTTTTGTTTATTTATCCACTTTTTGTGCATATTCCTAGAGCTGAATTTCCCCTATTTGTTTGTTGTTTATTTTTCTACTTTTTGTGCATATTCCTCTTTCATTTTTATGCATTCGTTTTGCTCCATTTTTGTGTTAGTTTTACTCGAGTGAATGGCACTTGATGATTTGGTTATCGGGATCGTGTATTTTTTGCAGCAACTAATTGGAAACACTAATGGAAATGGATTACAAGCAAGCGGGATAACAGTATGGAGCCAAAAGTGAACCTTCAATTTAAGCAAGAGAGATTTTTCAATGCTCTCTTTATTGGCCGGAGATGGCAGACTCTCCGATTTCCTCTCTCCCTTCGTTTTACTTAGCGGTGTTGGCCATCATCTCGGCAGCTATTAACCCAATGCTGAGAATAGCAACAAAATGCCATAAGAAAAGCTGTGCATAAATTAAGCGAAACATCAAAAATCACTCAACTAAGAATACGCAGCGGGGAAAACAGAAAAGTGGAAAACGCAGACAGTGGGCGGGGGCCATACGCTTGGCTAGTCATTGGGGGGAAAATCAGTAGAACAATGCAGTCAGTGACTGCCAAAAGTGGCATCCAATCACGACCAGAAATTCGACTTACCACCCAATTCCACTCCCCACTCTAACTGTTAAATTAATTGACTTTTTACCCGAAATGATTTTCATAGTCTACGTTCCTTAATGGAAACGAAATTCAATGGTAAACGCAAATTAAATTTATAAATTATCAACGAGTCCGGTCCGGCCCTTTGTAAGCGGATTTCCTGCCATATGGCATTCTCATTAAAAATGCATATGCATATACCCCCCACTCCCTCCTCCGCTATGGACATACAGTGCGTTTCGCGGCCATAAGCTGTTCAAATTTATTTGTGTGAATATCATAGCCAAACCAATTGTCCGAACACACAGTTTTTTATTGGCTGTGCAAATATTTAATTTCTGTTTTTATTCGGCTTTCATATTTGCATACTTACAGAATATCGTTATCAAAAAGGTTGTTTTTTGTCGAACAGTTTATGAATGTCAATCAAATTGCAAACGGAAATCAGATTGAACAATTTGAATGGGAATCAACATGAACATGATGTGACATTTTAGACTAAAATAAAACCTATTCTTGGGGCCTTGATGAACGGATTGGAATGTTAATTGATTAAGGCGTAAAATACATCAGTGAGGAGCTGCAAAAGTTGAATACATTCTACATTTATGTATCATTATTTTAGCACTTAAGAAAGGGTTTACTTAACACTCGTCATAATAATCCATTTGCCAAGCTCAATTCTAATCTAAGCCCAATCCAATCCACAAATACGAGTCTCATAATATGAATTACTTTGCCTGTTGTTGGGCTCTGGTTTTGGATTTTGGTTTTGCTGTCTGTTTTCTGGGGGGGATACAAATGATGCCTGACTTTTGTTTCTTTGTCTGCTGCTTCTGCCCAGTTGCATTTTCACCTTTCTGCGTATAGGAATGTGTGTGTCTTCTGTCTGTGTCTGTGATTTTTCATTTTGTACACAATTTTTCTTCTTCACTGTTTGCCACTGACTTTGCCACTGACACTGGCAATGATGGTGTGCCCTGGCCACATTTGGCAAAATGCTTTGAGGTTGTTGTCATTTGCTTGGGCTGCTCTCAGTCTGTGTCTTTGATTATTAAAGTCAACGCAACATGACAGCTAAATCTTATCAGACACGCCTGTGTCTTCCTGGGGCTGCCTTTCAACACTGCCAGTAGTCCTCCTCTGAAGGGGTTAAAGTATCTTTTCCTTGTTCTAGCACAAAAATATACCCTATGGGAACCCTTTGTGGCTGTTGCTTTTCCTTAGCTTGGTATCCCTTTTCTAGTCTGCTGACCATGAAAGTATTTTCCATGCTCTTGATGGCTTTTTTTTCTTTTTTCTTTTCTCTTTTGCCGTTGCCGTTGCCGGGGTAATTCAATCAATAATCCTTTTGGTCTTTTGCCTTTCGAATATGTGTGAAAATGATAAGGGAATGTGTGGGTTTACTCTCTTCCTCTCTCTTTTTCTTGCTGCTTTGCGTGGATTCTTTGCTGTTTTAGCGTTTGCTCCTTGTACTGTTTTCCAGCAACAAGTTCAGGGACATCCGCGCCACGCCCCCTGCCTTTGTTGTGCCCCCTGGCAAATGTCACGGCAGCAGTTTTTATCACTCTTCAAGCTGATAAATCTCAGCGAAGCGTGCAAGAGTTTAGACAGGGGCCTGACAGTGGGTTAGAGATGGGATCGGCGGTTAGCGATGAGTTCGTGAGGTTTGAGAGATGAGAGTAAGCTGAGGCAGAAAATAGGTACACAGATTACAAATATGGCCACAGAATGAGTGCCAGATGGGAGATAAATGTAGCCAAAAATGATTCTTAATGAATTTGTGACAGGAAAATGATTGCAGTGCATGTGGCAGAACACTCCTTGCAGCACGAGAAGCAAGGCACACATCTCCATTCGCAACAAAACCCAAAATTAAAACATTCCATGAAGCAGTACGCCAAATATCTCTCGTTCTGGTGATGCTTTTGCTCCTGCTGGCTCTGGCCAAGACAGTGCTGGTTTTTTATTGCCTCTTGCTGCCTGTTGCCAGCATTTGTAAGTTGTATCTGTACTGCCTGTCCTGCCTGTCCTGCCTGCCAGTGCTTTCTGTCTCCCTGGCAGGCTTAGTTACTGCTCTGTGAGTGTTGCTTGTTTTTTGTTTTGTCGCTGCTGGAATTTATGCAACTTTTGCAGCACTTCCAGCAAAGTGAAAAGGGAAAGTGAAGACATGACTTTTGACCTTTCGATATTGATGGGGAATAATTGGAAAACTTTTGGATGGAATCTAGTTAAATCTAACTCTCTTAGTAACTCAATTAGAGCTCAATGGGTGCGCGGCTGCTGCTCTCTTGACCAATCGACAGTTTTGGTACAGTTGCCACCCATAAATCCTTGGCTAATCTGCACTTAGTTTCGCTTCAATCTCTGTCAGAACTTGATCTCATTAGCATTTTCTTTGCCAGTCTTTTTCCTCTTTCTTTACCAAAATGTTTCCTTCTTTCGTTTTCTTTTTGGTTTCTTTTATGCCCAAATGTTATGAAATTTTCTAATTCGATTTGATGTGTAACAATATTTCCATGATTTCCTGTAGCTTCCTTCCTTCCCTTGGCTTGCCATGTTTTATTTAATTTTATTTGACTTGAATTTGATTTGCATTTGCATTTGGACTGCCACAAAAGTTGTTCCCTTTGATTCCTTTTTGGCTGCATAATTTTTTCTTTCTGACAGTGGAAACTTTTTCAATCTGTCAAATTGTTTTTGATCGCTGGAAATATTATTGAAGTTCACAGTCCGAAGCAGAGAAAAAAGCTACATAAATGAGTGACTGAGAGACAGCTCGAGAGTTCAATTTAGCAGTGACCCGAGAGCTTCATCATCGCGTGAAGCCGTGCAACATTAGCCGCTAATTGCGGCAGCCACCAGACGTCAGCACTCAAGCGGCTCCTCCGCCTGGCTGTTCTCTATGGACGGAGTGTAGGGTAGGGGAGGGACTTCCAGAGATAGTCACAATTCACAATCTGCTGCAGTGGATGTCATTCGCGTCGAGTCGCAACGCTTCGGTTGTCGTATCGTTTGCATTGCTGCTCGACTGCCTGTTGAAATTTTATGCTGGTTCGTTTATGGTTCACTTGCCACAGTCTCTGGGCATAGCTGGAGCCTTGCCCCCAAGCGCAGAGACACTCAGCAGCGGGGGGTCCAGCTCTCTGTGCGCTCTCTTTGGTTCTAATTAATCGTGTGAAAGTCGCACCATCATTTTTCTTTGCATTTTATGCCAAGCTGTTTGAACATTTTAATTAAATGTTGCAGCGGTTGGCAAAATGAATGTAAACATTAGAAGCAGAAGCTGAATAATATTTGCCACCAACAGAGTTGGGTCGGGGAAGACAGAGGGAAGGGGTGATACAACCGGATGTTGCAACAACTTCCGCTGACAATCGCTTTACAATGCGGCACGCCTCCAAAACGAATCTGAATGCATCGCTGGTTCAGGGGCAGCAGCAGCAGCAGCAGCATTAGCTTTAGAGGAGTGTACGACACTGAGAGAAATAAATGGAGGCTCCACAGGGATACTGGGAACTTGCCCTTGTCTTCATTTCCCTCTGTGTACTCCATTCAATCAAATGGCAGCAGGGTGGGCGATTGTACTCGTAGGTGGAACACACAGCTAAGTGCCCCATTTCGTTTGTCACGGCTCATTGTCAGCGCGATGAACAGTTGCCCGAGGAGATGTTGCATGCCTCAGCATCAGCATCAGCATCAGACTAGGGGGAGCGACGAGCCCTTTATTAATTTCAATGCATCACCCCCTGCACTTCTGGAGTGCCGCTTCGGATGGAGGGCACTTCAGATCCGACGACCCTCCATCCATTCCCATTTGCATGCCTCAATGAGCTCTGGCTTGCTGCTGGAAGTGCCTGCATTCATCAATCAAAGAGGTGGAAGGGAAGTGGTTTATAGGCTTGAAAATGTGCCCACATATTTACCCACGGATGAGGCAACTTCATTTACGCACAGTAGAGAAAAATCTTCCCATAATCGAAACAATTTTTAACCCATGCTCTCCCTTTGCAGATGCTAAAACACGTACAAATCTCACCGTTGCGCAATCGCTCCGATTCCGTGTCGCTGCGTTCCTCGAGCATTGCCTCCTCCTGCGCCAGCTCCATGTGCGGCAGTCCAGAGCCACCCACAGATATGCAGCGCACACCATCGCGCGCCTCCAGCTATTCCAGCCTCAATGAGCAGCTGCCACAGGTAAATAGCAGAGATCACAAGAGAGATTCCCTAGAGCATCCTCATAAGGTTTATATCTTCCGCTTAGACCACCATCAAAGTGTACACCAACTGCCTGAAGATTGACATTGAGTACAAGACGCTGGGCATACAGTGGGACACCACCAGCAAGGAGGTTATAGCCATGCTGCTGAGACGGTAAGTTGTGGACACAGAGAAGAAGCCCTAGAGAACCCTTGCCAATTGCTTTACTCTTCCTCCCCACAGCCTCAAGATGCGCCATCGGGATCCGCGCTTGTTCTATCTCTCGATGGAGGTTGCCGTGCGTCGGGCGGGTGTGAAGACCATTCTGGTGCTGGACGATGACACACGTCCGGCTATCATGCAGGCCTGCCATCCCAAAGGCGAGTCCCGCTTCTGCCTGCAGCTGAAGGCCGGCGGACTGATCCGTGTCCACACATCGGCACTGCAGCCCAGCTCCCAGTACAAGTCGCTCGTGATCAGCGAGGAGACAAACTGCGACGAGCTGCTGCAGCTGCTACTCGGCTGCTACAGCTCCCTGGAGCCCGTCGAGCAGTTCTCGCTGTACGAGGTGTGCCCCGGGCAGGAGTGCCAGCGGAAGCTGCATCCGGACGATATGCCGCTGCGCGTGCAGGCGGAGCGCATGAAGCGGGGCGAGAACTGTCACTTTTTGGTGCGTCGCACGCCCAACTATGCACGGCGCCGCCAGCTGCTGGCCAACCTGAACGAGGCCATCAACCAGAGCTTCGAGAACGAAGTGGCAGCTCTGGCCACCGGCTCGGCTGTGGAGGATGCGACCAGTCTGCTGGAGCTGTCGCTCGAGTCGGAGCTGTCGCTTTCGGAGGATCTGCGCAGCTGCAGCAGCAGCAGCGAGGACGCCGAGGACGATGCCGATGAGTGCGCCAGCAGTTCCGGCTCCTCGGACAACTCCACAGAATGCGCGCTGCGTCGCGACTTTTATCCCCGTCCCACATCCATGGCCTCGCCCACGCCAGCATCCACAGCAGTCGCTTCGGTGTCTCCGGCTCGAGCTTACAGTCCGGTGTACAACATCCGTGAGATACGCACAGCATCGCACTCGTTCTCCTCTCTGGGCAAGGACAAGAAGCTGCTGGACATTCACATGAATGCGCGCTACGGGCCAGCCGGCATCTATAGCCGACTGCTGCCCGTCGTGGAGTCGGAGGTGCTGGACCTCAATGGCAATGCCACCTCCAAGCTGACGGCGGAGGCTGTCAACAACAATCCAGCCAAGGGCTTGGGCCACTTTGTCTATCTGTAGCGCATGGATTAGTCAACCAACCTGTAAATAGAGCTATAAATCAACTAGAAATATAAGTACGAGGACAAGGATTAAGGCACCATGACGATGAAGCCTCCAAAAAAGTAGAAAACAAAACGTAAGCCGTTTGGACCAAAGATGCATTTGTAGAATTAACATTTAGAATGGCAAGTGTAAATATATTAACTATAGTTTGAGATCCAACTAGTGCTTATACTAAGAACTAAGAACTACTCGCTCTCTCTCTTAGTATAATGCTAACAATCCCAAAACAATCAAAGGAGTCTATAGAGCTTAGTGCTTTAGTCCCGCAACTAAAGCTTCGATAAGTCGATAAGAATCTGAGGAGCAACCAAAAGATATTGTAATAATAAGTCAACATAAAACATACTATGTAAAAACTCAACCAGAAACTATTTTAAATCACATTCTGTGGGCTTGCTCTTTCAGCAGAAGGACACTGTCGCTATGAACATTTTTCTTGTGCTTTTTAATTGCATTAAAATCAAGTTAAACACGTGAATGATGATGGCAAATGGCCCACACAATTAATGCGGCCAGCCACGCAATTTGTATGGAAGAGTCCCTGCATCTGCCCCTGTCCCTGTCCCTGTCCCTGTCCATGACTCTCGCTCCATTCCGCCTTTTCGTTCCGACTTACGGTGAATGATTTATGCGGCGTATGCGTAATTTTCATGGCAATAAGCTTTTGTTTTTTAAATGAGCTTACTTTACATAATGACCAAAGGATTTAAAAAGAGTTAAAGCTTGCCAAGGAGATGAGTGGCCTGGCCAGCCAATACAACCTACGCATTATCGACAGACAGAGTCCCTTTTCGACTTCTCGGGGTCGGGGTCGGGGTCAGGGTCACTGCGATGAGTTCCTAATTTACCAACAGAAGCAAAAAGGTCACCCTTTTGGGCCAAATTAAAAATCAACAAATTTGCCAAATCAAATCCAATTTTTATCAGCCTAAAATAATAACTCTGGACCGGCTCTGGCCCTGGCTCTGTTTAGAGCCTTTGTCCCAAATTATCCGTTTAGAAGGATACAGAAGGTCGAAAAGGGTCTCGGAAAGCCGAGATTTTCGTTTGTTTATGTCTAGGGCATAGTCCGTGCTCACTTTGGAGAACTTTAAGTTGAATTTGGTTGAAGTATCTAAAATGCATTTGCCAGGCTCATGAAAAATGCAAACATTGTCCAGTTTTGGGAATTGCGATGAGTCGAGATGGGACGATGGGACGATGGGACGTTGGGCAAACGGAAACGGAAATGCTAAGCAGGCTGAGAGCCAGAGACTGCCAACGACTGCTCAGCGTAATAACTTAAGCACTTTATAAGTCGAATTGTAGATTTTTCGTAGTCATGCAAAATGTTTTTGCTTTTACTTTGCTGCACAAAACTCGAGCGGGTGTTGCACACCAGATAACTGGTCGGCAATGCCAAGGGGAGGGTGCACATGCATTTATGTATGAATGCAAGTGAAATGTGCCTGCAATCGGACATCCTTTAGTTTATGCTGTGTGCCTGGTACTTTTGCTGCTCTCTAGATAGCCGAATGACTAATGTGACCAATAGAGTTGGCCCAGTGTGGCTTAAGAGGGGTAAACCAAACCCCAAAAGGTCCTGCTCTCACTTTTCATTGAAAATCTATAAAAAATTGGCAAAATTTGAAAGAAAAAATGCCTAACCAGGCCAACAGAAACCGGCAGCAAGTTGATCCAACAGCTGGAGTCTTTGCCTGAATTCATCTTGATTTTTGATGTCGAAAATACATTTATGCCAAGGACCCTGAGCAAACTGAAAAGTTTTCTTCAAGTTTGCATTTGTCTTTTGCATTACACTTCATATATTTCATTCAAATTAGTTTTGAGAGCACACACAAACGCACACCCTCACCCAGAAAGTGAGCCAGGGAGTCAAAGTTTTCCACTACTGTCGGCAGTTGTCCAACTCCGAGTTGTTCTGTCAAATAGCATGCCACTTGTTGGGAAGCTCGGCACTTAGCTTTTCGTATTGTGCCTGGCAGTGGCCCAAGTGCTGGCCAGCAGCGCAAACTTCCAAAAATGGCTGGCATAGAGTACGAAAGTAAGAGTTCATATGTATACATCTATATCAGTTATGATGTTGACAGCACGGCAGTTTGGCAATAAAAGAGACAACATTAAAAATATACATAAAGTTATAATTCTGTTGAATGTATTGTGAAATCCTAGCATACTTTCAGGCTAAATGAAAGTATTACACACAGGACGTGTGGCATACTTTCAGGTCGAAAGGTACATGCGATCAAATTTGTTTTATAAAAACCGGAGTACTTTTGGGTTGAACTTTGTGAAAAGAAAATTGCATACTTCCCGGGCGGTCTATTAAGACGAATAAGACGTTTATATTACAAAATTGCCTATAGCTGGCGTATTATTTCGTCCTTGATGGATACAAATGATTATGATAATAAAATGATACATAAATAAATGATATCCTGTATCTTTTACGTCCTTGAAGTGAAACTGATTGCAAGCCATCGGGGAAGCTATTATGATTGCCAAAAAGTCCGACTCACTCAGCTCGATCAAAGAACAGGCAAGATATAAACGAAATAAAAGATCCCTTTTTTTACTGATTAGTTAGATTAGTTAGAAATTAGATTTTGTATAGTAGTTTAATCATTTAAAACCATTAAGGATATTGTGGTCCTTGAGGGAGCCGGGATACGCCTTTAATAGAATAAATTTTGTAATAAAAAAACATCAAAAGGATGCCATCATTTTTGAATAAACATCCCAAGAGTAATCCATGGTTTTGATTTATTTATTGGGACATTTATTTAATTTAATGCAGTTTAATGCTCTAATAGAGACGCCTCACCTCCTCGTGATCGTTTGGCCAGATCTGAATTTTACTTACTTTGCCAGGATCGTAAGGCTGCAGCAACGCAACATACTTACTTTTCTGCTCAACAAGTGTGGCATATGGAACGAAAATGTAGAATATTCTAAGCAAAGGCGCTTTTCGCAACTCTTGTAACTAATTGCCATAAGCCGTTGGGTAAATTTGTACACGCTTTTCCGCATATACCGGCTCAAACGTTTGTTTTTACACAACTAATCGGCTTAGGGGACAGCTTGCCCACATCCATTCACATCCAGTCCAGTCCAGCTCGTGATTGGGTGCACACCCACTCGCAGCCACTTCCTCTTGTCAATTTGTTCTCGTCCTTGGCGACTTTATTGCAATTGACTTCGTTGAGTGGCGCCATTTTTTCCGTTGAATGATTTGTAATACCGGCTGCCCCTCAGGCTTGTGTCAATGGCTGAAAATTAATTTCCATTTTGTCCCATTCCTCTTGCCCCGACAGTTTATGAAGTATTGGCCCTGCATTCCCTGCTTTGCAGCGCTCCTCCACCACCATTCTAATGACATATTCAAATAGCAAGTTTTGTTTTAATAAGTTAAGCCCCCTGGCATTTTAATTAAAAGTCCTTTGCATAACGGCAGAAAAGAGTTGCCTGGCTTCTGTTCAGCTTCTCTGCGAACCGAAGCCTGGCTAATTAGTATCCTTTGGTTTTCATGCTGTAAAAGTACATTTTGGAAAAGCAAAGAACGTATAGCTGCAAAAAGCTAACAAATTATAAAGTGCTCGTCCATTTGTACCTTTTCATCATCATTTTATGGTATCTGCTGTGTTGTGGCATGGTAAACTTACTCGGGTATCCAAGACATAGTCCTATGTCCAGCTTCCAACTAATGCTGGCCACTCTGAAAACACCCCAATTACCATCTCACATTGCCACCGAAGCCTGCTGCTGCCTCTCTACCACCCATTCAAAATTTGTTCCCTTTAATTTTCAGACTAAAACAAACAAGCTAGCAAACACTCATACGCACTGGGGTACATACACACACTCACACACATCCTAAGCACTTTTCCCAATTGGGCAAACGATTTTTCGTCAGAATTTGACCAGAATTGAATCTCGAGCAGGCTGGTTGAGATTTCGTTGGCTTTCTCTTGATATCTGCTGGCCTGGTACTTGTATTTTTATATTCTTTGATTTTTCTAAACATTTTTATCTAAAATACCCTGAAATGGGGTATTTTAAATTTGTATTTTAAGTTTGCATACAGATTCAGGGTTTTTCAAGAACTTATGGGAAAGTTTCCTTGCCTGAAATACTCTTTCGATGTTGTTTTTATTTTTCTTGTGGCAATTATTATTCACAATTGGTTCAAGAAATTCTACCTTTGACTTTTCTGATTGCCTGGCAGAAAGATTCCTTTCGAAAAAATGTCTAAAAACCAATAAAATACAAAAAAAAAGGTTGCATTTCTTTTTCTAGCTATTTTCATGCCCTGTTACCAGGCGCCCTGAAAACGAAGCAGAATGATCTGCTTTTTGGTGAACATCTGTAGTTTCTATGGCCCTTACCTACACATTTTGATTGGCCAAAGAGTTAGCATGCGGCAAATGCAAATTCCAAAAAGGTGGCATACAAAATTGACAACTGAAATAACAAAAATATGAAACCTGTTGGATTTCTGCGCAGGAACACTTCCAACGAATTCAGTATTTATTTTCACCAGGGTTTTTCCTGGCTAAATAAATTGTTCTCTTAATTGGAATTCAGTAATTTACTATCTGTAAAAAGTAAGGGATTAAACAGCCATCTTTATTAAACATAATTTATCTCAGCTGTAAGTTGTGCCCACTTTAAATGTATTATTTATGCTGCTTCTGGTTGGCTTAATCAGCATAATTAGCAGGAAGTTAGAGGGATTCCAAGTAGAATCCAGAAGGACAGAAGTGCTTCCATCACGAGCAGAGACCACATTTGACTGAAAGACACTGAGGGACTATAGGAAATGGTTAGAGCTGTGTAAATAAAACTTCAAACTATAGCTGAAGGTCTTTCGTTTCGCAGTGCACCATTTGTTGTTTGAATTTATTGTTTCGTCGCTGCATGGGTATGCTAAAACACATGAGAAATGCATAAATCATGGAACCTTATCTTCGCCGGGTGCTACGGCGGGTCGTCCATGATTTATGTCAATCCGCAGCGTCTCTCAAGTCGCTTTTAATTATGAGCAATCTCTCTACCACTCGCCAATGACTCACTCAAAGTGGAGCTGCCTCCCGTTTTTGGGGGGTTGTTGTTGTGCTGCTTGACACAGTTTATGGATTGCTCTTTGCATCACAAAGGCACAGCCAGGATAAATGGTAAGCAAAAAAAAAAAGTAAAAGAAAGGATTTTTCAAAAGCAAACCACAACGAGATTCAAGAGATTTTTCGCTGGGATTTTTGTGGTTTTTAATTTTCAGCAAACAGTCAGAGAGACAATCCTGGTAATTGAGTTTCGGGGCCGGGGACCCTTGTGAATTTACTGCAGCGTTCAGCGTTATCCTTATGACAGCCTCGAGCAAGAGTACGAGTGCGGAATGCTGCGCTTAGCACAAAATTCGACCAACAATTGGAAATATCTACGTACATATATTTTTAATGCATTTCTATTCTTTACTTCGCTTTTTATTTGTTGCGTTGTGGTGTTTCTTTTTAGGCAGCCACAACGAAGCGTGTTCTTCGGCTGACCATAAAAACCACTGTCATCAGATATCGCAAGTCGGGGGATAAACTCGTGAATAGGAAAATGTAGATATAAATTTCAAACGCAAAACCAATCGAAAACTTGCAACTTGCAATTTGTGTCACGGTTTTGCGTGAGAGTTGATTGTGCCAGGGAAAGGAAGTTTCAATCTGATTGATTGTTGCAGAAGAACTAAAGGGAAAACCTTAATTGTTTATGTTGAATAATTAAAGCATACCCCATTTTATGTTAATTTTGTAAGTTTATTCATTATATTGACATTAAAAATAAGAACTTATGCTAAAAACTTGACAAGTTGAGAGTTGAGAAAGAGCGAGAGAGCTGAAGACAATCCGATGTTCGACTCGGTTTAGCTTTAAAAAATGCCTTACCTACTTACGTTTGTTAATACAACTCGTTAATGGCTATGATCTACGCTAGGGTTACCGCTTTTCAATAGGCTTGTTGGATAATCACAATCAGAAATTATAGCTAGCTAAGGACTGAACGGACTAGCAGTGGATGCGGTGGTCCTGGTATGGTCTATGGTTTGCGGATGCAGTTTGCAGTTTGTGGAGTTTGTGGAGTTCTACGAGCGTCTGCCGAAGAGCTTCAGTGGCGTCTTCCAGCAGCTTGGCCATCATAGCTGCTCGTTGCCAATGTGCGTGGTGTCCGTGGGCAGAGAGTGGGTCTGAGGGGTAGGGGAGAGTGCGTGTCGGAAACCTCTTATAGGGATAATTGGGGGGGAAAACACTTACCTGCAGCGCCTTGCGCTTGTGGTGCATCGACGAGTTCGATGAGGACTTGCCCTTGCCCTTCTTCCACGAGCACAGAAGCAGCTCCTTCATGCCCTTGCGAAAGTTGCGACTGAGGAAGGCGTAGAGCAGGGGATTCACGCCCGAATTGAAGTACGTGACCAGAAAGGTGAGTGGCGTTAGCAGCGCATTAAAATTGGAATCACCGCGATACGAACGTGACCTGCAAAAGGCATAAACATGGAAATAACTATCTTTACAAACCCACAGTGGCAACCCATGCCATATGCAAATGAGCAGCTGCTGCTGCTGGGGCTCATTCGCTGCCGAAAAACAAGCAACCAATGCATTAAATTAAGCCCAGCCCAGCCCATCGGCTGGCAGACCACACTTTGCGGTCTGACCCCGTCTCCCCTCCCCTCACCACCACCCACCACAAAAAGTAGATTAGAATCCACCCGAAATATTTAAAACTTTTTTGCCTACATTCCAGCGGAGTAATGGGAAAAATAACTTCACCCACGCTGGAGTTTTGTACATTTTTCCCGTTTGGGGCATTCATTGATTATACACCAGCAAAACTGTCACAGTCTCTGCTATATATTTAATTATAAATCCACTTAGAAAGTGGAATTGAATAGCCAAACGACTTGACTTTTCATAGAAGAAATCTTAAAGGTACTTCCTGTACGGAAATATTCATTCAGCTGTTACCTGGCTTAATATCCGCCCGGAAAGCTGACTACTCGGACTACCTCTGACTGCCTGCTGCTGCTCGCCAGGTGATTAAGCTGCTCCTGTTGGCCTGTCGTCTGCCAGAGCCAAGGGGCCAAAAGGCATCCAAAGGCAGAGTTCTTGGCCTAATGTACTAAGAAATTTGTGGAAAAGCACCAAAGTTTTTCGTCGCCTGCAACTACGCAGCGAAAACTTTGACCAAAAACTTTGTCCATGTTCCGCAATATTTAAAGCAGCAGAACGAAAAATCTTGATCGTGTTTTTTTCGGACTTTACCCTGTACTTTGGCGAGTACAAGTTATCGATGGTAATGTATGAAAAGAAATGATTTATTTTCTAGTATTTAAATATGTTGTTGGAGAAATTGTTGTGATACTAATTTAAATGTTATGGACACTAATCGCTCCTTTAAATAAACAATTAGAAAAAATGTAAAATTTCAATTTAAATATATTGTTTCTGAAGTTAATAAACATTGTTGAGCTAATAAAATCCAGTAAAAAATGGATTTAAATTTATAAACTATGTCAGAATGTTGCATGGAATTTATAATTTATGTAAATATTTCCTTTGAGAAAATACTATTTCTTTTTTCAGGAACGTTTATCCCTCCAATAAAAATGCATTAAGAAATGGAATTTAATTTTAAAATTGCCTTTAAATGTAGAACAAGATTTTTGGGGGTAGCAACAGTCGTATTCTAACTCTTACGACCATTCTTTCACTTTGTTTTTTGAACATTGGACAGGCCGGCGAAAAACTTTTGAGCCAACTGTCAAAATGTTTTGCAGTTGTTGTCCCGCTTACAATTTGCGTTGCACTTGCAAGTGGCACAAGTCCACAAAGACACAAGGGGAGTGGGACTACTTGCTGCTGCTGCTACTGGAGAGGTTCTGGTTCTGGGTACTTCTGATTGGGGCACTTGAGCATCGCGTCCGTTTGTTTTGTTTGAGTCTCTTGAAGTGGCTTTTGCAATTTACCAACAGCTTCTGACCGAATTTAAATGACCCAGCCGAATCGGGTCCACGAGCTGTCCACCCCACCATGGGGTGCCTGGATGTACCCATGCTTGGATTTATATCTAATGAGGCGACATTTGCCAACTGCTGGGTACCAGTTGTTATAGCCATCACCAAAATGTCGGCCTTCAGTGTCATCGCTGTCATCATTGCTGCCCCTTAGTGCTTGCCGGGCTAATAATGAACACGTGCCAGCAGGAACTTAAGAACCAAGGACCCAGCAGCAAGCAAACCAATTGTCAGCGCGTGGCAGTTACCCCGGAATAGGGGTAAGAGCAATCACAACATGATACCGGAATTTGTGTCCGCCTTGACAAGTATATGATGGAGCCACACCAGAAGGTATAGCAATAACTATATTTAGAGGTGCCCAAGGGTGACAGGACATTCGAAATTAATATATATTGCCAGCTCCTACTGTTGTTAGGAGCTTCTGTCTCTCTCTCTTCTGTCTGGCATGCCAACTATTTATCTTTGTTAGACTGTCAGCCACAAAGGCTTTTTAGCAATAATAATTAAACTGTTTTCTTAAAACAAAAAATTAAAAAAAATAGCTGCATGGCATTACTAGTATTCAGTGTTCACAAATTGGAATTATGTAGAACGTAAATAAGTTTGCTAATGCATCACAGACATATTTGTTTCCCTGTCACTGAAGTAACTGAGATTTATATTTAATACTCCGAGAAGTGCATAAAGCCACAGTGGCAAGTGAACCATTTTGGCGCATTAAAAGCTTAAGGAAATCATAAGTTGGTGGACAAAAAAGTACTCTATGGGTCTGCAGCAATAAGAAATTAATCCTCAAGAACAAAGTGCTCGAAATAGGTACAAATCATCCATTTAACAAGACATATAAATTACACTCAGGGAACAAATCCACAGTCATAGGTCGCTAGAATCAACCATTAGCCAAGTGGATACTTCAGGACAGCGAAAAGTCTCGCTGTGATGATGATTTCCTAGAATCAAAATACAAAGTTTCTCCGATTGACAGGTTTCAAAAATAGTTCGTGAACATTTCGACAGCACATAATTTGCACTTTTTTATGTTCCCTAGGTTTATGAAGTTAATCTATATAAGTACTGGTTTGATTATCACTTCTTACTATTTATTACTTATTTCAGGCTTTTCAAGCCTAAGCATAATTGTTTACTTCTCTGCCTTATTCATTTTAAATTGCTTAAAGCATTGTTATTGGAATTGGAAGTGGACTTAAATGAGAAGTTGAACGTGGACTTGTATGTAGACTTGTATATGAAACACAACGTGACTGTAAACAGTTCATTTGTTTGGTCCTGCAATGTTTACTTTACGCGAAGAGCTGCGACCGCGCTGCCACCTGCTAGGAAAGCTCGTTACTCCACCTGCTTGGACAGCTGTCACGAGCTATTGAACTATCTCACTCAACTGTCCGTTAACTGTCACATAATGGCCAAGTTAAGGCAAGGCAAGAATTACCCACTCGACTGGAACACAAAAGCAAACGGGAAAACATCAAAAAATCACCAGAGAAATGACTCCAGGCACCCAGTTGAGCTGCCACATTGAATTAAAAGAATTTTTGAAACCCTCCGTAAATTTTGTATGAAGCTATTTGTCATACAACTCGTACCAGCCGAGATGGGAATGTGAATCTGTGAATCCAAATGTGTATGTGTATCCCTATGAATGGATTCGCAGTTGGCCAATTTATAGCGAAAACTCTTTATTTTGTCGGGGGTTTCTGTCTTTCATTGTAATTCTTGCTAATGGAATTTGCTGACATTTTGGGAATCTTTTTGAAGGATATTTCCAGAAAAAAACAGCTCACAATTTAGGAGAGTGCATTTTCTGACTAAAGGCGTTAGTTTTTGAGAGTGTTGAGAATGATTTAGTCGTAGGTAAAGTAAGAAATTAAATGAACCCAATAGCATTCAATTTAAGAGTTACCTTAAATTCTTGTTTTGTTCCGCAAGGAGCTTCTCGGCTATGATTTACCCAGCTTCAATTTACGGTATTAACTTTGCTAAAAATTAGTATTTATCTCCCTGCCGTTTCGTTTCCGCCAGAGCTTCATGTCCGTCAGCAAACAGCAAAAGCCCACCCAAAATCGTTTTTATGATACGCCTACCCAAAAAGCACACACAAAATCCAGTTTCCTAAAGTGTTTCCCAACGCCCACTGCCCAACGAAATTGGAGCCCTAAGCTAAAAGGAAGTTCTAGGAAAAGAAAAGGAAAGTCTGGCGAGGCTATCGCTTGATAAGCGGATGGTAGCATAGCGTGAAAAGAGTCTTAAGTCTTTCAATTGGAATGGGATTTCGTATAAATGAAATGAAAGTGTTGTGAAATCGATCAGATCTAAGGAAATTAGAAAATGCGTAACGGGCGCCTGTCAACGGATTCAATAGACAACTTAATTGTTTACCCAGCCATAGTCCAAACCGTCCTTCAGGAGGGCCTTATCTGTGCCACACATCCAGCTGTTAATTTCCACCCGTCCATTGGCAGCCATATATTGTAGCTGTTACGTATTCAAATGCAAATTAAAAGCGGAAACTCAAGCGTCAGGTCGAATGAATGATACTTCGGGATACTTAAAACTTCACTTCATTTATTTCAATTACAATTTTAAATAAAAGTGCTGTTGATCCACTTTCTCAATAATTATTTAGAGCATATTTTTACATGTAAATCTCAGCATACCCCGAATATATGCCACAGACAAATCACAGGGTATGCAAATTGTTTACACTTACTCAAGGTAGTTTGATGATGGGATTTGGTTGGGTTGGACTGGCTGGACGAATGATAAATGGAATGAGGATACTCACCAATACTGCCACATTTTGCGAGCATGATACGGCAGATTGCAGAGGGCAAATGTCAGCACAAATATTATCAGCATACGGACGACGCCACGGCGAGCGCGCAGGACATTGCTCGACGAGTGTGACATGTGTGTGGCACCAGCCATGCCCATGCCACTTCCGCCTCCTCCTCCTCCATTGCCCTGTCGCTGATGATGCGCATGGGGATGATGATAGAAGCTCGTCTTGCGACAGGCGCTGACAATCGGTCGATCGGCCTCGAGAGATACCTGACGAAGGCAAATAAAATAAAATGGGATTACGTTTCGGTAAGAATAAATCCAGCATTACCCATTGATAGATTAGAGTTTTGGTTATGAGCATTACCTACCTGGCAGTTATCAAGCTAATTTGTTGTTTGTTGTGTTTTGTGTGGTTTGTTTTTTTGTTGGGTTAGTAGAGTGGGAGAGGAACCAAAACGAAACGCACAGAGATAGATAGAGAAAAGAGTTGAAAATTAAATTTAAAAAAATTTAAAGATAGCACGGAATCAACGGAGGAGAAACGTGTATTAATAAACTGACTTATTTTGGTATTGCGTTTTGTGTTGTTGCTTGTTTGAGTGTTAATACTATTTTCTGGACCAATCGAAAGGTTTTCCTGAAAACCTGTCAGACCGTAAGCCAGATCGATTGCACCAACTTTGTGGCTCGTAATCATTTTTTATATTTTATTGTGTGTGTGTGTGTGGGTGTGTTGCACTTGCACTTGCTGCCCTGGCTGTCATGGAAAGTAATTCAACCTGCAAGTGAGTGCCCGACAGCAGCTTAGACGGGCACTCAATTGTGGCCGCAGCAGTAGCAAATAAAGTATACGCCAGGTGTGCACCACAAATGATGGCAAAACATTTTTTGTTTTTCGTTTTTTCCTCGCTCTCTCACTGCTCTGTCTGCTGGTTTATTTCAGCCTTTACCCACGGGACAACTGTCAAACGAACTGCCGCGTTTATGGACAGGCGAATAGCCCTAACGGCCACCGACACCTGCCTCAACGAATGAAGTTTCTCGCTAAAAGTATAAACAATTGACACATCTGTATACTTCACCATAATATCTGTTTGACTTTAAGAAGTTATGGGAAGGGCACATTTAAAGCTGCTTTCTGGATGGTCAGAGCAATTTAGGCAAGAAGCTCCCTTTCTGTTTTCGCCTTTTCCCCATTTTCGTGAATTTTTACGAGCATATTAACATGGTTATAGTTTCACTCGGGGTTCCTGCCTGGACATTTTTTGCATAGTCCCCCACCCAACTCTGTCTCTCTCTCTTTATTTGTTGTATCATTGTTTTCGCTCAGCTGCGATGATGATAAAAGAGCGAGAAGAAAAACTCACCTGGCTCTCGGTGATGCTGACGCCGCGCTTCTCATATTTACTGCTCTGTTTACGTGACAAGGAAGTGGTGCTGCTGCTGCCGGAAGCAAGTGATGCCCCACCACCACCGCCGCCCATGCCCATGGCCATGCCCACTGCCACACCCACTCCGACTGCGCCCACTCCGGTAGCCGCTCCTGAACCCATCGCGGACGCTGACGATGCCGATGCTGGCAGCTGATGATGATGATGCGCGTGGATGTGATGATGATTATGATGGTACATGCTATTGTGCATGCCCATGCTATTGTCCTGACCAGCAGCAGCGGGATGATGCTTCTGCTGGACCACATGTGGGGTCAGTCCGCGGGAGCTGCGCCACAGGGCAATGGCAATTTTGCTGTACAACACCTGAGAGAACGAGGCAGAGACGATTTTGGATCAGTACATAAAAACAAACAATCAAGTTAAGAATTAAAACTAATGCTAGGGCCACTCACCGTCATCACTAGCAGCGGCATCACATACAGCAGCACAAAATTAATCATGTCCAGCAATTTCGAGTTGAACATCTCACGATCCAGTACACAAATCTCCTCCTCCTGCCCATCCTGTGTGTGCACATTCTTAATGGTCTTGCTAAAGACAAACTTGGGCGTTGAGTAGACCGCCGATGTAATCCAAACGGTGACAATGACCATCTACAAGAAGACACAAAAACAAAACGTTTACGTACAAATTTACATTCTTTTGCCACTGGCAATTTGTTTAACACACACAAACAATTTGCATGGCTGGACGCCTGCCATTTGGTTGTCTTCGTTCATGTCCAAAGTCCGTAGTTGTTTAATTAGTGGCCATCACCATTAACAAAACGCATTTTTAGTTTGCCTAATTGTTTCATTTGGCTATAAATGTGTGGTAGGACACGCCGAGCCCTTACAAAAGTGGTTCCCACACTTTCTATGGCTCTGGGTGGCTTCTGGGGTAAAACTTTTTGTCAGACGAAAAGTTTTTGCAGCAGGCTTATTAAGCCTTTTGGGGCTCTTTGTTCACATAATTTTTGGCTGGTGTTTGGTGCTTTTTTTTGGTTGGGGTTTTTCGTTCGCTTTAATAAGTTTCATTAGCTTGCAAATTGAGGTCAAAACAAAATGAGTTACCCAAAAGTTGTGGCAAAATGGTCGACAAAAATTGATGAAGAAAAGTTTGAATAATGTCTACAAATTATAAGGTTCTCCGCATGGCACTAAATGGCTAATAGATGAAGTAGTAAATCGACGAGAGAAACATTAAGGGTTTCAATTATTGGCGCGTCTTTTGAGATTTCTTTTTTGTTCTATCTTTGCCCATCAATGATGGAGTGGCCCGCCCATTTAATGTTCATTGACGTGCCACGAACTGTGTAGTATCGTGCCAGCAATCGCTTACTTTCTCTCCCATTGTTGTCTAGCTTTTGGATCAAACTGTAACTTACCCTTAGACGTGCCGCAGTCAGGATCTGCTTGCAGGTAATGGGATGCACAATGGCAAAGTAGCGTTCCATGCAGATGACGACAAGTATGAATATCGATGCCGTGTAGCTGAGCGAGTGCACAAACTGGTACATGCGGCACAGGAACTCACCAAAGACCCAGCTGTGAAGACACAATATAAGTAATTATATAAGCTGAATATAAGTAATTATTTATGGCCAGCAAGTGGCTTTTTTCCTCAGCAAGTTTCAGCTCCATTAGCTCCATTTTCCTGCCCATGAAGCTCCTCTTTTCCTCCAAGATAGCTCCCTTTTCCCCCTCCAAAGTAGCTCCTGTTAAAGGCGGCCCTTCGCGGACTTTCCGTGGCACGCTGTGACATAAAATTTTATAGACACGCCCACGAAACTAATGCGACATTAAAGGTGTCGTTAGTATTTTATGTGGCAAAAAAAAAAAGAATTTTCTCTTTGCTCTTTTCTTTCTTTTTCCTTGCCTCTCTCGTTTTCTTTTTATACGCGTATTATTCCATGGCTAAAATTACATTAAATGTGAATGGTGGGTTTTCATTGTATTTTTGGGGGATTAGCACGTAATTCTATTTGTGGGACAAGTTAAAAAGTGGGTTCTAATAAGGGTTCCCCCTCGTGTTGCTTTCGTGGTTTGATTGCGGCGCACTTTCGCCGTATTAAAAATAAAAATGATTGGCAAAGCCCTGCCGACCTGCTGCCAGGTGAATCGAATGGCATTTGTCGCCTCATAATTTTTGGTGGCTCTCAAAAATGTGTGTTGCCTGGCAATAAAATGTCTACAAGAGTTGCTTTTCCACAGAAGTACAGACAGTCCCGTAATTGAGAGCCATAGGAGCATAATGGTACAGGCTTTACAGACTAGACAATCTTTTTATTTACATAATTTCTGCCCGAAAATCTTGCCACTTTGCATATGGTTTTTTTATACTGGTTGTTGTTGGGGTCGTCATGAACTTGTGCGCATAATTTTGATGAAATTATGCCAAACACATACGAGTATTGGTCAGCTAACTAATTTAGGCTTTTAATATGATAATTGTGTGTATTGACAGACACCCCACGAGTTTTTCGGACTTATCACGAAAAGCTCTTAGCGCTGCCACACAGCGAATAAATGAAATTGAAAATATGCTAAACCAAACATTTCTGACAACTTAAACACATTCTGAAATAGATGCAGAGCAAATATGCATTTAATAAATAATTTTATTGACCATTTGTATGAATGCAAATTGGCGCATTTCTAATCGGCAGGGCACCACAATAAAAGTATAATTTATTAATATAGTTTTGGAATGGAATGCCACTTGAAATAGAGGGTCTAGTAAAATGGAATCTGGAGTGTCGAGGAATATTTTTCCAATCAAAATTCAAGCTTCAGTGTCGGGGAATGGCCTGACAATCGGCAGGAGTAATATTTGGGTACACACTTTTCCCTGCAAAATTCTCAATGGAACTCTCGGCCAACACATCATTTTTATTAATAATTTAAATGCCAAATAGTTGTTGCAGTAAATAAATTTCTTTATTACTCGCAATTTCAATCATCACAAGATTATAGCCAACTAATGTTTATTTTATAAGCAAAAAACAACAATTAATGGCAAAAACATTTCCACAACAATTTCCACTCGAATTGCAATGCAAATGAAAAATGTGCTCAGAATAATTGGCATTATATTTTGTATTTTTTGTTCGGCTTGACTTGCAGTTTCGCCTGTGTATTTGTTTGCCTGGCAGCAGCCAAGTGACCGTGAAATGCAAAAAGAAACTAAAAACCAACTGAGCATGAGTGAAGTAAAATAAAATCTATTTTCACAAGGAAATTGTACAGAAGAAATATATACACAGAACACTTTTTTTCTGCACTCATCACCACTAAGTACTTTCATTTATGCAAATGCGTTGATCTTTTAGCTTAAAAAGTGATTTTCCATATTGGTTTTTATTCAACCGAAATGCAAACCTACAGAGAGTAAATGTGTGAAAAAGGTGAAAGAAGTCTGTGCAAGGAAACGATTTTGAGGCAGGAAAAATGCAAATTTTTCAGATATATTTTATTCACCTATTCCGACGTAAAAATTAATGTAAATGTCGCTAGAAGTATTGTCACTGTTGGCATCTGCCATCGAAGTACTTTGCTTAGTCATGAGGTTCTTCATTTTTCTACTGCTAATTGGTGAGTTTCCATGCTTCGATTGGGCTGTTTATTAAGTTATAGATATCTTAATTTGTATCTTTCAAAAAGGCTTAATTCGAATGGAGGCCTATTGAGCTATGCAAACTTCCACATTGTGGAATAGATTTTGACTGCGCATATCCCGCAAAAAACAAATTCTATATTGATGCCAAGGTGAAACGAAGGGAAAAGGTCAATAATACACGTAAGTGGACCACTTGATATATATATGTACATAGATGTACATATGCTAACAGAAACCTTTAACCCAAAGCATTTAAATCTGTTATTGAAGAAAACCTTTAAGAGAATTTCCAATATGTAGACGCACAAAATTAAAGTAAAACGAGAAGGGATATGTGAGACGATTCTTAACCGTCACAACTTTTATACCAGGTACTCAGTACTACATCTGCACCTTAGCGGTGTTTTGTCAAATTTTACATTTTTTCTTCATCTGTCATCTACATCTACAACACTTCTCACACCAACACGCTCCTTTAGCTCGCCCCCCTTTCCTAGAGCCACACACTGCAGAGTGAGGGCAGAGGCAGAGACGCGGCAGAGGCAGCGGCCGCACACTGCAGAAGGAGAGTGTTATTGAAAGAATGTGAAAGGAAAAAAATACAAGCTGCGGAACAGGGCAGGGTGGGTTTAGCAACTGCAAATCAATTTCCTCATTCCAATCCAATCGGATCCCAATTTGGTGATCTGATAGATATGGTCATTCCCTACGGAATGCCGTTTTAAGTTTTTTTATCTTCCAAATTGTAGGCTTGGGAGGTTTTTGCGGGGCGGAAGCTGATCAAGAATATATATACTTTATGGGGTCGGAAACGTTTCCTTCTGTGCGTTACATACATTGACTTTGTGCACAAATAGAATATACCCTACTTACTCTTCGAGTACCGGTTATAAAAAAAGAGAACAACATTTAATGACAACAATTGTAATAATCTGACGTTAAAGCGTACATTCTTTTCGTTAGTATTACGTTAGCGCCACACGTTTCAGCATGTGCAAGTAAGAAAAAGCTATGCAAATAATCATGGTCAGAATGAGGATGAGGCGCTGAGGATGATGCATGCAGCGCTATGGACAAGGGGACAAAGTACACACGCAACGAAAAGCGTCGCTTGTTTGTGTTGTGTTGCACATTTGTTACTACTTTAGTGTGTGGTGTGCTGGCTGTTAAAATGTTTCAGAGTTGAGAGTTGAAACTTTCTGTGTGTCGCATACTTTCAGGTGCCTCGCCACAATACCCCACGACAGCTGCACACGTCAGACAGTGACAGCCACTGAATAATAAATTGCAGGAAGAACCTAAGAGTTGCATAGGGAAACTACAGAACGCCCTTACATGCACCAGAAGAGTAGGTCATGGGAAAGAGTAAACCACGAAATTATATGTATATAGTGTTAGAAGATTAAAAAGCGGGAGAAACAAAACGAATAGCGTGTAGAAAACATCCTTAAAATGATACATATAAGTGCTCCCAGGAGAACTTTAAATGTATATTAAAGTAGCTCGTTACGTGACTCACCTCTCAATAAGATAGATGGAAAGATTCTGCATCACACAGAACAGGCCTACACAAAAGTCTGCAAATGCCAGATTGGCCAAAAAGAAGTTGGTAATGGAGCGTAGACGTCGCGACAGTGTGACCACCAGAATGACCAGTAGATTGCCTAGAAAGATGAACAAAAATATCAAATATCAATGAGCGATCACTCGTCCAATCGAGCTGCGGCAGGAAATAAAAAATATCATACAAATAAAATATAATAAGAAATTGGTACATCATTTCTTATGCCTTAACCTGCCCGCATGTCAGCGCCACAAGTCGAGCGGCTAAAGACCAAAAAACCAATTGGGAGACTTTAAAAAATGTTTAACAAAAATATGTTTGTGCAAGTGACATGCCCGCTGGCAGCCCAAATGGCGACATGGGTCCGCCGGTCTGGTCCGGGGCCTAAACTTTTCTCAACTGCACTGGGAGCAATAACTTTTTCCACTCAGTGTGCGCTTTGCATGGCACTCCCTTCTCCTTCTGTGTGTGACAATTTCATATTCCCCTGGTGCCGACTCTGTCTCTGGGTTTAGATTTAATGTAGCGTTGGAAGTTTATTTTAATTAGGGTTTTGCTGTCCATGTCCATGTCCGGGGCATCTATCTAAATTCGTTACAGCTTTGGCCATAATTAAATAAGGACTTTCCCAGACTGGGTGTAAGTGGGTTGCTGTTTTGACATGGTTAAATGTGTAAGATAAGTTTTTGGAACAGTTTTATAGCCCACCCTGTGATGAAATTATCTTTTGTTCTTCATAAAATAAATAAAATAAAAACTGTCACTTTGCAAATCGAATTTAATCAAATTAGTTGCATTATCTGATTAGTTTCATAACATACGGGCAGTGCCTAAGGCTCAAGGCACATATCAAAGCTAACCTCAATCCCTATGATCTGGGATAAGCCGCAAAACCAAATGGCAATTAAGACAAAATATGTAATGCATATTTCGCTACGTCAAATGCATTGTTGGCCAAGAATTGCGGCTTGTCCGTGAGCCATTAATGGTGGCTGCGGTTCAAAGGTGCACTTTAAAGCTCAAATTCGTGGTGTATCTTGTTTCTGAATTGGCTGCTACAACATAATTTGCATTAATAAAATGAATTTTCTGCCTCACCGATTCACGGTTTTAAATCTCATTCTGTATGCAAGAAGCACTAGGAGTGGCAGAGCAGCACAGCCAAAAAAAATTGGTATGCAAAATAAATTATTGCAGTTGCACCACACAGAACGGTGAGTACCTCGCATATGTTATGCTGTTTGTTGAATTTTTTGCGGGCCCTAATTGCATTCCATATTTCCGAACGGCTACAAAATTAATCTAACTTACAATAAAAATATATTTAAGGCAGAGAAATAATTTAAAACTTTGACAGCGAATTTATAGCAAAGGCGGAGAAAGCTACAGATTTCTTGGGCGCTATTTTCCAGCTTTAATTTTGTTTAGCAAAGTTTTAAAAGCAATAATCTAGCTGCCAAATCTCCAGATCGAATATTGAAAGTTGTAATATTTCTAGAGTACCTCAGCATTATCATAAGGCTCTTCAATGTTATACCTTCAATTTGTATTTTTTTTTTTTGTGAATCTATTGTACAATGATTTTTACCTCTATTAAACCATCATCCTATGATAGATCAAGATATCTTTTGGCCATATGAGCTTCTCACATAAATTGAAAATTTGACTACGATAACTCAATCAATACATCTAGAACAGAGCATTACAAAAAGTGGCAGGAGGGTTCCAACAAGTTTTAAGAAAGTTGTAATGAACACAAAACTAATATTGGTTTTTAATGTATTTTCTACATACATATGTACATATGCCCGTGGTTTCAGCGCAGTGCAGGAAGATCTACAGACACTAGTCTTTGTTGTGTCAAAATTTTTGAAAGTACATTTTATTACTCGTTCCCCAACAACTTATAAATAATTAAATTTATATACAAATTATATATACTCTTATAAATACCCATTTTCGGATTTTATTTTATATCCTAGACAAGAGTTTCAAATGAAAACTCAATCCACAAACAACATATAATATTGTAGTTGTAGCTGAAAATTTAAAGAAATTGGCCAGCAGCAGCATTTTATTCTGAGTGGCAGCCAGCCTTACATGACAAACAAATGTCGAGTGAAAGTTTTTTAATTACTCTCGATAGGCGGAATAGCGGGGCACTAGCACTGTCGGAGCAAAGGAACAAAGGACGAAAGAAACAAAACCCCAGCGAGAGATGTGCCAAAAAATACCGGAAACGTGCAACACTTCAAGGCGTGCCATGAAATACGATAGCAAGGTTTGAAGAGGGTACAGGAGGGAGAAAACAGACTGAAGCTGGAGCTAGGGTTGGGGATGGAGCTGGTGCAGTGGGGCAGTGTTGTTGTGTTTGCTGCCTGTGTTATATACGATACAATATGTTGGAAAAAAGTTTCCCCCTCTCTTTTTAATACATTTATATTTTCGTCCGTATTATTAAATTTGTTTCAATTGAAGAAGAAAGGAAGCAGCGGCTGTAAGAGGCTATCTCTATGTATGTCCTTCTTTTCAGAGTCCAAAATAATTGTTCAAATAATAACAATATTTTTTCAGCGAAAGTAACTCTAAGTGCTACGACTTCTGGCCGTTTGCCAAAGCCAGCTTCTAGCTAAACACTGGACCACAAAATTAAGCAAACAGTTCAGGGTTTAGGTGATGAATGTCCGCAGGGTTAGACCCTAAATGAGGCTCAGGGGAACAGCAATTAATGGAGCAGTGCTCGTGCACCATACCCCTCATACACGAACACACACACGCAAGCAGCCAAAAGGGCAATAAAGTGGCTTGTCACGGGAGCAGCAACAGCAAAACAACAATTTTTGGAGACTTAAGTGGTGCAATATTAAGCCTTAAGGATACACTACCAACTGTAATGGTGAACTATCTATAATATAATTATTTTGGATGTAAAAAGTGTTCAACGGTCAACATTTTTAATAGGAATGGCAACCATTTTGTAAGCACAAAAGCCTCTTCAATTGGTTTATTTACATTCGAGGTTGTTCCTTATGCCTAATACAAACACTATTCCATATGTTATATACCTTTTATACTCTTCGCGTGCTGGAGTGGTGAAGCAACAATCAGCAAAAAGCAACTTGGAACGTGACTGCAACATGCAAATTTTATGGCTGATCGTTGTCAGTGTCCTGGACCTCTGTCCCTGCACCTCACCCCGATCATCACCCATGTCGTGGCTGCAAAAAAGTTGCCTACATTTTGCAATTGTCTCTCTCTGTGTGTAATAGGAAGCCATTTGTCGCCATTTGGCATTTGCCATTCAGTGTGCCTGTGTGAGCGGTTAATAAACCCCCGAAAAACTGTTGCCCCGAGAAACCAGTCCAGTTTTTATATTTTAGTTGAGATGTATCCTTATAGTGTGATGTGACACTAAGGGGTGGACATAAGATATTTATGATTGTGCAATTAAACAGCACAAAAACACATAACTAATTCATTAATGGGTGCCATAAATTAAGTGCTCGTACAACGCGTCCCACGCGGTATGTATAAATGGTCCGAGCCACATTTATTACGTATGATACAACCTTCAAAAATACTCCTACAAATGTACCAAATATTGCTTACATTTTTACACCCACTGTAATGGCAGCCAGGCACCTGGTGAATCATTTGTTCAGCTTATTCGCTGGGTTTTTATAATACAGAGATTCTCTCAGTAGGTTTGTGAGTGTTGTCGTGTAATACGAGTTAAATATGCCCTTAAATATTGTCTCTGCTTAAGTAAGATTTTCCGACAAAAAAGTCAAATAAAAACAGGCAAAACACCCTACACAAAGCAGCAAAAACGAGGAGGAACGTTGTGAGACGCTTCGTACGCGCCTCAACCTTTATACCCGGTACCCAGTCAGTATACATATGTAAATATGTGACCTTTTGATTTTTCGAATTTTATACTTTACATTTTTTCTACATCTACATCAAGTGATGTAGATGGTTTTTTGGTCTGGTTCTTTTATGGTCTTTTGGTTACTCAAGCTCTTATGGTCTCTGAAGATCCTATTTACTTTTCGAGTACCGAATATAAAAATCCTTAAAAAATGCATCAAAAAACACCTTACACCCCTAAATAAAACCAAACCAAACCAATTAATGGGTATTGAGTAATTGGCGAGTCAGCAGTAAAATTTTCAACGGGCCTCAATGGACATTAGCACGCAGCCGGAATGGGTCACGGGGCAATGGGATGCTGCCTATGGGCGGACACCACAAAACGGCGTGTGGCAGGCACTTTCCCTGTGCCTTTGCCATTTACTTTCATTCATGTTTTGTCCAGAACATTCACAGGACAGGAGGGCAAATCCAATGAATGAAATACTTACAAAAGGTCACCCAGAGATTTGAGCAACAAATCAAAATGAGACAAAGTCTGCAAACGTGCAGAATTACAAGTCTTATTAATGTGTGTACTTCCCCTTTACGTATCGCAAAAAGGGATCTATAATTTAGTACTCACCGAAAAAGCAGCAGCAAAAGACAATGGTATAGAGTGTGATAAATATGATGCGCACGTCGGTGCGATCAAAGATATATTCACTGGCATTGGCGGCATCTTCCTCATCCTCGATTACATCGATGGCAGCACCAGGACCACCGCCCAGTGCTGGCATCAGAGCTGTCGTTGTTGTTGTTAAGTCGCCAAAGAGCAGCGCATAATCGCTGGCATTGCTGGTGTGGAATGACAGGCCCGTACTGGCCGTCGTGTCATTGGTAGACTTTGATGATGCCAGAGTGGCCATTGCCTGCCCGAGCAGCAAGAGCCACAGAAATGATGAGCTAGAATTTCTGGTCGGCCGGAGGAGCTGGCTTTGTCGTAGTCGCTGGGTGGGTTGTCGCCTCAGTTCCGGATTTTGTCGAGCGGAAATGCCACAACTCGCTGAGCTTTGGCTCCTGATCCTGCTTCTGCTGCTGCTGCTTCTGCTCCTTTTTTGATTATGCTGCTCCTTCTCCGCGCCATCATTATTATCGTTGTTATCATCGTAAGCTGCTGATATGTTTGTCCTGCCACTTTGTCGTCGCTGTTGTTCCTCCTGTGCCCCAGCCAGCAGCAGTTTATGCACTCGGCCAGCACGGAAGACTCCGCTCATAATGGGCTGCAGCTGCAAGTATAAAGAACAAGTCTATTGTCAGTAGATGGTTCTATGGAAAGGCAGATGATTGGCTCTAATTATGTGTTTCTGTACCAACAAATAAATTCAACCCATCACAGAGGAGAATCAATACGAGCCTTGAAATGTGATTAATAAGTGGTTGTAGCTTCCACGATCGATTATATTTACATATATAGAAAATAGGTTTAAGAGATTGTTAGGGATTGTTTCTGCGAACCATTACGACTAAGATAAAGAGACTTTACAACTTTGTATCGAAATACTTAATTTTCATCTCTTAATTACTACTTCTGTTGTGTGCTTTTCCCCACTGCTGATCTCACTTGAGTTAAGTTTAATGTTCTACTAATTATGGTTCGCTGCTACAAGGTCTTCGACTACACCTATGACCTCTGACCTATGGGTAACAAGTGACAGCTTCACTTCATTAACTGCAAAGTCACGTCTGTAATGTTTCACATCACGCCCGTACGAGCACCCACACTCATGTGTAGACACTCGAGGTGCAATTAAACATGGCCTGTCAACTGATTTTTTTTGTCTTCTGCCACATTTGTGCCGTGATTGTGTCGCTGTAGCCCTGTCTTTTGTCTGTGTCTCTGTTGCTCCGTTTGCTGCTGCTGCTCCTCCCACTCCGTTTGTGTCTGTGTATTTGACGACTTTTTAATTAAGCATTAAAAATAAGCATAATTAAAACATTTGTAGACACAAACACACACTACAAACACGCATCGTCTCCTAAAAAGGAAATTATTATTTGCCATTGGCCACGCGCATTCTCTTCTCACTTATTTTGTTGGGCTTTTTAAAACATATTTTGCCAGGCACCAGCTACGTTTTGTAGCTCATTACGCAAGTGCACACATGTTGCCACTCTTCAAAATTTCGCTTTGACTATTGCAACTGTCCCCCACTCTACTCCACTTTCTCTGTGTACTCTACTCTCTCACTCTCTCTCTGGTACGTGCTCTAATTAATAGAGATTCGTACTAAACAAACTCGAAAACAAAACGACTATTAAGTAATTAACACTGCTGAATCGTCATCATGTCTCTCTCCCCACATACATATTATAAACAAACTATTTGTACACAAATATGTACTATGTACAGCTAGTTGTTGGCTGCCAAATATAATTCATGGCAGGGGGAAACACCAGCCAACAATGTCACATTGAAATGCGTCAAAACTGTCGGATAGATAGAGTGAACGAGTGGCGACAGTTGTACAAGCTAAGGGGAATAGATATGGAGTCATGTTTGCTCATAACGAGTGGCCCTGAAAGGCTGAAAGGCATACTCATAAAACAGGACAAGCGTTTAACAATAGAAATAAAAATATTTGCTTGTATTATTTGTTGCAATAATTATCATATTTTGTTCATTTTCTAGGAAAAAATAAATTATACTAGATGTTCCACTTGTCTTACGGAATATCACCCGACAGAACACTAATTGTCTAGCTTCCACAGCAAACAGTAATCCAATAAGTAAGCTCCCCCTAATAAAACAAACATAAATGCCAGTCAAAGTTCACTAAATGAGCCATTAAGAGCCGCAATCAGGATGAAACAAACACCAAAAGCCAAAACAAAGCCAACCAAAGGGATCGGAACCCTTCAGAGCACAAAGGCGTGAGGCACAGTAGGCAGCCGTTGCAAAAGCTACCGCGATGTGGGTCAAACTGCAGAGAACAGTAGTTAAGGGGTGTACTTAATTGCCTCAAATTATAATTAATGAGGGGCGCGGTGGGGAACTCATCCTTTGAATTGGCTTCGAAAGAGTGCATCTGGGAGGCAGATTGGTTGAGCAGAACTCAATAACTGGAAAGTTCGTCAGTGGCAAAGCCATCAAAGTGGACCGAGAGAGAGAGATAACCTTTCCTCATTCAAATGTTGTACTTAAAGGCTCTTACTCCCTGCCTATGCTAACTGTATGGCTTCCGACACTTTTACCTCCGGTATCTGAACAGGCCATCTGATAAACATTTTGGATTTCGAGTTTGCCTGCACTCCGTATAGCTGCCATGCCACAACACACTCTCAGCGGAATGTCAACCATGTTGAGAGGCAGGGACATGCATTGGCATGTACCTACATAGTCCTAGTCCTGCCAGTCCGCCAGCTGGTTCCTGGTTCCTGTGTGTTGGTCCACGAACTTGAGGCAAGCTTCAGGCAGCTTTAACCTTCGCCACCTGCAGATGTTTGAATATAACATTAAACTTCTAGCAGCATACAGAGATTGCCCAAACCAAGCACTTTGAGGATTGCTTTCACGCCCAGTATGGAAATATCCAGCGGGGCTCGAGAAACGATATCAGCAGTGCCTTCATCAGCCATTTTTGACGTTCCTGTGTGGATTTCTCAGGGGAACCCGGAGATTTTCTATATATGAGTTGTTACATTTTGTAGCTAACGAACCGGATGGTATTTAATTTGAGTTCCTCATAGTTTCATTAACTTACTTGATTTCCTTTTCGGTAACTTGAACAATTATTTATTTTTGAAGGGCAACTTTTTTTGTGATTCGCTTCAAAGTTAATCAATGGGTTGCTAACATTTGTTTGTTTGGCATTTAATTCGCTTGGCGTTTGAACACATCGATTAACCCACTCAACATATCGATATAAAATTGAAATCAACGAATTTAAATTAAGTTTTATGTTCAAGAACTTTAAGTACATGCGGCATGCCTTAGCCTTCAGCATAGCCAAGAGACCACAATTCCTGCTCCTTTTTTGCAAGCAATCTGTTATTGCAGCATCCAAGAATGTGCAAGCTGTGCCTGTTGAAAATTCCACATTTAATGATACGTTTTTTTCCCTGGCAACTGATGCTTTCAACATCAAACATCCTTTGCCCAAAAACTTACTTTAACACAATGGCACATGGCCATGGCATGAAATCATTTTCAAATATTCTCGCATTTCGAATAAAGCTCGTACTGGATTATGTTTCACAAGATTGCACCCAGCATTGGCTTTCAATAATGGCATTTCACGATGCAAAATATTTGTCTTTCTGTCTTTCTTTCCGTTGGTTTGCCTGTCAATTTGTTCATTAATTGCACATATTCCATTTATGAAAGGAAGCACAAAACCATGGAAAATGTGTAGAACTATGCTAAGTTAACATTTTATTTTCTATAAAATTGTATTCTTCCCGCTTTTTCATCAAACTTTTTCATCATTATTTTAGTGATGGCATTTTTTTTGTCAGCAGCTCCAGTTTCTGTTGTTATTGTTTGTTGTTGATGCTTGCGTATGTTTTTATACCCGGTACTAGGTCGTTTCCGACCCCATAAAGTATATGCATATATTCTTGATCAGCTTCAATAGCCGAGCCGATATAGCCATGTCTGTCTGTCCGTCCGTCCGGCTAATCGTCTGTTCTTCTGACAGTACATCTTGATGATCGCCCGGATATCAGAGACTATAAAAGATGGAGCCACCAAATTTTGCATCCAGAGGGTTGGGATATCACACTGGGAAATTAAAAAAAAAAAACCCCACTAAGTTACGGATATAGTGACTGAGTACCGGGTATAAAAGTGGTGTCGCGTACAAAGCGTCTCACAAACGTTTCCACTCGTGATGTGCTGTATTTCTGGTGACTGTTAGATTTTTTAACCATTTACCAGACACTGCTCACCTGAGCTTGCATTGCAATTAGTTTGAATGGCAAATGGCTACTGGCATATTTGTCTAATGGTTTACTTAACCCAACCAGAAAAACGGTTTGCACATACCCCTGTAAATGTTAATTGTTATTATTATTATTATAGTAGGTGCTGTTTTGGTTGTAATTATTTTGATGGGAATGACTGTTAGGGTGAGATCTTTCTGTTATTTTTGTGCTGAATTAAATCCTACTAAATAAATGTTACAGAATGTTTCTCGAGATTCCCTGGTTAATTCAGAACTTCAGCAAAACATTAGCAATATGTGTGATTTGGTTAGAATTTTACTGAAAGTTCTGTGGTTCTCCCTGAACTATACAACCAACAACTAAATTCCAGCGTAATTTCTACAATGTTTTAGCACCATTCATGAGCTTCTTCGCTGCACTTGGAGCACCTGATGGGCCATGGGGGTATGGGGTAGAGTGTCGTTGGCGTGGAGTGGATTGTCGCGCTGGCGACGACATCCGGAACGGAAATTGTTTGGCGCTTTAATGAGCCAAGTGGTGCACAGATTGACGCTCGACTCCTGCCTGCGCCTGGGCTCCTGCTTCTAAATTGATTTGCCAGATACTGATTTAATTAAAAGCCAAACGGCAAGTGCAATGAAAGCTTCAGAACGGATTACATCCTTGCGGGTAGCTTCTGTTTAAACGGGCGGAAGACAATAGCCTGCTATTCGTTTTCTGAAAAAAAACGAATCCCTGTAATCACTTTTCCACTCATTAAAGTCTCTAAAAATAGTCTTCACTTATGCAAATCAGTGGAGTACTGCATGTCCGTGCGCGTTTCATTAGGCTTCACTGTTCAGCATTTTGCAACTTAATTTAATGTATACAAATCACGCAAGAAGTCAGGCAGCAAACACGAAAAAATAATACAAAATAACGAAACTGCCAAAAAACTTGTGCAATTTTCTTGTGCAGCCTTTTGCCAGCAAAAGTGAAGGAAAACTAGGGAGTTGGGGGGTAAATGAAAGAAAAAGTCATTACAAGTTGCCACACACTGCGAACAAATTGCAGAGAAATAATATTTTTCCTGTTTTTGCTTCCTGCTGCATGTTGCACAGTGCCCGTTCTGTGGCAATTGGAATTTTTGGGCTACATTTTGCTATCTTCCAAAAAGCCCTGCACATCTCCTCCTCTCCGGGCACCGAATGTTTGCGTAAATTGTGCTGAAGTAAGGACATTAAGTGGTAATTGAGTATGCCGGCGAGAGCCAAGTGAAATATGCTTTACCATGGGCAGCCCCACAGTACACCCACCCGACATCACCCACTAGTGGTCCGACATGTGAGCAGATGGGGAAAAATAAGAGCAAAAAGAGAGACTGGATTCAGGCTCCGAGTACCGGAGTGCGAAATTCCACATGATAACCATGATTTATGATCTGTAGAATTTTTCAATACTTTTTTTTTTGTTTGGCAAGCCAAACCAATGAAAAATTGAATGAAACTTTTGGCAGAGACAGCTGCTTTCCCTAGTTATTGGCCATAGGGGGAGATCACCACCGAACAAGAGGCAGCATATCAGGGCCAAAGACGAAAGGATCTTTATGGATTATTATCTCAAAGTACACGTTATTATTAGCTGTGTGTTTCGATGGGAAATGATGTATGGCAACACATGTGGCAGCTACTTTACATGATTTAAATGCCTCAATCATTTGATATAATCAAATTAAACTTTTAAAAACTAAAATTATATACTATTCTACCTCAACGTAGAATATTCTATACCGCATTTTTTTGATCCTGCGACAAACTATTGATTAAATGTCACATTTTTAGCAGTCCCTCAACAAAATGTTGCACATATTCATGTCTGCCAGACGTTCCATTTATTGCCTTTAAGCTGAAAAGCGTCAACGAGCAGAGGGCTCAGTATTTGGCTCAAATGATGGTTAGATGGGATGGGGATCCCAATATCCGCTCATACAAATTTTAGGATGACACTTCAGGGGCCTGCAAAGGTGCACAAGGATATGTGTGTGCAAGCCGACCTTGGTTAGTTTGCGGCCCTTTTTTGGCCTCGCCGGTTCATTGTTGCCCCCAAAAACCTTTGTTTGTCTGCCCAGCGTAAGAGATATACGTATTTTTAGTGCATAGAGGGAAGGAGAGGTGTGGGACAGACACGACCCGCAGAGAAGTCGACCCCCAGTTCAGCCGACTCCCCACTCGTCGTGGGTCGTGGGGTCGTGTTATTGGAAGCCAATTTAGCCAGACAACCATCGCATCGCCGTGTCGTTTGGCAGCCCAGCCTCCGTGCCACCAATTTGTGCAATAAAAGTGCTGCAACAAATGCCGTCGGCGACGCGTTGGCATGCCTCGTGTCGCATGTTAATGGGCATCACGGCAATTTATATGGCTCGAATGGCACGAATCGGGAGCATGCTGCAAGGAGAAACTTAAACGGGCCATTGGCAAACGTCTTTTTCCGGCGACAATTTTCATTAAATTTGCATTCAACTGGCAGCTCCTTAACCCCACACCCTTCCATACTGCATAATTTATGTGCCCACCACTTGTCCCGGAGTCGGTTGGGTGATGGGTTGGGAATTGGTCCGGATTGGTCGAAGATTATGCAAAGTTTTTATTCGGCGCCTGCTCGCGGCATGGACAGCCCGACTCAACTTATCGTAGAATTTCGCGCCTGGCTTGAGCAACTTTTGGCAATTGGGGGCAATTTTCGACTCCACTTTCAGTGTGTGTGACAGGCGTGAGAAAATTGGCAAACCCCAGCGGCGGAAATGACAGAGATATGCGGGCAGAGGGACTAAGCAGGAACCCTGCTGAAAAGTGTGGCTGCCAGGAGACTTTGAATATTCATAAAGTTACGAGCCTTCACTGGATTTTACCATCAAACGGAGTGCATTTTCGATCAACGATTTTCCGTTTCTATCGTAAGACCCAATAACCCTTTCAATTGCACAAGAAAGGACAGTTTCTGTGGTCTAGATACCGCAACAATTAAGTTTAAACGCAAATGCAAGAAGCAATTTCCAAAAGCCACAAAACAGTTGGAGCCTACCAAAGTATGGGTCAAGGGTTGAGGTGTGACACAGGCTCGACCCATGGTTCAGGGTTCTTTTGGTCCTAAACATCGTAAATCTTGTAGCTGCTTTTGCGGCGCAGAGCTGTTCCTTTTGCTGTATCAAATGAAATCCAACCACCCCAAAAAAGAAATAAATTACAAAATCATTTGGAAATGCATTTTGCTGCACATGCGTTCGGCCCACACACACAGTCAAAGCAAAAAGGAAACGGCAACTTGGCATTACGCCTTAAAGCCGGCAATACATTTGTATTTGAAATGAAACCCTACCGACCAGCAAGCATTTGTGGCTATTATATCCAAGGTTACCTTAACAATTTGATGGAATTTTCATGTAGAATGATAGACGAAATGCCAGTTAAAGTTTGCCAGGAATCTTCCACTTTTTTTTGCCATATTATTCCTCTTCTTCGACATCGTAGATCGGCAATTTCTTTGAATACAGTTGGTCCACTTCTTGTGGTTTCTCTGCTGCGGCTTCCGGATATTTTTGCTCTGCCTCAGCGCTCTTTTTCACCGCCTCAGCCGCCGACTCGTGCTTCTCAGCGGCCACAGTCTCTGGCTTCACATGAGCTTCACTTCCGCTGCCATTCTTCTGCCAATCTTTGCGCAATTTTTGGAAATCATCAAGCCGTTGTTTTTTGTCCTTTTCCGTTTCTGGTTCCTGGCCCACGCCCTTTTCATCCATTTCATCTTCATAGCCAGCTGGGGGTAAGGCATTCTGGTGACTATTATGAAAGGCAGTTCGATTGCCATCCTTGAACCAATAAGGCTTCGTCCGCTTGTACATGTGAGGATAATACAGAAACTCTGGATGTTCGTGCTCTTTGTGGGTGCCAAAAACTAAACCCGTGAGTAGGAGCACCAGTGGCAGCACTCCAAAGAGCGAAATGTTGCGCCAACGTTTCATACCACCGCCATGTTTTTCCGTCTTTTCTTTCTTTGGTTTGCAAGGATCATGTGACTTACCGCCACCCTGGATAGTCGCCAGAGTTTGTTTCTTATTGATCATGACACCATTTCGCTCACGTTTTATAAGCAAATCCTCGCTGCTTGCTCCAGATCCTCCTACTCTTCCTGAGCCCTTTTTCCCCACCGGAGAACATGGAATCTTTTTTCTTGGATTGCATTTACTACCGCAGCAAATGATCGTTTCGTCCTTGCTAGCGTTTTCTTTATTCTCCGTACCATAAGTCTTAAATTTAAATTTACCCTGGGACATATTATTGCTACTTTTAGCATGTCTGATTATGATGAATCGGTTTAAGCATCGAATTATATGCAGCATATTTTGTAGCAAAAAAAAAAAAATCAAAAAATTTATTGTTTCTAGTTTCCGAAAAATCAATTTAGAAATGTGTACTAAGAGTTTCAAAACGATTCTGATGAAATTTACAAAGCGAGCGATATAATTTCTGTGTTTATTCTGGGAAGCTCCCAACAAAGGAAATTCCCGAAAAAAGAATACAGCCAAGAAATGCCATCGCCCACATTTGTAGAGGAGGAATATCTGTAATGATTGATCTATTCAAATCCCTTTTTTTCCATATATTTTGTTCTTGTTTTTGTTTATTTTTCTTCACGTTTCAATGTGGTTTTCCACTCGTTTCTAAGTAATTTTCTTCTCCTTAGTTTGTGCTTTCTTAACGCTTCTTCTGCTACTGCGCTGCGACATGCTTTTTCCAGTCTTTCAGTAATTTTTCAAAATCGCTCAGACGTTGCTTCTTGTCCTTTTCCGTCTCTGATTCCTGTCCCACTCCCAACTCATCTATTTCATCCTCATAGCCAGCGGGAGGCAGGGCATTCTGATGGCTATTATGAAATGCAGTTCGATTTCCATCCTTGAACCAATAAGGCTTCGTTCGCTTGTACATGTGTGGAAAATACTTGAACTCTGGATGCTCGTGCTCCTTGTGTGAGCTGAATACCAGGAGTGTGAGTATGGCCACCATTGGCAGTATGGCGTAAAGGGATATGCTGCGCCAACGCTCCATGCCAGCACTGTGGGGTGGGTCTTGGGTGCGTTTCGGAGCGCAGAATCCACCGCCTTGGATTTCCGTTAGACTCTGTATTTTCTTGCCACTCTTTTTGTTAAGCAAATCATCGCAGCTTTTCTTCACGGCTCCAGGTTCAGGCTTATCATTTGTTGGGCTTTTACATTCATTTTTGGGTTTGCATTTACTGCCGCCTCTAATGGCCGTTTCGTCTTTCTGCTTGGCCATGGGGGGACTTTTTGTAGGAGAACTTTTTGCAGGAGGACCTTTCGTGGGACTTTTTGCGGGGGGACTTTTCGAGGGAGCGCTTTTTGCCTGGGGAGGACTCTTTTTGGTAGGTTTTTTTGTGCATTTCGTGTGCGGATTTTTGGCGGGTGGACCCTTTCCCTTAGACATCAAACGCAGTGCACAAAATGCTTCCTTGGCTTGTCCTGCTATTTGCATAGTTATGCCTTGAGGTCTTAGCAATCGAACCCACTGCAGCATAATTAGATCGAAAATTATAAATTTTATGGTCTAAGATTTCCGAATAAAAAGAATTTTTAAATAATTTTGTATGTCAACTTAACAGCAAGGGCAGTTGTTACGGACGAATCGAAGCTACTTTGATAGATTTTAAATAAAAAAATAAAAAATGAAAATGTTATTACCGGATCCCCAAAACAAATATAATTTAAATAAAAACCACAGCAAGGACATCCTAGCCACACATTTTCTGGAAATAATAGACACTTAACTTTTGTTGTTAAGCAGTTGCCTGACTGTATTCCAAATTAGCTCTAATGTGACATGAAACATTCTATTTTAGAGGAAGCCTGGGCCATGCTCCCAGGTGTAATTTAACTTGTACGTTGAGCACATTCCACATAGCCAAATGAACAAAGGAAGCTTTCCCATAGAGACAAGCTAAAGTGCCTTGTAATTTTCCCTGAACAGAGGTGGGACTCGACTTTGGGCATGGAAACGCGCCTACTGGAGAGGCTCATTAATTAGACAGGACCACAACTAAAGATAAGAATTGAAACAATGGCCCCGAGACGGAAACGGACCTTGACAATATGTTTGAGGCAGGCCATCATCCATCATGCTCAAGTGTCGGTGTTGTCGGGCAGCCGCATAAATATTACATTATAATTATGATGGCCCAGACGACGGGGATGGCGGGGAGATGAAAACTTTTAGCTATAAAATTAATCAAACACAAGAAAAAAGAAAAAAAAAACAGAAGAACAATTCAGAAACTGCTCTCTGCCATTCATTATTTTCAAATGCCGTCTGGGCGGGCAGACCAACAAAAAATTTTACCCAAGCAACTAATCGACGCTATAAAAAGCGTGAAATAAAAGTAAAGTAAAATAAAACTATCCGATGGTGGTACGCACTCTAGATAAGTCATATACATTTTAATATATAATTAATGATAGTTATAGGATGTTTGAACTCGTAGAAAATTATCATATCATTTTGTTAGAGAATTCAACAAAAGGGCAACAATTCTGACGCGTATTAAGCCATAAAGCCATAGTCGAGCACCAAGAGGTGTGGGCAGGGCTAAAACTCGAATAAATTCAGTTCTCTGCTGATGCTCACCGTGCCCTTTGTACTAATCAAATTGCAAATGCCGCAAACACACAGAGACTCACAGATACACATTAGATGCTGCGACATTTAAAAGCAAAACAATCACATAACGCATACGACGGGGAATTCGACCGATATTTCAGTCAAAAACTAATAGGAATACTTTTTGATTTGCTTTTTTGATATAAGTTCATATTAGTGAGGGAAAGGTATTAAAAAAATGGGCTTGGGAACGCCTTTTCTTCAGTTTAAATCGCACTTTTATTTTATTTTTAGCTTGTATCAAACAAAAAATTATGGGAACATGTTAAACAATGCTATATTATTTAAAAAAAGATTTGCACGGATTAAACTTGAAGATAATCGGATTTTTATATTTTATACTTCTAGTACGTTGTTTTCTTTGAGTTGTATAAAGTTTGGACGTAAGAGCACAGCACGTCTGTGCAGAGATACTACAAGGGTCTCAACTGTATTATAATGGTACGATTGTACACGTATTTATACAATCTGCATATTTTCTTTCAAATTGTTTAAAAAAAAGGTCTTCAGCGATCCCTTATCATTATCATTACTATATCAAAACGAGTGACAAGTATTACCGCTTAAATGCAATGCAAGTTTGCATCTTCTTTTGCATATAAAATTTAAATATTTGTGAAGACGCCGAAAAGATGACTTACATTTGATCAAGAATTGAATACTCTACAATATTCATTAAGTTGAATGCTTTGAATTCTTTAATGCTTAATCAAATTACCAATTTTTACTTGATAAAAAAATTCTGGGGCCGAAAATTTCGCTTTTTCATATTAAAATGCTGACTCTAATAGCTTGTTTCTTATTCTTGGTGTGCACTCTTAATTTTTTGTGAACGTAACATTAAAGTCATGTGTTATTATTATGTACATACATACTATTTAAGTTAAAACAAAAATTGTATCGTCTACTGAAAAATGAGCTTTGGCCAGATAAAGTGTTCAAATTCCCCATAGTATGTATATTCATTATATTTATACACAGGCTCATACATACATATGTATGTGTGTATCTACTAAGGTTAATTCTGCTGTGATTGGCATTGTCAAAACAGGTGACACTTGCACTTGCATTAAGTCAACCTTGTGACATTTCCTTCTTCCCTCTTAACAAGTCTTTCCCCCCAATGTGACATTTGCACTCTGAACATTCTCCGCCCAAAAAGTTTCCTTAACCCTTGCCGTTTATTTAATCTTTCGTCTCATACTATCAGCATTTATCCTGCTGTATCGCACATCACGTCCGTGGCGACATTTTGACAAGTTTTTCACACGCCATTTGGACTGTGTGCAAGTGTGCCTTTAGCCTGGTTAGTGGATAAGCTAAGTTTTGGCATTTGATTCAATTAATTGGGAGCTTACTTTAACACCGACAAACAACTTTTTACGCCAAAATTGCACAACTTGTGGTTGGGCTTATTTGAAATTCAAGAGCGTTGACACACTTGACACCCTGCAGAAGATGATAGAAAAGGGATACCTGGGGGTATCTGTAGCTGGGAGTTAAGCATGGAAGTGTATAAAAATCCATTAAATTTTAAGACAATTTAGGGAGCATTTAGAAGACAAAACTTGAATGGTTATCGAATTATTCAATTGCATTATATATCCAAAGCATGCTGAGTAACAATCAGTTGTTCTCTTTAGCACTTCTGCTCTCTCTGCCACTCCTGCCGCCTGTCAATCTGATTTCAAACCCAAAATGTATACTCGCCCAAGCTCTTCCGATTCTGCCAGCACTTGTCGAGGTGTCAGAAGGCACCCTAAGGCATTGCCGCCATTTTGTGTGTGTGTGTGTGTGTGTGTGTGTGTGTGTGCCTGCTGCTATCTAGCGCTCGTAATCATTTGTCCTTGCGGCAAAGATACCTTAGGTATCACCTTTAACCAGACCGCCACCCAATCCAGGCTGCAAGGCACACACAAAATAATATTCCTGGCCTGCAGGTTGGAGGAAGGCAAAGGCGAAGGCTCGGCTCATAAGTTTATCAGTTTAGCGCCATCTTCAATGGAATTTCACTCAAAGTTCAGGTAAGACTCCTCCCCAGGGGGCGGAAAATTGATTTGTTTCTCCTTCGCTGGTGCTCTCTCATTCTCGTTTTCGCTTTGCTCTTTAGCGTAAAATTTAATTTATACTTTCGGGAATGCAAAAACACACAAATGAAAAGTGTGATTTACTCTCCCGAGTTTAATGATAGCCACTTTGTTGAGTACTCTATGTTTGTTTTTTCGTAGAATTTATGGACATCACAAAAATTGATAGCAAAACATTAGCACCAGTTAGGGCAGTAGAGAGAGTTCGACTGGCTATAGGGCATGAATTCGATGATTGAGGAGAACATCGAACAAATTGTCTGCCCATCAATGGGAGCCCCTCTGCTAAAGATCGTTACTTCACAAGTGCAGGTTATCACAACATTTATATAGCTGATTTTTAATTAAATTTGTCATTAAAAGTGCCAACGCACGCAAAAGCACACTGAAGCAAAATTAAAAGATAGAAAATAAAGTACCAAATTTACTGGGGACTATGGGCATACCCAGTATTTGGTAGATTTCTTTTGGTAGCTAATTGTAGCTGTTAAAATAAGAGGAACAAATGTGAAGCAAAGGAAACTCTCAAAGATAATTTTCTTTATTTTTGGCAAAGGAAGAAACTTATATTTCCCTGCTCTATCTCTGAAATATATCCGATCTAAAAGAATTTAAATTTAAAAAAGACTGAAAAAGTAATTATTAAAATTCAAAAAAATTTCAGATAATTCCAAAGAATTATTCTACATTTTTTAGATGCGGACACAAGCTTTTTAAGCTCTACAAACGTTCTTAATTTGTTAAACAAATTAAATTTGCCTTAAATGAAATTAATTAAATTTGTATTTCTGAACATCAGATAAAGGTAAGATGCAAAACCTTTGATATATTTTAATCCCTTATAAGTATAGCACGCGTATACCTTAATGTTTTACGCGTACCCCTGCACAATCCACTAAGAGAGCCAAGTGACAAGCCCATTGTGTCCGGTGGCGGAGCGCCCGAAAGTAATCTCTTTTCGGTCTGCGTCCTGCTCTGGGTCTGGGTCCGTGGGGTCTTCCTGCTCTTTTGATTGGTGCTGGCCACGAGGCCGGTGAATTCTGCGGTCCAACGCTTTCTGGTAATACGGTTCGAGATACCTACATATATACTCGTGTATTGTAATATTGTGGATATTTTCAGGCATGAAACATTACTGGTAAATCAAAATAAATTGAAGGTGCGTAAAAGTAAGTGCCGTGAGCGAAGGGCGTAAATATCCTTTGCACCAAGTCCGGCAAAGCTTTTGGAAAATCATTCAATGAAACGTGTTTTATTCGTTATTGCAAGGGATCTGGTGCTATCCGTTTAACTGGCAATTACCTTTGAATGGGAGCAGTTCATAAATTTAACAATCAACTAGAAGGCCATCAAATTACAAGATGTCTGGCAGCTTAATGGATGGCACCTAAACGGGTAGCGGAATTGCCTTAATTAGCTGCTGCTTTGATTGTCGCGTGGATGTTTAGAGGGAAAGGGAAATCTTAGAGGAGAAGGGAAATCTTTACTGAGTTTTATGCTGCACTATGTGCACTAGTGCACTATGCACTAGGTTGGTTAAGTAAAAGAAAAACATGCCCCTGGTAATTTCTAACTCGTAATTATGGCCTCATTACTTTGTTTTCCACTTTGTTTTTACTGCAACCAAAATAAGCTTTAAGACTTTTTATGCCTCAATTGCTCTACGCTCTCTTTCTCTCTTTCTCTCTCTCTCTCTCTTTCTGCTTTTCAGTATGTCTCTTTATCACCTTTTCCTGGGTTTCCCTGGGTTTAAGTGCAACTCACACGAGTACAACTTTTTTGGGCACTTTTTGGCACTCTCTGCTTGTTTTTCTTTGGCTGTTATTTAATTTTTATTTATCTTCCCAGACGTTAGCGGTCCCGAGTACTTGCCACAGCAGCTCCTTCCTCATGTGAAATTAATTTTCATGGCACTTTTAACATTGGCTTCTCCGCATTCCGCCTCCTCCTCCATTGAATGAATGAATTTTAATTTTGTAAATGAAGCATTTTATATAAAATTGATTCCCCTGTGGAGCTGTGCGTGTGTTTGGGTGCTCATTTACTTGTGTGCTTATGAGACCGACAAATAAGAAACTTTTCCTGATTTTCCAAGATTTTCGAAGATTTTTTATTACCGTTTTATGGTGAAAATAAACATGCAAGTCGCTTTGGGTAGACTTTGCTTAGCGCAGAGAAAGAAAGTCCTTTCTCTAAGTTGAACGCCTTCCAACATACATACATACAAATGTTACAAATGGGAACCTTTATTTCGAGATCTTTTCTTAACCGAAAACAAATCATGGCAATGTAAATATTCAATTATACCGCCCTAGAGCCAGTGTTTGGATGATCCCGCCCATTTACATACAAAATGTGATGGCTGGAACGTGCCCCGACAACGCCCCCGTAATCGGAACAATTGCACTTTGACAGAAAATCTAAAAACATTTTAAGCTCTCTATCTTCCTCTCTCTCTCACGTTTCTCATTTATTTTGTAGCCTGTCCCATCCCTTCCACCTGGCCACCGCCACACATCGAAATTCATGTTTCTGCTCTAAACTAAATGGGTTTTTGTTTCCCCCTCCCCACTACTTTTTTGTTGTTTTTGTTGGTGCTGCTGTTATTGTTGTTGTTGTTCTTGTTGCTGTTGTCCCTCTTTTTGTCCAGTTCCAGGTTTCAGTTCTGTTTTGAATGGCGAACCGCTTGATTTGCCTTTTGCTCTATTCTGTTCTGCTTTTTCTATCCATATTGTGTCACAAACCAATCTCTATGGGTTTTCCACATTGGTTGTAGTGGTTCCATTTTGTGGGTACACCAAATGAAATGGAAACGCATAAATGAAGTGCAGAATAATGGATACAATTGATTGGTATGTCAGTGGAATGTAAAGGAATACAAAGAATTGATTAGTTTCAGTAGCCATGAAAGATAGATAAATAAATGTTGCAATGCTTTAAATTCGAATGGAATCTTTGTTTAGGTATTTTCCAATCATTTAGGCTAATGCTAGTATTATTTATTTACTAATAGCCTATCAAGACCACATTCCCTTCCGTAAACCTTACATGTTCATTGTTTTAGTCCCATAATCGGATATTTATAACATCCAAAACTGTTCCATCGCGCACAGAAAAGTTTTCTCTTTTTGTTTCAGTTTCTACAACAGTTTCCCAACCACTTTCTCCTCCGGCACCATCCTCATCCTTGCCGTGGCAGGAGCAACATTATTTAAGTATACAAAACTGCGTCAAATTGTCGTCGACTTGTGCAGCCGGAAATTGTTTTGACGTTTGCTGTGGTTTATGGCCCTCATGATTTGCCATGTCTCACAAGTGCCTAGCCCCACACCCCCCCTAGTCATAACAGACCCCACCAAAAGGCCAAAAAAAAGAGCTACTGTTCATCTTATTTGTTGTTAGCAGACAGGAAGTACAGTGCCCCTAATTCATGCCACAAAGCGACCCCATGCCACAGTTGTGGAACTAATTATGTACCCTGTAGACGGTTGGCAGTAGATCTTATGGGTAGAAGAAATTGCTAAAAGTGTTTTCTATTCTATTTTAGAAATCAGAGCTGTTATAAATGCTTTGATAATAATTTTATTTTTATGGCATAATCTTTTTTCAAGAATAACATAAGTATCATACAACTGATTATAATAAATCTATTATGTATACTCGAACACTTTCTGGTTTTAGCTTACCGTCTGGCAAATATAAAGCCTTCAGATGCAAAAATTATGATTTTTGTGTGGTAATTTATGAAATTTATGAAATATATATTCCATGTATACCCTGCCATTATTTACTATACTTTCTAGCCATTCTGCAGCTCTAAATTGTTCCTCGTCCTAGGTATCCTTTAGTCTTACCAAAATAAAACCTTACTCCACTTGTCAGTTTGTTAGTTGACTTCTTTTGGACCCCCAACTGAGAGTGCGGTTGTGGTCGCTTAGCTGTTATTTCAGTTCGTTAGCATATATTTGTGTTGTCTGAACAACACAGAACATTTTGCCACCGACGACTGTCTACATTAAAAGTCGAGAACCTAATTATCCGGACTAGCGAAAGGAACAGCGCCAGGGAAAGAAAGCATGCAAATGAGTTTAAAATTGGAGCACAGGGGAAAAAAAGGAGCACACAAACATGAAGAAGAAAATGCTTAATGAATGCACTGCGAAAATTACATTGTGGCTGCCACTAGATTGCGTGACGTTGAGCCATTCATTGGAAGGAATTTTCCTTATATTTTTTTGTGGCCAAAGGGTTTTTGTTGTCTTGTCTGCCATCTTAAAGGTACATTTTCCCGTTTTCTTCGATTTTCAGCGCTTTAAGCAAAGGTCACAGAGCAGCTGCCTTGACCCTGAATGAAAACCAACACCGTTTTCCTTGTTAATTGTTGTGTAAATAATAAATGGCAAAATAATCATTTGTGCATTGCGTTCGTGTCTTCATTCGAGAACCTGAGGTTAAACTAATTGCATTACGGGGGCAGACATGTCAAACAAAAGGAGGGATGTCCCTCCTTTAAGGAGGAACGCACAGAGGACATCTGGTAGCACAACCAGGGTCAACCTGGGGTGGGCGCGCAGGACCTAAATTCAATGTCAAGAACCACTTGACAATGGAAACCCCCAATGGCTACCGATAATACTTACATATAAACATTTCCCCTCAAGTATATGTGTAAAAAATGAATGCCAAATAGAGGTTAAATTAGATTGACGTGGGAAAATATTCAATGCCTACGCGTATTGATTGTGCAAGCGAAATGGTCAATGGAGGGACAGAAAAGTCAACACAAAATGTTTTGCAAAAATTATACCAAATCGAGAAGGGACGTGTGAGACGCTTCTTACGCGTCACAACTTTTATACCCGGCACTCAGTACTACATCTGCACCTAAACGGTGTTTTGTAAAATTTTACATTTTTGAAATACACTTGTAACAGTGTGAGTACACAGAAGTCTGGATGCAACATTTGGTGGCTATAGCTTTTATAGTCTCTGAGTACTAGGCGCTCATCAGGACGGACAGACGGACGGACAGACATACATGGCTCAATCGACTCGGCTATTGATGCTGATCAAGAATATATATACTTTATGGGATCGGAAACGTTTCCTTCTGTGTGTTTCATACTTTGTGCACAAATACAATATACCCTATTTACTCTTGGAGTACCGGGTATAATAATAAGGAAGGTAAAATATATTTTTGGGCCCCTAGGGAACATCAGTTAAAATGCAGAAATTTAAAAGAATATTATTTAAACAATAATCAATCACTTTTCAGTGCACACACACATATGCAAATAATCCGCATGATTTACACTTAGAAATGTGTAGCACACAGCCCGCAGCTTCGTAATGAATAGTAATTAAGCAATATTTAGTAAATAGCCCGCAGACTAATCTGCATAGCAATCAGTTTAATCAACCGTGCACAGACCCACCCAAAAACCAAAGGACACATTTGGCATCCTTCAGCCGAGATAACAGAGGGCGCACCTGTTTTAGAGTAGTCCTCAGCCAGACAGGGCGGCCCATTAATATGCAGAAGGCAGTGTAGAGAAAACATATCATATACTAGCACAACGAACATGTTTATTTGGGTCATTATGCAAACAGAGGCAGCCAGAGAAATAAACCAGAGCTTGAATCAGAGGCAGAGGCCAACCCAAAGACAGACCCTGAGACAGAGTCAGAGCCTGAGTCAGATCCAGAAACAGACCCCGAGCCAGAGCCCAAGCCCAGCCTCAGTTCATGAGAATATGATGATAAATGATTTGCTGCTGGTCTTTGAACCGTAAATGATGAATATAATACTTTAAGTTGGGTTCTAAGCCAAGATCCCCGTGGGGGATCCGTTGCTCCGCGGGTGGGTTCGGAAGCCCAAACAAATGGGCACGGCACGGGACAGAGACTGGTTGATTCAATGAAGCATAAATCGAAATGAAGGAACCCGCCATCCAGCACAGAGTAAGAGTGAGGGTGAGGGCAATGTACGGTTGCACCCTCATCCGGAATATTACCAATGCAAATCCCAGCAATAAGTTCTGTAGTGCCTATTTATGGTAGGGTGGAAAGGCGCTCGCTGCCTTTTGTTTATCTGCATTTGCATATGCTTGTAGGAGTGTATTTTATGACTGAAATATGCATGTAGCGGCCTCAAAGTACAAATACAATACGAAAAAAGCTTCTCAAGTTTTGCATATTTTCCTGAAAAAAAACTGGAAAAACTTTATTCAAAACAGCAAAGAAAACGAAAAACGAAAGGGTGGAAAATGTGCCTGAAGGAACTTTATTTTACTTTTTGTTGGGAGCAACAGTCGTAAAGGAAACTCGAGAGCCATCAAGGCATAAATCCCAAGACATGAGACATCCGGAGGCAAACATCCTTATGTTAGGGAAAAAAAAAGGTATATGGACACTATACGAATACGCGATCCTACATTAATACCAGATTAAAGAGAGCACGGATAAACCAAGACTTTGGTCCGATCGAACCATGAAATATATAAACTAAATAAACCATCCCAAAAATAGTACACATCTTGTTAATAATATTGCAGCCTGACCAACTTAACTTTACAATATATGCAGAGTCCTCTTTTTAAGAAAGTACACTGACGGTTTATTTATTTAAAGTTATTCATAGTTTATTCCGTTTGAGTTGGTTTGGCTATATTTAAAAGATTATACGATGTGATAGGTACGAGACTTTGGCAGCGATTCCCTGTTGTCACTCTTTGTCACTTTGAAACTGAGCACTCCTACTATCGATATATTAGGGTAGAGACAGACGATTAATATGTGTAACCGCTTATGTTGCTCCTTGTCACTACAGTAACCCAATCGGGTCCCACATATAATTTAGAATTGATGTAATTAAATAATTAAAAATATTATCAGAATAGTAATATTCTTAAACTAAGTACACAACACTAAATAACCCCACTTGCATGCTTAATGTGCAATTTTCCAGCCATGAACTTTAAAACTTTAATATTGCAACATTCCCACAGCTTCTTTCCTTATTATACTTGGAGAGTTTTAGAAAATTGTGGGAGTCGAGAAAATATATCCTAAATTGCCCTTTTTATCGAATGAAGTTAAGGCTGTTTTAACTTTACTTTCATTGCCCTTCAAAATTATAAATTTATTCTGTAATTGCAACATCTATAATATTCATGAGACAATTTAAAAGAAGCATTTCGTAAAAAGTCCTCAAGTTAATCGAAAGATACAAAGCACATTTTTATATATTTGTGTCATTAATAGGTGTTGGGAATTCCTTAGCGGAATATAAATAAAAATATAACCACAGCCCTCTGATTTGATATGGTTCAAATTTGGCTAAGGTGCTTCAATATCTGAAAGCGGCATATCTGGTTGTGCAAACTAAAACTAATTTCATTTAGCGCCCATTAGTCGAGATCCTAGAAAGTATTTTAAAATGTTATTACAATTGTATTCTCTTATTTCAAGCAAGGTCATGAAGGGTCTCTTAATTTTATTGCTAATTGGTAAGTTGTCGAGCGGGAATTTAGGAAATTGTTTTATTTTTTTCTTACATTTAAGGTTTAGGCAATGCTAAAGATGAAGCTTGTCGCACATATTGCCATTCCAAGCATCAGCCACTTTGTGCGTATGATGAACATGGTGATGCCACATACTTTGCCAACGAATGCATGCTGGAAATCGCCAACTGCAAGCGCAAAGACGAAAAGTTGCCAGGTAATATTAAAAACAAATAACATTTTGTAGGCAAATATAAATCAATATCTTTTTACAGCATTAAACAAAGTTACCCAAGGCGATTGCCGTAAAGCATTTAAATAGGTATCTTAAGTTAGTTGACATCCACAAAATACAAACTATTTTACCCATAATGGTTGCAATATCTATCTGGATGGTGTATTGGAATGTAATTTGCATAGGAAAAGTACTCAAATATTGGAACTTTCATGGGAAAGGTCCTGGCATTGACAGGGTATGCAATGCCACTTTGAAAGCATTGCCTCTTAGTGGAAGATGGCTGCATTCTTGATCTTGAGATAATAAAAAAGAATGCCGTATATATCCGGATCACCAGTTCGGCTTTTGGAAGGAGCATGGCACCGTGGAGCAGGTCCACTAATTGGTAAAGCACATACTACAGACCTTTGATGTCCTGGTATACTGCAATGCTGTCTTTATTGATATGAGCCAAGCGTTCGATAGAGTTTGGCACGTCGGCCTTCTAAGCAATATTAAAAAACGGTTTCCTGCCACTTACTGAGGAGTCCTACAATCATATTTGGAAGGACGTCAGTATATGGTCAGGGGCAGGAGCACCTTTTGGATGCCCTGTCTTATTAAAGCTGAAGTTTCACAGGGCAGCAATATTTGTTCGTTGCCTTACTCCAAATACAGTGCAGATATACCCCGCCCTAGCGAGCATCACATAGAGGATCCCAGGAAGGCTCTACTTGCGCCTTACGAGGCTGATATCGCGCTGCTTTACAGCTCCAAATGCCGTTAAGAGGAAGCAGATAGATAAAAGCAGATAAGCAGATACAAGAATACCTTAAGGCATTGCCAGTTTGGTGCAAGAGGTGGAACATAACGGTAAACCTACCTACGACCACCAATCCCAGCTTCACCTTAAAAACGTTAGCTGGAAGGAGTTACCCTAGAGCAACCAATCGAAGCCAAGTACCTGGGCTTCATACTAGACAAGTGTTCCATATTTGGCCCACATTTAAAAACCACGGCTAGAAAGTGTGGGCACAGGATTCAGGAATTGCGGTAGCTTATAACCAGAAGTAGCAAAATGAATTTGAGAGCTAAAAGAACGGTGTGCAGATCTGGGGAATAGCTGCTTAAACAAACTACAAACGCATACAGGTGCTACAAAATCGATCATTGAGATAAACTGCCCGTGGCATGTGCGAGGCTCCACCCTACACCGGGCTCTTAATCTGCACACAGATGATCAGCAAATTGGAAGACATACAAACCGGTACAGTGACAGGCTGACAAGACACCGCAGTCTGCTCGCAAGGCGTTTATCACCAGAACGGCCTCTGAGGCGCTTAAAAAGATTGGGCTTTTCCCAAACTGTTAACACTAGATAAATACTCATTTCCGCATTGATAGTACCTGCTGCATACAGCATGGAGTTTGGTCTTTTTGCAATGTCTTAATTGGGTTATTAAGGTACTAGTTTGAATGTAAGAATACGCCCTCGCTCAGTGCGCTCTCAAAATTGTATGCAAACTGAAACTAATGTCATGTAAGATCGGAATTAGTACGCTCATTAGTCTTAGTCATTAAAAGCATTGTATGGTGTTAAAAATATTCATTCTATGTTCTAACACCAACTGGAAAGCATTGTCATACGGCTCTTCTTGATTTTCTTACTAATTGGTAAGTACTATTGAGGAAGTTTTCAATTTTTGTATATAATTGGTTCTTTTTAAGCTATTTCCAGATAGCCGTGTTTGTGCGAGGGATTGGATTGGTAATGATGTTCGCTTTGATAACTTATTCATGCTTAAAAGAATTAATTTCAGAGAATTCAAATTATCCCGTGACCTTTATTAACAAAGTGCCATTATACCCAATAAATACTGCTATTGGATATTCATCAAGTAGAAATGATAATACCCAACATGGGTCAATATTATGGTTTTAATATTTGTGGGGATAAATTAATTAAAATTGGGCGACTGAAAGATCTGATGGCCCGCTCCATACGCACTAAAAATTGTTTGCAAACTGAAACTAATTGCATGAATAATTACGCATGAAACGTAAGTTTAAACAAAAAATGGCTAAAAATGCGAAGGCGGCAAGGGGCGGGGCTCATTTTAGAAATACACATGTAACAGTGTGAGCGTACAGAAGACTGGATGCAAAATTTGGTGGCTCTAGCTTTTATTGTCTCTGAGTACTAGGCGCTCATCAGGACGGACGGACAGACGGATAGACATCTACTCGGCTATTAATGCTGATCAAGAATATACACAAACTCTGTGGGGTCGGAAACGTTTCCTTCTGTGCGTTATTTACTTTTCGAGTACCGGGTATACTTAAAGCTTGTGTAAAAAAAAATGAATCCATTTATATTTTACAGCATTCAAAAATATTACAGATGCCAATTGCACAAATAACTTTAACTCTATTGGTTCCTTTTCTGGCTAGTTATGCTGGGGGGCCTGCAACAAAATGTGACAGCAATATTAAAAATTCCACATCTACAGCTGGGGTACGTTCACAAGGAAAAATCTCAAGCTGTTGAGTCGAATATCATCTTGTCGTGACTTGTCGTCACAGACGCTTGTCGGCGTCTTTGTGTGTCATGCTATAAAATCAAATTGTGTTCTTTTTTGGTCGGAAAAAACCAACTCACTCGCGAAAGGAAAACCAGACTGCTGTGATTGCACAGTCAAGTGGCGAACGTGTTGCTATTCACGGTAAATTAAGTTTCCCCGGAATGTACATAGCTATTTCGATGGTGGCTTACGAGTGGAAAATGTCTAAATATAATTCATACAGAAAATATATTTGACTCGGCTTTAACCTAAGTAATTTCTTATGAAATAATCCGTCCACAATACTTGGCTTCTAAAGTCTCTTCAAATCCCTTAAGCTCCCTTTATTAATCATTTAAAGAGCAGCCTAAGCAAGCAAATTTATTAATTTACATCACAATTAATCTCTCAATTTAAAGCATAAATAAATCAATTTTTAGGCGCAATAAAAACCTTACGAAAAAACCTCTAAAGCCACTACATAGCCGCCAGAGACAGGAGAAATTCATTAAAAGCAACTCTGGGTAAATGCTTCGAGCCTGACGGCAACAGAGAGAGCAAGGCGACGAGCTGAGGAGAAGACAACAGCTCACTCTGTCACTCTCTTTTTTTCCCTCACACCTTTTCAACAGAGTTGAAATTGTTTGTCATTTGCGCTTCATTTAGTTTTGGCCATTGAACGATCACTTGATGACGCAGTCGATGCCACAGCCACTGCTGATGATGATGATGATGATGTCTAAATCACACAATTTTGGTTAATCTGTGTTGGTCCTTAGACCTCGTTGGCGGCGGAACAACATGGAGTAGCAGGAAATTACCGGAAATGTGTCCGTTGAATAACGGTTTTTATACCCGGTACTCGAAGCGTAAATAGGGTATATTGTATTTGTGCGAATAACGGTTGTATGTAACGCACAGAAGGAAACGTTTCCGACCCCATAAAGTATACATATTCTTGATCAGCATCAATAGCAGAGTCGAATGAGCAGTGTCTGTCCGTCCGTCCGTCCGTCCGTCAGTCCGTCCGTCGTCTGTCCGTCGTGTTTGTCGGCTAGTTCTCAGAGACTATAAGAACTAGAGCCCCCAAATGTTGGCTCCAGACTGCTGTATGCTCACACTGAAACCAGGGTATTTCCAAAATTAGCCCCGCCCCCTTCCCACCCGCGAAAGGGCGAAAACCTTCCAAATCTACAATTTTGAAGTCAAAGAAAATCTAAAACTCAATTCCGTAGGGAATGGCCATATCTATCAGATCACCAAATTGGGATCCGATTGGATCATTATTATAGCCAGAATGAAGAAATTAATTTGCAGTGGCTAAACCCACCCCGTCCTGCAGCTTTTATTTTATTTTTGCACATTCTCTCATTCACACTCAGCTTCTGCAGTGTGCGGCCTCTGTCTCTCGCGTTTCTCTCTGCAGTGTGTGGCTCTAGGAAAGGGGGCGAGCTTAAGAAGCGTGTTGGCTTGAGAAGTGTTGTAGATGTAGATGACAGATGAAGAAATGTAAATATAAAATTTGACAAAACACCGCTAAGGTACAGATGTAGTACTGAGTGCCGGGTATAAAAGTTGTGACGCGTAAGAAGCGTCTCGCACGTCCCTTTTTCTTTGCAGAAAGTGGCCCACAGTTTTTTTTTTTTTTTCTCTATTAAGATTTGTTTTTTTCCGGCTCCCCGAAGCGGATAATAATTTATTATTACTAATGAAGATAATCATCAACAGAGGACTCCGTGTGTGGTGTGTTGTGGGCGCCTTGAGAAATGATAGCTGTCATTGACTAAGCTTTTCATTGTTAGCCATAGAAGACATTTCTATCAATATTTTTTTTTATATTAGTTATATTTTGTTTATTTTCGTAAACCTATTCTATTCTATGTATTAGAAACAAAATTTTCCACCAACTTCCCCTCCCAGTTAATTACTGTATATTTTCCAACTCTGTAACAATGTTAAAGTACCTTCCAGAGAGTGGTGCTAAATAAAACACACGTGCCGCGACGCACATTTTTCAACAGGTTCCTTAATGAACCTCTGGGCTTCGGGCGTCTGTCATTTGGGCGTTGCTTCCTAGATAAATACAGGAATCTGCCATTTGTTAATCGTAACACGCACACGCAAATCCAAAAAATCACAAATACTCACAAAACAAACAACAAATAATACAGAAGCGGAAAGACATAAGGCACACCTGCGACAGGTTCCCATCAACGATATTTGTTCATTTTTGTTGACAATACTTTAACATTGCGTTCCAAAAAAGCCCCAAAAATATACCGACGAAATAATCATCATTTCAAGTTTATAGAGCGGGACGGATAACTTTTTGAGTATTAAATAATATTTATGGAATATTTAATAACTTTCTTACCTATTTTAAATTGTATGGTTAAAGTATGAATCCTTTCTTAAGTACGTTTTTCGTTGCTTTGTTTTCCTGTTTGAATATTCGAACTTTGTGCGCTGACTTTGTAGAATTTAACTTTTCGGTGATTTTGCTTCCCGTTTTTCTTTCAATATTGTCATCTATTGTAGAGTCTTTTTCACTGTGAGCAATAGGAATCGCTAGTTTTTTACATGATTTAACATGCAAAGCACAATTTGATGAGAGCTTTGCTCGGTTTTCTTTTGTGAGTGCACCCTCGGCGGAAAGTTCGTTCTACACTTTCGACTTTAACTTGAAATTTTCGTTGAAGTTTTTCGTTGCCAGTTCTTTTAAATAACACATTAAACGTTGGCTATTGGGTTTTTATGGTTGTATGGATGGACGTTAAAGCATACTTTTATTGAACAAAATGTTTCGATAATTTGGGTTTGCATCGCTGGCCGCACGCTTCACTTTACTTGTTTACTCATAGGCCATGTTGAACATAAAGAACTATAACGATTTCCATTTCCGTATCGCGATTCATTTCTAAAAATATAAATTTAAAATTACTAAAATACTTTGAGGCACAAAATAAAAGAGAACCGGGAGCCAATTGATCATTTTCAAAGCCGATTAAGGCAGATGCCACTTGGCTTAATGTCTCCCAATGCCAATTTTAGTGTACCAATAAAATCATCTAAGTAATTCAATTCGGGCTGATGAATGCCATCAAAGCCAAGGCAATGCCAGACACCCCTTCAAGGTTTGCCCAAGAGATTGCCGCCATGAAAAATGACTATTGGTGTCAATCATTGCAAGGATTACTTTTCACAGAAACATCACTCCTCAACGTCCTCTTCCGATGACAATCAAATTGAAGTTATATCAGGCGAGAGCTGCTCCTGGAACTATGTACCCCAGAGCACTTTAAAATATCTAAGCTTTTCCTCAAAAACTTAAGGTTTTGAGTGCACCAAGGAGGAGATCAGTCGAAACTCGTTAAATTTACAAGCGCATGGAATTAGTCACACTTGGGCTAAAGTCTGTTCGGGAATTGCTTTATTTTTTACGACTGTTTGTTTAAGTATCTGTATAATCTTTAAGTGTGTATATTGTTTGAGTTTCTTTAGAAAATTATTAGCTTTTTCAGTATTTAAATGGCATGAGTGACAGTGAATATTGCAGTTATATATTTTACGGCTGGTAATTCATAGCTTTAGTTATTAATAATCTATTTTACCATTTTCTTTCGGTACATGGATTATTTTAATAGCTTTTTTGTGTTTGTATTCCATAAATTATATTTAATTTTTATTTCTTTACATCCCGTTTAAGTATTGTTTAACCGTTTCTTTTATTACTTAATTTCTACTTATTTTAAATGTCGCGTATTCATTTAAAATATTGTCCCATAAATAATTCACTTTACAATTCCCCAAATCTTTTTCTCGGAATATTTTTGTTATTGAGCTTTCAAAAACTGCGTAAATCACATGGTCATAATTTTGTTTTGTTTTGACATTTCACATTTATTTTTCAACATGAGTATTCCCAAATATCACGTTCCCACTCACACAACACACATGAAAAAGGCGAAATGCGCGTTTAAACACACTCGAATTCTTCTCGAATTCTGCTCGAATTCTCAGTACGAAAACACTTGAAATATTATCCAAAAAGCGCTCTGTACTCGGCAGAGATGGGTTCGAAATTCTTGAGCCTTTTTTGCATTTCGCGTCCGAATCGTTTGAGAGGCCGCGACATTCTAACGGCTCGTTGCCGAAAGTCATCGGAGTCGGCGACTTACGACGGCCAGTGGCTGGCTAACAGCTGTTAGCTGACTGTTAACATTAACAGTGGCTGGCATCGTATGTTGTCGTTATGGTAGATTGGGTGGGTGGTCTGTTTGCGTCACGTGTTGGCCATGTTGTTGCTACTTTTGTTGCATTGAACTTGAACTAGTAACATAATTGTTGTAGTTTCTGTAGCTGTTTGCATGTTTGTTGCTTCTGTTGTTTTGACATTGGCGCGCATTTTGCCGGCTGTTTGGTGCTCTCTCCATGCGCATGCTCTCTCTCGCATTTTTGGGTGACCATTCATTCACTCCACTGGCCATTGGAGGAGCCACAATGGCGCATGTTGTTGGCGTCTTGCAATTTGCGAAGGCGTTGCAACGGTAAAGTCAAATTAATTAGGCACCTCCATCTTTGCATGTGTTATATGATAATGCCCACGGAATAAATAATGCATTTTGCTGTAAGGCTAATTTTAAATTCGAATATAAAGTGTGCCTCAGTACGTATGAGTAATCTGATTGTGGGGGGATTAGCAAGGTCGATTCGAGGAACTTGAGCATTTGAGCTGTGTGGCAGTAGCTTAAGGGGTGCATGGCTGTATAGGGAATTAATCGCCGGATTAATAAATATATTGTTGCACACTTTTATTTTATATATATTATTTCACACTCTTAATTCCAACTGTTAGCTGTGTTTTAATAACTATAATCCTTCCATGATAAATGAAAAGCTCTAAAATCTAATTTAACCCGATTTCTGTCTGTTTTTAGGTATTCTAAAACCTTCCTTAGCCTTCGCAGGCCTTTCCACTCAATTGCTTCTCCAACAATAGACTTAAAATCCCTCCACAATTGTTCTGTGGCTGAGTGCCAGAATAGAGTTTCGATTCACCATGCCAGTAACGTGTAGAAGAGATCCGCAACAAGAACCACAAGAGTGGCAACAACCTCAATGACTTGGCCAACAGCCATCGCCAACAGCCGAGAGGGTTGAGGAGAACAGGGAGGAGAGAAACTGCGTCTGGGTGAACGAAATTAATGCAGTCCCATGTGCACAGGAAAGCAGGGAAACCCCCATCGAAAAAAAGACAGCTTCAACTTCCCAAGGATACGAACCATTTTATGGCCCTTGCAATTAAGAGAAAATCACCAAGGTGGCGCAGCGTCTCGCAATTCGTCGAGGAAGGGAGAGGTAGATTGGAAGAGTGGCAGAGCGTAAGGCATATTACGAGTGTGCTCTATAAATTCAAAACGTGCTGAAAGCCGTGAAAAAACAATCAGGATTTTGTTATTCTTGAATGTCAACGCGCGATCCGTTACTTAATTTAGCCAACATACTGGAAATACTTAGCCGCTCCGAGTAGCTGAAAAAATGTGTGCCAGGGCTGGGTTGTGTGCCATGCTGTTGGCCAGAATGTCCAACTTTATTGCAACGGAAGTTGTTGGCAGGAGAGCGGAAGTTCCGCCAGTGAAGTGGTTGCATCTGCCGCAGCTGCTGCTACTGCTGCTGCATAGCTATGGCGCCCTAAAGCAGACTATGCATTTATCATGCTGCCTTTTTTTCAAACGAGCAAGGAGAGAGCATATGCATTTCTTTTTTCATAAAGGGAAGAGCAAAAGTGTAATGGCGCAAGGAGTTTGAAGAGAAAAATTAAGGTAATAATTAAGGGTAATGAGTGCGGAAAAAAAGTGGTTAGGGAGCGTAGCTAAGTGATTTATAAACCGAAAATTTAAGAAAAAAGGGAAGGCCAATGAGTAGGAAAAAGGTTCCAAATATTAGAGTTGGAAGCTGCAGGAACTTTTACCAGCTTTATTGTACATTTTTATCAAATCGCTTGTTGATAAGAGGTGCGACAAGAAACGATCGAGTATAAATGCGGGAATGGGACTGCCACAAAAGGATAGCAATATGTAAAATTACTATAATACTAGCTGCTGCCCCCGCGCATTCCACAACGACGGGCACGAACATCGTGACACGAGAATTTTATATATAAGATAAAAGGTACTGTAAAAACACCTCTGATTGAATCTACCTTTTATGGACAGGACACGAACCTCACCACAGAAGAGCGCTTTGGACGCTTCACCGTTTTTAAACCCGGTGCAAGAGTAAATAGGGAATATTGTATTTGTGGTGAATAGTGGATGCATGTAACGCACAAAAGGAAAACGATTCCGACCCCATAAAGCATATATATTTTTGATCAGCAACAATAGCCGAGTTGATATAGCCATATATGTGTGCCTCATGCAATGCGCGTCATTGGAGGGTGGTGTGCTAAAAGGGAGCGTTGGCGTGAGAAGTACCGTAGATGTAGATGGAGATGTAAAACAAATGTAAAATGTAAAGCTCGAAAAAACCACTAAGGTAAAATAAACTGAATGAGTACCGGATATAAAAGATGTGATGAGTACGAAGCGTCTCAAAAACGTTCCTACTCGTTATTTTACCGTTTGGTTTAAATCAATATCCAGTATTTATTTTTCCTATCTTCTTTTGCCATCTTCAGTTTCCTGTATTCTAGGGCAAGCTGTCTATCTCCTTATCTTATCTCAATCTCTTTGTATTCTAGAGCAGCTGTTTGCCTAAAGTGCGCCATCGATGCGTGCAACAATTTGAATGTAATTTCATCGATTGTTGACTTGCAATGCCATTTTTATGCTACGAAGACCAGTCAGTCAGTCCTTCAGTCGAGTGGCAGTTGCAACGTGAACTTGATACTGAAAAATTGAACAAAGCAGCAAACTTGTAACTTGTGTGTGACATGAGGCTGGAGGTTAGAGATTGTTGTAGATTTGCTTGCATAAAAGTTTACAAACAAAAATCAATTGTCGACACAGCCACAGCCAATGTCACGGATCGACGAGGCGGCAAGGGCACATGTCACTCTGCATATGTTTAGAGTTGGGATCGTAACGAATTGGCCAATGTTTGTCGTCGGCTAAGCCACAAACTAACCAAAGACAAGACAAGTTTTTCCGGTTTTTAGCGCAGAGGGTAGTCACGTCCTTTTCTCTGGGATTACTTCCTGAAATTCTCTCGTCAACTTTTCAGACAGCTCTCTGGAATTCTTCTATTTCGAAAGAAACAAACAAAAAAGTAAAATCAAACTGCAACTTAAATCGTTGCTTCCACGGCCAAGTTCAAGTGGAAAAGTAGTCATAAGTCGCTGCCACATGCCTGCAAGGGGAAGTACTACTCGTACTTGGCCAAGCTTTTGGTAAATAATTTAAGTGTGTGTACACTGAGCTTAGGAATGAGGCAAGCAAGCGCAAAAGATAAAAGACTTCCCACTGGGCTATGGATGCAAATTTAATTTCGTATCGCAGCATGGCGTAACGGGGCAAAAAGCATCTAAATAAAATGTTCCTCATTTCCCCGACTGCCCATGTGGTTAACAATTCCATAGAAATTTAATTGAGTTTTGCTTCACACACACACACACACACGCACACACACAGCAATGCGATTTGGAAGCCAAAAAGGAAGCTTAATAAATGTCGTGACCATCAGTAAAAGCATTCCCCCCCTGACTCCAAGCCAAGCTAATGAATCAATCAATAAAACTGACTAAAAACTCAGCAGAAAACGAAAATTTATTTAATGAATAATAAATCGTTGGCTTAAAACCAACAGTAGAGAATATTCTTATCTATCAAGAGTAATATATAATAAAAAATGTATACGAAAAACTTTTCCCATATCCAGTGCCGGAAGTTGTGTGCAACACTTCTTCCGGGTGGCAGCAACATTTTTAGCCGTCGGTAAAGCAGCAGGCAAAACCACATTTCCCTCTGCCAACCACAGACCACTCTGCTCTGCTCTGCTCTCCCAACGGGCTGGGCTGACTGATTGATGAATTTTCATATATGAAAATTATATGAATTCGGGGCATATTTTATGGCGATAAAAAACAGAACCATGCATTCTAAATCTGCTCCCCATAAATTCTAGGATCGTCGTTTGATAAACGTTCACGTTTGAAATAACATCAGTTTATAGGATATAATATACAGATTTAATATCTATGTATATACATTTGGCCGGCATTGTTTGGGGCCACAAATAACTCATTTTACGACTATACACATAAGCATTTAAGCGAACAAATTTAATCAAATGTCTTCCCCACTATAAGCTCTGAGAGCCGTAAAGATGATGAGCACCAGAGTTAGAGAGAGGGAGAGACTTAAGATTTGCCAGTAAAGATGAAGTCAGCGCAGAGCCCATAGTCGTTCACGACTTAACTATTTGTTTTGTCATAAAAGCGTACCAATTATTGGTGTTCTAGGCAGCAAATTCTCTTGTTTCAACTCTTACCAGTTGCCAAGAAGTATTCAAAGGAGCAACGCAAAAGAAACCCCATTCTGGAACCTCCTTGCAGCAGTTTGTATCTCTTCTCACTAATTACCAGCAGCAGTGCCAAAACCATAAGAAGACGATGGCCCCTGGTGGGGCTGCAACTGTGGCACGTTGGAAAATGTTATGGCAAATATGTTCTTCCAGTTTGAGGCGAGCCCAACGTGCCAGCCAGCCACCCGCCTAATGAATAATGACAGTCCAGAGCCGCTCGAGCGGCATGAAAGATTCTTTGGCCGGACCAGCCACTTTTGTGTGCGTGTCGAAGGGCATGTGCAAATCGAAAAAACACGACCTTGAGCGGAAGATAAGTGACGGAAAAGATGTGTGGCAAAGGCTGGAATATGCCAAAAGCACTGAAATATCCTCAGGCAGCGACTATTATACAAACCATTTGCTTCCATTTCTTTTTGGTTGTGCCAACAACTTTTTGCAGGTCAAGTTGGCATAGCTTGGACGTGGCAGACGGAGCGGTTTTGATACTTTTATTCTCAAAAGTTGTTTTTCAGAGACATTTCCGAGCACTTAAAGTCTAAATATGCCTAATCCACATCAATGGCAGATTATTGTTTCAATGGAATTGAGTGCCTGAATCAACAGATAGCAGCTTGTGGAAGGTTTTTCTTGATAAACAAATCAACAAAAGACTTTTTATAAATATTTTCTTAGTAGGAAGGAGTATGTAACTTATCTTTAAATTCAGCGAAAAAATCAACCAGCATCGCGATTTATCCGTAAAATCCTTTCACATATTTAAAAAGTTTTAAACTTTGCTGTCTTCCCTAACTAACTCTCAAATTGAATTCCACAAAAAAACGGGAATTAGTAAAATGTGCAGCACAAAAATGTAATTATTATTATTAATTGTATTATTGTTATAAAGCATTTTAATTATTTCTCCCCCTCCTCCAATATTAAAGCCAGATAAATCCCTTCTGCATTTTTCTCCTTCTATTTTATTAGAAATTCACCACCGCCCATACGTGTATTGCCATAAATGTGTACATATGTAATTTGTATCCCATAATTAAATATCCATTGAACTAGAAGTTTGCAAAATATATTTGCATTAATCGCAGTCGGGATTAGAAGCCACTGGAATTTGAAATGTTCTACAATTTATACCCGGTAGTAAAGCTGCTAAAGCATCGACTTTTGCGTACCTCGATATTTAACTAACAAAGGCATGCGACATACGGCATCTGGATGCAATGAGCGCCTGGATATCAGAGACTATAAAAGCTAGAGCAACAAAATATTGTGTGATGTCTTATGCGTTATCACACTAAATCAAGTTTGTTTCAAAAAAATCTCGAATATTCTCAAAGATATTTATGGACATTTTAATTTTTGAATAACATATGCCTCGTCGGGTAGACGAACTATGGCAATGCCAAAGTTAATATTTAGGATCACTACGGATTGAAATTATGACTTATAATTTTTTTGGAGAAATTTCTTTTGTCATTTTTGTAATCTTACCTGTCAGCTGTTCCATCAGTAGTCCTGACTAATGAGCGTACAATTTCGAGTTATTCCCGCAATTTATATAACCAATTAAAGAATGGAATTAAAGGAGAACTTTAAAGCGAAGTAATACCCTTTACAGAGTAACCTTTGTAGGAAGTATTAAAAGTTCAGGAATCCAGGAATCATAGATATCTGCAAGATTATCTCATGCTTAGACGAAAGCTTTAACTTTCTACTTTCTTAGTGGTCTTTTCTGCATGGGCTTACCCCACCTGCCCTATTAGGGCATACTTTCATGCTTTTTGGCATAGTTTTTTGCGGCGTTTTGGCATCGAGCAACACAACTTGTATCCCGCGTAGCCAATGTCGTGTGTCACGTTTGCTTTCCTTTTTGCTTTGACTCTTTTTACTTTTGTTGAGCATTTATGTGTGCTATGTTTGCTTTGCTTTTGCCAGTTTTTGCCGCAGTTGCAGTTGCCAAAGATCCCTTCCTGCCTATCCCTTACTGTCTCTCTGTATCTTTCTTGCTCTTCCCTTGATGTTTGCTACCTTCTGGTGGGGGTGGGGGGTCACACTTTCATTTTATACGTTCATTGGCTTTGATGTTGTACGCTGTGGAAAGTGTAATGAACCCTTTGGCGTATGGCGAATGGAAAATGGCGTTGGCAGCAATGGTGCCACATAAAGCAGAGAGACAGAGGCACACTTTGAGATAGATAACATTTGCAGCAGCAGTCTGTGTGTTGAGATAGTTTCTTTGTTCATGATATATGTATGTATATTTATACTGGAAACTTCGCCCACTTTAGGGTCATCCTTTGCCCTTTTGAAACAGGCAAAAATTAGGCACAAACAAGATCCTAGGAAACTATTAAACATTCATGGAACTCTAGTCGTAGACTATACAAAATCTTCAAAATTCAATCCCAATCATCCCAGCCAATTTTTTACAATAATGGCCGTTCTTGTGGGCTGATTTATTTAATTACATTCAAGCACCCAGACACATTGCAAGTCATTTGAAATGGCACGACATTTTCAAGTGCTCAATCAGTAGGTTTTGGGGTTGACAACATTATCCGCAGCGAGAGAAGTTTCCCAGCGAGATAGAAAGTCTGAGAGGCGCATAAACGTTTTGCCAAATGTGGCCGATTTCTCACATTAATGCGTTGCAAAACAGCGACAAAAACAGGCAACAGAGCAGACTGACAGAACGGGCAGCACAAACAGATGGCAACAGTCTGGCAAGCAGGCAATGAAGTAAATCCAATTCGGGGGCGTTAGGGTTGCCAAAATCAAGTCTATTAATGGCAACCAGTAATAATTTTTAATTAATAACATAGATGTTATATATAATGCTTCAGTTGCTGCCTAGAAAACTATATAATTTTCTTTTTATAGGCACATTTTCTTCAAGTATAATTAAATTGAAGCTGCAGCCCTGCCTTCAGCTTCGTTGAGTCCCGCCATTCATGTTAACCAGGCAAAAGGCCTGCTTTTCGGGGTATATTCAACATAAATGCGCAACTTTAAAGACAATAAAAGCAAAGCAACACAAATTTACACAAACAACGAGAAGGGACGTGTGAGACGCTTCTTACGCGCCAAAACTCAGTATACATCTGTACCTTAGTGGTTCTTTTCAAATTTTACAGTTAGCATATTTTCTACATATGTATGTCATCTACATCTACATCACTTCTCACGCCAACACCCTCTATTAGCTCGCCCCCTAGAGCCGCACACTGCACGAAGCAGAGTGTGAATGAGAGAATGTGAAAAAACAAATATAAGCAGCGGGGCGGGGTGGGTTTAGGCACTGCATATTAATTTCATCATTCTGGCTATAATAATGATCCAATCGGATCCCAATTTGGTGATCTGATAGATATGGTCATTCCCTACTGAATTGAGTTTTAGATTTCTTTTATCTTCAACATTGTAGAATTGGAAGGTTTTCGCCCTTTGCGGGGTCGGAAGGGGGCGGGGCTAATTTTTGAAATACACTGGTTTCAGTGTGAGCATACAGAAGTCTGGATGCCAAATTTGGGGGCTCAAGCAGACAGACATGGCTCAATCGACTCGGCTATTGATGCTGATCAAGAATATATATACTTTATGGGGCCAGAAACGTTTCCTTTTGTGAGTTACATACAACCGTTATTCGCACAAATACAATATACCCTATTTACTCTTCGAGTACCGGGTGTACTAGTGCAGAAAAGCTTTTAACTTTTTGCCTTGCGTGGCCTCAACTGGGATGCAATTGTGAGACTGCCATCCTATCGTAGAAGACTACTTCTAATAAACCTTCCATCCTAAGTTAATCGTAGAAAAATGTTTGGTGTAATTTTTATGCACAACTTGATCAATTGGGATGTAGACAGCTCTGACTTGCTGAGCCGCATAAACTTTACGATTTCGATTAGACCCACTAGAAACTTTATTGCTTTGTTCCTTCCACCATGTAGATCGCATTATGTCTCCCTCGACCACATTATATCCTCAACTAACTCCATTCCTCTTCTTAAATCTCCTATACTAGCCTTCCCCTCCCGTAGTTAGTTTCATTTTAGCTTTGTCTTGTTTCTGACTTTGATAATTTTTGCTTGCTTAGCTATAGTTGCTCTGGTTTAGTTGTGTTTAGCTCTTATTTTCCTTGAATATTAGCCTAACATCTATCTTTCCTGCATGCTCGCGACCGGTTCGGTTAATCACGCCGCGCGTCATGCGGCAACGCCCCTCCGTCGGTTGGGAGGGAGGTCGGCTGCGTTCTGCTGGGTGCCGCGTAACAGGCTTTGGCTTGGTGTCGCATGGGCAACTTGATGGTGCAGTCATTGCATATCAACGTCCAGACATAAAAAGTGTCTAAAAAAGTGACAAAATTGCAAAAACTGCAGACAAGTCACGGTCTGCTCTGAGGCTGTGACTGGGACTGTGCCTAGGTCTGACGCTGGGCCTGTGGCTGTTCGATTATTCATTGTCCTGACTACGGACGGATACATGCAATGCTGCTGCTGTTACTGCTACACAACTATGGATGAATGGATATGGGCATGAAGTCAAACTCTGAAGCGGAAATTGCACGGTTGTGCCGGTTTCTAACAAAGCTCCTACTTGTCGCGTGGGTAGGACGTTGCATGGGCAAATGAAATGCTAGCTTTATGACCCTAACCCGTGCCGATCATGTTGGCCCACAGGCAATTTGAGGGGGACAAAGACAGAGCAAAATGCAGTACAAGTTCTCAATGAAAGATACGTGTAACTTATAGATTTTGTAATCCAACAAATGGCAAAGCTTATCCCAAACGTTTCAAGGATAAGTGAAATGCCACACAAGCCACCAATTAGTGAGGCTGTTCTCATTCATAAAAGGGCAACATAAGTCATGAATTTCAATTGGGCCCCGAAAAGCCCTCCAAACTTTTACTCAATTTGCAGCCCCTAGCCCTGCGGGGCACGTTCAATATTTGAGTATGGCAAAGCATTTATAATTCAATTATGTTGATGTCTTAATAAGGGAAGAGAGGCAAGAATGAAAGAAGGAAAGCGTGGTATCCTTTTGCACTACCAATAGCCGGCGGAAGTTTATAATTACAGTCCTTAACTCGACGCCTGCAGGGCCAAACGGGGGCTACAGGGGCTACCTACAGGTGGGTGTAGTAAGAAACCCCCATCATCATCATCATCATTATTATCATCATCAGCGTCGTCATCGTCATCCGCCGGGGGCACATTTCGTGTCAATAACTTACAATTAGCAAATGGGAAGTGTGAGACGCAACCCAGTGCCCTGTGCCCTGACCTGTCCCTGTGCCCTGTGCCATGGTGTGGGCTATAACTAATAGATAATAATGACAAGACAACGTCAAGTGCCTGATGGCATTGTGGTTCAGTGGCCTCCACCTCAGTGGCAGCCAACAAAAATTACAGCTAGATGGATGAGGGAGTTCACTGAGCTACGGTTTGGTTCTGTTCCCTTGCATGCAATGTCTACTACGAGTACTATTCGTGCCAACAAATTATTTGTGCTAAAAATATTTCATCAACTTTAACTCTGACAAGTGCATGAAAATGTCCAATCATATTTTGGCCCAAAAGTGCCAGGCCACTGACTCTGACGGAATTAATAGTGCAGGAGCAAAGGCAGGCAAACAAAAGTTGATTATTTCTTGCTATTACTCAGCAGTTGGGTGTGGAGAGTACAATTTATGCAAGGAATAGTTTCTCCTGAAATGCAGCTTGTAAAGCCAAGAAGCTGTAGATTCCCAAAATAAACAAAGCATTAGCATAATTAAAGAAATTATTTTTCAGAGCAACTATTTTATTTTGAAACTTATTACATTTTACTACAACTATGAGATTTATTTGCCCATGAAACTCAGAGATTTAGCCTCGTTATTAGCACTCTAAAAAGCTCCACCGAAATCAGCTTAGATTTAACATTATGTGTTATTGCATTAAATTATAAAATATATTCAAATTCAAAATTTTTTCCATTTTTGTTATTTTTCAGACCATTTATAAGCACAGCTAATAATTTATCTAAAATCCAATAAGCTTCCCATCATACTCATATTATTCTTCCATATGCCCTGAGTGCACTCAATTATTTGATTTGATTTATTGACTCAATGAAAACTCGTATTTGCATGTAATATTAAGCACCTACCGCCACATGGAATTAAAAGGCATTAGCCTTATCGAAAAGCACTGTTTAAATATTGAAATCAAAGTACTATGACTACGCTGAGTACTCTTTAAATCTTAAAAAGTTTTTCCAAATTGAATTTTTTTCTTTTCATGCACCCAGCTCCACCACTCACTGCTCCACCACTTTTGACCATTTTCCAAGTTTCATATTGCCAATGAAATAAATTTAAGTGAAGCGAAAAGTTTTCTGTTTTTTTTCCCCCTTTTGGAAATCGAAACGTTTGCCTTATAAATGTGTGTGCGTAATGTGTGTAAGCGGTGAAGCATTAAAAGTTCAAAATTCTACTCAAATTTCATTAGAGATGCTTAGGCCAGAAACACACTAGAAAGTTTCTCGACATGCGATAGCAGCAATATCTCAGGCATCCCAAGGAGATTTATGTTATAGACAGATAAAAGACGCCCACGAACCGAAGTGTAGCAATGCCTTTTGTCAGGACATTGGCAGTGGGCGGGCTCGGGGACTTCAGCGCTTATATTTATAATCGCCGTCAACGCCATCAGGCACATAACATATTGAAATTGTCTCTCGTTTTGGCCTCAGAACCTGAGCGGCAGTTCAATGCACCAATGTTGCCTATGCAACGTGATTTTAAAATTCCCTTGCGTCCTCGGTCAAAGTTGAATGGTCAGTGGGCAGTGGTCGGCAAAAAGTAAAAAGTCAACGCTCAAAATGTATTTTAGCCAAGTGGTTAGCCTGGTAATTTAATTGCCAAATGCAAATCCAAAAGTCCAAGCAATCTCTTGCCAAAACTTTTCTTGCCAAAAAACAAACATCAACAATGTAAAATACAAGTCTGAAAAAACTCATTCTATAGGAATTCCCTTTCAGCAATTAGGCGTTGCTCCAGGTGTTGCTATTGCTCCCCCAAAAAAAGAGACAGACATCAGGGAATAAATAGTACAGTGAGCGGAAGGAAAGACAATCTTGTGGATTTTTTTTTTCCAGTTCAAGTTAAAGTTGGCAAAAATTGAAAGAAAATATCTTGAATTTGCATACAAAGTGAAATTTGTCACGTTTTTGGCAAGTGCCTGCAAATGGAGCATAGAAAGATGCCAATCCATGTCCCAAAAAGGGTTCACAAAGTATGTGAGGAACGTATTTTGATTGCCTCTAAAGACATTTCGGGGAAGTCCATTTTCTTGTTGAATGGCCAAAGGATATTTAGAGAGAATGTAAGATATTCTGGTAATTGTTTTATATATTAATTTCACTATTTTCGCTGTATTTCCTTATGTTTCCAGCTTTTTTGCTCTCAATTTTACCTCTTGAAATGTCATGTATCCTTATTGTGGCCCACATTTGCAATCAGTCAGCCACAAATACACAATCCGTGTATCCCCATCTGCATAGCCTTAATGAAGCAGCATTCACACACCCTTAACCGTGGCATCTACTCGTACGATATTGGCAATCAGCGACACGGCTCCTGGCCATAGTACAGAGTCTTGGCAGCATCCTATCCGCCATTTCATGCCAATTAGCATGTCTCGCTCTCTTGTAATTATGGGACAACATGTGGAGAGAGTCAATAATTGATTCTCGGTGGTGGAATTGTGTGGGTGACCTTTAACACATGTCCACAGCATTGGCACTGCCACTGCATAATTATCCGCATTGAGAGCAGTAAAGCAAACAAATTTTGAGTTCCCTTCACCAGTTCTGTGAACTAATACTGACGACCCTTCTAGCAGTTGATGCTGCAAAACTCAAGGAAGAGGTTTTGCCCTGCAAGCAGTTGAAGACCACAAGAAGTGAAGACTTTTATCCCCCACAGTACTGCTTTAACCACAGAATGAGTCGAAGCAGTAACCACAAATCGTAAACTGAAGTCGAGAGGACATGTGTGCGTGTCCTGATTAGCAGTGGCTACCAGTTTGAGGTTTTGCTTTCTTTGTTTTATTTTTGCACATGGCTGCACATTTCAAGCTGAATCAAAAACTTATATAAACATGACAACAATGCGGTGTAAAAAGTTAACGTAAGAGAGAATAAACTCGTAAATATGTTGAGGAAAATCAACATTTTGTGGCGTAAACTCAGATGAATAGAGAGTGAAGAAGCACTCCCATACCCTCCAAAATTCCTTCATCATTCTTTACCTTCATTAAATACCCTTTTAGCATTCATCAACTTCAATTAAATGCTTATAAATGATTACAGATAGATACTTGTGGCAACATCTATGTTTAATGAATGACAGAACTGGAGAGTGGACGAAGTAGAAGAAAACCAAATGAAATTAGTGTTACCACAGCTGACTGTCTGACTGACAGATTGCCTCTGGCCTTTTGGCCTTAACAGAGTAAAGAATTCTAGCAATGCCGATAAATTGCCACGAGGCAGACGAGGCCTTTTTAAAAATAGCTAACATGGATGGAGCCACCAGCACGTCCCAGTCTCCTTCCCCCTTCAGACACTTTGAGTAGTAAAAATGTTTGTTAGCTGTGTCTGGACATTGTCCAGAGGTTCAGGCCACAGTGGTGGACTGCTAGAGGGGCTTAAAATATCTAACGATTATAGCAGAACCTTATATACGGCAGAACCCTTAATTTTAGAAAAAAGTCAGTCAGGAAGGTGCTCAAATATCTTGTACAAAATAGTGTAAAGCTCAGCTGTGATTTATTTATGGCACCCCACCCCCTCCCCTTCTTCGGTCTACGCCACTGCATAGACCCATATGGCAGAGCCATAAAATTAATTCATTTCTTTTCGTTTAATTGAATTTTCTTGTATTGGGGAAAAGAACCCAACCAACTTGACTTTTTGACGAAACATTTTTCGTGTTATGTATCGAAAGGCACTTCGCAAGGCAATTCTCAAGAAAGGACATAAAAAGTGAACATATTTTTAGGAACTGGAAAATTGTTAATGGAAAAAATATAGAAGAGAAGTGTTTAATGTTATTTGAAGGATTTTACGAAATAAAGAACCCAATTTTTTAAATTTTTGACAAATTTAAAATGTAAGAAACTTTTCTTAGATCGAGCTTTATTAATTGTTAAAGATTTAGTCAAAGACCTAAAAAACGACAATACAAAAAACAGATGAAATACCATTAAAATTTTCAATAAAGTGCTGAGTTAAGCCGAAGAGCATTTGCCAGCCCTGCTTGAAGATTGAAGAGTATTTTAATCTCAACAAAGTAGTCGCCGACTTTTAAGGTTATTTTTATCATACTCCTTGCTGGAAATAAATTTTCATTGCATTTCAATTCAAGCTGTTTGTGAATAAACAAATCCCTTCTCTGAGTTGTATCAAAAATTTAAAAAAATGGGACTAAAGGTGAGAAAAAAAACAATTAAGAAGTGCACCACAGAGTTAAAAATACATGCGCAAAGGGCCATAAGTTCAAACAAAATTAATCTCCAACATTTTTCAATATTTTTATTACAGTCAAAACCGGACTTTAAGTTTCCTATGCACGATACGCATCTGCATAAATCGTTGCGTAACTTGAAAGTGGCCTGTGTCCTGGCACTGATTGCACCAGTTTGTCTCTACGTTTGCCATAATGCACCACGCAAGGCCAAGTACAAGACCTTCTATTCCCAATATGATCCGATGGATGCCTTTGAGCGCATGATGAATGGTGGCTATCTCAGCTCCTGTCCACCGGGTAGTGGTGGCAAGAAGTAAAAGAAGAGTAAATTACACAACTAAATTCTAAGAAAATCTACGTACACTATTTAGATATGGTTTTAAGCTTTTGATTCTAAGAAATTGTACACCCTAATAGACCTAAACACAAACTATTAGTACACTTTAATTACAAGAACACTAAATAAACTGTGAGAGCATTGTAAACAGATTTGAGTGGCCTTTTGAGTACATTCATTGGAGATTCCCCAAATACTTCATAACCCTCTGGAGATGCTCAAGCACTTTGATACACCCACCCCAATGGGACTGACTGACTGCCTCGTAAATCGTTGGCACAGATTTTCCTGCCTGCGTTCCTTCCTGCCAGTTGCTGTGGCTGGGGCATACCTTCAGGTGCTGTCAGGTGTGTTGCTGCCGCTGTCTGTTGTGGACGTCAGCTGACAGTTGGGTTAAGCTTGACATGGGACATGATGCGTGAGCGGAATTGGAAACAGTTTCTACACTAAGAAAAAAGAAACTGTGTCGAACTTTAGAGATATAAGTTTATTTTCTTTAGTTACTCTATTCAAGCAGTGACTTATAGTCCAGTGTAGTGTTTTGCTCATAAGTTATGTTCCATCAAATCTATCAGCTAATCTTTGTTGTCATTTAATACCCACTTGACAAGACATAAGTCCCTACAAATCAAACATATTTTGTGTTATAATTAACTTGTTTTAAACATCACTTTGCCTGATTATTATATTAAGAGTGGAAAGAGTGTAATTTCACACACATGTGACCTTCAATCGCCTGCCATCCTTGTCGCCATTTGATTTGTAATTTGTCAAAGATTTTGCTAGCGTAACGGGAAACTTATTTGTGGGCATCGAGCAGGATGTACTATATATATCTGGCAGAGCAGAAAACCTACGGTAAATGTTACCAAACATGTTAGATAAAAGGTTTCAAATCTAGCCACAAGCCCCACAACGAGAGAGCGAGAGACCACAACCAGCTGACAACCCATCGACAGCAGCAAACACTTTTAGTTTCTTTTTTGCGGTTAACATGAGGCTGCTACCACGCCTCCAAACAATGGAATAATGCAAGAAATGCATAAAATTGCAATAAACTTGAGCTGCATGCTAAGAAAAAGCAGTTCGCGGTCTTGGATTCGGAGGCAAACAAAAAGTATTTGGTGGCTAAGCCCCCGTGTCATTTAGCCAAAGTGCAGTGTCAGTGAAACGGTGAAATTTATTGCCAACCGCATTGAGTTCCACCCCCCGCCCACCCTGCCACTGACATTGTCAAGTTTTAAGACCCAAAGTGAAGATCTTCTTCTCAAGGATTGTTTTGTGCAGAGAGCCATAAGCGAGGCATGTCCCTAATTATCCACTCCAGAAAATATGCTCAACAAATTTTCATGCCTGGCTGGTGGCAGGCAAAACTTTTAGCATTTGAACTACCAAAAGCCGCTTAGCTGCTTGAGCTCTCACTTGAGCCCAAGTCAAGTCGGAGTCATGGCATGCCATGGCAGGCACCAAGGCAGTCCTTAAACAAACACCAGCCATGCCGAAAATGTCCAACTGCCAGTGCACTTTTCAAGCTGCATGTATATAGATCTACCTACACATAGCAGAGCTCCATTCACTCTCAAGCCTTCATGTAGAGCACAGGACGCCACTCAATGGACATCAGCGACCCACTCCCAGTGCTTGCAGTACTCCTGCATGGACCGGACTCACTACCGCAGCGGAGGAGACGTGCTCGGCTTGTTGAACACCTCAGAGTGTAGACCGCAAATGCTCGAAACTACTTCTTGACAGCGACAACAATAATAAACAGCAAAGCAGTTGGTAGAGGGTGCAGAAAGGGGGGTGTGTTGGTGTGCGCTCAAAGCGATTACTCGCATACCCTTTAAAGGTGGATCTACAAAGGAGGGTAAACCCTATGTAAGCAATCAAACTAAATTCTAAAAGAGTCAATCGATTTTAATAGCTATCATTTATCGATTATTTTTTTATGTTCGTTCGGCAAACAACTATTTTATGAGTTCCAAATTTTCAGTAACATTTTGTTTTTGAACATTCAACCTGGTCAATGTGGACTCGTCGTCTCCGACTAACCAATTTCGCTTACAAAAACGAAATTGTAATTTTTTTTATTCCAGAAACAAGCCTTATCGGTAATATACAAATAAATATTTATTTTCAGGAATTGATTCATTAATTGAATTTCTCGAATCCATCTTTAATTCCCACTTCTAATTAAAAATCTCTCTAAAACTCGATAAATATTTAAATTATCGATACAATTATCGATCGACTACAAGTTTAATGAATCTATCATCAGCCCTTCATATGTAGGGCCCACCATAAACACTAGGAGTACTCAACGAAATTTGTCTGGCCACTTCGCATCTTTACAGGGGTTCTAAAGGTGCCTGCCGCCTTCTTCTTTCTTCTTCCTTTGCCTATTGCTACTTTGCATGTTCTCTCAGAGCCACAGCTATAACGCCCCGCCTGCTCACGTAAACACAAATGTTTTCGCCCACGTCTTCCTGCTGGGCCAAAAAGTATGCCAGGCTACCGCTAGGGCCACTTTTTTCTTGTGTTGTACAAAAGCAAGACAACATTTTTTATTACCATCCGAGGGTCCTAGACAAATGGCCATGTTAAGCACTGTGTTTGCACAGCACTTTTTTTTCTTTTTTGCATATTTTTGTTGTATTTTTATAGAACCTCCTGCCCTGAGTTGAGGTGTAATTTTAGTGGCATGTTTTTGCTGGCCTGACCTGGACCCTTTTGCTACCCATCGATGGGGAATGTAGTGAAGAATGTTTCACCAAGTTATATTTAATTTGCCAGGCGTGTGGCATTATTTTGCGATGTTTTTTCTCAGTAGTCAGAGTGTTTATTCTTTAGTTCGGGATTTATTCCACAACTGTTGCTCGTTTGCGATTGCTTTTTGGCGTGGACTTTTGATTGCTAATTCGCTGGGCAACCCTGTTTACGACTCTCTGTGCAGATCCTTCAACCGATTGGGACGACTGTCTTCTATGTATCTGCAGTCATAAAGTGGTACCAATGCGCATGTTTTATGCTTTGGATACTTTTTTACGAGTGCCTCTGGCTATGTAGGCGAGTTTCCTAGTCAGCCCAGAGGGGGTCTCCTTCCGGAAGTAAATGCATAATTGCTACTTAGAATGTCTTCGATTTACACAGCTCATTTAACTCTTGTTGTAACTGTGTAGCTGCAAAAGTTTGACAAATTGCATGGAGGAGACCTCTGACGTCTGCCGTCGCCTCCTCCACCGTAATCATGGTCCAATTGGTCGCCTTCCAGCCAGGGCACCCGACAGCCGTTGCTACAATAAATCAAGCTGGCAAAAAGGATTTGTGCACCGACTTGGACTTGATGCATTTAATGGGTCAGGCCAAAGAGGGGACGAGGCAGGGGGCTGGGCCTGGGTTCATTTTGGCAAATTGCAGTTTGGCAGCTTGAAAGTTTGCCCAATCCGCTTACACGTCACGAAAGCCAGACCAAGCGCCAAAAATGGGTAGACAACATTTTGCATTACTCTTGATATTTATGAGGCCGGCAGGCAGCAAGCAACTCAAAGGAGTCATTGATTTATTTGCGGAAAATCGTTTATTAAAGAACCCACCCAGACCCCCATGCCTAAAGAATGAATCCACAAAATGCTGATGAGTGGGAACACCACCCTGACAATTTGCACAATTGAACAATTTTGATTGAGACGTACAGCAGGGAAGAGTCGAGGCAGCGTAGAGTCGAGTCAGGGTAGAGTTAAGGCAGTATAGAGTCGCTGCGAATGTTGCACATTGCATGTTGCACAATTCGATTGGCACATTTGTCAGCCCATAAGTAGGTTGAACCAATGTGGAGTCGTTGGAGCAAAAGAAGTTGCAATTGTTAAGGATTTCAGAGAAATTGGGCAGCACTTTATTATTGTTGGATTAAAAGGGAAGAAATTTGTGCATCTCTGTCCCTCTTTACTCCCCCAACTCTCTCCCAATGAAACTTTCTGCCTTGGGTTAGCTCAAGGTGAAGATAAACAGCATGGAAATACATGATATGTATAAAACGAGTTGGAACGTTTGTAAGACGCTTCGAACGCTTCACAACCTGTATACCGTACTCATTCATATCTGTACCTTTAAGTGAGTTTTGGACATTTTACATATTTTCTACATCTGTCATCTACATCAATTATCCCTAAGATCTGCAACCTTTCTGATTGTAGCACTGCATTAAGAAAAGATCAAACCCCAAGAAGAGCCTTGAACAAGTGTCAATCTAAGTTCTAATGGAAACAAAACATATTTATTGATAAATGATTTCAATATTAAAATATTTACAAATCATAAATCTAAAACGTTGTAAATGGGTTTACATATTTCCTTAACTCTTTAAGCCACGTTACCTTCTGCCCAAGTGAATTCCGTGAATTGGTGGCACTCCACACTCCACACCACAAAAAGGCTTCCAATTACAATAATCCCCCAAGGTAACCTTGGCAACCCCTTTTAGGAAGAGGTAGGACCAAGGAATATTCATTCATTAGCACACAAACACCTGCCACAGCGCCGACCGAGACACTGACCCAGAGCCAGACCCCACCACAGTCACAGACCTCTGAGTGAGTGTGCATGGCCGTGTACGTGGGCCACAGTGGCTTGATTAATTAAGTAATGGAGTAGCAGGGGTTCCTCCGTCCTTCCACACACACAAAAGTTGAATAAACCAATTCTGAGAGGAGCACGAAAAGTTTTGCACATTGTTTCTTATGGGCACAAAAAAACCACCTTAACCTCCTCGAAAGACGAGTATTCCCTTTGTTTTGCCATCAGTTTCGCTTTTGGCCAGACAACTTTGAGGATTTCGTGTCGCTACGTTTTGGTTGTCAACTGATTAATATGCGAGAATCGGTTAAGGATACAGATAAATCAGCGCCAGCATCATCAAGATTAAAGTTTCTGAATCGCTTTTGGGTTTTTGCGACTCATTTTCAGAGAGTAAACAAGAGCTCCCGTCCGACTAATTGCCCAACATTTAGCAGGCACTCAGAGCACGGTGGGAATTTGCAAGGAAAATTGTAGGGGGAAATTGTAGGGAAATTCGGTGGTTTCACCTACCCCCTCAAGGAAGGTGCAGTGGGCTGCTAATCCTGGTGTCATTCTGCTTTGTGTTGCTGTGTTTTCATCTCGGATTAAGTGCACAACTAATTGTGGATTGTGGCAATTGCATAATGCCCCCACCCAAACACAGAAGCACATCTACAGATTTGTCCCGAGCTGTCAAGCGAATGTTGAAAACTTTTTAAATTCTTGCAATTGGCCAAGCATGAAATTTAATTATGTTTCTCCCATTGTTTCCCATATAATTCTTTAATTTTCCCACTTACAGAAAATGAACTTTGGCTCTCGGCCGACGAATGAAATAATTAAAAAACACAAGTGAGAAATGGTGAAAACGGAGCAAAATGAAAATGGCAAAAAGATATGGGCAACAGTTGGTGTCCAGCCGAAGTCCAGCCATCCCCTTGGGGACAGCCACTTGGAACTATAATTAACATATATAATGAGTCAGCTTGCTTGCAGTACGGAAAGCCACCCAGAACAGGGGGTAAAAAAGGTAACCCATGAGAATGAATAAAATAATTAATTGAAGTCGAGAGAGCTGATTCATTAAATGCAGATCTTTCCAATTCAATTATTTTTCCTTTAAATCCACAATTCATTTTTCTGGTCTAACATATATTCTTAAAGTATTGCTGTTTAATCTCTTACAGTTCTTATTAACCATTTATCCACATAATTTCCCGACCAAATCATATTGTAAAATCGAGTATGAACGTTTGTGAGACGCTTTGTACGCGTCCCAACGTTTATACCCGGTACTCTGTCAGTATATTCGTACAGTCATATGTATGTTACCTTAAAGTGATACATAATACATATATATGTACGTATGTAACCTTTTGATTTTTACATATTACATTTTTGTACATGTGTCATCTACATCACTTCTCACATCAACACGCCCTTTTAACTCGTGTGCGAGCAATACAAAAATCTGGATGCAAAACTTGCTAGCCCTATCTATTATGGTCTCTGAGTACTATTCGCTCATCAGGACAGGAGGACAGTCGGACAGACTCGGCTATTGATATTGATTAAGAAGATATACAATTTTCCTTCTACCTGTTTAGTTGTTTGCCCATCAATTCAATATACCCTATTTACTCTTCGAGTACCGGGTATATATACTTGTCTATGCATCTCTGAAGCAATCCAGCAACAAGCTCACATTTTCACACCCATGCACAGCACAGCATAACATTCCTCATGGGGAAAACTCTATAGAAATCTTTTGGAGTGAATGTGATTTCCCTAAGCAAATATCAAATGCCAGGCGCACAAGATGGATGGATGATTGGATGGATGGTGGGATGTATTATTTGCATTCCCGGTCGGAAATGGCTGGCTCTGGCTGGTTAGGTAGTGCTGCAGATTCCCCCAAAGAGAATGGAGAGTGTGCATATCTGTGTGTTGTGGCATGCATAAATTACAATTTATGAGTAAAAGAGTGAAGGGAGAAAGAAGTCTGTTTCTAGATATCGAATATGTGCAAACTAACCCCAAAAATTAAGCAACTTTCAGCTTCATTAAATACACTTATCCACAGGTTATATTTCCCCCTCGACTCTGGCTTGGAAGCCTGACTTTTTATCCATCTTTTCGGGGGCCACACAATGCATTCATTATCGGCTCATCGGCGTCACAGTAAGGCGTTGATTAAGGCTTAAAGTCGAAAATGAGATAGTGGGGAAGGCGGGATGTGTAATACTGATTTTACGCCTCACAACTTTTAATGGCAAAACGCTGACGCCTGCCTCATGCCTTGCGCCTCCTGCCTGGTGACTCTCGCCACGCGCCTTCTGCCTCGCGCCTCGATTTGCGGCATGAAAATGTGCGCATAATGCGCCCGTTTAATGCATTCCATTGCAACTTTTCGGCGCTGGCAACCCGCAACCTTCACACAACCAACACCACAACCGTATTCCAACCAACTGCCACTGATTTCCCCAACCCATGCAGCCTTCCCCATCCCTCTCCTCACTCCGCAGTCCCTCCCCCACAACAGAAAATATTATGCAACGTCTGCGCTTCGCTGTACGAAAAATCGCTCATTTCATGCAAATTGCCAAACGTGGCAAGCGGCAACGCTATATACGTTGCCTGCCACGCTGCGTCAACATGCTGCTGCGACATGTTTGTCCAGCCCTGGTACAGAGTGCGGGCAGGGTGTGTACCCCAAACGGGCGGCTGTAAATTATTGCCAGCCACCCAAGCCCCATGGCGGGAGGGGCACCACACTGCGGCGTGTTGCTTTAAATCGTGAAAATTAGTTTTTAATTGTTGAGCAAGCTATTAAGCAACAATTGAAAGTTCGGGGCAACTAGAGAGGAGTACGTGGGTGGAGTTCCGTTATGAACAGCGCAATATTATTTATTAGGAATAATATACATATGAAAAGGGAACAAGATTGAATTAAATTAGACAGGGGAAAGAGAAGCTATAATTAAATAAACTAAGGGTTAAAGCTAACTCACAGAAATAGACTGGGAAATGGACAGGAAAGGGAATAGATAAAAACTGCACATAGTTAGTTCCGCAAATGATTAAAAAATAATCAACAAAAATATGTTTTTAAGCAATCTTCAAGTTCCTGTCTGACTGACACTTGCTTCAGCAATTCGTGGGAAAAAAGAAGCAAAGAAAATACTCATATACAAATTTAGACAAAAACACAAATCAAAGAAATATCTTGGCCTCCTCAGACGATTGCCAAATGTTTTCCAATGAATTTAATACATCTTTTCCACGAGCTTTTAATTAAATGTGACATGCTTGGTGGGAAATACATTTAAATCCCATTAAGCAAAAAAATAAAGTAAAAGCCTCCTAAAAGCCCAAAAAATTTCTGACAGAAATACATCAATTAGAAAATGAATGAGAAATATATGTGCGAGCATAACAGAAGCCAATGAATTTTTGGTTTTCGCCAAAATCAATTATATATTTTGTGTAAAGTTTAATTGCTTTCGTCTAGCCACAGAGCGCAGAGAATATGCGAATTGGGGGATGACTGGGTGGATAAGTAGAGAGGGAATATAGAGAAAAAGCGAAATTTGTTTTCAACTTCAAATTGTTACTGTACTTCCTTCCCCCCTTGGCAAATGAGAATTTATGACTTTGGTTTCGACGGCGAGAGGCAGCCGGCGCCTACTTAGCAGCTCCTCGATAGCGTCTGTGCCCTCTCCAAGTGCGCATAATTGAAGAAAATTAAGACAGAAGCCAACCAGAGTGCCATTTTAAAATGTAAGACCAAATCTCAAGTTCAAATTAAATCAATTTCTATCATTAGGGGAACACGAGGAAGGGAACGTTAAAGAATATATAATACATTTTGGCCACACCGAATATAAAGAATTTAAGCAAGAGGTCTCCTGCCAAGCACTATGAGACGCTCCTTTCTTGAGAAAGTAATTAATCGAGACATCTTTTTCTGCCCAGAGGTGGATATACATTTTCATAATATATTTTTAACAGAATGAACCAGAATAGTCTGCCACACCGGGTTGCCATAGGGTAAATGACATCCCCAAAGAATCAGCCCCACAACCAACATCTCTTGTTGCGTAAGGATGACCCCCATTTTATTTCCACAAATGAACAAAGGCCCCAACATCAAGGACAATTCTGCTAAGTGGAGGCCTCCGTGCCAATTATTGGCACAAATATTCCAAAAGGAAACGTTTTTGTTTTCAGATCATAGGGAAGAGGTAATAGATGAAGTCTAATAACTCTAATAATAAGTCTTAATAAGTCTGTCCAATGCAATTATTATAATTCGAATTATATTAAATAATTGTATGTCACATACAATTTAAAACTGACAATTATAAAGAGGATCTTTCAGTCGTTGAGATCCTACCAAGCACGTTTGCAATTTTTTTCCCCCTGAAGTTAAGGCTTTCACTCATCCGCATTTTCCAAATGAAATTAATGAAAATGCGACTGAGCGACGCGTCGTCGGCCACAAAAATGGCAACCGGAAGGCGCAAATTTTCACGCGTCTAACGACACACAGAAACACACACACTAGCACACTCGAGTGTCACTAGAGGGTAGTTGTGTGTTTGAGCCCCGTGCTCGTCTCTCTTTGTGTGGGTTTATTTTAGTTGCGGCTCGACATTTTGCTCAACTTTGCTGCCTGTGTGTGGCCTCCCGGGAGCAGCCGCCCTTTGTTTGGCCGCGCCAAGGCGGAAACTGAGCTCAGGGGCATGGTGTGCCGAGCACGGAAAAACAAGAAAATGCTGAAACTATGCTGTAATTTTATTGTGTGGAAAATATTCCTGCCTGTCGCATTCACACACACACTCAAATGTACATGCACAGAGGGGTGAGGTAGGAAGGAGCCTGCAACCGCTTGACCTTTATGACTTTTCTTCATTTGAAATATTTGCAGTGTCGTCGTACAAGTGGAATTACAACATTAACAACAAAATTAAAATTAAATATAATTATTCGAATAGTAATTGGTTGATGAAATTTTTTTATAGAAATATTTTAACTCAAAATCGTATTATTTCTGGAATTTACAGTTTTCTACGAGCTTCCCATTTTGATCCCAAATATCTTTAGCAATCACAATTTTTAGGACTAGGATTAGGATTTAGACTATAAATAGTGGAATTTGTAGTTCAAACAAAATATATTTTAATTTATTCTAACTAAGAAGCAATTTCCTTAATATATTTCATACGTAATTTGGTGTCCAATTCGGTTCCAGCCACCGTGATGTACCACATAAATAGAGCATGTAATTGTGTCTTTGCTTATTGAATGTCTCGGTATTTACTGAGACCATGCTGAGACTCTTTGTTGTATGCAATTTTAAAATCTCAATTGTGATAAGTATGATTCAAACGCATTTAAAAAATATATTTTAAAATTTCTCAAAACTAAACTTGTGTCACAGCTCACAGATAGCTTCTCCAACTCCCAAGAAAAGCAGTCATGTTACATGTGTATCCCCTCCTTGTATATCCTATTGTTTATATCCCGCACAATTTCACAGTCATGCTAAAAAGTTCAGTTGTGGTGTTCATGTGACTTCCGTCTCCGGTTTTTGGGGAGCCAAAAGAGCGGAAAATTTAAGCTTGCGGTCAGTGGTAAAAACTTTCACAGATTCGCATACATGTATAAATATCCTGCTCATATAATATCCTGTTGCAGGCAACATGCGCCATATCGTGCTTTCCCACTGCAGACTTTTACTCTACTCCTTAAAGCCATTAACCGTATAATGTGCTAATCACAATGTTGCTCTGTCTTTCTCTTTGAAAGCCATAAAACTTTATAAAGCGTACGAAATGGTCGAAGGCGTTCAAGCTTTAAACCATCTACTCGGTTTTTGTGGACTAATAAAAGTTTACTTTTTGGGTTGGCAAATTTAGCGAAAAGTTATCAGCTGCTTAACGCTGTCTCTGTCGGTTTCAGGGTATGATTCCCGCACATTGACTTGCCACACAAGTGGCAACAGGATCCGGCAACCACTGGCACACAGCGACATTGGCCGGGCGGTTTGTCTAAATATTTTTTTAAACATATTTGCTTGAAGATTTTCCTTTACGAATTTTCCGTGTGTGACAGAATTATGTACGTAGACTTTATGGTACTTTCTTTTGGGTTAATTCAAGCGTAAGAGCCCCCAAAAAGCTGTCAAAAAGGTTTGCCTTTGGCTGGTTGAAGCTTGAGAAATTTCTTTGGCTTTTTCCCCTTTTTTTATTGCAGCTGTTGCTTTAACATTTTTCTTTGGAATGGCCCTTTAAAGTTTATTTCTGAGTGTGTTTTCCCGGGATTTTCGTTTGAGACCAGCTGTTGCCACTAAAGATAGAACAAAAAGTTGCCAAATAAAATAGAACACAATTTTGTTGATCTGTGGAAAGGACTCTTTACGGGCTAACAGATCGCATTTAGAGGATTTCCAGAGACTTTTTTATGGTATTGTTGGTTAGGTACATGCAAACTATTCATACCTTATCTATAAGCCGAAGAAATGGAAAATTTGTAATGAATTAAAAAATTCATATCTATTAGAAAAAGTCGTTTTGGTTCCTTGAGGAAAACAAATTCGATTATGTCGAGTAGTGTAATCGCTTTTGTGTGGGCAAAAATAACTAAACATTTATAGAATATTTTTAAATATCAAGAGAACATTTGCATTTAATAGTTTCATGTTTTTGTTTCAGTTTCCAGGAACATCCAATCGTACTCTGTCGCACTTTAATTCGTACGCTTGCAATTCAATTCTCATTGACACTTGTGTGAGAGTTCTGTCTTTCACTTTACACATAAATCACCCAAGGAGCTTGTGACGCAAAAAAAAAATATACATACGTGACCCAAGAGGCACGCCGGCATGTCAAAGTCCTGGCCAAGACGACTGTCAGTTGTGAAAGCCCTTTGGGGTTTTTTGGGGCGATTGTCCTGTGCTGTCTCCTGAACCTGTCTATAATTTGTTTGCTGTGTCTGTTTTTTGTTCAATATTTGTAGGAACCGCTCTTCAATCATTTTTAAAGTTTTCTCCATGGGGACTTTAATAAATCTACACTCATTTCATATATCTTTTAATTATGCAACACCTTGTGGCATGTTGCATAGTGTAAATGTAAAAAAAATCATAGGAAATCCGGTAAGCAAAAAATTGCACTTGGCACTCGGCCAAGCGTCCATTTGAGCTCACAATTTGCCCTCAACTAATATTTTTTATTCAGTTCTATATATCGTTCAACTCCATATGAATGCTCGCCACGATTCTGGCATTTTTATATGTAATTTATTTATGCGCAGTCATTTCGCGTACAGGGCCGAAAATTATGCTGCAGCATATGAATATTGAATGGTGGCAGAGCGGCACAATGTCACAGCGGCGAAGGGGTGTTGAAGGGTTTTTGCAAAAGTTTCGAGCTTCAAAATTTGTTGCTGAAATGCTCGAGGGAACTGAAAAAAAAAAGTGAAAGCAAATATCAAGAATAAAAGGGAATAAACTGAAGGTTTGTATGCTTTTTCAGAACATAGAGACAATTAATTTGAGTGTGAAGATGTATTAATATTATAGGAAATAGTGTGTCAACGTTTTCTGCTTCCCAAAATGCTCACAAAATCATTGTACCCTTTATGATAGAGTATAGGAAAAAGTTACACCAGGCCACGGTGGACGGCCGAAAAAAGTATTTTCCACAACATTTCCCAAACGAAAGTTTTCTGCCAGCGAGTCTAGTCCCGATGCCATCAAGCGTTACTGCTTTCAGTTAACAGTTCAATGGAACTGATTAATTCCCTCAAGGCACAAAACAAAAATCTACAAGTAAATGCGAGGGGTAAAAAAAGAGTGTCATAAACAACAAGCAAATTGAGACATTTTCCTTAAAGATTGTACAACTTATGGAGTAATTTTTAAACAATTTATGGAACAGTTTATTTCTAAGCTTACTTGAATTCTTGAGCACACAACTCTCTCACTTCAGACTGGGCAACCCAATAACCACAAACACCTTTCTTTCCTATGCCTTGGAACTATCTATTTCGATGCCCAACTGCTTAAAGCGTGCCACGCAAAATGTACCATGAAAGTGTGTGCATGCAACAAAAGAATGAAATTGATGGCACAAATACTGCAGAAGAGCCTGCAATGTAACCCAAGGCATCGGTCAAGTGCCATTAAAGTGAGCAATATGGCCAAGGTTGACCTGAAATTGTGGTACGACGGTCCGAGATGCCCGGACCCGCAGCACGTGTCACCCCACAGCGACCTGACATGGCTTTCGTTTTGTGTCAACAATGGCATGCACACAGTCCCCACCAGTCCTCAGTCTCTATTGGTTTTATGAGCCACATGGCCTGTGGCTTATTGCACTCGTCTGATTTCCAGCATTTTGTCACATTTTGCCATTTTCCGCACGAAGTTCAATAAAAGAACTTAAAAATTCCCCAACCCATTTTTTTTTTGTAACTTATTTTTAAATATAAATAAATATATTTTTCTTGCTTTGCTCACAAGTTTTTTGGGTTTGAAAACTTTACTTTTTCTTCGAAAGTTTATGTGCTTATGGGTTGGAAATTTATGATGTTTTAATTAAACAATTTAATGTTTGTGTTTTTGTGGAACTCGCCACTCTAGAGAGAAATCTCTCTGTCTTAACAGCTGGGAAAACTTGTTGGCCAAAAAACTCCAAGTGAGTTTCTTGTGTTCGTTCCAACTTTCATGTAAATATTTGCAATTAAAATAAGTGACTTTGCCCCAAAGTTGTACGAGCGGGGAAAATGGAAAAACTTGCAGAGCCAGAGATATGCTAGGGATAATCTTTGAGTTGGTCTTTCGACTTCAAACGGACATTAGATTTGGCACAACAAAACAAGCTAAAGAAAACCCAACCAAGACATTGAATTTCCCTGTTTATTTTTGCACTTTCCTGCTACAAGAACGTGCTCTTACTTTGCCACTCTTCTGGATTGCAAAAAAACTTTAGTCAAAAATTCTGGCACGTGCGTTGTTTGCAGAATGCTGAGAACAAGAACATTAAGTAATTAAATAATGCAAGCCCCAAAAATAGATAATAGAGCGAAAAATCAGGCATCTGGCCTAGAAAATTCTAGGAAAATGTCACGAGACCGCAAAACGCGTGAGCCTGAGACTTGCAACATAATTTATATGGCATCAGCAAAGGGCAGGAAGGACGGGCACAAAGCACATGTGGGAGTAGGGCACCGGATCTTGGGACGTAATCAACAAACAAGCAGAATACTTGTACTCACATGTCGACATGTGCTCGACGAAGGCAAAAGAGCGGCCTCACGACATAAATCTACTTTGCATATGAAGATGAATATGCCCGGGCGATTTGAGTTATGTGCCGCACGTTACGCATACGCCATGTTGTCAGACAGATTGCCACAAAGTGGGGGAAAACTCCGCCTCCTCCTATTCCCACTCTCTAATTCCGCGCTTTAAAGTCCATCAACTTTGAATGGAAACACTCGCAACATACGGATGCATCGGGCGCACATGGCGCATACTTTATTCATTCGCTTCATCTCCGTCTAAAGCTCAAAAACATCAAAGCAAAGGCACTTCTATGCCTAGAAAAAAGTCAAGAATTTTCCAATGATTTGAGTTTAAGGATACACAAACTGTTTCATATCTTTCACTGGCTAATAAAAAAGGGCTAAATTGCGGGATAGGTTAATATCAAAAAAAATATCTTCAAAGTATCTGCTATCCGTCCCTCGGGGGCACGTCCTTATGTGGAAATCATTTCCTTCTGCCAGTTTTTTTTCTCGGGTCTATGCATATATGTTAAGTGTGCGAATAGATAGTCAAGGAAGGAAGAAATAAAATATATTTGAAGTTTTTGTACAGCGTACAGGGATGACAAAATTTTACTCTGCAGCGCATTCAATGTTCGACTTTAGCTTCTTTAAATATTCTTCGAAAACTCAGAATATTTACATATGAATGAACTTGTGTGCCAGTAGAAAAAAGCATCAATAAAGTAATTTCGTATTAATTTTTCTCCACTTGGGCGAGACCCTCATCAAGCGTCTTCACTCTCATTTTTATTGGCAGTGGCAGCCATATGACTTATATCCAAATTTGTTGATTTCAGAAAGGAATTTAATTTGGGACTTTTACAAGATTTTTTTTTGTGATTGAATGTTTGATGTGGTTTGTGGGTTAATTAAGTAATTTAAATAATTGAATTAATTAATAGTTTGAAAGCTTTTAAAGCTTCCTTGTAATTTTTCAGCCTCTAAATTATTTTTTAAATACATATATACATATTTTATATACATTTCCTGCCAAAGACATACATTTTGTCACTTTATTTTCTATCTCTCTAATGCATTTCAACAAGCATAAAGAAAATCTTGGCATTTCCATTGTGCATTGATAGCTTTATTAATTTCAGATCTGCGATATAATGTCGGCCGATGGGTTCGTCCGAGGCAAAGTAGGCGGTAAGTGGGTCTACAGCTGCTACCTGGCGCCCAGCCTCCCGCTGGAAGCCTTCAGCAGAATCATGGACGAACTGGTCGCAGACGTACGAGGCCGAAGCGACGTCGTAGTCGGGGGCGACTTCAATGCCTGGGCCCAGGAGTGGGGATCCTCCCGAACCAACGATAGAGGACGCACGGTGCTCGAGGCCTTCGCCACCTTGGACATGGTGCTGCTCAACGAAGGATCCCAACAGACGTTCAGCAGGGGAGGCATGGGGTCAGTTATTGACCTCACATACGCCAGCAGCTAGTTGGCTAGAAACTCCAGTTGGAGAATTTGAGACGCATACACCGCTAGCGATCACGAGGCCATCGAGTGCATGTTTGGCAGGCCTGAGAGGGGAAGAGCAGCTCCTACTCAGCAAAGGAGGTGTATCGCCCCGGCATCAGAGTCTGACGGAGCCAAGGAGCGGGCGACACAGCTGTCAGACGCAGTGGAAGCGGCCTGCGGTAAGGCAGCTTCAACGAGCCAGAGGAACTTCGCGACTATTAATCTGTTGAGAGGCATACAAAAGCGCGCGAAAGGAGTTGAAGAACACCATTAGAGACAGCAAAAGAGAATGCTACGTCAAGCTGTGCGACGGCGCCGAGGAGGACCCCTGGGGAGGCGCCTACAAAATGGTGGTCAAGAACATCAACGCCGGAGCAAAGCCCTAACGGACCCAGTGGTGTTGAAGGGGATCGTTAGGACCCTGTTCCCACAAAGGCGGTCAATAACAATATCCCCGAGCACAGAACACAGCCTGGACGAAATCTGCGAGCTCACAGAAGAAGAGGTGCTGCAGGCAGGAAGAGACCTGAACCCCAAGAAAGCACCGGGCCGGACGCGATTCCTAACAACGCGACGAAGCTGCCATTAGCGCTGATCCCGAGCGAGGTCACGGGTCTGTTCAACAGATGCCTGCTTGCCCACGAGGGCACGTTTCCAGCGAGGTGGAAGAGGCAACGGCTCCTTTTGCTGTCCAAGCCGGGAAAGCCGCCGGGCGAGGCGTCCTCCTACAGACCCATCTGCCTCCTGGATACGATAGGGAAGGTTTTTGAGAAGGTGATCGCCACGAGGCTGAGTGCAGCCATCGAAGCAGCAGGTGGTCTCTCCCCGGTGCAATACGGGTTCAGGAAGGGGAAGTCGACGCTAGACGCCATCTCTAAGGTGTTAAAAACGGCAGAGGAAGCCTCCGCTGGGTCCAGATGAAGAGGAGGGTCCAAATCCTACTGTCTCGTGGTGACACTCGCGTTTAAGGCGAACGCCTTTAACTGGGCCCATTGGAGCCGCACGCTAGAGGCCCTTCAGCGTTTTAACATCCCTGGATACCTGCAGAGGATAGCACGTAGTAACTTCAGCGACAGGGTGCTGACGTACGAGACCAGTCTGGGCCCCAGGGCATACAATGTCTCAGCCGGATTCCCTGAGGGCTCCATTTTGGGACCCATGCTCTGGAATGTCATGTACGATGGAGTCCTGAGACTACCGATGCCAGCCAACACCAGCATGGTGGGATTTGCTGACACCGTTGCCTTAGTAGTGGTGGCCAAGCACCTCGCAGCAGTGGAGGAGCTCGCCAACGAGGCCGTTCGAGCCGTGGAGTCCGGATTGGACCTGGCAGCGCAGAAGACTGAGGCGGTGCTCATATCGAGCCGGAAGGAGTCGAAACTACATGTGTGCAGGTCGGTGGCACCACGATACGCTCGAAGAGGGTAATCAAGTACCTGGGGGTGCTCATTGACACTCGCCTCTCCTTTAAGGAGCACTTGGAGTATGTGCAGAGGAAGGTCAGCGGAACCGCAGGATCGCTCTCGCGAATGCTTCTGAACATCAGAGGCCCGAAGCATGCAACGCGGAAGCTCCTGACGAGTGTTGTGACGTCGCAGATCCTGTACGCCGCGCCTGCTTGGGCGAAAGCCCCGCAGGTAAAGACCTACATGCGAGGCGTTGAGGCGACATACAGGCTGTGTGCCCTAAGGATCGCGTGCTCGTTCCGGACTGTGTCGAACGAAGCAGCGCTGCTCATCGCCGGGCAAGTCCCACTCAGGGAGCTGGTAAGGGAGAGACAGAGACCCACACCGCCGTGCAAGGCGGAAGCGAGGGACAGTTCACCTAAAGGGCGCTGGACTTATTCCCTCATACCGAAGTTGCAAGCTTGGATTGAGAGAAAGCACGGCCAGGTAGATTTTTACTTTACCCAAGCGCTTAGAGGTCATGGCTGCTTTCGCAGCTACCTCAAGCGCTTCGGCCACGAAACGGAGGACTGGTACCGGCATAGTGGAGGACGCACAGCCCGTCCTCTTCGAATGTCACCGGTTTGACCATGAGCGTCACCGCCTGGAGGCAGTAGTAGGCGCCAGGATCTCCTCCGAGACCTTGGTGCCGATTATGCTGGCCGAGCCAAGGGCATGGAGTAGGAGCCTTCGAGCGTGCGCAGCAATTCCTTGCGGCAGTACCGCGCGCGGTGGGCGCTCACTCCCAAATGCGGCCCGCACTCAAAATTGTACAAAATTATAAAGTAAGAACAGACTAGATTGAAGAATAAAGAATAATAAAAAAAAACGAGAAGTGATGTGTGAGACGCTTCTTACGCTTCACAACTTTTATACTCGGCACTCAGTACTACATCTGGACCTTAGCGGTGTTTTGTCAAATTTTACATTTTTTAAATACACTTGTAACAGTGTGAGCATACAGAAGACTGGATGCAAAATTTGGTGGCTCTAGCTTATATAGTCTCTGAGATCCAGGAGCTCAACAAGACGGACGGACAGACGGACGGACAGACAGACATGGCTCAATCGACTCGGCTATTGATGCTGATCAAGAATATATATACTTTATGGGGTCGGAAATGTCTCCGTCTGTGTGTTACATACAGCCGTTATTCCCCACAAATACAATATCCCCTATTTCCTCTTCGAGTACCAGGTATAAAAAAAACGCTGCTCGTTTTTAGCCTTCAGACAAGAATGGAGTGAAATAATATTCAAGCTACAACAACAACAGCAAAAAATAGAGAGCAGACCAGAGACATTGAGGCTCCCAGCTGCAGTTTGCCACAAAATCCCATAAATCTCTTTTCTTTTATTTTTGTTCAATTTTTTTTCGTTTTTCTTGCTCCTTTTTGTTTCATTTTTCGTTTATCGACTTGTTTTTCAATCTGTTAAATCGCATAAACACGGCTGAGAGAGTGTGCTGTATGTATAACTGTCGAGAGGGGGGATTGGTGGCTGTGGCATGCCATTGTTTTTTCGGCGCCTCCGTGCCCTCGTTCCGCTCACTACTCACTAGGTCTCTGGACTCTGTGCTACCTGTCTCGTCAGCGATGCATCGCTGCAGTTGTTCACCTCGACGTGTGGCATTATTAACGCCCCACCATGCCACAACAACCAAACCAACAAAAAATAACTGAAACAATAACCCACAATGAGAGCAAGAAATAACAGACTAAAGACTACCTAGAGGGTTCGAAGCTTAAGATACCCGTCAATTTTTTTAAGTATTTAGATCTTAAAATATAACATATCTGCAGAATACATTAATCTTTATGAAAAAGAGCTATGGGTATTTTTTAGATTTTTTTTTATATATTTTAGCATTTTGTAACTCAAAGAACTTAAAAATAATAAAACATAAAAATAAAAGTTATTCAACTGAGTTTCGGGTAAATTTGATTGTATTTTATATTATATATTTGGTATTATTTATAATATTTTATAGACTTTGTTAATATACACTTGCAGAAAAAGTTAGCATCTGTTATATCTGTTACAGCTCTACCAAACACATCTTGTAATGTTGCTATTTGCAGGGTATACGCACGCAACAAACCATCATTTGTATGGTTGCCGTTGGCACTTGGGGTACTGGCAGTTGGGGGTTAACCAAATTAAAGTCGCCTTTTGTTGAATTCTCGCTTTTTCACAGTTTGTGCAACATTTCCCCGATAGTTTGTTGTTTTTTAAATTAAGCTGTCAAGGTGGTAATCACTGCCGCACGAAGGACACCAACCAGCAGCAGCAGCAGCAGCAGCAGCAGCAGCAGCAGCATGGCGGAAATGAAATTATCTGACAGTTGTTTTCCTCTCTTTATGTTGTTGTTTTTTTTCTTCTGCTGCTGCTGGTGTCACTGTGATGCTTCTGTCCGCGCAACCATAATTAAAAAAAAGAAGAAAGGAGAAATAAAATGGCAAAATGGGACAGACTGACGAGACGTGTAAACTATGGAATATCGTCCTTTGGGTCATCCCCTGTATGCTGCTAGGGTTATCTGTTTGCAGCTATTTTTTTAATATGTTTTATACCCGGTACTCGAAGAGTAAATAGGGTATATTGTATTTGTGCGAATAACGGTTGTACGTAACGCACAGAAGGAAAGGAGGGAAAGGCCCCTTCCCACCCCCGAAAGGGCGAAAACCTTCCAAATCTACAAGTTTGAAGTCAAAAGAAATCTAAAACTCAATGCCGTAGGGAATGGTCATATCTATCAGATCACCAAATTGGGATCCGATTGGATCATTATTATAGCCAGAATGAAGAAATTAATTTGCAGGGGCAAAACCCACCCCGTCCCGCAGCCTATATTTGTTTTTTTCAAATTCTCTCATTCACATTCTGCTTCAGCAGTGTGCGGCCTCTGCCTCTAGCGTTCCTCTGCCTCAGCCTCAGCCGGGACTCTGCAGTGTGTGGCTCTAGGAAAGGGGTGCGAGCAAAAGGAGGGTGTTGGCGTGATAAGTGTTGTAGATGTAGATGACAGATGAACAAAAAAATGTAAAATTTGACAAAGAACCGCTAAGGTACAGATGTAGTACTGAGTACCGAGTATAAAAGTTGTGACGCGTAAGAAGCGTCTCAGACGTCCCTTCTTTTTTTATTTGTGAACTGGGAAAATAAATGGCAAGAGTAGGCCAGGCCTTGGGACATCGAATCAGCGGAATCACTTTACATTTTAATGGCATGTAAGAGTGTGCAAATATATTTTAATTTAATATTTGTGGGGATATTACTATTGAGGAGTATTCATAATTAATTTATGTAAATTTTTTAAATAATTTTACCATCTATTTATCCCTTTAAGAACACCCACACTGATCCCACATCCTCATATTAACATAATAACATTGGCTGAAAAATTTGCTGGCACTTTGTTTGCAAAGAACCCTTTATCGCAGATTATATTTTTAAATTGTTTATAACTTTTTAATATCATTTTGACCCTGTATTGCGGAATGTCAAGGCCACAAACAAGACCTGCCTTGAGTTTCTTAATGGCTTCAAAGTTCCCATTAAAGCTTAATCCCTGGCAAAAGGCAAAGGATAAGAGGCAACGAATCCAACAAACTTAATCACGAAAATAACGCCCTTCCTGCTATCGTACATCGCCGGAATGCCGTCACAGAGCTCACCTCTACCCCCAGAATGAATGAATGAAAACATCAAAGCCCACTAAGCCGCTTAGCTAACCCCAAATCCCATCTGCGTGTGCGGCACCATGTGACCCGTTCCGAGAGTTTTTGTCCAACTTTTTCCAAAAACCAAACAAAAAACGAGAAGGGACGTGTGAGACGCTTCTTACGCGTCACAACTTTTATACTCGGCACTCAGTACCAAATCTACACCTTAGCGGTGTTTTGTCAAATTATACATTTTATCTTCATCTGTCATCTACATCTACAACACTTCCCAACACGCTCCTTTAGCTCGCCCCCCTTCCCTAGATCCACACACTGCAGACTCGTGGAAGAGGCAGAGGCCGCGCGAGGACTGCGCGAAGCATAGTGTGAATGAGAGAATGTGAAAAAACATCAAAAGCTGCTGGAAGAATCGCTGTAGGTTTGGGAGGTTTTCGCCCTTTTGCGTGGGCGGAAGGGGGCAGGGCTCATTTTTTAAATACACTTCTACCAATGTGAGCATACAGATCTGATGTCTGAGATCCAGGCGCTCAACAAGACGGACGGACGGACGGACAGACGGGCGGACAGACACACGTGGCTCAATCGACTCGGCTATTGATGCTGATCAAGAATATATATACTTTATGGGGTCGGAAACGTTTCCTTCTGTGCGTGACATACAACTGTTATTCGCACAAATACAATATACCCTATTTACTCTTCGAGTACCGGGTATAATAATAGTTTGCGCAACGAATCCAGAATCCACGTTGCCTGCCCTGCCGGTCCACTGGATATGCTGCTGCCACGTGAATTGTGCGCTTTACAGCGGAAAGTTATTTTTATCAAGGCTAGGGTTAGGTTAGAGGCGCTGTGAAATATTCAGGATATTTTTGAAAACCCACCAAATCTAAGAGGGGATGGAAACGTAAGACAGTTCTTGATTTGGTAGGAATTGTGCAAAAAATAGACAAAAATCAATGGTTTCAGTGGAAGTTTTTTAGAAGTGTAGATTAAGATTAAAAAAGTTTAAAAATTAGCGGGGAAAGCAGCTAGAGGAAAAATGACTGCAGCTTTAATAAATATTTACTTTTTAAATTAACTTTGTAAAAAGATTGAGTGGAAATTCAATATAAATATATATGTATAAATATGATATCAAAATCAATATTAAAAATGATTTAAAATTTAAGAATATGTATATTCTATCTAAAATAAACATACTTTAAATCTAAGTTACATAATTAAAATATATTTCTTAGAAATTAAATATTTTATATATATTTTAAAATATTTTATTTTTAGAGAAGGGGTTTCTTCTTATTAAAACCAATTTATAATGCATTTTAATTTGTATAATTTACTTTGCATTTAAGAAACGAGTATTTAATTGAACCATTTGTGTGTTTCTTTTTACCTGGCCATTGTTTCTTTGGAACTTGTAGTAATTGAAGTGAACAAAAGAAATATTACTCAAATCTATTTCTTAGAGTTCTTTAAAATACTCAATCATTTCATCCCCTCCCTCTTCCTAATATTGAAATAAAAAATTTAATTAAATAATACCCAAACACACAAAAATATCTAGAATTGTATCTAAGCATAGAATATAGAAATAAAAAACATCTCATTCAGTGAAAATATTTACAATTATAATTCATCTTCCAGCAAAATCTTCCATGGTTGGATTTTTGATTATGCCAAAATGTTTTGATTTACAAAAAAAATACAAATAAAAACAGTACAGAAAAACATTTAGCATTTAAAAATACTTTTGACTAGAAGGAACACTTTATCAATTTAGAGGATGTCCTCGGACGTGAGGACTTCCAGGTTGAGGCAGTTAATCCAGAAATGGTCAATGGTGTTGTACAAATGGGGCAGCGCATTGCCAATGCTATGGTTCTCATCGGTATAGGTCTTTTTTGTGTGGGGAGTTTTCGGAATCATGTATAGAAATAAAAAATAAAAAGACAAAGTCACGTACCTGCTCCTCAAACTGAATGTCCGCTCTTTGGAGCAATTTGGCCAGCAGCAACGAATGCTGATAGTGTACATTATCATCTCCCGAGCCATGAATCAATAGAAAGTCATGGGTATTGAAGTTTTCCAGATTCTGGAAGACACTGCTCTCATTGTATTTCTTTAAGTTATCCTCCTCCGTGGGCAGACCCATATAACGCTCCGTATATATTGTATCTACAAAAGAGAGGACACGAAATAAGCAGAAGTTTTAGGCTGCCTAAAGGTCGCACAAACCGTAATACAACCAGGAGGTTACTGGCGCCACTGAGACTCCGCATTGGAAGATGCGTTTGTCATCCTTTTCGATTGTTTTGGCCGTCATATAACCGCCATATGACCAGCCCCAAATGCCACAACGTTCGGCATCCACATAGGGTAGATTTTGTTGCATCCACTCGGTAACATGCAGCTGATCCTCCACCTCGTGATCCCCCAAATCATTGTTAACCGAAAAGAGCAGATCCTTGCCCTTGTTGCCCGTGCCCCTGCCATCGATGTACGCATAAATCGTATTCCTGGCGGTCGTCACAAACGCCTCGTAACCCAATACAAATCCGTTAGTTACACGCACTGAATTCGGCCCCTGATAGACCACCACAATCAGTGGATATTTCTTCGTCTCATCGAAGTTTGGGGGCAACGCCAGTTTGGCCATGCCAATGCTGCCATCCGCCAGCGTCACATTCAAGAATTTATAGCTGGGACGCTGTTTCTGCTGCAGTCTGGCGCGATACTCTGTATTCAGTTCCCAATCGATGACCAGCGAGTTGTTGGTTGCCTCAAAGATACGCGTATACGAGGGATTGGGTCCATTGCATGAGAGTGTGTAGTAGGCAAAGGACTTGCTAAAGGTAGCGCTGGCCGAGAGGCATTCCTGGCCATCCACATCGATTTGATTGCAACTCAGACAATCGTCGTTGCTGTAAACATGATAGACCGAGGGATCATTCGCCTTTGTGGCTTGGTAGTATCTAAAATGGAGACAAGAAAGAGGTTAAATATATCTAAAGCGAAGATTCGTTTGATCCTACTCACAATTTATCATTCACTTCATCGTAACCATAGACATTGAGCACCGTAAAATTGCCCCTAGCCTGCCAGCTATTAACGCCCGTCTCCAAATTCAAATTCCACACCTGATACCAGTTGTCGATGTAGTAGGCAAAGATGCAGCTCTGTCCACTGCCCAGGCATTTGGGTGTGCTTATGTCCACCCAGCCGTGGGGCTCCTCCAGACGTTTCACCTCCACGCAGACTCCCAAATGGCTACAGCTCTGAATGGAGGACAAATTCTGGCGACGATTCATCCAGGTGATGAGCAAATGTGTGTTGTTTGACCACACAACATTCTGCAAAATGTGATCACCGCCGACGACATCAGTGGGTGCCGCAATACGTTGCATGGTCGGGTCTTTGTCGGTCAAATCGTACACCCGCAGGTTGACCACGGGTGACCAATCCCATCCACACCATCATACGTGATGCTAATCTCCAGATTCTCATTGAAATGGATGTACACATTGTTCAGGTAGACATACGCCAGGCGATCCCTCAGCGGTGACCAGCCACAGTACTGCAATTTCTCGCCCTTGTGGATCTGAATAGTTGTGTTCGTCTCGATGTCGTACACATCGTACTGGGCGATATACGAGTGACGGAACTTCTCTGTCAGATTGTGCCGTATGAGGATTTTCGTGTTGTCCGTCGAGAGCGTAAATGTGGCGCCCACATAATTGTTCTGAAATTTAATGGATTATTTATCTCTGTTGCTGATAAGTAGTTGCAGACCATTTTAACATTACCAAAAATGTGGAATTTTGGAATATTGCATCCGTTTTGGTGGCAGCATTAAATTTGTGTATGGATCTGTCGGTGGCAGTGTAATAGAATTCTTCAGCTGCAAAATAAAATGGAGAAGATATATAGATACTTATTAGATGAGAGCTAAATATGTGAAATGAGTAATGCAAAGTAATAGAGAAAGTCAACAAATTAGTTGACATTTTTTCTACTTTTAATAGAGAATTTAAAATAATTTATTTATACTTTTTCGGATAAATACAATATGAAATAATAGATACAATAAAGGATAAATTAAGCTATTTGTTTCGAGGCATGAGAGCTTTAATTTTTCGGCATTAAACTGCCAATGGGATAGCCTCCGAATCGTCGTTTTGCCCTTTGCCAAAAAGCTATAAGCACAAACAAAAACAAAACTTAAAAAAACACAAACCTAAAGACCGTAAAAGCCTTGCCAAATTTCAATGACAGTTGCAGATAAAAATCAAAGTAACCGCCAGTAATCTGAATGACAATTGATCAGATGCCGAAAAAGCTAAACAAAAAAAAATACATACAAAAAATACATAAATAATGAAAATAAATTGATAAAATAAACATACATATAAATAAGTACATGAGATTCAATTTTTAATTTAAATTCTTATATTTACAAAAATGTTGTATCTATAAATAAATGTTATTGCGCCCAATTAATGTAATTATTTATTGAAATATTCCTTATTAATATTAACTCGATACTTTAATTGTTGTAACATAGCTTTTTGTCTTTAAATCAATTAAAAACTTCCTTAAAAAATGTAATTCTAATTGTATTAATAAATAATTAATTAACTACGATATATTACTAATAGTAACTAGTTATATTTTTTACACTTAGCACATAGCAACGCGGTAACCCCACAACATCGGATCACTACACTGTAAACAATCGCGCACTAATCACAAATCAAGCCTTATCAGTGCCAGTAAATCGTTTTGTGTGGAAATGCCCATATGTACGACGTGGACCGACGTGATCGTGCATAAAAATCCAAAAAATAGATTTACACACAACCCAACTGCCATTCCTCTTAAATTTTTATGAGATTTCGATCTGCCAACTCCATGAAAAGCCAATGTCAGCTGCCGATTGAACAAACGTTTTGACAGACTCATCATTACATTGAGTACCTTCACGTTTCAGCGGGTGCCAAGAGAATTACACACAATTCGACGATTAAAACCAGTTCGGGTGGAGTCATGCTTAAATTGTTTATAACAAGTCTACAAACATTCTAAAAACAATTTTAAAGCCATTACTTGAGACAGAACTTTGAGTTGGAACTCCATTAGTACATTTTTATAAAGAAAATAGCAAAAAAAGCGAAGTAGAGGCAGTAAGAGGCAATAAGAGGCTTTATCTGAACACCGTCATTATAATAAACCACAAGACGACGGCGATAAGAAGAAACACCACTAACTAGTGCTCGTAATTCATCGAAAGATTAGATTGTGGGTCCTAGAATACCTAGAATAAAATGCCTATAATGTAATATAGGGCTCTTGAGGAAGGAGTGTGCAGACATCAGCAGCAACAACAGCGATACATTATCCAACGATCCGAGCTTGAGGGAAAGTAATTCCCCACAGGGAAATGACCCCTCCGACGACACATGAATAGACTACATAATTGAGTTTACGTTGATAAGAAAGGCAAGCAGTGCCAGCTCCGTTTCCACTCCCGCTCCCGCTGTTGCACTGTCAGCGATTGTGCGTAGAAAATTCCCCCGTCCGCCTTGCATGGGGGAATTCCATAGGATGATGCAAAGCAGCGGGGAACTTCTTAGGATGATACGTAAACAAGCACAATTCTGGGCGGGAGGGTCATCGAACGGAACACTAACCTGTTATCCAGGTGCCACTGAAACCACGTAGACCCGCGGTGCCTGCTAGGGCCTCCGTAAGATCCCAGATTGTTTGATTCGTGCCGCTCTCTTCCCTCCTATGGATAACAGCGCCATACGAGAGGCCGAGACAGAGCAGCACAGCAAGCCCCGTTAAATGCAATTTCACGTGCATCTTTTTGTATGCACGATTTTCTCACTCGTTACACGCCAAAAATTAAGCGCGACTAATTCCCCCACCCCGGACAACGCGCAACAGGTAAAAACCACACGTCACACGGTACACGGCTAAACAGAGAGTGAATCGAAATCAGAAATCAATTTAAATCAACAATTTACAGCGCATACGAAGCAGAACAATTCAATAATAACAATTGAGAGGGAGAGCAAGAAAGATAACTGTAAGCCGCTCATTAGGCTTGCGCTGGGCGTTGCCAGATCGATGCAGTGGGGTGAGAGCTTAACAATTATACATTTTACTTTTTATTAATCTAAATTGTAGTTGTGTTTAATAAATAATATCAAGTGATATTAATTACATCGCTGAATGTGTCAGCGCTGTGTTCTCTGAGCTTGCTCGCTGATCGTTAATCGATTTCGATAAGGCGCGCGCGAATTCAGTTTTTAAATTATTTTTAAAGCATTTACCTGTGCACCATTTGCCCTTAAAAAGTTTGAAACTCTCGCCATAGAGCGCCTCTTTGAGACCCCAGGGGCTCTTGGGTCTCGCAGGTCGTACAGAGCCAGCAACTGGAGAAAACTCCACGATTGGCAGCAAAAGCAGCACAAATAAATTTATTTCCACCCGCATAATTCAACACGCTCGCTCGAGAAACGTTGTTCAATGCTTGGCTCACCGAAAGCAACTGAATTTACAAAAAATTTTGCTTATATATAAAAAAAGGGAGGAGTATTCGGAGCCACGAATAAGGGATTGGCCTTTAAGAGCGGAATTTGCGCCCTTTAAGCAGAGATTTTGCATTCAATTTATATTTATTTTAATTTTTATTACTTTTTAATCTTAATCCTAACACTTTTTTGCCTGCGTGTGTATTGTAAGCATTATTTTGCTCTTTTCTTGTTAAGGTTATTAAATAAATCGTAGGGACACACCAAATACATCGATTTGCAAGGCATCGAGCGCGTCCGGAAAACTACAAAAACTTTTCTCTCTCGATTTGCATAGAAAAATTGTCCAAAAGTTCTGAGCAGTGCCTCACTGCTGGCCGGAATCTGGCGGCTGTTGGTGGTGCATCTGCTGTGGCGGCTGCGGTGGCGACTCCCACTGCATGAAGCGATTAAGGATCATCGTTTGATTCTCCAGCACCTTGGGGAAGAAGGTTTGCATCAAGTCGAGCTTACGCTCCTCCACCTCCAGCCGCTGCCGCGAGATCTTTGTCTGCTCGGCCATCAGTTGGGTATTCCGACGCACCTCCTCCATGTAGAGCGCCTCCAGCGAGTCGGCGGTCAAGGTATTCGACGAACCATAGGGACGTCCACGCCTCCGCGGCGCTGGTGCGGGCGAAGCAGTGCCCATTCCGCCTACAGGCCCACCATTGGCATTGGTGGCCACACTGATCGTGTTGTTGCTGCTGTTGATGTACGCCACAGCAGTGATGGGCTGATGATTGATGGTTGGTGTAGTGGCAGAAGCGCTGCTGTTGGTGCCATTGCTGCTGCTGTTGGGATAGACACTTGGCTGTGCTCCTGGCTGCTGTTCTGTTGGCAGCTGCAATGGCTGCTGCTGCTGCTGCTGCTGCTGCTGAAACTGTTGTCCATATCCCTGCTGAAATTGTTGCTGATGCAGCTGCTGATGCTGATGCTGTTGCTGTTGCAGCTGCTGTGGCGTCTGCAGCTCCAGCAGTTGTGCCGGCTCCGCTGGCGAATACTGTTGCAGTGGCTCCTGGAAGGGTATCGAGCGATACTCGTCGTCCTCGTACTCCTGCTTCACCGCCTCATCGTACTGATCCGTAAATAGTTCCGTGTTGAAGCTGATGCCACCGGCAGCACCACCGCCACCGCCAGTACCAGCGACGCTATTGTTGTTGTTGTGGCTGCTGCTGTTGTTGCTGTTGCTGCTGTTGTTGTAGAAGCTGCTGGCCGCCGCCTCTGTGGTGAGATTGAGTCCTTGCTGCTGCTGCTGCTGCTGTTGTTGTTGTTGCTGCCTTGGCTGCTGTGTTGTAGGCTGCTGTTGCAGTTGCTGCTGCTGTCGCTGTTGCAGCTGCAGCTGCTCCGGCGTCATATCCTCGCGGGGAGGTGTCATATCCCGATTATTGAGCATTGCAGCCGGTGGCAAGGGTTCGGCATCCTTCGGCCTGTGCAGATTCTTCAGTATCCGATTGATTATGTCGTACTTCTTCCAGCGATTGCTATAGCTGGAGGGATCCGCCAGCAGTTGTTTTTTCACGGACCTAACAACCAAGCCATAAAATCTATAAATCCATTGAAACACATGGGAGAACGGACTGGACACTCACCTGAACTTGGCCCGCGTCTGATTGACCTTCATCTGTATCTCCTCGGGCTTGACATCCACACCGAAACGTTCGCGCAACTCCTCCGCCCATTGGGCAAAGAATATTGTGTTCTTGCCATTTCGGGTCAGTCGCCAATTGTCGCGTCCCCAGATCTCGTACAAGCGCTCCTCCTCGCTGGGCGTCCAGTAGCGACGTGCCTTCTCCTTGGCCTTGCCCTCCAGTATATCCTGACCCCCGCACATGTTGAGATCCGACGCCTCTGACGCGTTGTTCGTCCCGCTGCCGGCTGCGCTGCCACCACCACCACCACCACCGCCGTAGTCCATAGACACCGCTGCAGTCCTTGGTGAGTCGTTACTTTGTGGTCGTGAGTGTATTCAAAGTTTCCGTTCCGGTGTACACACGCAGAATTACACAATCGTTGGACAAATTAGAAAATTTGATGAAGCACAAAAGATTTTTTGCACAAAAAATCAACAACAGTGATGGACAGTGTGACCGCGCGTTAATCGGTAAAAGATGCACCGTTAATCGGCATAAAAATACTGCAAATATACCAAATAAACACAAATTTCAAAACACTGCGTTGGTTTGTTTTCGGAGTTTTATTTTTTTTTGGTATTTCCCAGTCGACGTCTTTTGTTACATACTTTTGGGGATACGTTTAAATACAAAAATATACATATAATGGTATATTTAATGAATTTCATCCGTTAATCTGTCCGTCTTTATTCCATCCCCACTTGTGTAATTTTCCGTTGCCCAAATAAATAGTGTGGGCCAATACAGATACGTCATGAAAACCAGCCAATCTTGTGGATAATTGAATGATGACTTAGTAAAACTACAGTTTTAAAGTTGAGAGCCTTAACTAGCTGGTAATATAAAGCAGAGGATGAAAGTCGAGGAAATGATTCTAGATTTACGGTATATTTACAGTTTGTACATTAAAGGGTCTATTTCGGTATATTGCCGAGGGTCAGTCGGTATATTTGATCGATAATTCCGCGGTCACACTGGTTATAAAGTCACGTACAAAAATGTTTGGAATCAGAAATTTAATCACAAAATAACAAATAATTAACATAATGAGCGGCAAGCATTCGCGCCTGCGTTACTACAGCTCAATGGAGGAGGCGACCATGGTGCGTGTGTGGCGCGAATATGTCGGCCAGATTCCCTGCTACAGCGAAAATTTACCAATTTTTAGCGACATTTCGCACAGCATGCAGCAATGCGGCATTCGACTGAACAAACAGGAGGTTCGTCGTCGCATCAATCACTATCGGAATAAGTACTTGTGAGTAAAACAGGGGCACTGAGACTGCAACATTCCACTAACTAAGTTCTGCTGCCACCACAGAGCTGAACGCAGTCGTGTGGAGAGCAATCCGGAGCATGTGCTTGAATGGCGTCTCTACCCGATTATCGACTGCCTCTTCCATCCCGAGCGACCCACGGAGGACATACAGCTCGCCCAGAATGTGCTCGAGTCGGCGGCCGTACGTGTGCGAAGCGAGCAACCGGATTTGCCCAACATTCCCAGCTCCATGTCCCGGCCGCCGCATGTCAAATTTGAGCGCGATCCGGATGGCTGTGCCTTCCTGGAGGCACCACCCGGACCACCAGCACAAACATCGTACCTTGCCGAGCAGCTGCAGCAGAGCCCAGTGAAGACTGAACCGAAGCCGCTTGAGGCGGACGAAGCAGAGAGTCCAAGCGCCATGCGACGCACGCCCCTGACACCCGTCAACTTCCAGCAGCCCATGGAGGAGCGCATGGACTTGAGCGTCAATGGACAGATAGAGTCTACGGCGAAGCGGCGTCGCGCACGCCGCAGCATACTGCCGCGCAGTGGCCAGATCTCCGTGGCCCAACTGGAGGCGTTGCGCTTGCAAAACGGAGAGCTGGAGCGCCAGAACGAGCACAGCCAAGTAGAGTTGCAGTTTAAGGAGCGGCAATACAATGAGATGGAGCAAACCATCGACGTGTTGATGCACCAGCAGGAGGTCTTTCTGCTGCACTTTGATCGGTTGGGCTTTAAAAGCGAGGCGTAGCCCCCCAACCCCGAACCTCGCAATCCCCTGCTCTTTGATCTATTGATTAGTTTTTAGCTTTAATTGTGGGACTCTCCATATGTACAAAAAACGGCACCTTATAGGCCATAACTGAAGAACCGAAGATACATTTACGGTCTCACTATTTGTTGGTTTAGTTTCACATTTAAGTACTATTACTAGTCAAACTGAATTGACACTCGCAAAACTATGCACCCAAGAGATTTCCTGAAGCACTTTTAGTTTAATTTTCAGTTTCATTAACTTACGTACATTTAAGACCCGAAAACAATTTGCAGCAAGCTAAAAAGATAATTCAAATGTAACCCCTTTATGCTGAGAAATGAATTTTTCATTATTGGAGATATTATTGGAGATCTAAATAAATATGTATATAAAACTGTTCGATGTGTGGCTTGGATTGCAGACAATCAGTATGTGCCGATGCACATTTTGTAGTATGTAAGTAGCTATGGTTGTTAGTATTAAGTAGTACTCCAGAAGAGTTATACTATTATGTTTTAGTAGGAAGTTATAATGTTAGGTTGCATTTTGAGGTCGCAATTTTAGTTACGAGGCCCACGGTAGTCATTGGAAATAGTCATAACGGGACCCCCAGCAGCAAAGAGCGGAGAGCAACGCCGAAATCACTGGAAGCTGGGAGAGAAAAGCCGCGAGCCGGAATGGCCAGCATGCGTAATAGCTGGGGCACTCGAGTCGGAGCAGACAGGGGCGTACAAGCTACCTTACAAGTACAAGAACTCTGTTTATTTTGAGAATTTAAATATGGAATTTTGTACGTTATTTCTGCCCATGAGAACTGGAGTACTGGAGAATTATAATTCATTAGAATTATAATGAACTTTATTTTATTTTATGGCTTTTTGCTGCCAACCAGATCTATTCTTTATATACGATCCGCTTTATAGGCATTGGCAATGTATAATTTGTTATAAATTATCATAAAATATTAGAGCTGTTCTTAGTTTTGATTGTTTGATTATAGACACTGCTACCAATAACCAGTACAAATGAGTAAAATGACCCTTGACCCTTGCCATGTTCATCTATTGGTGTCCTACTGCTTCTGCACCACCCCCCAAGCCCTACACAACATTTGGAGAGTTCTTTAAAGCAACACCTGTCGGCCCCAATTAAGTTTTGGCCCTTCCTCACATTCCCCCGCTCACATAAATATGCCCATTGGACCGTGTGAAAGTGAATTTCCCGTGCCGGGGATATTTTCTTTTTTTTTGGTGGCCAAATTAATTGCCTTCTTGATAAGAGACCGTTAGAACGTCCCAGCTGGCTTTAATTGAAAGTACTTTCGTCTCGCGGGCAAGTCTCCGCTGTTCAGAAAATTGGTTTGTAATTGTTTTCAATATAATGGAAGAAGACAGGAAAAGTTAAATAAAATCAGAAACCAATCTTAAATTTCCATTATTCCTTCGTCAAGAGAACGTAGCCTCCACATTTATCTACTATCTACTAGCTCTTCCATTCTGAGGCATCAGAGCGAAAAAGATTGAAATGTTAAGTTGCAAAAAAGTGTGCTTAACGAGGCAATGATTGATTGATTGACTGACTGCCGGTCCGTGCAGCAGTGGGGTGTGGTGTGGGGTGGGAAAGGAAGCACCACTGCTAATGATACATCAACATGAACTCGGGGACATGGACATGGAGATGGATAAAAGAGATAAAGAGAATGCAAAACGTAAAATGCAAAACGCTGCCAATCACGTCCAATTAGAGATTGCGTAGGAATCTGTGGCCATTTGAGTGATGCTCTAATTGATAGTTTTGCATCGCCAAGACAAATATCTGTGCAGCACGACACTTTAAAACGAGGCAAAGTAAGATCTGCAAAACAGGAAATACAATTCGAATGTGGGAAAAGTGTCCAAGTGACTGGGACAAAGAAGGGAGCTTTTTCTTATAATTGCTAAACAAAATACGAACAAAAACATCCATAAATTACATAATAAATACCCAACGACAATGTAAAATTGTGCTTAAATTAAAGAAAATTAAGACACCAAATCCAAAGGCGCGGCTAAAGCCAATAGTGCCCTCTATGCAGCAGAGTAGCAGCAGCTGTTAAATACCAGAGAAAATACCACATTTTACTTGCTTGCATTATCTTACTCTTATTTATTATTTATTTATATTTATTTATTATTTATTTATTGTAAAGCATACTAATTTCATAATAAATACTGGACAGCCGAAAGATTTGTCTTGAAACTCCCTGTCCAGAACATTGCCTTGAATATCTTAAGATTTACATTCCATCCCGCCATGTACTTTGAAATTCTATATCGAAAATAAATACTTTTAATACTTTTTTCCGACTTTTTACTCAACCAATCAAAATTCAAAATCAAAAGAGCCCGCTCTTTGTTTTTGTGTGAAAAATTTCTCTCTTCTTTCTCTTCTCTTTCGCGCTCTTGTGTATCTCAAACGCAGGGAATATTATTTGTAGGTACAGGACTCAAAAGTGATAAGAGAACAGGAACTCACGATAAACAATATAATAATAATAAAGAAACAAACATTCCGTAGTGAATGTCCATATCTATCACATCACCGAATTGGGATCCGATTGGATCAATATTATAGCCAGAATGAAGAAATTAGTTTTCCGTGGCAAACCCCCACCCCGTCCAGCAGCTTGGCTTATTTTTTTCACATTCTCTCATACCACACCCTTCCACGTCAGAAGTGATTTAAATTTGAAACAAACAACTAAGGTTCAGGTGTACTACTGAGTACAGGGTATAAAAGTTGTTCTCACCCGCCTCTTCTCGTTTAGCCTAGTACTCGATCGAAAAACGCACTTTCTAGCGCAATGTGCATTAAATTTTGCTAGAAGCAGAGTGTGACCAGAGGTCAAAACCGCATTCCGTAAGGTTAAACTTCTCAGGCAGCTGTGTTGTTTTGTTTACCTATTTGAAAATGTGTGCAAATTGAATAAAAGGTTCATAAAACAATGAATGCAAAATGGATCCATGCATGAGATTATTTTAGTGAGACTGCCGGCTCTTGCATGATCGGAGGAGGAGGACAATCAACGAAGTTAGCGAAGACAACTTTGATTAAACCCATGTCGTTTTCCATACATTTGAGTATTTTAATTCATATAAATATGTGTACATTTATGGAAACCCATGAAACGATACCCTTTGCATATTCCGCAGTTTGAAAATACGACAGAGAATTTGCATATGGCTGGGAATAACATCTGCAGACTTCCTTGATTGGTGGAGCAGCAAGGCGGTGCCAAGGAATATTTGCGCCCGTTGCAAAGTTGTAAAACGACGCCTCCAAGCACCCTTCCTTTTCAACATTGGATAGTTTCTTGCCCCTGTGGAGCAGTACTTGGTCCCAAAAGGAAAACAACTTAAAACATTTTGTTAACAGCCCAGCCGGTTCTGTGTCTTGGCAACATGAAGATACTGGTGTAAAAGTAAAACCAAATTAAAAATGCAAATACATTCAATATAATCTCATTAATCTATAATAATTGTTTCCTATTTTGCCGTTTGATGGCCTTTAGCTCGTTTAGAAGCACGGTGGTCATTTATCTTTCAACTCTTCAGACTAGGTTCCCTCCCGGAATATAAAACAAATCTATATTTGCGAGCTGCTAGCAACATACCAACGAATACCACAAAATATTATCGTCTGACTTTCTAGATTACTTTGGCCTGTTATTTTTGTAGATCTGAGTACTGCCTGTCGTACAGCCGCTAGAAAGTAACTTGTGCGCCCAACATTTCTTATCGGTTCCATACGAATATCATCCCTGATTTAAAGTTATTTTTTGAACTGGGCCGCTGGCAAACTCTGAGTTAACCCGAATTTATGTCCCTCAAGAAGAGGCAATTTGTGGACCGCACCTAGTATTTTTAAGCCCTGCGGTCGCTCGCAGCCCATTATTATTAACTTTACGTGAAATTCTCTTTCAAATTCCCAAATTCAATTGGTTCTCTTCTTTTGCAAACGTCGTGTCGTGCGGGCGTCGCGCGCGTTGACAACAAATCAGTGGAACAGACATTTTCTCGTGCGAAATAAGAAAATGTTTATTACGCCAAACAACACAAAAGCCACAACGTAACAAAACAACAGCTGCAGCAGTGTCAAGTGCGTGTGTGTTTCAAAGGTGTGTAAAGAGGGAGAAAGCCAAAAAAGGGAAGCGTGACAGAGACGGACAGAGCTCTTAAATGAATTTCGCACAACCCAAAAATAAAACCAAATATCTAAAACCGTAATTGCAAAACAAAACAAACAAATGCAATGCAATAATTTAAATGTGATATTCGAGTGTGTGTATGTTTTTTGTATTTGATTGTGTTTGCTTTTGGTTTGTGTCTTTAGGAAACAAACACAAAAACTGGCCTGGCATTTCAATACGAAATTTTTGGTTGTTTTTGCCGCCGCCTGCATCAGCTGGCGACGACTCTCTTACCATCTGTCTAACCCCTCTCTGTCCATCAGCCCTCCCTCTCGCTATTTGTGTTCCCCCTCCACGTTGATTTAGCATTTGGGTGAAAAAATCGTTTCCTTTTTGCGCTTACATTCTGGATCTCTCTCTTTCTCTCATTTCCTTAAGTCAAAGTCACACAACAACAAAAAGAACACGGAGCATAGCGAGGGGAGTCGAAGTTTGTGTTACCCTGGCAAATGTCAGAGTTGTTTGAATAAAGTCTGGGAGTTTTGATTGAGTTTATCAGAATTAAATAGACAAAGCTGGGGAAGAGAACTCTGAAAGTTGGTATGGAATATCATTTGGTGAAAATACGAATTTTCCCTATCCAGTGGCTGCAATAAAACCACCCTCCCACCCTCCTTGATTTCACAACTAATCAAATGATTAATTCAAACTAATACACTCTCTTCCGCCAAAGGGTATTCCAAAAACCCGTTTTATTTCGCCTTCTCTCTCTTGCTCTTAGCGTCACGCCTTTTATGTGGTATTTGTTGTTGCTTTATTTAAGCGCCCGGCCCGTTACCCACCGCCCCCACCCCTTGCCATACATTCATTCATAGAAAAAGCAACAACCAAGAAAGCAAACGCGATTTCTTTTATTTTCACCCAAAAAAATATAACAAAAATAATGAAGTAAAAAGCAACCGCAGAAAAAATTAAAGAAATCAAATTTCAAATTCGTGCAACAACAAACACAACAAATAAAAAATTATTACAATTATCGCCAATTGCATATTTGTTGTTGCTGTCATTTGGGTTGTTGCTTCTTTTTACACGTGTTCACGTGTACGTGGGTACGTGTGTGTGTGTGTGTGTTAGTGTTTATGTGATGTAAGTTTATTTAACCAAACAGAAAAATAATAAAAAATGTTATCTCGACTACGAGTATTATGTATAACTGGCGCTATTGTTGGGTTGCTTCCAATTTTTGTTGTTGTTTGCTCATTTGACTTTCGTTTCGTTTTCCGCTGGTTTCGGGGGATGGAGAGGGAGTACGGGGAGTCTTTTGTTACTCTCTGAATGAGGAGGTTTGATAGATTTTGGCAAACGTTTTAGGCACAACGAAGCTATCACAAAATAATATAACTCAGAGCAGCTGTATTTTATGATGGTCCAAAAACTCTTTCTTTCCTTTCCTCTAGACTTTTATTACGCTACTCTGGAAAGAGTAACGCTTTATATTTCCAGTCTCTGTATCGCCACTAAAATTGAATTCATTCATGCATTCGTTATATTTATATATGTTTATGTATTGACGGTCTTCCTCACAAGTTAATTTCCTTTCCCTATTTTCTCTGCAACCATTAGTCGTTAAATACTACAATTTCTAGAGAAAGATTTGTGGAAAACAACACAGAACCCCAAAGACGCATCTCAAATAACTAAAGTTGCACATTATATTTTGTATATGGTTTTTTTTATGGTTTCCCTAATGAAAGAAATATAAATAAATATTAGGAGCACATCAAAAAAAAAAAGAAATAAGAAGAGAACCAACAAATATTTGCCTTTCTAGTCAATGAAATGTTTGGCGGCTCCCAAAATCATTTGACAACAAAAAGACTATAATATTAACGAGAAGGGACGTGTGAGACGCTTCTTACGAGTCACAACTTGTATACCCGACACTCAGTACTACATCTGCACCTTGGCGGGTATTTGTCAAGTTTAAAATTTTTTGTTCTTCTGTCTCTACATCAACAACACTACTCACGCCAACACGCTCCTTTAGCTCGCCACCCTCCCCTAGAGCACACACTGCAGAGTCAGGGCAGAGACGCGGCAGAGGTAGAGGCAGAGGTACGGCAAAGGCAGAGGCCGCACACTGCGCGAAGCAGAGTGTGAATGAGAGAATGTGCAAAAAACATGTGCGGGACGGGATAAGTTTAGGCACTGCAAATTAATTTCTTCATTGTGGCCATAATAATGATCCGATCGGATCCCAAGTTGGTGATCTGATATATATGGTCATTCCCTACGAAATGGCGTTTTTAGTTTTCTTTTATCTTCAAAATTTTATCTTTGGGAGGTTTTCGCCCTTTTGTTGGTTTCAGTGTGAGCATATAGCAGTCTGGATGCAAAATTTAGTGGCTAAAGCTCTTATAGTCTCTGAGAACTAGCCGACAAACAAGACGGACAGACAGACATAGCTCTATCGACTCGGCTATTGATGCTGATCAAGAATATATACTTTATGGGGTCGGAAACGTTTCCTTCTGTGCGTAACATACAACCGCTATTCGCACAAATACAATATACCCTATTTAATCTTCGATTACCGGGTATAAAATGACTGTAAGTGAATTGCCGCTTTAAAAGCCTTCTTACACGTTAATCAGATATTTTTAATGAACATTTTTCATAGAGAGGCCTTGGGAATGCCCAAAGAGCATTCATTGTTTTATATGCCTTTAAAGATAATTATGAGGCCACTCTATAATTAATCAGGTGAAACCTCTTCACGACATTGCAGAGTGTCTGCATAATATTAGTAATAAAATGTTTCCCTTCTCAAACTATATGAACAAAATGATAAGAAGTAAAAAACTCCGCCCACCCACTTGTACATTTTATAGAAGTTTCATAATGGAAAAAAAATGTGTGCGTTAATGAGAAATGTTGTTGTAGGTCTTCAGGCTCATGGTTGGGGCCAAACAATTTTGATCAATTTACTCATCAATTGCCCAGCTAATTTTCACATTAACAAAACATTTGTTAGCACATTAAAAATATGTGTTTAATCATTACTCAAACAAGGCCATTAAAAATACATAGGGACACACACATAAATCTTTCCATCGTCTGCAGCTTAACATTGCTGTATAGAAATTAATATTAATGTATACGCGCGTCATTTAAAAATAGATTTTGATGGAAAGACAACACAACAAATATAGAAAAATAATTCAATGAATATTGAATTAAAATTAAAATACTTTTGTATGCCTATTTTAATTGCCTATTTTATCATTAAGTTGTCAGTCATTGCCGCGTTGAACACATTTCTTTGTTCTTTACTGATAATTTTTACCTTTTTGTTGCTGTTAAAAAATACATGAAGATATCAATAAAAGCAATTTTGATAGCACATTATCAGAAATCATGATTACAAAATTTGAAAAATTTCATCTGTTTTCCTTATCAAAAATTCAACTCATTAAAAAAATGAATATGCAATCAATAGTTTGTTGCAACAATTAATTAACAATTAAAGTAAAGATCATCCAAGGATAGACTAATAAAAGTAGACATTGAGAACATGTTCTTTTCATTTCCCAAGAGCTGACAAATATTTGCCAAGCACGTGAGCAACAGAATCAGACATGGGAGAGATGCCTCATATATAATTCTTGTTGATATTGCCCCTGCCTGCTTGCCGCTCTTTCCCACTGCCGCTTCCATGTAAAATATATGTTGATAAGAAGAATATAGAGGAGAAGGCACTGACTGGAGACCAACGCATTGCAGTGTTTTGGATTACGTGGTGGCTGCCGTCGGCACTCGGGTGACCAGAGGGAGGGAAACCACTCGTAGAGTGCCGCCGCTCAGCCTCGATAAGCGCTCGGCTTTATTTCTAGTTTCTTGATAAACGGGCAACAATTATACAAGTACATCGAGTACATATGTATGTGTGTATGTACATAAATAAAAGACCTAAGCGGAAGTCCACAGCAAAAGGCAGTCACTTTATGGATGTTCAAAATGTAGTCCCAAGAGATGTTGTGGAAATGAATGACCCTGGGAAAGGGAAGAGTGGATCTGTAGCTAAGAGAGTGTGAAAGATATGAATTTCCAGCGTTGTAGCGAAGTTCCAAGAGAGTGAAATGAATATTAGATATCTGCACGATCATTGGATATTTGATAAAGATGTCGAGATACATTTGTATTGAATTACATTTAATTCATTTAATTCCGCAGATTAAAGGAGCTAAAACTAGAAATATCTAGATCTATGGTAACATTTGCTATGTAATAATAAATACATACAAACAATTACTTCAGAAAAAAATAAAAATTCTTTCCATTTGCCTGTGCCTGTTGACCCATTTTTAAGCCCGAAACTAGTTTAAATGTTGTTTGGTTACTTATTCAAAGAAGACTCCTCTTCTCTCCACGGACGTAACTTATTCACAACATCATGCAAAACATCATTCACATGCATTCACATATAATTTTGTATGTTGTCATAGCGACAACAACAGCGGCGCCAACAGCAACAACAACAGCAATAACCAAACATTTATCAATTTTCTGAACGCTCGTGTCGTTTGTCGCTGGAGGTGGTGTGGTGGTGGGGATTTGGTATCCAAGGGGTCACTCGGCGGGTTCACTGGGGTCAACATTTTTGCCAAACTGTCTGGAAATTTTAACTGGTTTTTTCTGTTCTTTGCTTTTTTTTATCACAATTCATAGTCATTTATTAATTAAAGAGTCAGTCAAGTGGCAAGGCAAGAATTAATTGTTGCCATAGAATTATTTTCTATTATCACTTGTATTTTGCGATAAGGAAAAGAGAGTCAGTGAAGAAGAGTCTCTGGTGAAATATGGCAGAGTTATTTAAAATAGCCATCATTTAAAAATTCACAAAATAAATCCCAAAATGAATTCAAGCGTAGGACACCCCCTTCAAACCTTATTGCAGAATCTACTAAAATAATTAATTAATGGTGTCATTTTGTGTCTAAACCAAGCAAGAAAAAACAACTGCACTTTACACTTGAATTAATCCAAGGTCTGCTCTTGCTGCCTGCCTGGCTGCCTGTGAAATGCCTTGAGAAACAAAATGTAAATAAAGCTTAGATCGAGTTGGTTAAGAGGTGGTTTCCGGCATTCCTACACTACCCTACAACCCACTTCTTTGCATTTACTTGCCTTTCATTTCGTTATTGGTATTGGCTTACCATTTTCTGTGGTTAACCGCAAATAAGCATTTTTGTGCATTTTGTTTTCTCGCAATTTTTTTTCTTTACACTTTTTCCTACTAAGGGGGTAAGAAACTCAGTCATTTGTAAAAGTTTAACTTCTGTGTGGGGTCTTAGGATTTAGGTTGAAAGGACAGGTGCGGCTGCGGTTGGGTAAATGTTTTTCCAAGAACAAAAGAAAAAGCTATAAAATCAATAAAAATCAAATCAATTCGTTGATACATTTTTCAAAATCGATTACTTTTAGAATAAATTGATCCATACATGAAAATTCGTTGAACTTTATTATGAGCCCCAATTCTATTGTTGCTTACACCTTAAACTTCTCATTCCCTGCTTTCCTACCCAATCCGCTCCTGTTATTGACCCTTGGCATTCTTTCCATTTGGACAGCTTCGTTTTTGGGTCTCTGGGTATTGGACTTCTCATCAATATATTCGGTTTGGTTTCCCTTCTCCCCGCATTTTTCCTTTCAAATGTTTAACACTTTGCTGAAGCTTAATGGAGAGGCTTCCTGGAGTTTTCCTTTCTGGGAGTTGGTTCCCCACTGACCTACGTTTGTTTTCGTAATTTATTAAATTTCGTAATGCACTCAACTTTGGTTAATTCTACCATTCATTTATAGACCCTCTTTATGCCTCCGGGCTATGTCTGTCATGGCAACGAATTTGTTTTTTCTTCACTTCCTTTAACAATTAGGTCCGCAGAAAAACTGTCAGTCAGTTAGACAACTAGGGGCTGGCTGTCGTGGGGGTTGCAGGTGCGCCAACACCTTTGCAGCACAAAACAGCATATGGGTGGTTTGGGGGCGTGGCCATAGGGCATGTCAGCTTCAGCGTCAACATGACATGCGTGTGGGTCTTCCAGGAGAACAGGGTGGAAGGCGGAGAGTGAAGGTGCTTATGTTTTATGGTTGATTGAATTGAAACGAGTCGGAATGGGTGGTGCGTTGGTGGGTCATGACATGTGCATGGAATGTGCTTAACCCCTCAGGATAAGGGTGTCCGATGTAACATACATATTACAGAGAGAAATGGTGCCAAGGCAACCTAAGCCAAGGCTAATCAAAGGTGTTAGGTTTGGAGTAAATGAGAAATAATTAAGTTATTGCAATGAAATTGACCATTAATTAATTATTTTTAACAAAGTAAATACCTAAAAGATTACTACTAAATATTTAAATGTAATATTTCACGTGTCTGCTTATCTGTAAAAATCTTGATTAATATTTTGATCGGCTTACCAAATGATTTTAAATCAAATCTTTGGTTTTATCTATCAAAATTCCTGATTACTACTAATTATGTAAATGTAACATTTCACGTGTCTGCTTGTCTGTAAACATCTTTTTGGTTGCTTAAAGAATAATATAAGTGGAATATCAGGTGAAACATTTGAATTTTTAGCTTTGGTGCTTTTAGCTTTCGTTATGTTGTCTTAAGATAAAAAATCAATTAGCAACTGAAAATGTGCGACACTCGTTGAATGGCAGTGGCGACTTTGTGCGACTTTTTGCATGTGTAAAAATATTTGCTCAACAATTAATTAAAATTTTTAGCGAATGATTAACAAAAATTAATGTATTTTGTTAATTTTAAATATTTTTCAGATAAACTCCACAGGGCCCAAGAAGCTTCGGATACTGCTTCACATTCTACACTAATAAGGTGAGTTTTTGGATTAAACATCAAATTATTTTATGGGTTTTTACATAAAAGATCTGCTCTACAATTAGAGCTTATAACATGACTTTCATACTGTTACTGGAAGCTTTAAATATATATATTAAACCACTCTTTAATCCCTGCCACCCACTAGTCAATCAATTAGCAGATTAATTAAACCACAAGCCCGCCCTGTCATTGATTGGTGATGCGGTGAGTGGTGAGTGCTTCGCCGTACGCGCTTGCCAGCTTTCAGGCGTCGCTTAAATCCATATTTAATCTAACCAGCCCTTAACCGACAACAAATACAAGTGCACAGAATAACAACAGCAGCAGCAGCGTATTTTAGTTGTAATTAATATGCTAATACAACAAAAGAAAAACCCAGCAGAGACGCAGGAAAGGAACTTCGTCGTACCCAACGCAACGTCAAAAACATTTGCACAAATCATCGGTTAGGAGCTTTAGAAGTTGCCTAATTGTTATGCAAAAAGGGTTACCTTTCGGTCAGACAGACTACAGATAGACCGACCCTACAGGCAGTTGTTGTTTTTGTTTTGTTTTAAACTCAATTGAACCTTTAATGCAGTGCAAAGTCCACAGCCTTACCAAGCCTAAAACAAGGCACACACATCGCACTACACTCAGCAACATAGTTTTTGCTTTAATTGCCACATTGGTTTTTTCTTTAATTGAATTTACATCCAACACAACACAAGTCAGAGATCAGAGCTCAACTTTGTAACTATTTTAATTAATTTCTTGATCTGCTTTTTGTGTTTTCCTTTTGAAACAGGTTTTTTTGCGTTTAGGAATTTAAGTATTTCTGTGGGTTTAATGAGTTTAAGAAGTTTACGATATATTGCAGTGGTCTTAGAGCTGATTCAAGGGTCAAAGTTTATGTACAAAAAATGTTGCAGCGTTTGCTACGACTTCACTTTAAATTTTTCTTAAGAAAAATGTTCCTCAAAGAGTAAGAAATTTGAGAGAAATATGCTAAATAGTCCTCTATAGTAATACATATCACAGCAACATTCAGCTGAAAGAACTCAAACTTTCAACTTCTTTTCCAAATTTATAGACAATTTCCCTCTACAACGTAACGTTTCCTAACAACAATCGAACAAAATCAATCTTTATTCCCTCAACTTAAATATGATAAAAACCCTAGGGAAGTCCTTGGTTTAAACTTTCTAATTTGGTAACCAGTGTCTCTCTGTTTCTCTCTCTGTTTTCGGAAGATGGGCTGGTCCGAAATTTAATTAAAAATCGTTTGGCCCCAGCAGCACGAGCTGTGCAGCAGCTACTGGAAGTAGTTTTTGGCAGCCATCCAAGTGGTAGGGTAGGGTGAAAGTGCCATCGATGCAGTGCCTCCTTGTGGCGGTGCCTTCCAGTGCCTGGCGGGGAGATGAGCGAATGAGCAAAGCAGACGACACTCAAACTTGACATCGACTGAGGCGCGTGGATATACGATGGGTGTATGGGTATGTGTGTGTCTGAGGACAAGGACAAGAGGCCAACAAACACGAGGCACAAGGCCCACCAAGCGACCAACAACGAGAGGCAGAAGCACCTAACATGGGGCACGGGACACGGGCGGCGCAGAGGCATGGGCTACAATGTGAAAACCATTACGACTACTGTCCAATGTGGAATGCAGAGCGCAGAACCCCCTTTGGGACTGCGCCCCTGTGCTTCTTGTGCACCCTCACTCCCATTCCGTGCCACAAAAGTTTGAGGTTAAGACTGCGAGCATCCTTTTAAATGAATTAGTGGAAAATACATTATAATTTTCAGCTGCATGTGCGTTTTCCTCCCAGTTGCTTGATTACTTAAAAGCTTTTACTTTTCTGACTCAAGCCTACTCGTCGAGGTATTACACACACAGACAGGAAAAACGCCTTTTGGTTGCTTTTCAAATCGATTTATAAGATGCAAAAAGGGAGCGGGGGGACCTTCGGTTTCAGTGGAATGTTCATTCTAATGTTCGCTGAGAGCACTGAGAGCATTTCAATTTCTTAAGCCTCATTGAACAGCAGAAGTGTGGGAGAATGAACTGAGAAAGAGATTCTTCGATTTTTCGTAGTTGTTCCCGAAGTGATTTACATTGAAAACGTTTAATAGTTACTGGAATTTAAGCTATACATTTAATTAGGTGTATATTGTGCAATATATGTGTTTGTTTGGAGAAGATCGCTGTTTTTATTGAATAAATGTCGTTAAGGCAATTGTCTTTTCATTATTTTATAAAGAAAAGTCTGTAATCGATGACATATCGGTTTAAAAATCGACAATAGTATACATATAAATAAAGAAAAATTGATAAACATTGCCATATAAATAATAAATATTGATTTTGTATTGATTTTTCGAATTAAATAAATCATGATATTCGCATTCAATATATTTTAAAAATAAATTAAATAAAAATAGATAATTTATAACAGCCTCAACCAACAGGTCAAATTCTATTCTAGACGATTCCTTCATGTCGTCTATAATAAACTAGTAATTAGTGAAACTTACCTTGCAAAGAAAAATGCACATCCTTTAGATCCTTTCAAACAATTTCCGCAGCAAGCCATTTTTCTAAAAAAATAAAACAACATTCTTTAGAAACCATTTGTATGACTATGATAAGTATATAAAGTCCTTTTGCGGAGCTGAATGTCCCTTTGTCAAGGCATTTTCTGCTGCTTTCCTTCCTTCCTGCCTCCGACCCCAAAAAAATAGAGAAAGAAAATGAGCGAACTAGAGAAATATGCCGACATATTTAAGTTACTTGAAGCGCACATAAGTACCCAACAAATTGCCTTCATGCGAACACTACCCCCACATGCCTTTCCCTTCCGTTTTGATTGTGCTTTTGAAAACTCATTAAAACTTCAAAGCTCACAAAAAGGAACAAAAAAACTGCAGATTTTTCCACATGTGCAGTGTGACGCCTTGGAATATGCCATAGGAGCTTACTTTATTTTAAGAGCCAGTGTTTTCCCCCCACACAAAAGCCTAACTGAAATAAGACAGTTCTGACAGAGCGTTGTAAGGAAAAATATAAAATAAAACCTCCAACTATGTCGGGAAGAGTGAAAGCTCGGAAAAGTGAAAGAGAACTCTTCGCGGGAAATGAAAATAAATGTGTGCATGCGTAATTTATGTTACGGCGCTTTGTTTCCTGCGCGACGAAAATCGTTAAGAAAACTGCAGTAGGAAAAAACATTTGCAACAGGAGTAACAACAAAAACTATATAAAACTTTTCCCACTGCAGCAGCAGCAACACAAACTTTCTACCCATTTTTACTCATTTTTTTAATATTTTTTATTTTGTGCATTGTGTTTGCTTTCCACTTGTTATTGTAGCCAGTGCCTTAATTTATGCCCATGAGAGACGCCAAGTGGCATACAAAAACAACTATATATGTATATTTATGTATGTGTACATTGTACACTCATACATACGTATTTATGTAAGTATATAGAACTCTATATGTATTTGTAGTTGCAGGTTGCTTTTGGTAAATGGGCGAATGGCCGGGACGGCTGCTTAAAAGGATTAGCATTGCATTCCAGATGAAAAAGTCCTTGACCAAAATTGCTGCAAATTGGGGGCCTGCTCCCACAGCCACACTCTGGCATCCTCTGTATTACTCTCATTTTCATGCTTTCACGGGGAGATCTCGCGCTTTTACTAGGGGGAGACTTTTTGTTTTGTGTGGGGAGAGATCTCATATTTTTTTGGGGGAGAACTCTCTTTTTAAAGGCGTAATTATGCTTATGTGTGTTGTACAAAATGAAGAGAGGCATTATGCGGTTACTAATTACTGTGGCAGGGGATTATTATTTGAATCCAAGCACTTTAAGAACAGCTACGTAAAACCCCGATTCGCTTAAAAATGAAATAGGTGTCTTAGTAAATCTATCCAAATTTCACTTACTTGCAGATACCTTTTCAAAAACAAGTAAAACATTTGTAAAGCATCTATAAATCTTTTCACAAAATCCTGGTTAAATTTTTACCAACTTAATCCAAATAAGAATGTTTATATCCACTTGACCTCTGGTGGTTCTCGTTTTTAAAGCGCTGTAGATTCTGTAAAGGAGTGAAGTAATCCCCATTTTTTTCACTCTCTTCCATTCCCTATCTTATTTTTTCCAAATGTTTCTCTACCAGTGTAGGTAATCAGCGCGTAAAATCCGCTTAAAAAACAAGTACAATTATTTCAGAAAAAGCTAAACGAATTTTAATTAAAATTCCTCTTGAAATATTTTAAATGGATTACCCTTCTTCCTTTTTAAACTACACTCCTCCCCCCTTCGTGTTGGGAATCGAATTTCCTTACTTTTTACACCGAATTTCACTCTCGTTTAGCATTTCTCTCGCCCGCTCGGTTGACTTTTTAGCTCGACGTTTTTATTTGTATGTTTTTTCCTGGCCATTTTATTTTATTCGTACATTTTTTTCTTGCCTTATTTTATTTTTTCATTTAGAAAACTCATCTTGTGGACAGGCCACATTGTTGTGTGTTTCTGGCTCTCGGTCTTGTGCGCTTTTTTGTGCGGTCCCCAATACCATTGTTATCGTTTGTATTCGGAGACTTCTTTGCGAATCATTTGGGAGGGTTTTTTCTTGTGTTTGATCCGGCAACGTTTTAGTAATTGAACGTTCCTTTGGGGTTCTTTTTTTAGGGCTTATTCGTTTTCCTTTTTGGTGGGAGAGCTGGAAAGCCAGCAACTAATGGGACTCGATTTTTAGCTATCAATGAAATTTGAGATCTATTGATGCGCTATCCTGCCACTGATGGATTCAAGTTAATACAAGTAGATACAATTTAATAAAAAGTGGAAAAGTAACTAAAAAGTAGATACATTTGAGTGCTGCTAAGAAGATAAAGAGTTTTCGTGAAATAAACACATTAAAAAGTGCAGAAATGAAGGAGTAGTTTATGCAGAAAATTATAACGAGTTAATCTATAGTTTCCAGGGAATAAACGAAAAAAATGAATTGCCTACGATTGAATATATAAATGAAAATGATTTTTAGTAGTCTAAAGCATCTTTAGGTTATAATTTTAGTTTTTTGTCTCGAAATATTGCCACATTTTTCACCTTTTGTCTCGTAGAAGTTCGGTTTGAAGTGGGTATCTGCTTATAAGGTACTCCCTATGATGAATACCCTAAAATTGAGTATAAATCATTGCCCCAAGAACTTGGATCCCCCACAATACAATATATTGAATACCAATCTATATTCCTAGACATTTATTATGTTCTGTTTACCCACATTTATTTTAAGTATAAATAAAACTTGTGACAAGGACTGCAGCTTTGTTTAAGCTCTCGAAATGTAAATCCTCCCAAAAAAAAAGGAAGAAACGATACACACCTTTGCAGGACATGCAATATAAATGGGTAACCCACACCTCATGGGTCCAATCGGTAAATCAAAGTGTCACCCAGGCACATTCCAACAGTTAACAGGCGCAACCATGACAACAGCTGGAGGTCCTGCCGCACACACACACACACACACACAACCACACACATGCCGGCTGGCATGCAGTCGGGTGTGTAATATCATTAAAAACAAATTGAGCACATTAATAAATATGAATTATGATTGTTAATAAAAAATGATGGCGTCCGTTGGCGTGACCGAAAAGTGAAAGAAATACGAGAGATAGGCGAGAGACCGAGCACAGGATGCAGAAGTGTAGCATACTTTTTGGAGTCTGCCTACTCGTAATGCTTGACACCTACTCTAAGGCCACGCCCCAAGCTCTGTGATACAGGAGAGGACTACAGGTCACCAGGGCTCAATACAACAAAATGTGGCAGTGGCTGGGAAAACATTTTGCTTCCCTGTGTGCGGCATGGCTGCTGTTGCATAACTTTTGGGGAGCTTCAGAGTGTGTGGCAGACATCATAAATCAATTTATTGCTTTTACATGCAGACAGAGAATCGGGGCTTCCAGTGGGCGGTGGATTATAGCTAACAAAACCCAAACCGCTTTCCCACCGCTTTCAATGGTAAAAATAAAATTGCAATTTTTATTTGAGGTTGAATTTTGTTTGTGGCGGGCAGGGAGTAAGCGGCCAGGGGCCACCCGAGAGGTGCCAACAAGCTGATAGGAAAATCTACCGAAAATGGGATGAGTAAGTGAGTTAGCTATTGGCATAAAGAGCGGGAGAGATGGATGGACTGAACAGTGGCCAGCAAATGGATGCAAAGTTAAACAGAAAACTGCACTGTGGCGAGTGTTGTTTGCTCTGTGCGGAAAATCCCTGGGGAAAAATGGGATTAAAGCGAAGATTTATGGTAGAAATTGGGGCCAGTCGAAGCTGGAGATACGCTCATAGATACAGGTTTTATTTATTTATTTACATTTATGTATCGGATAGTTTATGCGAGTTATAGAATTTGCAACGTTTGACTATATTTTTTGTTTAATATTATATAGATGATCTTTTGTATTATTATTTTATTTTTGCTTTATTTTTATACCCGGTACTCGAAGAGTAAATACATTTTGTATTTGTGCACAAAGTATGTAACACACAGAAGGAAACGTTTACGATCCCATAAAGTATATATATTTTTGATCAGCATCAATAGCCGAGTCGATTAAGCCATGTCTGTCTGTCCGATGATGAGCGCCTAGTACTCAGAGACTATAAGAGCTAGAGCCACCAAATTTTGCACCCAGACTTCTGTATGCTCACACTGTTACAAGTGTATTTCAAAAATGAGCCACGCCCCCTTCCGGCCCCTCAAAAGGGCGAAAACCTCCCAAATCTACAATTTTAAAGATTAAAGAAAACTAACTATAAAACTAAGAATCAGATCACCAAATTGGGATCCGATTGGATCATTATTATAGCCACAATGAAGAAATTAATTTGCGGTGGCTAAACCCACCCCGCCCAGCAGCTTATATTTGATTTTTTCACATTCTCTCATTCACACTCTGCTTCTGCTGTGTTCGGCCACTGCCTGTTCCGCGAGTCTGCAGTGTGTGGGTCTACGGAAGGAGGGCGAGCTAAAGGAGCGTGTTGGTGTGAGACGTGTTGTAGATGTAGATGACAGATGAAGAAAAAATGTAAAATTTGACAAAACACCGGTAAGGTGCAGATGTAGTACTGAGTGCCTGGTATAAAAGTTGTGACGCGAAAGATGCGTCTCACACGTCCCATCTCGTTTTTTTATATTTGTTTTTATTACTTTTTACTCTTTTTTTTGTTTTGTATTAGTGATTTTGAGAATATGTTGGCTTAAACTTAACATATTGATTTAAATAAATTAAAAATTTATTGAACTTATCATTTTTTAAATCATTCCCTCTGTTAGAGTATATTTGTACAAATATGAAAATCCCTAAAAGCTTTTCAATTTGGTATGAAAATGTTTGACTCTGAAATGTTTCACACAAAAATATGACTTTAAAAAGTTAATAAATTTAGTAAATAAATATAAAAATTTTTGCATCGACATTTTTTATTCAAAAAAAAGTAGTAAAAACAACTGATAATCCAACCCATAAATGAAATCCCAGAAACTCTTTCTACCCTGTAAAAAGTACACATGGCCATAAGTTTAACCTCGACGGTTTCCATCTGAAATACCCGTTTATAAACTTAATCCTTGAGCCAGAATCCTCGTAAAAACGCACCGCAAACCGTTAACCGTTCATCATAATTGAGTGGGTGGAAAGGAGAGAGAGATCCCACATTTTGCAGCGCATGTTACGGCTCATCAGCTTTAATGTCAATCTGGGAGGCCATTTTGTTTTTATCATACCCCGGTATAAGTCTGACACGAGCTTAACCGTTTGTTAGGGGCGTCTTACACCCACATTGATTGCGCCCTGAGCGGGTAGGTGGATAGGTGTCGGTGCTAATAAAAGTTTTGTGCCATTCCTTCCGGCTACCCAATCAGCGGAAATTCCCCACTCTTAGCTGTCATTTTTTCGTACACAGATTTACAGATATACGTGCTTAAGTATATAATATATTTGCTCTGTATATAGGCATTTTATATTGAGACTCATTTGCGCTCGATTGCGCTTTAGTGAGAGAGAAGAAGCGCGAACAGCGTCAGCTTGTCAATTCGTTGAAAATTGACATCGCCCATGAATTACATTTAGGGAAAAAAAAGTTGTTTTGTGTCTTCAAAAAGTGCTTCTGTTCGGGGATATGGGCGTGGGTGGGGGAGCCTCGTCAATAGGTATTTGTAATGCTATCTGTGCGATTTTTCCCAGGGCACAACAGGAAAGGGAAAACCAACACTCCACTCCATTCGATTCCTAAAATCATTGACACTTGTAATGCCATCATCCTTTATCTGCGTTTTTCGCTTCGTCACTTTGGAGAGTCAGTCGTCTTTTCTCTGGCAAAGTTGACTTTGAGTTTTTCTTCTGTATCTTTTCGGTTGGGCATTCCACTTCATCATCATCATCATCTTCCTATGCGTGTGACATTACTCGCACTTTATTTGCTGTGCTTTCTTTCTGGCCATTCGGAGGCTTCCTCTAGTGTTTTTTTGTGTAGCGGCAGTTTGATAAGATTTCGTGTGCCTAATATGACGGAAAATGTAACTAATTAAGTGCTAAACCAGCAACGCAGGTAGGAACCTGCCCCAAGGTTGCATGCAGCCGCGAGTACCCGTATTTGCAACTCGTATCAAAGTTAGCCGCCAAGTTGGCTGCTGTGGCAGCGCCTTCACCTCATCTCTCCGTAAACTCTGTGGGTGGGGTTTTGGGGTGAGAAGCTCCAAAGTGGAGCCAGTGTTAGGGCCAGCCAGTCAGCCTCTGAGACCGATTGCTGATGGGCGTTTAATTAAACAGAAGCTGCAGGGCTTTGCCACGACAATAATGTGATTTTGTTAATTGGTAAGCTGTGTGTTTCGGTTAAGAGATCTACTTAGGGGAATTCCAGGAAAATTACAACATCGCGTATGATTGGGAAAGTATAATGAATGAGTTTTGTTGCGGCTTTATGATTGTATTTGAAGATCTTTTATATAGGTTTTGTGCAGCTGCTTTAAGCTGCTTTTAAATTGTACGATTACAACATTCATTTTGGAGAATTACAACCATTGAAGAGCTGGGAAATAGCTACGGAAAACTCGTATTTAGGGTACTTATAAAAAAAGTATTTTTATGCCTAATGTATCGTCATTTGTAGATATTTTATTAAGCCCTTCATTGAAGACTTCCAATAAATAAAAGAGCTATGAAAATATCTACTGAAACTCGCATTTATCGGCGCCTTATAAACAATTTATTTTTCCTTACATGTTCATGTTTTGATCTGCCCTTCATTGAAGTCTTTTCTGGCACTCATTAAAGCCATTACCTACGTGTCTTAATAGCTTTTGTCGCCTCAAAACTTAGTTAGAAATTCAAAACATCTTGACAAAATCAAATATTTCACGCCTAGCGTTCAAAATTTATGCAAAACGCAAAAATCTGCTCAGAAAAGACACTTTTTGTGCCTATGAAATTAATGCATAATTTACGTTTAAGCAATATTTGAAAATTCATCAAATTAAAATGGGCGTAGCGGTACGAGTATGCAAATTGGGTATAACCCCAGCACACTTGAGGCGGAGTACTTAACATTGAGCAGCGTTTTGCTGTTTGTTTGCTTTGTGGTGGGACATGGGGAGGGGTTTTCTTAACTTGTCAAGCAAAGACACACGGCTGTCATATGTTTATGGATCTCTTTGGCTCGAATTTTTGGCCAACTGTAAGTGGCTCTTGTGAGTGATTGACGCGCCGCGGGGCACCGCATGTGCGTACGTATACCCATCTAAATTTGCATATGAAATGGTAGTTTTAATTGATGTTCGGAGTAATCTCCCAGTCCCAGCACCCCCTAAAATTCCCCGTACTAAATGAGTAAGCTGTATTTCTGTGCATTTTTCTATAGCTTCTGGGGACCAGCACCCAGTGACCGGCTTGCTGGCTGCTTTGTTGTGTTTTTTGGTTTTTTGTGTGAACCAATTTTTCGTTTTATACATTTTTTTTGACTCTGGTTAAAACAAGCTCTTTTATGCCCCTGTAGTATGCATGTAATTAAATTCAAGGTTGTCGGTCGCTTGGTTATTCGGTCGGTGGGCGGTGGGCGGTGGGCGGGCACCCACCAGAACTAGCATTTTACCCACAGAAATGCTGGCACAAAAATGCATTAGGGTGGTGCCAAAAACTAAAGTTAGTAATGCTAAATGTTGGCTAATTAACAAGAGGATAAGGTGGTTATAACTTTAAAAAACATTTTGCTTAATGAAGTGTAGTAAAAAAAGGTAGTAGTTATGTATTTACTAATTAAAATTAAGGATTAATTGCACATTTTAAATATATTTATATTTTATGCACCACCCCAGAGACAAGTGCTAGTACGAGAGGTCTAAGAGAGAGCGGTGAAGAGCTGCATAATCTAATATTATTTGTACTGTTGACACACAAAATTACTGAGGGTCTTGCTGCACGCCACACATTACCACACTTTGTGCCACACTGTCTTGTTGACTGTCTTCAGCATTGTGGTTGCAGTTGCCAAGACGAATTTAAAAGTAACGGAAAATCTTTAAACCTTTATTTCATTGCACTTTTATTGGAATTTTTGGTGGCTTGCAAGTTTCTTTTGTTTCGTGACTTTTGTGCGGAACACGTTTCAGTTCCTGCCGCACATATTAAAATAAATATTTTTGTATGTCAAATGCGTTTTGAAATTATATTATTTATTGTTTACGCTATTTTGTCTGGTTTATTTCTGGTTATTTACCTTGGTTTTTGGGTTGCGCCCAATGTTAAATAATTGATAAAATACATACAAATCGATAAGAAATGCCAGACGATGGGCCCCATAATTATGATAATTTTTTTGTTGTGCGTAATTTTGACCTTCAAATGAGTTATTCTTATCTGGAGATAAGGCTGGAAAATGAGAACAGGAAAGAGTGTGTGACTACAAGATAGAGCAGTTATAAACATGTGGAAATATAGTCCCTATTTGGAATTATTTTTACATATAAAATATTAAAATATTGTCAAAGAATTTGTTATTTTTTGAAGTTAAAACAATTCACCTTCTAGTCATGATCAAATGGACAACGAATCTTTTCCACTTTAGTCTTCACATTTATCTTTTTCTACTTTTTCTGTAATCTCTTAATGAAGATTTCAACAGCAAAACACATAATGATTTCAGATACTCCATATAGATAAGCGATTCTGTTCAGATACTATTCTTGGAACTACTGTTTCGCTTTCCACTACTGTGTTGTGCCTGCACTTGAAGCCATAAATCAAACGCACCTGAGCACCCTATCTATCCATACATACTGCACTTTCGTTCAACGCATCAGAAATGTACGTATGTTTTGTTTTTGCATTCTGTTGCATTTAGAAAATTGCCTGGCTCGTTGATTAATTGAAAAACCCAGGTGAAAATTGAGAAGTGATCTGTGCTGTGAGCTGCTCTTTGCAGTAGATAAAGTTCAAGGAACATGGAATGAATATTTTCCAATCCACCAAAGTAGACGGAATGATGTGCATACGTCAATGTCAAGTGTGCCTTAAAGCCTTTAAAGTTATCATTTATTATTTCTTGTTTTTATGAAATATTTTCTTGATTATAATTAAGCAACTTAATGCCTGTGCTAAAGATCCTAATGCACATGGTATACCCGAATGATGAACATAAATCAGTCAGTTATTAGGTTTGGAGTTCTGTTTGATAAGAGAAATTCACTTTTGACAAGGCTCTCTGTTTTTCCTCTCTTTCTCTCCTTTGTGATAACAGGAAGCACTCTATTTTTAGTAGGTTTCTTCCTTTAGCAGTACAACAGCAATTAAAAATGGGGGGAAAACTTGCTTTTGGCAAGGGTCTCTCTCTCGTCTCTCCACAAGCCGTCTAATGAGTTCGCTGAAAATGTCCACCAGGCTGAGTGCTGCTGGCTTTGGCAACTCATTCGTGCCAGTGGGCGGGCGTACGTTAACTTTGTGAGTGGACTGTTTTTCGAGTACATAAATGTGAAGGCTTATAAGAATTTAGATACCCTTTAAGTAGAGGTAATGTAGGAAAATGGAGAGTTTAATTGTGGTTGATTGGAGCGTAGCAAGAAGTAAAGGAGAGGGCGGACAGAATTGGACTTACAAATAACCTAAGACGCCCCCAAGCTCTACTTACTCTCAGGTAGCGATCGATGCTGCCGAGCGCTATAGAGTCTCTGTCTCTATTCCCTCGCTCTCTTCGACAGCAATGCAAGCATGCAAGTAGCAACTAGCAACAATAATTCATAGCCCTCTTCAGTGTGGTGCTTATCTCTTCATCTCTGGCAAATGAACAAAATATACCAGAAACAGCACAAAATGTCATCCAAAGTTCATACAACCATTCTTGTGTTACATAAAGAGGTATTCCATTATGTAGAATTCGCTGCTCCCTTTTGTTCGCACATTAAACGCGTATTAAGACCATGTTGATGACATTCTCAACTACTGGAGGGGGCCGGCCACTTGCGTGCGGGCAATCGAGAATCCAGCAGATGTCCGACTTCAAGTGGAGTGAGATGCTTGGGCACACTTTCTAGGGCCAAAGGCAAACAGTCAGAGCCCAATAGAGAGAGAAAGAGTGGGCGAGGCGGGAGCGCTCCTCTGACAGCAGCTTATTAATATTGTAGTCTTCAGAGTCTCGGGCTGCAAAATTCAATTAATTTCAAATGCAATTTTAAGTGCAGCACTTGTGCCGAGAGGGCGTCTCACTTAGCCAGGCATCTTCACTTCCGTTGGGCCCCGGATACTGCAACTGGATCCAGGACTATCTCCACTCTCCGCTGACTTTTAGGAGTCTCTCTCTTCCGCTTCGTAGTCTCTGAGTTTCCGTTGGGGCGTGTGTTTTTTTTTTCGTGGTTTTTTGTCGATGCGTAAAAGTTTATTAATTATGCAAATTTTAATTAGCTTTCCATCCAGAGTCGCCACTCGCTACGGTCCAAGCTCATTCGACAATCCAATTTCCTTCGCTGTTTGGGCAAACATTTGCGACCGAGTGCTGTGTGGCTATGTGGCATTATCTATGGGTCCCCTGATATTGACAGCCGCCACTCATCGTCGTCGTCATCGTTGTACATTCAATTAGTCAAGTGAACGCATCAGTATCCCAGGGGAGTAACCTCACGATTTATTTGAGCTCTTAATTAAAACTACGATATTTACACGCGTCTGAACCGATGGACGGACAAAAATTTGGACGTGTGGCAGATTTTTTGTTGCTGTTGTTTTTGCCCGTTTTTGTTTTGGCGGCAGTTAAATACAAAATTTGTTTGGATATTCGGTTAGACAGCAGACAGACTTTATTGACTTTGACTTTGTGGCTTTAGTTTTGTGGGTTTATTTAGTGCTTAAACTTTGTTCTGTGCCCAAAAGGTGTATAACAATTTGGTATTTATTAAGTTATGCTTTCCTTTTTTTACTTGCCTTTAATTAGTTTAAAGTCAACTCTTTTTTTTCATTTCAGGTAAGCAAATTGATGGACATGACAAAGACCTATGGCTCCCAGTCTATTACCAACTGAATTTAGTAAGTCAACAGATAGTTCTCTCTCTCTCTCTCTCTCTCTCTCTCTTTGTCTACTCAAAACCAAAAGCAAACTAGGCCTCAATCGATATTGAGCATAAATCCCTTCCAAGAGAAAACGGAGCAGGGGTCTAGGCTAAAAGAAAGAGCAGTGGGGCTACAATGCCAAGAGAAAGAGTGCCCTCTGGTTGCACTTTCCCCATAAAGGAATTTTAATTAACCCTTCTGCCCCATGCTTGAGGGCACGAATGGTTATGGTATGGCACGGAAGTTCAGTAACTGAACAGAAGGACGGTTTGCTGGTGGCCCAATACTTCGTACCTCAAAGATATTTAAGTTTTAGGGGCCGCAAATCGTTTTGGTTTTTATTGCCATCCACTTTGAGTTGCCAAAAAAGAAAATCGAAATAACGAACGACAAAGTCCCCATCGAGGGCACAAGGCAAACAGTTTGGATAGCGAATTGGGCAGGGCATGACAGGGCGGGGCGGTCTGCTGTCTCCTGGCAGTCCTTTGAAGATATTGTATCTACTGTACGACTCGTACTGCCACTATGCATGCGGAAATCTAGGCTGCTTTTTACCATAAGATCAAGCCGAAGCCATGCAGATACACAGACTTTAGCTTGTTGTTGTTGCAGTTTTTGGGGGCACCCGAAAAAAGGTAGAATACCACAATTGAGAGCAAGTTGCCTGCAGTTGTTATAGTAGCAACAGCCACTGCCACTGCCACTGCCACTGCCACAGCCACTGCCGCAGGCTGCAGTTTTTAATACACTTACAGAGGGTATATAAAATAGAGTATTCCATGAAAAATATGGCATCATTTACTCCAATAAAACTCTTATTTTTATTGGCTGCAATAAAACTTCTAGTTAGGAAAACTCTTTTATAGATTTTACCCAAAAGTTCCCTAGAAAAAAATTAAGTTTTCTCCACAGAAATTCCACTAAATGTAAGGGTATTTAAGCCTCAACCCTTGGCCCTCTTGCGGCTCCTTCTGCCTTCAAAACTAATAAATTTTGCATTGTGTGCGCCGTTTGCTCGAGCGCCACATTTACCTGCTACTCGAGGATATTGCCTTGTAGCAGCAGCGGGGGCAGGCAGAAAGCCACGTAGATGTGCTTATGTGTGCCACACTGGCTCTACCAGGCTCTGGCTGACCCGTATTCGCGTATGCGCGTTATTTTATGGGAAATATTTCATGTTTTATTGGCAGCTTGTATGCTGCTGCTGTTGCTGCTGCTCCCCCAACTCGTGTTTCTGTTTAAAGAACGGACTGCCGAATTTGCGGAAAACTTCAAAGATATCTTAAAATTCGCACGTTTTACATCTCCATAAAATCAGAAATCAGAACAACTTTTCATAAACTGCAGTCCACATGCGAGAACTACATGCTTGATAGAACGTGCCTGCATAACAGATGATGGATGATTCTCCTGATGCAGGCAAATATATGAAAAACTAAAATAAAATCTGGCACTGTGCAAAATAACAAATCACTTGTATTTTATGGAAATTCATATGCAGATGAGCGCCATGGAAAATCTCTTAAATTATTTAATGCAATTTAAAGGCTTTCCACACACACACTCCCATCATCTCTCTAACGGAATGGAAATGATATGTTCATGATTATGACAGCTGCTGATGTTAGTGTTTTTCTTGTGTTGCCACACAAAAAACTTTTCTTGTTTCAACAAACGAAACTATGAAAAGTTTTCCCTTGTCATACAACAAAAAAAAGAAGCAAAAGGATAACTACATACAATGACTGGACAGCGCGCAATGGGCAAGAATTTTCGAGTGGACCAGAAAAACGATTCAGCAATAGCATAAACGACATACAAGGGCAAACAAAATTCATGTGCAAGAATGTGCAAATCCTTAAAGTTTATTTCACTGCAATTTCCTTTAAGTTCTCTATATCTCTCCTTTTCTCCCCTCGATAAACTCCTTTCACCCCGATAAACCCCCTCGGTTTATGAAAAATACGTAAACTATAGCGGAGAAAATAAATAAACGGATATCAGGTGGAAGCAAAACATTGATATTTTGTGGGCATAAGCGGGTGCTGCGCTCTGCTCCCGCCCGCCCAAGCGTTTTGATTAGAAAATATGAGGACAGCAGACGCCACAAGGATAAAGAGGATACAATGTAGGGAGACGCTGTTAACTGATGTGCAAAAGGGATCCAATTTATATTTAATAAGATTTGTGAGGTGTCAAACACACAGTAAACCAAATGATGTAGCGCTTGAGTGGGGGAATATTTATGAAGCGCCACAGATACCTAATATTTTGTAGGATAAAACAATGATTCAGGTTAGAGGCACTATATTTGGTTTCTTTGAATGGAATGCAAGGACATCGATTATCCAGTAAGCACGGAGGTACTTTGATCTGTAATTGTTTGGCACTGTTTTTACCGACATATTTGCAGCAGTGCTTATGCTTAGGGTCAGACTCACATTTATGTAGGGTCCTGACTTCTTGACGCACATCTAAACAGACAGTCAAAGCTCAACTGTTTTGTCTCTGTGACAACTTGAAATATTCATGTAATTTTCATGTTAAATATTTGCACTGGGCACAACCAAATGCCAGAGCCGTGCCGTACCGAAAACTGCCAGCGCATTCCACACAATACACATGTCCTGTCCTGTTTCTGGGAGTGTCCTTCAATTTGTCTTTCTCTGTGACACATCACAGAGCTGATGTTGTTGCTGCTGCGTTTGTTCTGGCTATTTGCTTATGCGAATTTATGCCTCTCTCATTTTGTTTTTGTTAGCCCATCTCTGTGTTTAATTATTATTATTTTTAGTTTAATTACCCCAGCATAAATTATATAAGCTCTGCCGCAATGCCTCCCCAGTCGACCCTGTCATGCCTGGCCGTAAATTTTCCCCTTGGTCAGCTACTCTCTCTCTCTCTCTGTCTCTGTTTTTCCCCTTGCTTTAATTACCAACATTTTACGGATTTTAAAACCACAAACATGAAAAGGAAACTTTAATTGATTTGTTGCACATTAAAAATGAATTATGCTTGTTGAAAAAATTCGCAAAATAAATAAATCCTTTAAAAGGAAAACACTTAAAATTGAATGGTTCGGATTTCACGAATAATTTTGAGTTTTATTAATGGAAAATGGAACCATTCCTTATCTCTTTGCCTCATTTCATATGAAATTTATGGGAATACTTGCGATATTTCCTTTATTTGAATTTTTTATCATGCAAATATTTGATCAAAGCTTAAGTATTTATGATATTAAATTAGCTTGCTTTCAAGAGTACTATTAAAATGCTAAGCATCTGGTTATAGTAAACACAAACAAGAGTTCGAGTATATTTGCCTATAGATCCATTTGCCTACTGCCTGTATTTGCCTCCAGTCAATATGCGCTTCCAAATAATATTTGACTACATTCAATAGATTCAATACATTCTTCTAAAAATGTTTAACGACTTCTAATCATAGTATTTGGTTGCAAAAGATCTAAGCATCGAAGAAATACGTGAGAAATCCTATTATATAATCGTACAAACATTAATTTCAATAATTACCCCAAGAGAACCCCAAAGACTCACAAAAAATAACAACAAATCAATATTTGCGTGTCATACAAATAAAACAACCATAAAAACGCTTTATGGCAGGTTTGCCCACATCCAATAAGTAGATGTGCATTGCAAACAATATTTACTTTAATTAAGAGCTTTATTCTACGCAAACGATATTTCTAGATGCGATTTAAACATCCCAAAGTGCGGATCGAATAATGCAGAAATATAAAAATACCCAAAAAACTGCAAAATAATCAATATAAGAACTAAAACAGCATTTAGCCATTCAAGAGATTTGCAAATAAAAGAAATATAAATACATTTGGCTTTACACAAGCGGAAATTTTAATTGAACGCCCATCAGGATAAGAATATTAAATTTATTAAATTAGTGCTAGCAATTCTTGCAAATGTATTTAAAAAAATAAAATAATTAAGCTTCGCTTAAAGTAATCAAATATAAATAAAGGCAATTCAATTTAAAAATAAAAAACCATTTAAATATGAATTAAATTCAGCTTAAGAGCCTTAATTTAATAAGCAAAATTCCCTAACAAATTTCAAGTCTATTTTTTACAATTTGAATCTTTAAGTGCAAGCACAAGCATTTTACAAAAGCAACAGCACGAGCCCCATGTGGCACGCGTACACAGCGAGACACACAACAACACATGGGCGCACATTTCGTATGATTAACATTTAATATCACATCTTGTCGTTCCACATTGTTGATTTTTCTGCATAGGCAAAGCTACCCCCCAATTCCCCACCGTTTCCACACCACTCTCCACTCAATTACGTTCCATTGAATGACATTTTGAAATGGCAATTATGTTTTTTAATAATTAAGCAATTTAATACTCACTAAACACTCGAGCGAGTGTGCAAACCAATGAACCCGAGTCCCGCCACAAGCGCGAACACATGTGGCATCAAGTTTAATAAAAAATATATGATAATTTCAACGCTTTTATGCATGAATGGTTATATTATTTTAATAAAAAATAATTGAATAAAATATCTCATTCTTTTTGCGTTTTATAGAAAATTTGTCGGAATTTAAGCCCAAGCTAAAATGTATCCACACCAATATTCAAAAACTTTTCTAAATCCCTCAAAGGCAGAACAAGCGCTGGCTCATGTTCGGCTTTTAGCATGCTTTTTTTTGGGAGAGAGGCAGGCCTGACAAATTTCCTACATGTCGCCACACATGTCCTCGCCTCCTATCGAGGAATAAACTTTCAATGAGCACTTCCTGAGCCTCGAACACACACGCACACATAGGCACAGGAAGCTACTTTGAGGATGGAGTTGTGGAAACTTCCTTTACTGAAAGACTCGCAGCTTTATTTTCCGCTGATGTCCGTGTCCCCTATGTGGTGGGTGTGCTCTCTACAGTTTTCCCTAAAAGACGCCAGCAGCTTCCGAAAATTTCAGCTTATCTTTATTTTCTTTTCCTCCCGAAAGTGTTGTCACATTTTCGTTCTGTTTTTCGTTGGCCATTAATTAAGTGTTAGCCTAATTAAATTGCAAAAGACAACATGGGCACACATCCACGTGTAGTCCTTTGGTAAGGGTAGTTTGTAGCTTTGAGGCTGTATTTCTGCTGCTCCATAAAGCAGTCGTTTCTTTGATGATAAAATTCCATGACTTGCCTAAAAAAGTACAAAAACAAAACGAAAAGTAGAGTAACTAAGTTGTGTGCATTTTTGTGCATGCCTTGATACCCTGTGCAAAGCTGTAGAATGTAAGGGATTATTGTTGTTTTGGCTATGTGTGCCAAAACATAGAAAATAAAGCGTTTATTTGTAGAATTTTAGAACTTAGCAGCGGGATCAGCACTAAATATATATCTATGGAGAATGTACTAAAAACGAGAAGGGACGTGTGAGACGCTTCTTACGCGTCACAACTTTCATACCCGGCACTCAGTACTACTTCTGTCCCATAGCGGTGTTTTGTCAAATTCTAAATTTTTTCTTCATCTGTCATCTACATCTACAACACTTCTCACACCAACACGCTCCCTTAGCTCGCGCCCTTCCCTAGACCCACACATTGCAGAGCGGGGTGGGTTTAGCCACTGAATATTACTTTCTTCTTTCTGGCTATAATAATGGTCCAATCGGATCCGAATTCGGGGATCTGATAGATATGGTCATTACCTACCGAATGGCGTTTTTAGTTTTCTATAAACGAGCGAAACAGAAAACGTGCTATACTCATAACTCTTTCACTACTTGGGGAGTCCCTCAAAGCACAACTGCGAAAATGCCAGCTGCCTAAACAGAAAAAGATAAAAAAATAGCTTTGCAGTCTAGGGAGCAAGCTGTGACACAACTGCAACTGCACAGCCTTCAAAAAGTGCACGAAAAAGTTCGTGAGAGAGAGCGAGAGAGAGAGCAGAGGAAAAGTCATAAAATATTTAAAGCCCATGCAACGCCAAAAACACGTAGGAGCTGACACAAAAAAGAACGATACATGGTGGTGGCAGGGATATAAGGACTGTGGGCTACCCTTTAAAAATAAGACCCATGCGCTCATTGGATGTGCAATTTTATAGGTGGAAGAATTTCCGATATTCCTAATAAAATAATACTTTGTTGGATATTGTGATTTCTGAAAGCAATTTTTGTAGGACGACTCTATGTATTAGGATAACTTTTTGTACCCGGTACTCGAAGAGTAAATAGGGTAAATGTATTTGTGCACAAAGTGACGTGTAACACACAGAAGGAAACGTTTCCGACCCCATAAAGTATATATATTCTTGATCAGCATCAATAGCCGAGTCGATTGAGCCATGTCTGTCTGTCCGATGATGAGCGCCTAGTACTCAGAGACTATAAAAGCTAGAGCCACCAAGTTTTGCATCCAGATTTTTGTATGCTCACACTGTTACAAGTGTATTTAAAAAATGAGCTCCGCCCCTTTCCGCCCCCGCCAAAGGGTGAAAACCTCCCAAATCTACATTTTAAAGATAAAAGAAAACTAAAAACGCCATTCTGTAGGGAATCACCATATCTATCAGATCATCAAATTGGAATCCGATTGGGTCATTATGATAGCCACACTGAATACCACCATTCTCTCATTCACACTCTGCTTCGCTTGTGCGAGTTTGCGGCCTCTGCCTTTGCCGTATCTCTGCCGCTGCCGGGACTCTGCAGTGTGTGGCTCTATTAAAGGGCGGCGAGCTAAAGGAGCGTGTTGGCGTGAGAAGTGTTGCAGAAGTAGATGACAGATGAAGAAAAAATTTAAAATTTGACAAAACACCGCTATGGGACAGAAGTAGTACTGAGTGCCGAGTATAAAAGTTGTGACGCGTAAGAAGCGTCTCACACGTCCCTTCTCGTTTTTCGTTGCATTTTAATATATTTTGCATGTTATTTTGTGTAAATTTCCTTAAATATTTAAATTATAAAATGCATATCCAAAGTGGATTTCCTTGTGACTGTGATTTATGTCTCTTGATTTGAAGTAGAGAATGCTGTCGAATCTTTACTGCACGTATTTTCCCACGTACACACACAAAAGGAATGAACTTCAATCCTCTCTTTTTGCTGGGTGGAAAATCTCGGGTGGAAATCTTATTATTTAACGTTATTGCTCTTGACCCGCACACACACATGCCAACAATTCTTACCCCCCCCCCTCCCACCATGCACTATGGGAAATTTGAACACTTTTTGTGGCAAAATTAAGAACTTCAAAACCAAAGAATATTTTGCATTATTTAGTAATAAAGTTATTTCCTCACAGATGTAGGCTTGTAAAAAACGAGCCATGTTAACGAAACGTTAACTTGTTGAGCACGTAACATTAAACATTCTTAACTAGATCGCTTAAAAAAATTGTATTTGATTGACTTCTGAAAAATTAGTTTTGGCCAGAAAAAGTTGTTAAAATCCCCATAGTGCTATGCAACGTTCCAGCTTCCCCCACCCACTTGACTTACGAGTTCAACCAAACAAATGACTTTGTTTGCTTAGCCGGCACACGACCCATCATGCCGCATGCCACACCGTGCCCGGGCCTGTGCTATGCCACTCGAAAAGTCAAGTGGCAAGCGGCAACTGCCGCTGAGCCGAGATGAGCCTTTCTGTGAGCCCTGGCCGGGCCTTCCTTTCTGAATTCCAAGGAGTCTGCGAACTCGAGCATTTTCATAAGAATGAATGAATGAAAATCGCTGCACAATTTAAAAACTTCCGCATCTAGTGGCAACAACAAAATACCAATATAATGTGTGCACACCACCCCTGCCCCCTGCACATCTGTCGTCAAGTGCCACACAGAGTGGCGCATGGGTTTCCACATTATATTATATTTTCTCTTTGCCGCTTATTTCGTTTGCACTCCTTTCTGTATTACCCCCTTTAAACTGCAATTTCTTGGGGATTTTATTGGTCATTAGCTCGCCATATATATTGGAACTCTTTTATATGTGTGCAATTTTATATTTTCAATTTTCTATTTTGCAGTTTTTGTTTATTAGACCCGGTACCGAAGAGTAAATAGGGTATATTGTATTTGTGGGGAAAAGTGGCTAAACCCACCCCGTCCCTCAGCTTTTTTTATTTTTTGCACATTCTCTCATTCCAAACTCTGCTACGAGAAGTGTGTGCCTCTAGGGGAGGGGGCGAGCGTGTTGACGCGAGAAGTGATGCAGATGACAGATGTAGAAAACATGTAAAATGTAAAATTAAAAAAAAAAAATAATGAGTTACAGATATATACCGACTGGGTACCGGGTGTAAAAGTTGTGCACTCGCTTTTTAAATAATTTTCATAGATTTTGTGGAGATTATGGGTTTGACACGAGTGTGGAATATTAAATTGTGAGAATCTGGTAAAGAAATTGTCTACTTTCGATCAATTTTACTCAAATTTTTCAATTAAATATTCTTTAAATAGAAGAATTCCCCAAGTTTGGCAACTACAATATCTTCTTCTTTTCCCACATATAATTATTTTCTCATTTATTATTTGGATTCCTTAAATTTCTACAAAACTGCCCCCAATACTTGTTAGTTTATCCAGCAAATTATGTTCGTTTTTCAAAGGTTTTTAGTTCTGCTTTCACAGCTTGTCCCACTAAAACTTATTCAAATTTCAACTGGTGTGCCCACATACTGGCCAACTGATAGTCGAAAAATTCCAGATTTGATTGATTTCATAGTATTCTCTGGAATCCCACAATCACACATGCGAGTAATGGAGAGCTTTGACCTTAACTCAGATCATTCTCCAATAATAGCAACTTACAGCACAATAGCCCATATGTTGGAAAAGCCCTATAAAGTAATAACAGCCTCTACAGACATTAACGCATTTAAAAGCCATTTAGATTCAGCTATAAGCCTGGACATTCCGTTAAAAACAGGAGAGGAGATAGACTATGCTGTGGAGCTTTTCACAAATACAATTCATAATGCGAGCTACAGAAACACGAATCATGCTCTTAATCATCAACAACCAAACCAATTGAACCTTTCAACCGATCTTCGACAAAAAATACAAAATAAAAGGAATCTGCGAAAACGCTGGCAAGAAACTCACTACCCTGCTGACAAAAGATTATACAACAAGGCTGCATCTGAGCTTAGACAACTGCTGTCGAACTTACGCAATGAATCTCTAGCTGCGTATCTGAGAAACTTAGACCCTAATTCAAGCAACAATGAATACAACCTATGGAGGGCGACTAAATACCTAAAGAAACCAGCTAAAAGAAACATAAATATTCGCAAAAACAACGGAACTTGGTGTAGGTCTAATAATGAACAAGCGGAAGCATTTGCACAACATCTGCACTCTGTGTTTCAGCCAAACGATATAAATAATTATACAACAGAGACTGAAGTAGAAAAATTCCTTGAGTCACCCTGCCAAATGAGCTTGCCTATTAAAAGCATTAAATATG